>NC_088792.1:124194920-124794920 GCF_011386835.1 Chrysemys picta bellii
TTAAGAAGAAGAATATAATTGATTCAGGATGTTCATTTTTTCCTCACTCCTCTCTCAGCCATTATTTGGAACAGCATATTGACTTTTTTAAAAGTCTAATATACACAGATGGCCATTATAATGATAAACTTGATTTTAAATTCCCATACTCCACACTTTCCAAATCAAACATCATATCCATACTATAAGGGCTGTGCATCCATAATTGAATTAGCCTGGGAAGCACATTGCCCACACAGTACACTTGTAATATTCTTTCCAGAATAAATTTTAACCATTTGATAATTAGCTTAGCCATACCTGTGACAACTAGTAAATTGTAAAACAGCAGAACATTATCTTAATTATCCTTTCTAAAGAGACCAAGCTATAATTTGCTTAATTGCAATGAGAGATGAAATAACGTAAGTAATTAAGTAAGAAAGGATTCCCAGATGAATATGCTCTTTGGCAATAATGTAAAAAAGTAGGTGAGTCATTCAGGAATATACCACATGATTGTAAGAAATTTGTGAGCAGCACTATAAATTACAAATGAGGTATTTTGCCAAAATGTAAAAACCTGTGAGTACACATAAAAACAGTTATAGTTACATTGTTCTTAGAATCTTCTTCTGTTAAAAGCTGTAGACCTATAATACCTTCAATGTAAAAATTAAAAGCAATGCTTTGTCCACATCAAAATATAACTATGTAAAGAATGTGTTTTTTAGTCTCATTGGTACATTTTATTGTTTTTTAACTATGAAATAGGGGGTGGTACTTTTGTATTTCACCACAGAAAATAGAGCTTATCTCTCCTAGTCCTCCGTGTCCAACCAAAATCTATCCAACTGCTTATTTCATGCAATTGTAAATACTGACTAAATATATTTTGTGTTCATTTTTTAGTTCCTAGAATTAAAACTAATTCCCATTATTCTTATTAGTTCAAAGTTCAGAAAATAAATTTTCACATTCAATTAATCTTATTCTACTTAATGAATGTAAAAATAATATTTACCTTCACATATCCTTTGCTTATTATACTGCTGCATGAATGTAAAATGTGCCTCAAATCTGAAAATTAAATATTAGATACTACCTACAGTAATATGTAAGTGTGATTGGCTTAGGAAATGCCAATGAATATGTGACAGAAATTATATCATCCCAATGTATTTGTTCCTGGAGTTTTTTCTCCCATAGTTTTTATTGTGAAGAATAATAGATACAAAATATAACTGTTTGCTAATAGGATTCACATCTTATTATTGGTGCTGATTTGCAGTTTTCCTTAACTCGCCATGATTACTTTTTTAGAAGCCTTCACTTTTCCCCAGCTGATCCTCGTCTTGTTAGGCAGCATTAATGACACTTCAGTCATTGTGGCTTTCAAGCAGAGCCCTTCCAGAGTGAACAGAGAGTTGACATTTCCTGACATTTTCCCAACTAATTACAGGACAAATAATTAAGCATGTTCTCGTATGTAACAAATGAAGGCAAAAGCCGTCTGTCAGCGATGGTGATTGATGACACTCTGGGAGACTTTATCTGATGGGTCCTGCCATGCGGTAGAGGGGAAGCAAATTTATTAGAATGAACAATGCAAATTCTGAGTCATCTCATCCAGTTATGCGCCAAAGCAATATCCATGTCAAGGTGAATGTGACAATGAAAGCAAAATATTTGCATTTTGTGGAGCAGGTTGAAGGGGAAATCAGAGCGAGAAGATGACAGGCCTAATTATTTTGGCTCATACAGGCTAGGACAGCTGTTTCTGGTGTCCTGAACAAGGCTGTCACACAGGTAACTAAATAGGTCTGCATATAAGTCTGTATCCAACACTGTACTGAGATGTCTACCACTAATGACCAACGCTAATGTTACTGCCATCCCTGAAAAACAGTAAATGTGTCACAGTGCACCTTCTGTATGGCAGTCAACATTTCGCTACATAATTACTTGTTAGTGAATTAATTCCTATCTGTCAGTATCTATGCCAGTGTCATTTTTAGACCATTACAAAATTATGCCATCACTATAGCAACTGCAAGCACAGTTAAAAGGCAAAACAGTTCAGATACTCAAGAAAAGTGCCTAGTTAGGCAGAAGACTAATAATGTAAAATTCAAATTGTGATGTTGCTGTCTGCCATCCTAATTTTCTTTATCTTGATTATGCGTTTGATCAATGATCATTAAACAATAATTTAAGGTTTCCAATTTCAGTTCATGATTAATATTTAATATAATTAAAACCTTAGCCCACAACAGCATCTTTCCTATAAACACACACACACAGTGCTGTCATTGCAATTAATTAGGAGCTAAAAAGTGACATGCTCAAAAATGAATCCTAATATCAGAGTTTATATGCAAATAAGAATAACTGATAGCATCAGGATGTTCTTTTCTCCTGCCTCCTTTGTGACTTATAAACAATGCCAATCTGAAAATTCTGTATCTTGACTCATTTCTTTTTTCGTTCATTATTTCTTCTGCACATTCCATTTATCGCAAGGAAATTTAATATCATCTTACCATTTTTGCCACCATTGTCATCACTTACTATTTCAAGATGCCATCTTATTCAGAGTGAGATGCTTTCCTGTTTTGAGTAAGCTGTGTATCTTGAACAATTTGAGCCCATTTAGATAATTGAAATTTCTAATGAAATATGATTTTAGAAACCTTACTTTAAATGAGTAGGTGTAGAAAATTAACCAGATTTTGAAAATCCATAGGTAAATAAGTCCTTCCTCATTGATTTCCTGTTTGAATTAATTAAAATGTTACTGGAAAGCAGATTAACTATTTCTGTAAATTAACACCATAAATTCATCACGCTGATCTGTATAACATGGTCACTTTTGTTAAATGCAAATGTTATAGCAGTGAATTTCAAATGATATATGACAGCCAAACAGTGCCTAGGCCACCCTGAGTCAATGAGAAAAGAATGTACAGAAACTATGTGAAATCAAAGAATCAATAGAAGGCCAAATGTGTAGTCAAGTATTTTGTTTGTTTTATTTTACACTGTATACTCTGATCACATTATGCCTGGACTGTAGTCTATTTTCCCTAAATTATCTACAATTACCCTTTTGGGAATAGTGTTCTTACTTTGTAAAACATCATTTTTTTAAAATGTCCATTGTTTTCCCTTAAGTGTATATACAGACTTGACATTTTAAAAATGGGCATATTTTCTGTTTTGTGTCTAAATGTGGATATCATGTTTATCACTGTGGCACCTGAGCTCCAATTTTAGACAGGAAGATCAAATCATATCTGATTTTGATCACATAACCTTTATAGTCAAGGGGTCTTCTAGGCAAGAGGAAAACAAAATGACAATAATGCAGATGTATAGATCATTAATGTTCTGAGTTTAAAGTCACTCAACAAAAAAAGGCTACCATTTTGGCGTAACAGAAACACATTTTCCTAGTATGAGAGACATCATTGCTGTCTCTTCTGTTGCTGACATATTTCTTTATTTCAGTTTCACTAAGATCTATAAAATAGTCTGCCATCCTTCTTTGCTACTCATATACATATATCTGAAAGATATGCCGCTGCCATTAAAGTGGTGGGAAGCTTTAATTTCTGTACTCCTTAACAAGGTTAAAAGAGTTGGGTTCTTCGTTAACCCTGTCCACTAAATGGGTAGAAATCAATAGTTTCTCACTAATCCTACAGTGAGGCAGCTCTATTATTGACCCTTCCATTAACACTAACTAATACAAATGCAAGAAATAAGTAGAACAATTATTTTAATTTTTGAATGCCTACCTACTGATGTGATTCTTTAGGGTTTTTATGCCCTTGCCACACTGCATTTATTAATCTACCCAAATTTTCTTATGAATTCCCATATATCAAAGAGAACTCTTTACCTAGTAATTTATTGTGTTTGATCATCATGTGCAATTAATATCTTTAAACCAGGAAGTGCTCAACACAAAAACCCTTTGCAGCTGACAAACAAATAGTTTCTGACCAATCAAAAAAGTTTTTCAGCATGACATTTTTTCTGAGAAGCAATTTTCAGACAAGTAAATAAAGAAATATCTTGATAGAGATGATATACAAATTTGATACAAGGAACCAATGAGAGTGTTTCTGTCTAATGATCCCAGTCAATCTAATTAATGTATTCTGCTACATTACATTTTAAGAAGTGACCATTGTGTAATACACTTTGAAATATGCACAAGCTAATGGGATAAGATACAAAAATTATTATGCTGACAGTAAATCATATTACATTCCTAATAAGCATTAACTAGATAACTAGGTCAAAGCAGTATTATCTTAATTGATTTTTCAAAAGAAACCTGACAGAAAAATGTCAATGCTCGAATATTTCTTCATGCATCATTAAAACAAGATTGGCTTTTAACAAAAGAAGAATCCTTCACAGAATTGATTCTTGCTTCGGGCTGCCTGCAAGTAAGTGTATTACATAAAAATCTATACAGGATATTAAAACAACACCGCTCTGCAAGACAGTTACAATTAAAAGCTGACACCCCCCCCCCATGTGTCTACTACAGTGGCTTGCCAGCAAATGTATTTAAAGTCTTCAGAGCCAGTATAACCAGTGTATGAAAATCATTGAGGGGAAAAAAAAGAGATGATTATCTGGGTTTCTAATTAAATCAGGGCATTAATAACTTATCCATTTCATAACTACATAGCAATTAAATAAACATGCAAGAATACAGAAAAAAACATTACTATTACCTTGGAGCTATAATCATAAACACAAGCACTATATCTAACATAGTGAAAATTGCAATGAACACAACAGACATCTTCTCAACATCAGAAATCTCCAGTAGTGACTGTGAGGTAAACTGCAATAGTCATGTGGAATACTGAAGTATTTGGGGTATACTTTGTGTAGGTTCCCAAAACATACAAAATGTTTAATTGTGGATGTACAGGTGGATTAGCCAAATACGACTGAGCTAAATACGAGTAGCATATAAACCAAAAAGGGATCAATTGAAATACATTTGTGGTTTAGTAGTACATAAGGCTTTTACTTTGTCTTCTAAACTAGGAAGATAGTTTACTCAGTTTATTTATCTTGTGATATTATGAACAGAAAATGGACATAAAACTTATATCTTAGGACTTTTTGAATCTTTTATATATATGCATATGAGAACATGCTAAATATAGTACCTAATGTGGCTATGAGCTGTACTATACAAAATAACCTCAGGCTACAGTTATTATATATGGGTGCCTAAAGTTGGACACCTAAATACATTTTTAGGCATCTAAATAAAGTGTGCTTAATTTTCAAATATATGAATCTTCTATTAACTTCAGTGGTGTTTGTGGGTGCTTTTATGCATCCGAAGAAGTGGGCTGTAGTCCATGAAAGCTTATGCTCTAATAAATTTGTTAGTCTCTAAGGTGCCACAAGTACTCCTGTTCTTTTTGCGGATACAGACTAACACGGCTGCTACTCTGAAACCTGTCAAAAAATCAGGTAAAATTCTTAATTAGGTGCCCAAATATAATTTAGAAGACTAAATGTAGGCACTTAGGTTTAAAAATATTGGACTCTGCTGTTTGGAAGTTCTAATGTTCCTGCTTGCGGTCTGGTTCTCCTCTAACTCACACCAGTGTAAATCAGGGGTAACTCAAATACCAATTTGCACTGTTGCACTGGTGTAAAACTGCTGTGAAAGAAGAATTGAGTCCTCTTGTTTTTTTATATAAGAATAATTTCAGTAGGTCAGCTTATCCTATTTGCCAGAGAATGTTGTGAAGACCAATACTATAACAGGGTTCAAAAAAGAATTAGACAAGTTCATGGAGGATAGGTCCATCAATGGCTATTAACCAGGATGGGCAGGGATACTGTCCCTAGCCTTTGTTTGCCAGAAGCTGGGAATGGGCGACAGGGGATGCATCACTTGATGATTACCTGTTCTGTTCATTCCCTCTGAAGCACCTGGCATTGGCCACTGTCAGAAGAGAGGATACTGGGCTAGATGGACTTTTGATCTCACCCAGTATGGCTGTTCTTATGTTCTTATCCCCATCTGTGGCAGACCCATAGATGAGAGCTCTAGGAGAGGGAAGATTTTTTTTTTTTGGTCCCCTCATGTAAATTCTTCCACATTATCTTGTGTGCAGGTAGTTTGATCCCTACCACCATGCACAGAAATGGCCACAGGACCTCTCAGCAAACCTGGGAGGCCAGAACCATGCATGTGGACCCCTTGTGCTTCTGCAGCAACTTTGGTATCCAGCAGAACATACCCCCTACAGCTTCCTCATTGTACATAACCTTGCAGCTGCATTTCCAGGGGCTCCTTTCTCTGCCCTCTCTTCCTCAGCATACCTTATCTCAAACCTCTCCCATGGACACATGGAGCATCTTCAGCATAATTCAGGGTAGGGGATGCTGTGGAGATGACTGAACCCATATTCTGTTTGGAAAGGATGAGGATGCAGAGGGTACCCTTGATGTGTAGATCTCAGGTAGCTGATCTGTGCTGATGGTGGGATTTGAAAACCATTAAGCTATATAAAGTGCTATATAAGGACAGCATTTATGACAACCAAAATGGCTTTCCATTGTAACTTCATCCTTCTGACTTTTTAACATCAGAATTCCAAAAGCATTCCAAACACAGCTTATCAAGCAGTATATTATACAAATGTAATATTGCAGTCAATCAATTCTTCAAAGATGACAGACCAAGGATGTGTATTAATAGTTTTTAATGTAAAGACATGGAAATGTCCAGCAGAAATTGATCTCCGTACATCAGGGTAACCACTGACGAACAGTTACTGATAGAGTGGACATTTGGTTGCTATAAAAATGTTTTAGTACTTTGAAATCATTTTAAGGGGTGGAAAAAAAATGTAAAAATATTGCAGAAGTCTCATATCTCATGTTATCATGTGCCACTTCTCTTTTGCTTAGCCAAAATACACATATTTACTATTATTCTTTCGTCATATGTGAACCTCTCCAGCTCCTTGAACAAAATTTGTTTCTGTTCCCATAACTCCTTCCAATTTGTTGGTATTTTTCTGGTAATCTATACTCCAAAACTGCAGTAATCCAGATGCAGTCACAGCAGAGTTTGAGAAGGACTTCATACTCAGTTTCATTACCGGCCACCAAAAGTTGAATTGGCCTGCAAATGCTTATCTAATATCCTGGCCATTATCACTCAGATTACTCTTTTTCAGCATTACTACATCCCAGTTTTTCTCTTTCATTGCTGACAAATGGAAATAATTATTTAAAGTACTAATATCTCTTACTGGGTTCCAAATTAACTATAGCAGCTCAGGAAAAAAATCTGAGCATCATTGTGGACAGCTCACTGAAGTCCCCCACTCAATGTGCAACAGTGGTCAAGAAAGCAAACAAAATGTTATGCAGCTTAAGGAAGGGGATTGATATTAGTGAAAACATTATAATGCCATGTTAATCAATGGTGCACCCTCTCCTACAACATTGTATTAAAGTCTAGCCACCATATCTCCAAAATGATAGAGATAAAATATATGGAGTTCAGAGATGGGCAACAACTTTCATATGGAGGTATGGAACAACTTTCATATGGAGACAGAATATTAATTTAGACTGTAAGCTCTACAGAGCAAAGACTTTCGATCTGTTTACAGCACCTAGCAAAGTGAAGCCTTTAGATGTTACCACATTATAAACATTAATATTAAAAATAATGTCTAAGAAAGGACCTGATAAAGATTCACAAAATAATGTATCATATTATTTGATGAAGGTTTGGTGAAATCTCATAATAGTTGCCTGTAGCAGGGTGATTACCCCGCTCCTGCCCGGAGGGGTTAAAAACAGCCCGGGAGAGGGCTGTGGCTGTGGCAAGCAGCTCTAAGGCTGATTGGGGAAGCAGCCTCAGCTGGGGCCATGCCCCAATCAGGGCCCAGCTGGCCCTTATAAGAGGGCAGTGGGCCAGAAGCAGAGAGTCTTTCTCTGTCTGTCGAGAGGGAAGGGCCTGGTTGCTTAGGAGCTCACAGGGGTACCTAGACTGGAGCAGGGCTGGGGGAAGGCCAGAGGAGCTGGGGAGCTCTGACCTGGAAACCCCCCAGGCTGCAGATCTTGCTAAAGGCCCAGAAGGGTACTGGGGTTGCAGAGGGCAGCCCAAGGATAGGCCAAGGGAGCAGGTCCAAACCCCACTTGCCAGTAATGAGTGGCCTTTACAGACTGCAGTTTGCCCCAGTAAATGGGGGCTAGATGGTGACTGGCAGTAGCCACTGAGGTGAGGTGGGGAGAAGGGGTTGGGGGATGCCCAGAGTGGGGAAACCCAGATTGGGGGTTACTGCAGTGGGCAGAACTGCTGGGTAAAGGGCACTAGGGTCTGGGAGGGTCACGGGGCCAGCAGCAAGCTGGACACCGGCCTGCCGAGGGTGCTCTGGAGCTGGAAAAAGAGATAATTCCCTGGAAAGCAGCAGGAGGTGCTGCAGGGGTGAGTCTTGCACTGCTACATTGCCCTTTATTCAAGATAAATGTAAGAAGAGTTAAACTCCTTTCAGAGTAAGATAGCTGAAACACCACCCAAAAGACAGGTCAGATGCGAGGCCAGCCAAAAATTGAGCTATGTGAGTGGAGCAGTGTCACTGGGTTTTGTTTAGACAGAGGTGTGTGTATGTGAGAGAGGGGGAAAGGAATATGCACAGGTTTGGTGGGGTGGAGAGGGAGAAGGAGAGAAGATGCAACCAGAAACATCACAGAGGCAGAGCAAGAAGACAGAAGGAAGCCAAAGGACAGCCAGAGAAGCCCTGAGAGAAAGCTAAGAGAGAGAGAGAGAGCTCTTGGGTGGAGTGCTAGCTGGAAAAAGAGGCTTAGAGCACAGCCTCCTGTTGCTTGATTCTTCTGTTCAGGAAAACAGCATTTTGTGTACATTCTTTGTCTATAAACAGGATTGCACTGAAGAAAAACCTGACTCTATCATCAGTTTCTCCTCCTGAGACAAACTGTAAGACCCTGAAAATTGACTAACCATTCAGGTCAAAAGGGATAGCAGTATAAAGAAGATTGGGAGCTCCTTTTTGCACTTTTCCATAATGGAAGAACAAGGGGATATGAAATTAAATTGAAAAGCAGATAGTTTAAAATGCATAAAACTAAACAGTTTTCCACACAATACACAATTAGCCTATGGAACTTATTGCCACAAAATATCATTCAGAATAGCCAGTGACATATTTAAAATGGATTAAAAGCAAAAAAGAAGAAGAAATATTTGGAAGGGATATAAATCTTCAAGCTTAAGGGTATGTCTACACTACGGGATTAATCCAAATTTATATAATTCGAATTTTGGAAACAGATTGTATAAAGTCGAATGTATGCGGCCACACTAAGCACATTAATTCGGCGGTGTGCGTCCATGTACCAGGGCTAGCATCGATTTCCGGAGCGTTGCACTGTGGGATAGTTACCCCATAGCTCTCCCATAGTTCCCGCAGTCTCCCCCGCCCATTGGAATTCTGGGTTGAGATCCCAGTGTCTGATGGGGCAAAAAACATTGTCGCAGGTGGTTCTGGGTACAGCCTCACCCCTCCCTCCATGAAAGCAATGCAGACAACCATTTCGCACCTTTTTTCCTGAATGAACACTGCAGACTCCATATCACGGCAAGCATGGAGCCCGCTCAGCTCAAGACAGCAGTCATGAATATTGTAAACACCTCGCGCATACTCGTGCAGTTTATGCTGAGCCAGGACCAGAAAAACAAGGAGAGGAGGAGGCGCCGATGGCAGCGCAGCGACAAGAGTGATGAGGACATAGACATGGACATGGACACAAAATTTTCTCAAACCACGGGCCCCGGTGCTTTGGAGATCATGTTGTTAATGGGGCAGGTTCTATCCGTGGAACGCCGATTCTGGGCAAGGGAAACAAGCACAGACTGGTGGGACCGCATAGTGTTGCAGGTGTGGGACGATTCCCAGTGGCTGCGAAACTTTTGCATGCGTAAGGGCACTTTCATGGAACTTTGTGACTTGCTTTCCCCTGCCCGGACTGCCAGAATACCAAGATGAGAGTAGCCCTCACAGTTGAGAAGTGAGTGGCGATAGCCCTGTGGAAGCTTGCAACGCCAGACAGCTACCGGTCAGTCGGGAATCAATTTGGAGTGGTCAAAACTACTGTGGGGGGCTGCTGTGATGCAAGTAGCCAAAGCAATCACTGAGGTGCTGCTACGAAATGTAGTGACTCTGGAAAATGTGCAGGTCATAGTGGATGGCTTTGTTGCAATGGGATTCCCTAACTGTGGTGGGGCGATAGATGGAACCCATATCCCTATTTTGGCACCGGAGCACCAGGGTACCCAGTACATAAACTGCAAGGGGTATTTTTCAATGGTGCTGCAAGCACTTGTGGATCACAAAGGTTGTTTCACCAACAACAACGTGGGCTGGCCGAGAAGAGTTCATGACGCTCGCGTCTTCAGGAACACTAATCTGTTTAAACAGCTGCAGAAAGGGACTTACTTCCCGGACCAGAAAATAACCGTTGTGGATGTTGAAATGCCAATAGTTATTCTTGGGGACCCAGCCTACCCCTTAATGCCATGGCTCATGAAGCCATACACAGGCAGCCTGGACAGGAGTCAGGAGCTGTTCAACTACAGGCTGAGCAAGTGCAGAATGGTGGTAGAATGTGCATTTGGACGTTTAAAAGGTCGCTGGCGATCATTACTGACTTGCTCAGACGTCAGCCAAACCAATATCCCCATTGTTATTGCTGCTTGCTGTGTGCTCCACAATCTCTGTGAAAGTAAGGGGGAGACCTTTATGGCGGGGTGGGAGGCTGAGGCAAATCGCCTGGCTGCTGATTATGTGCAGCCAGAAGCCAGGGCAATTAAAAGAGCACACCAGGAAGTGCTGCGCATCAGAGAAGCTTTGAAAACCAGTTTCATGACTGGCCAGGCTACAGTGTAAAATTTCTGTTTGTTTCTCCTTGATGAAAACCCGCCCCCTTTATTGACTCATTCTCTGTAAGGAACCCACCCTCCCCCTTCCCCCAGCTTGCTTTCAAAGGAAATAAAGTCACTATCATTTAAAAATCATTTATTCTTTATTAATTGATTATAAAAAGAGGGAGAGAACCCGTGTGGGGTTTGGGAGGAGGATGGTCGGGAAGGAAAAGGCCACTAAAAAATGGTTAAAAAAATGACAGCCTTTTACTTGGGCTGTCCACTGGGGTGGAATGGGAATACGGAGCATCCCCCCACCCCGCGTTCTTACATGTCTGGCTGAGGAGGCTATGGAACATGGTGAGGGGAGAGGGGGGTTATACAGGGGCTGTAGTGGCACTCTGTTATCCTGCTGCCATTCCTGAAGCTCCACCAGACGCCGGAGCATGTCTGTTTGCTCATGCAGTAGCCCTAGTGTTGCATCCTGCCTCCTCTGATCTTCCTGCCCCCACCTCTCATCTCGAGTGTCCCTCCTGTCCTCACGTTGGTCCCTCCTGTCCACACGTTGGTCCCTCCTGTCCTCACATTCACTGGCTTCTTTCCTATACTTTGAAACCGTGTCCTTCCACTCATTCAGATAAGCTCTTTCACTGCGGGTGGATTCCATGATTTCCGCGAACATTTCATCTCATGTCTTATTTTTCTGATGCCTTATCTGAGATAGCCTTCGGGATGGAGGAGGGAGGCTTGAAAAATTTGCAGCTGCTGGAGGGAGGGAAAAAAGGAGAGAATTTTTAAAAAAGATAAGTTTTGCAGAACAATGCTTATACTCTTTCACGGTGACCAACACTATTCACATTACATAGCACATGTGATTTCTGTGCAAGGTCACATTTTGCCTCTTAATATTGAGTGCCTGTGGCTCTGCTGCTAGAGATCACAGACGCAGGTCCGGGCAACAAATTTCAGCTTGCATGCGGCCATGGTAAGCCATTGTCTTTCGGCTTCTGCGCCCTCCTTTCCCACATACCAAGCAAAGCCCGTTGAGTGCTGCGGTTTTCCTGTTAACCTTCAGCAGCAGAAAACAAACTAATCACCCCCCATTCAATTCTCTGGGATGATCGCTTTACCCCTCCCCCCACCGTGTGGCTGGTATCAGGGAAGATCCCTGCTAGCCAAACACGAAAAGCTCAGGGCCAATTCCCCACCACCACCACCCCCGCGCGCTTGACTAACTGAAGGGAAGGATTTCTTTTCAGCCACAGGCAAACAGCCCAGTAGGAACAGCCACCTCTGTCCCCTTAATTAAATTCCCGGATTTCAACCAGGTTACCATGAGCGATATCACTCTCCTGAGGATTACACAGCGAGATGAAGAACGGATGTTGCTTGAATGCCAACAAACACTGGGACCATACGCTGCCAGGCTTTGTCATGCAATGATACCAGATTACTTGCTGCAAGCATGGCGTGGTCAATTGTCCTACCATGGAGGACGGAATAAGGCTGCACTGCCCAGAAACCTTGTGGCAAGGCTTTTGGAGTACCTCCAGGAGAACTTCATGGAGATGTCCCTGGAGGATTTCCACTCCATCCCCAGACACGTTAACAGACTTTTCCAGTAGCTGTACTGGCCGCGATTGCCAGGGCAAATTAATCATTAATCATTAAACACGCTTGCTTTTAAACCATGTGTAATATTTACAAATGTACACTCACCAGAGGTCCCCGGTGTGCCCTCAGGGTCTGGGAGCATGCCTTGGGTGAGTTCAGGGGTTACTGGCTCCAGGTCCAGGGTGATAAACATATCCTGGCTGTTGGGGAAACCAGTTTCTCCGCTTCCTTGCTGCTGTGAGCTATCTACATTATCTTCATCCTCCTCTTCCTCGTAGAATCATAGAATCATAGAATATCAGAGTTGGAAGGGACCTCAAGAGGTCATCTAGTCCAACCCCCTGCTCAAAGCAGGACCAATTCCCAGCTAAATCATCCCAGCCAGGGCTTTGTCAAGCCGGGCCTTAAAAACCTCCAAGGAAGGAGACTCCACCACCTCCCTAGGTAACGCATTCCAGTGTTTCACCACCCTCCTAGTGAAATAGTTTTTCCTGATATCCAACCTGGACCTCCCCCACTGCAACTTGAGACCATTGCTCCTTGTTCTGTCATCTGCCACCACTGAGAACAGCCGAGCTCCATCCTCTTTGGAACCCCCCTTCAGGTAGTTGAAGGCTGCTATCAAATCTCCCCTCATTCTTCTCTTCTGGAGACTAAACAATCCCAGTTCCCTCAGCCTCTCCTCATAAGTCATGTGCTCCAGACCCCTAATCATTTTTGTTGCCCTCCGCTGGACTCTTTCCAATTTTTCCACATCCTTCTTGTAGTGTGGGGCCCAAAACTGGACACAGTATTCCAGATGAGGCCTCACCAATGTCGAATAAAGGGGAACGATCACGTTCCTCGATCTGCTGGCAATGCCCCTACTTATACAGCCCAAAATGCCGTTAGCCTTCTTGGCAACAAGAGCACACTGTTGACTCATATCCAGCTTCTCGTCCACTGTGACCCCTAGGTCCTTTTCTGCAGAACTGCTACCTAGCCATTCGGTCCCTAGTCTGTAGCAGTGCATGGGATTCTTCCGTCCAAAGTGCAGGACTCTGCACTTGTCCTTGTTGAACCTCATCAGGTTTTTTTCGGCCCAATCCTCTAATTTGTCTAGGTCCCTCTGTATCCGATCCCTACCCACTAGTGTATCTACCACGCCTCGTAGTTTATTGTCATCTGCAAACTTGCTGAGAGTGCAGTCCAGATCATTAATAAAGATATTAAACAAAACCGGCCCCAGGACCGACCCTTGGGGCACTCCGCTTGAAACCGGCTGCCAACTAGACATGGAGCCATTGATCACTACCCGTTGAGCCCGACGATCTAGCCAGCTTTCTATCCACCTTACAGTCCATTCATCCAGCCCATACTTCTTTAACTTGGCGGCAAGAATACTGTGGGAGACCGTATCAAAAGCTTTGCTAAAGTCAAGGAATAACACATCCACTGCTTTCCCCTCACCACAGAGCCAGTTATCTCATCATAGAAGGCAACTAGGTTAGTCAGGCACGACTTCCCCTTCGTGAAGCCATGCTGACTGTTCCTGATCACTTTCCTCTCCTCTAAATGTTTCATAATTGATTCCTTGAGGACCTGCTCCATGATTTTTCCAGGGACTGAGGTGAGGCTGACTGGCCTGTAGTTCCCCGGATCTTCCTTCTTCCCTTTTTTAAAGATGGGCACTACATTAGCCTTTTTCCAGTCATCTGGGACCTCCCCCGATCGCCATGAGTTTTCAAAAATAATGGCTAATGGCTCTGCAATCTCACCCCCCAACTCCTTTAGCACCCTTGGATGCAGCGCATCCGGCCCCATGGACTTGTGCACGTCCAGTTTTTCTAAATAGTCCCGAACCACTTCTTTCTCCACAGAGAGTTGGTCACCTTCTCCCCATGCTGTACTGCCCAGTGCAGCAATCTGGGAGCTGACCTCGTGCGTGAAGACAGAGGCAAAAGAATCATTGAGTACTTTAGCTTTTTCCACATCCTCGGTCACTAGGTTGCCTCCCTCATTCAATAAGGGGCCCACTCTTTCCTTGATTTTCTTCTTGTTGCTAACATACCTGAAGAAACCCTTCTTGTTACTCTTAACATCTCTTGCTAACTGCAACTCCAAGTGTGATTTGGCCTTCCTGATTTCACTCCTGCACGCCTGAGCAATATTTTTATACTCCTCCCTGGTCATTTGTCCAATCTTCCACTTCTTGTAAGCTTCTTTTTTGCGTTTAAGATCAGCAAGGATTTCACTGTTTAGCCAAGCTGGTCGCCTGCCATATTTACTATTCTTTCTACACATCGGGATGGTTTGTTCCTGCAACCTCAATAAGGATTCTTTAAAATACAGCCAGCTCTCCTGGACCCCTTTGCCCTTCATGTTATTCTCCCAGGGGATCCTGCCCATCTGTTCCCTGAGGGAGTCAAAGTCTGCTTTTCTGAAGTCCAGGGTCCGTACCCCGAACCCTCTTCCCTGTGTTTTTCTCCAGTGACGGAGTCATAGCACACGGTTGCGGTAGTGGTGGCTGCACCCCCTAGCATGGCATGCAGCTCCGCGTAGAAGCGGCATGTTTGCGGCTCTGCCCCGGACCTTCCGTTTGCCTCTGGCTTTGTGGTAGGCTTGCCTTAGCTCCTTAATTTTCACGCGGCACTGCTGTGCGTCCCTGTTATGGCCTCTGTCCTTCATGGCCTTGGAGACCTTTTCTAATATTTTGCCATTTCGTTTACTGCTATGGAGTTCAGCTAGCACTGATTCATCTCCCCATATGGTGAGCAGATCCCGTACCTCCCGTTCGGTCCATGCTGGAGCTCTTTTGCGATCCTGGGACTCCATCACGGTTACCTGTGCTGATGAGCTCTACGTGGTCACCTATGCTCTCTACGCTGGGCAAACAGGAAATGAAATTCAAACATTCGCGGGGCTTTTCCTGTCTACCTGGTCAGTGCATCTGAGTTGAGAGTGCTGTCCAGAGCGGTCACAATGAAGCACTGTGGGATACCTCCCGGAGGCCAATAACATTGAATTCCGTCCACACTACCCCAATTCTGACCCGCTAAGGCCGATTTTATCGCTAATCCCCTCGTCGGAGGTGGAGTAAAGAAACCGGTTTAAAGGGTCCCTTAAGTCGAAAGAAAGGGCTTTGTCGTGTGAACGTGTCCAGGCTTAATTCGATTTAATGCTGCTAAAGTCGACCTAAACTCGTAGTGTAGACCAGGCCTAAGACAACCACTAAGGGCTGGTTTGTAACTTTGCAATCTCTGCATCATGGCACCACCTTAGGTGCACACTAAGGAATTAACTGTGACTTGAATCCTTCATCACTTTCTTTGGAGAGGGAGTAAATTAATTCATTTCCATGGAGCAGTTTATTCCCATCTTGTGTGCCTTTCCAGCTACGATGTCTGGCTAGTAGTTCCTCCCACTGTTTACCCATCTCTTCCCTGTCCCTGACCACTTGCTTGCAATGGGGAATACATAGTGAGTATCCCCTGCTCTCATCATCACTGTGGCTGTAGTCACTGTCTGAGCAGAGGAAAAAGGGGGCCTTATTACCTCTTACAACTCTGAACTGCCCATAAAGGCTGTGACTATCTAATCTTTCTTTCCCTACTGCATTGTCTTCCTCTGCAGCATCTGGCACTGTCAGAGACAGGATACTGGACCAGGTGGAGCATGGACCTGATCTGGTATGCCAGTGTCTGAATTTCAGTGAATATGTGCTTGGTTCACATTATGGGGGTTTCTTCATCACCATAAAAGCTGGAGACTTACGTTAAAAAAAATAAACTTGAGATTCTGTAGCACAGGATGAGTAGAGCTGAAAGTAGAGCTGGGAAATTTCTGACAAAACATTTTTCCACTGGAAATGCTGATTCATGAAAACCAAAACTTTTCACAGAAATATATTGGTTTTGAGACAGTCCAAGGTGGAATTCTGATCACAAAGTGCTTGAGAGAGAGAGTGAGGTGAGCCAATAGGCCAGGTGACTTCCCAAACCACCAGGCTATTGACTATTCTGGGGTG
Source organism: Chrysemys picta bellii (assembly GCF_011386835.1). Lineage (NCBI taxonomy): Eukaryota > Metazoa > Chordata > Testudines > Emydidae > Chrysemys > Chrysemys picta. The sequence goes on from NC_088792.1 coordinate 124,211,474, forward strand.
GAGCCTGCTCTCTGTCTGTCTCTCTCTTTCTCATAATTTTTTTAAACATTTCAAAAGGTCTCATTTATGTTCAACATCAGAATGAAAACAAATATCAAAATCTTGAAGCTTTTCATGCAGCAAAATTCTTATTTTCTGGCCAGCCCTACTTGAGAGAGATGTCAGAATGCTCTTTCACTACATACTGGCCCAGCCTGAGCCCTAACCATCTACCAGGAAACAGAGAGGCAAACAATTAATGAAAGGCAGAGATGAAGGCAGACTCCAGTCACCAGCTGCTCATTTTTTCTTTGCCTCTTCTCTTGGTCTTGAGTTTTATTTTTATCTAATCTTTTTTTTCCCCCAGTACAAGAGAGAAGAAGAAGAAGAAAAAAGAGTAAATTCAACAGTTCAGACTTCCTTTCCTGTATCCCAAAATTTGCTGTAGGTGGTACCGCCCCCCTCTTCCACCAGTTGAGAGCACCTTCTGTGAATTTGTTTGCCTTCAGACCCCATGTCACAATCCCAGATTCTGCTACCCTTGGTGGCATGTCTTCTCCTGGTATTGTTCCCCCCCCCCCACTCCCAAACACACACACACTTCAGATTCTTCTGGACCTGAAATTAAACCATATCGGATAGGTCTGTTACTATCAGTGACGGTTATTAACCATTGGAACAATTTTTCTCAGGATGTTGTGGATGGATTCTAAGTTAAGCCTTTAAATTAAGGGTAGATGCCTACTAAAAGAGATGCTTAAGTTCAGCCAGAAGTTATGGGCTTGATGCAGAAATTACTTGGCAAAATGCTGTGAGCTGTGTTATGGAGGAAGGCAAATAAGATGATCATAATAGTCCCTTCTGACCCTCAAGCTCCTACAACTCCGTTTATCATGTCTAGGCAATTCTAATCATGCACTTCTTTAGAGTCTGGGTCCCCTTCTTCACCTCCTCTTCCTTCTACGCAGTGCTGTAAAATGAGTGAAGAAAATTAGATACATTTGGTTTGTAAAACCAGTGAAATTGGCAATAAGGGAAAAGTTAAAGGAAACAGTTTAGTTGAATTTGGTACTGTGACAAAATTGGCTTCAAAAAGAAAAAGAAGGTTAGCTATACATTCAAGACAGATTGCTGTAAGTGTTTAGTAGAAGTCTCTCTCCAGTTTGGGAAATGGGATCACCAAATTGCAAGGGCAAATCTGGGTGGAGGTACAAGGATCAGCCCCACAATTTTTGTTTAGAACTTAGAAGATGAACAACAATAATGGGAGTTTGGCTACTGAATGTATAATAGAATCTGTGATGTTAATAGGAATAATTGCCAAGGGTTCAAACATAATAGTTACTATACCAGACACGCTAAAAGTCTAGGGAAGAGGGATCCAAAACTGAACTGAAAACTATCTCAAATGGAGACAGTGACTGGGGAAAGGACATCCATCCAAAAATTGAGAAAACTGGGTTTGAAGATTGGAATGCTGTATTTTGGCAAGAAGTCTGGCTGGCTGAAACAGTGGATGAGCTAGTAATTGGCTTGGATTTCATTGTGGCTAATAACTGGGTTATCAGAGCCAGGAAAGTTGTCTTATAAATTCAGTCTGTAGAAATTCCTTTTAAAGATATGACCCAGATGAGAAAAATGGTTTGTAGAGTTGTGACAATTGGGCCTATTTACCTGAATGTAAGCTCATTTGTAAAAAGTATATAAAAGTTCATAAAATGTTGCAATAATGTATAGTAACAAATGTTAATAGAGAGTAAGTCACATTGCTTTCAATAAGGAACATTATAAACAGATCCAAAAGAACCAGCTAGACAGACCAAATTAGTCCAAACAAAATTAGTCCAAACAAAAAGGCTATACTGATATAATTCAATGATTATGCTGAAATCAAATTTGGTAAAAAACAGAAGGTGTCGAACCAGAAATTAAGGAACCAAAAATGGTGCATTGGATATTAGGCCTAATTGATGGACAAAATAATGAGGGGGTGGGTTATTTCACTTACCACGCCCTTTCTGGGTTCTTAATGAAAGAGACTTTGAGGAAAAGGAAGAAAATAGGGAAGAACAGAGACTATTGCAGTGAGCGTCACTGTCATGACTGCCACCCCTACCATTTCCTGTGACCTCAGACCTTTGTCATGCTGATCCTGAGAGATGTCCTGACCAGATTGGGCCAGAGATAGGGAGCCAGAAGATGTTGCCACTGCTACCAGCTCCAGCTGAATCCCACACACTCCCTGAGATGAAATAGGATCAGACATTAACAGCAGCAATGACAACAGCTCCAGCCCATCTGAACTAACTTCTTCTCTATGAGATTGTCAAACAAGGGGGTTTTCCCACCTAAAATCCTCTCCAGCTAAAGGGAAAAGGAAAAAGGGATGCTGTTAAAATGAAAGTCTAACTTAATACTTTACATTTCAAAACTTTAACAGTTTTTCCTTCTTTTCTGTATCTTTAATAAAAGGTTAAAAAAAATTAACGGTGTGTTCGCCCTTGTGCTAAGCAGGCTGAGGTCTCTGTGTACAAAACCTTGTTTAACACTGTTAAATGTTGGATAGTGACTGGGTTATGTTAACACCTCTGGCCCAAATATTCCATCTAAATTAATACAACAGTAGGCAATTGGTTTGCAGTGAATGACTCGTCCTGCCACCAGAGGACAGAAACTATTATAAGAACAAGAGAAAGAGGAGAGTAGTTGAAACCTGTTTTGAGATCCAGGGTCTCAGGGGAATATTTAGCTGCTAACGATTTCCTGGATCTGAAACAAGAACTGATCCCTGTTTATTTGCTGCCTGTTTCTGACAAACAGCAAATAGTAAAAAAATGGAACTATGGTTGCAAAATGTGAACTGGTGGACCTGGTAAATATTGCCACAAAGGAAAACTACAAGGGGGAAAAAGAGAGTGGTGAATTTCCAGAGTTTCTATTGGACTTGTTCCAATGCAGTACTGTACACTCAAATGAGGAACCATGGGATTGTCTAAAAGACTTTCTGGTTAGGGATCAGGAGTTGTTCTCCCAGTCCAAGAAAGATATAGACTGTATTGCACTAATCCAGCACAAGATTGATACTGGGGAAACCGACCTACTAAACAGCTTCTTTATTGGTTACCTGTAGCAAAGAGAGAAGAGGCAGGAATAAATGAGCCTTCAACCAGCCCTTGGGCCTAATCCATAGTTCTAGTTAAGGAAAAGGATGGCAGCACCAGATTCTGTGTAAACTACAAGAAATTAAATGAAGTCACTCTAAAGAATTCTTATCCATTAACACAAATTGATGACACTTTGGATGCTATGGCAGGTTCAATCAGGTTTTTCACACAAGAGGGTATTCGCGGATAGAAGTGTTTTTGGGTTGAAAAATGCACTAGCCACATTTGAGAGACTAATGGAGAGGATGGTATGCCCCTCTCAGCCTGTCTGTTAGAGCTAGATGATATCCTGGTGCTTGTTAAAACATTTGAGCAGGAACTAAAACATTTAAAACATTCTGTGATAAGCTGAAGGAGGCTAATTAGAAACTGAACCCAAAGAAATCTGAGTTGTTTCAAAAAGAGGCACACAACTAGTGAGGAGGGAATTTTCACAGACAAAAAGAAAATGTAGGCTGTACAGAGCTGGCCAACCCTCCCCCGCCCCGCACCCTCAGATGCTCATAAATATACAGAGGTTTATAGGGCTCTGCTCTTATTACACACAGTTTATTGGTCGGTTTGCCAATATTTCAAAAATGCTCCACAGGTGATCATGTCAGTGAAAGGAGGCCAGTGCTACTATTAAAGTTTTAAGCTGCCACAAGTCTACGGCTTACCATGTCTGCCTGCTACACAAATTCTGGTGTCCTGACCCGCTTCTCAGATCTGCAGTGCAAGACCCCAGGCACTGAATGCGAAGGCCGAGAATTCGACCTTGTCCTGAGTGCGCATGTGATAGGTGCTGTGCATGGTCTTGTTCACAGAGAAAGACTATGTTCTTTGTTCACAACTACATTTATCTTTCTGAGGAATTCACTCCCTTTTTCCCATTCCCACAGCCACATCTGCGACTGTCTCACAACCTAGCCTGGCATCACACTCCCAGAGGCTAGCGCAGATTAGGCGTAGGAAGAAGAGGACACGGGAGGACATGTTCTCGGAACTTATGGGCTGCTCCCGAGCCCAGGCAGCACAGCAGACCCAGTGGCGGGAGAACTTGTCCCAAATGCACCAATCACACATGGAACGGGAGGAGAGGTGGCGGCAGGAAGACCAGCAGGCGACTCAAGCGCTGCTTGGACTAATGAGGGAGCAAACGGACACGCTCTGGCGCCTTGTGGATGTTCTGCAGGAACGGAGGCAGGAGGACAGAGCCCCGCTGCAGTCTATCTGTAATCGCCCTCCCCCGCCACCAAGTCCCATACCCCCCTCACCCAAAGTCCAAAGAAGGAGGGGCGGCAGAGTCCGTGCAAACTCTCACTCCACCCCTGCAGACAGCTCTAGTAGTAGAAGGCTCTCATTCCCCAAAATTTGACAAGTCCTTTCCTTCCCGCCTCACACAAGCCCCCGTCCAAGTTTCACCTCCCAGTTTCATGTGTAGTTGCTAATAAAAAATACGTTTGTGTTAATTACTGTTTCCATCATGTTCTTTTGGAGGAGGGGGGTAAGGGGGGGAAGGGGGTTGGTAATTGGACAGGACAGTCACCTTTAGCAGGGTACATAGGCGGGGGCAGGTCCAGCAGCAGGGCACATACACAGTGCAGTCACTAGTTACCCTGGTCAGTCTGGGAGGTGGTTTTCATGTTCTGTGGTGGGGGGGTGGGTTGCTCTGTGACTTTGTGGCGGGGGAGGACAGTTACAGATCTTATGCGGCGGTCCTTATCCTGGATCACAGAGCCACGCAGCAGGGGATCTGTAACCGTCCTCCCCCTGCCACAAAGTCACATAGCCCCCCATACACACAGTCCCGATCAGGAGGGGTGACAGGCTCCGTTGAAACAACCAGTCCACCACTGCGGAGCCTGTCAATCCTGGAGTTTAGAAGCATCATTTGCGTCACTACACTACACCCGCTCCCCACCACAGTCTGCGTCCCAGGTTTAAAACATTCCCGCGAAAACAGTAATAAAGAAAACGGTGTTCATTAACAAAGTAGAAGTGATTTTATTTCTAAACGTGTGTTGGAAGGGGGTGAAGGGGGTATGTAACTGGAGAGGATAGTCAACATTAACTGGGTAAAGAAACGGGGGCAGGTTCAGCTTCTCTGTACACAAACTTAAAAGTCACAGGTTACCCTGCTCACTCAGGAACCTAGCTTTCAAAGCCTCCCGGATGCACAGCGCGTCCCGCTGGGCTCTTCTAATCGCACGGCTGTCTGGCTGGGCGTAATCAGAAGCCAGGCTATTTGCCTCAACCTCCCACCCCGCCATAAAGGTCTCCCCCTTGCTCTCACAGAGATTGTGGAGCACACAGCAAGCTGCTATAACAATGGGGATATAGGTTTCGCTGAGATCACAGCGAGTCAGTAAGCTTCTCCATCTCCCCTTGAGACGGCCAAAAGCACACTCCACCACCATTCTGCACTTGCTCAGACGGTAGTTGAAGAGTTCTTTTTCACTGTCCAGGGCGCCAGTATAGGGCTTCATGAGCCAGGGCATTAGCGGGTAGGCTGGGTCCCCGAGGATGACTATAGGCATCTCCACATCCCCAAGAGTTATTTTGTGGTCCGGGAAGTAAGTAACTTCCTGCAGCCGTCTAAACAGACCAGAGTTCCTGAAAACACGAGCGTCATGAACCTTGCCTGGCCATCCGACGTAGATGTTTGTAAAACGTTCCCTGTGGTCCACCAGTGCTTGCAGCACCATGGAAAAGTAGCCCTTTCTGTTAATGTACTGGCTGGCCTGGTGCTCCGGTGCCAGGATAGGGATGTGAGTTCCATCTATGGCCCCACCGCAGTTTGGGAATCCCATCGCTGTGAAGCCATCTATGATCACCTCCACGTTTCCCAGGGTCACTACCTTTGACAGCAGTACATCAACGATTGCCTTGGCTACTTGCATCACAACAACCCCCACGGTAGATTTGCCGATGCCAAAGTGGTTCGCGACTGACCGGTAGCTGTCTGGCGTTGCAAGCTTCCAGAGGGCTATGGCCACTCGCTTCTGGACAGTCAGGGCTGCTCGCATCTGGGTGTCATTGCACTTCAGGGCAGGGGACAGCAACTCACAAAGTTCCATTAAAGTTCCCTTACGCATGCGAAAGTTTCGCAGCCACTGGGATCCATCCCAGACCTGCAGCACTATGCGGTCCCACCAGTCCGTGCTTGTTTCCCGGGCCCAGAATCGCCGTTCCACAACATCCACATGACCCATTGCCACCGTGATGTCCTCGGCGCTGGATCCCGTGCTTTCTGACAGGTCTGTGCTACTCTCAGACTTCAGGCCCTCACCGCGGTGCCGTAGCCTCCTCGCCTGACTTATCTGCATCTGCCTCTGGGAAAGGTGGATGATAAGCTGCGAGGCGTTGAGAACGGCCACAACTGCAGCGATGGTCGCAGCGGGCTCCATGCTCGCAGTGCTGTGGCGTCCGCGCTGTCACTGACTAGAAAAGTGCGCGAACTGATTTCCCGCCGGCGCTTTCAGGGAGGGAGGGCGTGAGTGATGGACGGATGACGACAGTTACCCAAAAGCACCCTCGACACATTTTTTTACCCAGAAGGCATTGGCGGCTCCACCCAGAATTCCCATGGGCAGCAGGGACTGCGGGAACTGTGGGATAGCTGCCCACAGTGCACCGCTTCCAATGTCGACGCTTTCCCCGTTAGTGTGGACTCACAAAGTCGAATTACTGTCCTTAGTGTGGACACACACGTTCGACTTTGCAATATCGATTCCAAAAATTCGATTTAAGTAAAATCGAACTACTCTCGTAGTGTAGACATACCCTAAGATAGAAATTGATCTGGGTTAAGTGACAGTTTCTTGGGACTGAAAGCAACCTGAATATTGTGTTATTTTCGGTGTAAGTGACCATTTATCACTAAGTCCAGTTTGCCTGGGTGGCAAGGTAGATTAGTGAAGCTAAGAGGACTGTCTGTGACTCTTTTGTGAGACTGTTATAGTGATGCAGAAGTTCACATGTGTTACTAGTTTGGTGAAATTTAATTATAGAACACATCAGTTCTGGGTATCTGCCCCTTTTTGACAGTCTGCCCTGAGGTAGGGACTCACTGTCCTGAGCCACTCCAGAGAGCATGACAATCCATAAGGCCCATTTGAAAAGATATCAGAGGGACAGAATTTTAACTTCCCCTGAATCTGAAGATGTAGCTGTGAAAGTTGAAGCTGGAAAGATGTTAAAGACATGAATTCCATATTAGAGCAAAGTGGGCAGGGTCTGCCTCAACCAGCAAATTCCCCAGAAACAACAGACATTCCTCAGGAGCTGGTTGAAATGGACTTCTCCTTGGTGATTAAAAGAGAGCCCATCAGGGAGCAAAAAATATCACAGGGGTTTTGGTGGGAATAAACATCAATTTGGATTGATGATGAGAAAACGCCTTGTTAGATACACTGTACATGTGTAAATAGCTAACGTTGTATCATTTTAATTTGTTAATTTTTTTTTCTGATTGGGATGGATTATTGGCTGGCACCATTTTAGGACTCATCAGAACGGGGGGGGTGTTGCAGAGAGCAGAGTTAATGACACTATGGCTCTTCAGTGAGATATGGTGGCTTGGAGCAAGTAGAGGATGGAGAGGGCTATACTGGGATGTTCTCTCTATGCACAGCTAGTCAAAATTATTTTTAAAAAATGTACATACCTAAAAATGGGGTTTAATGAAATGAAATATTTTGTGGGGTAAATTATGCTTGATTACAAAACAAAATGTACATTTTCATTTAACCAATTAAGTTTCAGATGATTGTTTTCCACTTCACTTCTACTTTTTTTCCTTTTTTTTTTTTTTGCAATAAAATGAATAATATCTAGGATTTTTTGCATATTTTCCTCCTGTGTTTTTCAATTCTCCCTCTATAGTTTTTCAAAACTGCAACAGCTTTGGAAAAGTTACAGAGTTGCAAAAGGGAAAAATGAAACTAATTTTGTCACTCTTTTCCAATGTCGGAGAATTTCTGAAAAGTTAAATATTGGAGAAATAGAAGTAAAAGTTTGGCATGTGGGGGTGTGACAGATTTATGTTACCAATCTGCCTGAGGCATAAGGTGATCAGACTAAGGCCGCAGGATCATTAGAGATGAAGGAGCACACCAAGTGACTAAATTTTAAAGCTTTATTAATAAAATAACAGCCGTGAGTGCTGGGTGCTCCCCACGTCACTTAGAGGAAGAAAGAAAGTGTTAGTGACCGCAGTCTAACTCACTTTCATACTCAACACATGCACAAACCAAAGCTGGCTAAGCCTGGGTGTAAAGTAAGAAGAAGAGGGGGAAGGGTGGATGAGAGTTTTGTCCGGTGCACAGGTCATCCAGGGTCTGCTGTTGATCTCTGATTTGCTTCAGCTCTCAGGAGGGTTTTAAGTCCTGGGGTCTTTGGGGGGCATTTTGTTCAGTGACCTCTGTCCTCCGTGCTCTTTGTACCAGTCCAAACCGGCCTTCCATTGCTTCCTCAGCTTTCCCAAAACACACCAGCTTCAGGAAAGCGAAACTGTTGTTTTCCCCCTCACTGGCCTTCACTAGTTTTCACAGCCCCTGCAGTTCTGTTCAGCTGAATCCTCCTTTCTCATGGCTGGTCAGGGTTCGAATCCAGGCCCCCGTCTTTCTTGGCAGGCAGCTGAGAGTCGGTTGTGTGCCTTGGCCTTGGGCTGGAGTCAGCGTCTTATCTCTGGACCTAGCTGGAGCACTGAGTTAACCCATTCCCTTCTCCCTTCCTCCCTCTACGGCCTCTTGTAACCTGCAAAGGAACCTTTCACTCTACACTCACACCTTCAACCCTTCCCATAATACACTTCACTACATATACAAGTGCTAGCAACATACAATGCTAAACTGCTTACCCGGGATCCCCATGGGGGGGGGCAATTATATTCTGACAGGGGGCGTAGGGAGAACCTAAGACATCAAACATTCCTTTGAGACATCAATTATTAGCCATTTTGAAAACTGATTCAGAACATAAATTTTGTACCAAAATCTAAATTTTCATGCATTTTTGGTGGGGTGGGAAAAAGCGTTTTCTAGTCCTGGGATTCAATACATTTCCCATAGATCCTCAGGCTGTGCAAAATGTAGATGCCTCAAAATCCTCTTCTTTGAAGAGAGATTTCATCTATAGTTGAGAACTTTTTCACTTCTGCAGATTTCTCTACAGTATTGCAAAGTACAGCCCTTTGAAAGTATGTAACATTTTATAATTGTTCTGGTTTCTGATAACTTTTGCTTGAAATTGACCTAAATTAGGAAGTCCTTTATAAATCCTAGGAATAAATCTTTTTCCATTGAGAATCATTTTCACTGATTTATCCATCTGGCAACCAATAGATGCACAGATTTATAGTTCAAAACCTGACATGGAGATATTTATTTATAATGGCCTCAGTCAGGAAATCATAGACGATTAGGGATAGTTCAGTAGTTTGCGCATTGGTCGGCTAAACCCAGGGTTGTAAGTTCAATCCTTGAGGGGGCCATTTAGGGATCTGGGGCAAAAATCTGTCTGGGGATTGGTCCTTCTTTGAGCAGCAGGTTGGACTAGATGACCTCCTGAGGTCCCTTCCAGCCTTGATATTCTAGGATTTGATGACCTCAGGTGGTCATCTAGTCCCACCCTGTGCTCAAAGCAGGACCAACCCCAAATAAATCATACCAATGAGGGCTTTGTCAAGCCAAGCCTTAAAAACCTCTAAGGATGGAGATTCCACCACCACTCTAGGAAACCCATTCCAGTGCTTCACCCCTTCCTAGTGAAATAGTTTTTAATAATATCCAACCTAGACCTCCGCCACTGTCATCTACCATCACTGAGAACAGCCGAAATCCATCCTCTTTGGAACCCCCCCTTCAGGTAGTTGAAGGCTGCTATCAAATCCCCCCTCACTCTTCTCTTCTGACGACTCAGCAAGCCCAGCTCCCTCAGCCTCTCCTTGTAAGTCATGTGCCCCAGCCCCCTGATCATTTTTGTTGCCCTCCGCTAGACTCTCTCCAATTTGTCCACATCCTTTCTGTAGTGGAGGGACCAAGCTGGATGCAATACTCCAGGTGTGGCCTCACCAGTGCCGAATAGAGGGGAATAATCACTTCCCTCAATCTGCTGGCATTGCTCCTACTAATACAGCCTAATATGCCATTGGCCTTCTTGGCAATGAGGGCACACTGCTGATTCATATCCAGCTAGGGTGGCCAGATGTCCCGATTTTATAGGGACAGTCCCGATTTTTGGGTCTTTTTCATATATAGGCTCCTATTATCACCCACCCCCGTCCCGATTTTTCACACTTGTTGTCTGGTCACCCGATATCCAGCTTCTCATGTACTGTAATCCCCAGCTCTTTTTCTGTAGAACTGCCACTTAGCCTGTCGGTCCCCCAGCCTGTAGCAGTGCATGGGATTCTTCCGTCCTAAGTGCAGGAATCTGCACTTGCCTTGTTGAACTTCATCAGATTTCTTTTGGCCCAATTCTCCAATTTGTCTAGGTCACTCTGGACCTTATCCCTACCCTTCGTCTTATTTACCTCTCCACCCAGTTTATTGTCATCCATGAATGTGTGAGGATGCAATCCATCCCATCATCCAGATTGTTAATAAATATGTTGAACAAAACTGGCCCCAGGACTTGATACTGGCTGCCAACTAGACATTGAGACATGGATCACTACCCATTGAGCCCAACGATCTAGCCAGCTTTCTATCCATCTTATAGTCCTTATAGTTCATTCATCCAATCCATACTTTTTTAACTTGCTAGCAAGAATACTGTGGGAGACTGTATCAAAAGCTTTGCTAAAGTCAAGGTATATCACGCCCACCACTTTCCCCATATCCACGGAGCCAGTTATCTCATCATAGAAGGCAATCAGGTTGGTCAGGCATGACTTTCCCTTGTTGAATCCATGTTGACTGTTCCTGATCACCTTCCTCTCCTCCAAGTGCTTCAAAATGGATTCTTTGAGGACCTGTTCCATTATTTTTCCAGGGACTGAGGTAAGGCTGACCGGTCTCCTTCTTCGTTTTTTTAAGATGGGCACTATATTTGCCTTTTTCCAATCACCTAGGACCTCCCCCTATAGCCACAAGTTTTCAAAGATAATGGCCAATGGCTCTGCAATCACATCAGCCAACTCCCTCAGCACCCTGGGATGCATTGCATACAGCCCCATGGACTTGTGCATGTCCAGCTTTTCTAAATAGCCCTTAACTTGTTCTTTCACCACTAAGGGCTGCACACTTCCTTCCCATACTGTGCTGCCCAGTGCAGCATTTGGGAGCTGATCTTGTCTGTGAAGACCGAGGCAAAAAAAAAGCATTGAGTATTTCAGCTTTTTCCACATCATCTGTCACTAGGTTGCCTCCCCCATTAAATAAGGGTCCCACTCTTTCCCTGACCTTCTTCCTGTTGCTAACATACCTTCTTGTTACCCTTCACATCCCTTGCTAGCTGAAACTCCAACTGTGCTTTGGCCTTCCTGATTACACCCCTGCATGCTCGAGCAATATTTTTATACTCCTCCCTAATCATCTGTCCAAGTTTCCACTTCTTGTAAGCTTCCTTTTTGTGTTTAAGCCAAGCTGGTCACCTGCCATATTTACTATTCTTTCTGCACATTGGGATGGTTTGTTCCCAGGCCTTCAATAAGGCTTCTTTAAAATACAGCCAGCTCTCCCAGTGGATCCTGCCCATCAGTTCCCTGAGGGAGTCAAAGTCTGCTTTTTTGAAGTCCAGGGTCCATATTCTTTTGCTCTACTTTCTTCCTTTTGTCAGAATCCTGAACTCGACTATCTCATGGTCACTGTCCAGGTTGCCACCCACTTCTACTTCCCCTACCAATTCTTCCCTGTTTGTGAGCAGCACATCAAGAGGAGCATGGCCCCTAGTTGTTTCCTCCAGTAGTTGCGCCAGGAAGTTGTCCCCAACATTCTCCAAAAACTTCCTGGATTTTCTCTGCACCACTGTATTGCTCTCCTAGCAGATGGCAGGGTGATTGAAGTCCCCCATGAGAACTGGAGCCTGTGATCTGGAAACTTCTTGTAGTTGTCTGAAGAAAGCCTCATCTATCTCATCCTCCTGGTCTGGTAGTCTATAGCAGACGCCCACCATGACACCACCCCTATTGCTCTCACCTCTAAACTTAGCTCAAAAACTCTCAACGGGCTTTTTTCCACTTTCATACCGGAGCTCTGAGCAATCACACTGCTCTCTTACATACAGTGCAACTCTTCCCTTTTCTCCCTTGCCTGTCCTCCCTGAACACTTTATACCCATCCATGACAGTGCTCCAGTCATGTGAGTTACCCCACCAAGTCTCACACATACCATATCACACATATCACACATACGGCACCAAGTCTCTGTTATTCCAATCACATCATAGTTCCTTGACTGTGCCAGGACTTCCAATTCTTCCTGCTTGTTTCCCAGGCTTCTTGTGTTTGTGTACAAGCACCTACGGTAACTAGCCAATTGCCCTACTTTCAAAATATGAATCAGGAGGCCTCCCCTGTTGCACCCTCCTCTTCGTGTTTTCTCTTGGTATCCCACTTCCCCACTTATCTCTGGGCTTAGGTCACCATTCCCCGGCGAACCTAGCTTAAAGCCATCCTCACTAGGTTAGCAAGCCTGCCTGCAAAGATGCTCTTCCCTCTCTTAGTTAGGTGGATCCCATCTCTTCCTAGCAATCCTTCTTCCTAGAAGAACATCCCACGGTCGAAGAATCCAAAGCCCTCTCTCCGACACCCCCTGTGCAACCACACATTTACCTCCATAATTTGATGGTCCCTACCTGGGCCTTTCCTTCAACAGGGAGGATGGACGACAACATGACTTGCACCTCAAACTCCTTTATCCTTTTTCCCAGAGCCATGTTGTCTGCAGTGACCTGCTCAAGGTCATTCTTGGCAGTATAATTGGTGCCCATGTGGAGAAGTAGATTGCAATCTGAGGGCTTGATCAGTCTCAGCAGACACTCTGTCACTTCCTAAATTCTAGCTCCAGGCAAGCAGCATACTTCTCGACTCTCCTAGTCTGGATGGCAGATGGATGACTCCATCCCCCTTAGGAGGGTGTCCCCGACCACCACCACCCGTCTCTTCCTGTTGGGAGTAGTAGTCATGGAACCCCCATCCCTAGGACAATGCATCCCATGCCTTCCGGTTGATAGGGTCTCCTTCTGATCTCTTCCCTCAGATGACTTTTCCAAACCATTCTCTGCTGTAGTGACTGCGCAGAGAGCATGAATACTGTTTCTTACCTCTATCTGAATTGAGGGTACATGGGTTCTCCTCCTTCTTCTGGAGGTCACATGCTGCCAATTTTCCTCCCCATTCTGCACTGCCCTCTCTGATTCTTCAGCATGCTGTGCCTGCAATAACAAACGCTGACTTCTATCCAGAAAGTCTTCATTTTCTCTGATGCAGCACAGGGTTGATACTTGGGTCTCTAGTCCTTTAACCTTCTTCTCCAATATGGAGACCAGCTTGGACTTCGTACAGACGAAGTTGCTTCTGTCCTCTGGGAGAAAGACAAATATGGCACATCCTGGGTAGATCACAACAGCTGATCGCTCACTATCCATAATATCTTCCTTCTAAATCCTTCAATCCTTCTAAGTCCTTCAATCCTTACACACTTACAAATCCAATTAACTTCAACAGGAATTTTGAATGTGTAGGAACAACACCATGAGGAGAAATGAGGTTTCCTCAATAACGATTGTTTGTTCATCATTAATTTGAACTTATTTATTTAAATTTAGTCTGGTATATTATACACTGTACACTTACTGTGTATCATCCCCATCATGTATCTCTGAATTGCAAGGACACTGATCACATTCAGACAAGATGAAAGCGTGTGCAATTCCATTGACTTAATTTGAGTTGCATCATTTAGAATTGATCTGAATTTGGTCCTTTATTTTCACCAAAATAATTATCTGAAATTAATAGTGGCTTCATGTTAAAACTATGTTTTGTTTTAATAATGATCACATATCGATATAACATAAAGCAAAACAATATGACTGCTGAGTTATCACACAAAGGAATAGTGTAGTACGTAGTAGTAATAGAGACATAAATATCTACACAATTTAAATTTATGTATTGCTTTGTTAATTTAATCTCTCTCTCTCTCTCTCTCTCTCTCTCTCTCTCTCTCTCTCACACACACACACACACACACACACACACACACACACACACATTCTAAAAAAGAATAATCCAGAAGGTGTGACCCAATCTGCAATCTTGCAGTTTACAGGTTCCAGTTTCTTATACTCTTGACGACTGCAGTTAACTTCTTCTTTGCTGTCTTTATTTAATGTGCAAGTCAGACCAGTGCAGCACTTAGAATAACATGGGTCCTGGGAATAATGGTAGCAAACAGGAAAGTATTTGAATCTGGGAAGGAATAATGAAGCCAATAAATAGCACAAGTCACTTTTAAAAGTAAATTTTCCAAGTTATGCACAAAGATACAAGCCTGAGGCTTTTCATTTTGCTGTATTTGTTACAGGGAAATAAATATAGATAATATGCCTAATATGGAAATAAATAGTTTTATTATATTGATAGGAAAAAGATCAAAACCAGATATGAAATACTGCTTGTCCTGCTTGTTAATATAACATTTTATACAGTGTAAACACATTGCAGTTGGCCAAAACCAGAAATCTTATTAGACCAATATTGTATCATAACTAAAGGAAATAATATTGATTAATCAGAAAAGGAAATTGTTTATCAAATATAGCAAACATGAAAATTCCTTCCTTTGGTGACATTATTTGAATGGTAAAGAAACTATTTAATTTAAAAAGTCATGCACCATATTATCCCATGCAATCAGACTGATTTGTCTCGGTGGCAAGCCAAGAATCTGATCTATATTCAACTGTATAGCCTCTAAATGCATATTACAAAGTGGTGCTGATAGTATTCATGATAATGCTGCAGCAAAAATGACACATTTCATGAGTCAGATATAAAAGCCTTCAATTCAGTTATTACAACATTTAATAAGTGGAATATATTTCAAAACATAAAGTACTCTTATTATGTTCACCTTTGTCTGTTTTTACAATTTCATATTTTTTCATACCAAAACATGCCAGTGTAGATTTATTTTTATAAATCAGCCTATACATGAAATTAAGAAAATCTTAAAATGTGTTAGGCTGAGGATAGTATATTTCCTATTTAAATGTAAAGGTATTTTAATTTCATTAGTAGCACTTTAATATGATAGTGAATTGCAGTAGAATTGCTAGGGAGTTGCATATATCATCTACATTAATATCAAAAGAGTTTATTAGGATTATTGATGTAGCAATAAATAGAAAATAAAGCTTAGCATTTAATGAAATATTATATTCAAACCATTATATATTATATCAAATGGTAAGGCACAAATCCTGCTCCACCACCATCTGCAGCAAGAGCAAGGGCCTTAACAGTATCAGAACCAATGTGATTTCACTGTGAAAAGTGTAAAGATGGATTCTGGGAAGCCGTACAAGGTATGGTTGGGAATTTTCTGACAAAATGTTTTTTCATCAGAAAATGTTGATTCATCGAGATAGAAACTTTTTGTGGAAACAGGTCAGTTTTAATTAAGCTTTCATTGGTAATCTTTCTCGGGCTCGGGATGAAATTTCTGGCTGTAGTGAGAAGCTCACCCTAGTGGTTAGGGCACTCACATGGGGGTGTTGCAGATTCAAGTCCCTACTCCCCCCCCCCCCCCAAACCAGGGAAGTGCTTGAACCATCAAGCTACAGACTCAGTATTGCTTGCACTGGCTCACAGAATATTTAATTATTTATACAACTGGCACAGCTCTAAGAGGAGAGACTGAAACAGAGGATTGAACGGGGTCTTCCCCAGCCCAGGCAAGGGCTCTAATCATTGGGCTATTCTGAGGGACTCACTCTTGCTCATGTTTTTGATAAAAATTTTCAGGCCCAGTTTTCATTCTGATATGGAATGAAAATAAATGTCTAGCCCTCAATTTCTTTTGTGAAAAGGAATTGTTTTCTGGCCAGCCGTAGATCCTACTCCCTAGCACACTGCACAGCACAGCTGTGTGTGGGGTGACAGTATCTTAGAGGAAAAGTTGACTGGGTAGATCTATTGGCTAGCTCCCTTGCAGAGCTGAGGCTTGCAATGCCCATGCCAGCTCTAGGACCTGTGGGACATGATATTGCCCCAATGCACTGTCTATTTCTAAATGAACAGACACATCTTTATGAATGTTTAAAATATTTTTTTTAATAATTGTTTGCATTTGTGTCTCTTTATTTCAATAGGAATTGTGTGTGTCTGTTTTTTCTTTTCTAAAACTTTTATTAGTGTCTCAGTACAAATAACACTGCAGCTAAAGACAAAATGCTCTGCAAAATTTTCAGACTTGAAACTTAAAGATTAATGTTAGGAATTTTCCATTTTTTAAAACATAGGTGTACTGTATAGATTACTTACAGGTTATTTCTGATGTAAATATGTAGACAAGAATGTAAAGAGAGGTGGGAACAAAAAGTGATATATGTGAGAAATATCAGATTTGAAATATTCCTGCCCAGAGCTTCATCGCCATATATAAAAATGTTTCTTACTATTGCCAGTTTCTATGATTGTTAATAATTTGATTAATCAATAAAATAGTAAAATTTAGTATAGTTATAACTTAATAAAAATATTCTAATCTCATGATGAAGAAGCAGAATATGTGAAGAGACCATTCCCCTGACATCAACTGTGTTTGGCAGATGGTGCTGTCAGTTCAGTTCTCTGTTTATTCTGTCATGCATGTGGTAGCATATTTTAAAATGTAGAAGCTCATGTATTATCTATGGGCTAAAAGCATGCAACACAAATGGGACTATATCACAAGAGTTAAACTTCTGTAAACAACGAGCAGCGGTTGTGTAAATGTTATTTTCTTGACATAAATAACAGAAACATATGGCCAGAGACAGGAAGTGGGTGATACCTGGACAGATTGATATCCTGTTCGACAAGTGACTATATTTATGACATGATTCTGCCTGACAGTGAAAGAGAAGGGGAGGCAAGCTAATGACTTTTTCATGAACTCTCTAACAACATACATTTGACCACTGAACAGCTTTGCTCAACAATCTGATTCACTGCATTGTTGTTAAATATGTTCAATAAGAAAATATTGTTGGTCAGAAGTGGCGGGTAAACTCTCATTTCATGTTTTCCTTAGGCAACTTTATGCTGAAACAGCACTGCTCTTTTAATAGTTTACTACTGACTCATTTTAACAAGAAATTCCAATTGCATAAATCGGAGTCCTTTACTGAAGGACATACTAAGTCCCTAGGCCAATTAGAATTATTTTACTCCTGTTACAATTTGAAGTTCAAAGTTAGAAACTCAATACCAAAGCACTGATTTTATTATCTTTTCTTAGTACTCTTGGTAGGTGACCCAAGTAAGTATAGTGTGCTCTGCTGCTAAAACATAAAAAAATAGCACCTGCCAATATCTTGTATGGGGCTTAACTCACAGCAAACTACCAAAATTAAATACTGTGTAAAGCCATGGGGAAACAACTGCTATTTTTTACATTTCCAGTACGTACATAGCATTACATGTAATTCTTCCATTATCTTCCACAACATATACAGAATTGTGGAATGTCATATATGTTCATAGTCTCTCAGTGATTTTAATCTCAGATTTGTTCAGTTTACAAGTGGAAGGATTCCCCCCCGCCCCACCTGCCATGCAAAATAACCTCGGCTCTAAAAATCATGCTCCTCCCGCCTTCCCCATTTAATAATAAAAGCTTCTGCAGGTCAAAGTTGACCTTTTGGCACATCTGGTAACTTCATTGGTTTCAAATTGTGTCCTCAGTGACACATGTTCAGTCTTCAATGTGCCCGCACTTGTGCAACCTACTGCAAATTCATGAAGAAGTTCTTTTCATAATGCGTAAGATTGAGTAGAATCTACAGCATTTCATTTGGGGTATGTCTAGACTGCAATCACTGGGTGCAATTGCAGGTTGAGCCGACGTACCTAGCTATTACGGGTTCTGGAAAAGGGAAGTTGCAGCAGTGCAAGCTTCAGTGTGGTCTAGCCCCATGAGTCATTACCTAGGATTCGGGGGAGGGGGGTTGTAGAGGTCACCTAAAGCTTGTGCTGCTGCAGGTTCATTGCTCTGGGACTTGAGCTAGCTAGATTAAAGCTATCTTGGGTATGTCTACTTAATCTCCAATCACACCCTGTGACTATAGTATAGAGTAGAGTCAACCTTTGTCTTAGCTGGGTTGGCTCTCAACAGCTAACAGGACTCAACAGCATTAAAATTTAATATTAGAGACAAGGTGGATGAGGTAATACCTTTTATTCTGTTGGCGAGAGAGACAAACTATCGAGCCACACAGAGCTCTTCTTCAGCTCTGGGAAAGGAACTGCTAGCTAACATTACAGGAAAATGCAAAGTGTAACAGATTGTTTAGTATAAATAGATAGCACATATTGTAAGGGACCATTCACAGTAGAGTGGCCTGT
Source organism: Chrysemys picta bellii (assembly GCF_011386835.1). Taxonomy (NCBI): domain Eukaryota; kingdom Metazoa; phylum Chordata; order Testudines; family Emydidae; genus Chrysemys; species Chrysemys picta. The sequence continues at coordinate 124,230,156 of NC_088792.1, forward strand.
TAACACCTCTGCAGTTGTAGGACAAAAAGAGGGGGTTAGTAGGTTACAAAGTGTTGAAATAAACCATAAATTCAGTGTCTCTGTTCAGTCCATGATTTTTAGTGTCTAGTAAAGCAATGAATTTAAGCTCCCAGGCTTGTCTTTGAAAGTATTGTGCAGGTTTCCTTTGAGGATGAGGACTGACAGGTCAGATGTAGAGTGATTGCCTTGTGAAACGTGTTCACCCACAAGTGATGTGGTATTTTGTATTTTATCATTTTCCTATGTGAGTGCATTTGAGAGTGTAGTGATGTCTGGTTTCACCCACATAATACTTATTGGGCCATTTAGTGCACTGGATGAGGTACACCTCATGTTGTAAAAGGCATGTGTAGGACGCATGGATTTTGAAAGGTGTATTGTGGAGGTTGTTGATCATTGTAGCAGTGGAGATATGTCAGCAGGTTTTGCATCTGTTGTTCTGGCAGGGTCTGATGCCACTTTAAGTTGATGTGTCCTGGTTGGTGAGGAGCTTGCTTCTGATAATGAGGTTGGAGGGGTTGAAGGTTGTTCAAAACCATCCATTCTTCGGATTCTTCGACCATGGGATGCTGTTCCAAGAAGAAGGAGTGCTAGGCAGAGACGGGCTCCACATAATGAAGAGAGGGAAGAGCATCTTCGCCAGCAGGCTGGCTAACCTAGTGAGGAGGGCTTTAAACTAGGTTCACCGGGGCAAGGAGACCAAAGCCCTGAGGTAAGTGGGGAAATGGGATCATGGGAGGAAGCACAAGCAGGAGAGCGCAAGAGGGGAGGACTCCTGTCTCATACTGAGAACACAAATGCAAGAAGCCTGGGAAACAAGCAGGGAGAACTGGAAGTCCTGGCAAAGTCATGGAACTATGATGTGATTGGAATAACAGAGACTTGATGGGTTAACTCACATGACTGGAGTACTGTCATGGATGGATATAAACTGTTCAGGAAGGACAGGCAGGGCAGAAAAGGTGGGGGAGTTGCATTGTAAGTAAGAGAGCACTATGACTGCTCAGAGCTCCGGTATGAAACTGCAGAAAAAGCTGAGAGTCTCTGGATAGTGTGAGCAACAAGGGTGATGTCGTGGTCGGCGTCTGCTATAGACCACCAGACCAGGGGGATGAGGTGTACGAGGCTTTCTTCTGGCAATTAGCAGAAGTTGCTAAATCGCAGGCCCTGGTTCTCATGGGAGACATTAATCACCCTGATATCTGCTGGGAGAGCAATACAGCGGTGCACAGACAATCCAGGAAGTTTTTGGAAAATGCAGGGGACAATTTCCTGATGCAAGTGCTGGAGGAACCAATTAGGGGCAGAGCTTTTCTTGACCTGCTGCTCACAAACAGGGAAGAATTAGCAGGGAAAACAAAAGTGGATGGGAATCTGGGAGGCAGTGACCATGAGAGGGTCGAGTTCAGGATCCTGACACAAGGAAAAAAGGAGAGCAGCAGAATACGGACCCTGGACTTCAGAAAAGCAGACTTTGACTCCCTCAGGGAACAGATGGGCAGGATCCCCTAGGAGAATAACATGAAGGGCAAAGGGGTCCAGGAAAGCTGGCTGTATTTTAAAGAATCCTTATTGCAGTTGCAGGAACAAACCTTCCCGATGTGTAGAAAGAATAGTAAATATGGCAGGCAACCAGCTTGGCTAAACAGTGAAATCCTTGCTGATCTTAAACGCAAAAAAGAAGCTTACAAGAAGTGGAAGATTGGACAAATGAGCAGGGAGGAGTATAAAAATATTGCTCAGGCATGCAGGAGTGAAATCAGGAAGGCCAAATCACACTTGGAGTTGCAGCTAGCAAGAGATGTTAAGAGTAACAAGAAGGGTTTCTTCAGGTATGTTAGCAACAAGATGAAAGTCAAGGAAAGTGTGGGCACCTTACTCAATGAGGGAAGCAACATAGTAAGAGAGGATGTGGAAAAAGCTAAAGTACTCAATGATTTTTTTGCCTCTGTCTTCACGAACAAGGTCAGCTCCCAGACTGCTGCACTGGGCAGCACAGTATGGGGAGAAGGTGACCAGCCCTCTGTGGAGAAAGAAGTGGTTCGGGACTATTTAGAAAAACTGGACGTGCACAAGTCCATGGGGCCGGATGCACTGCATCCGAGGGTGCTAAAGGAGTTGGCGGATGAGATTGCAGAACCATTAGCCATTATTTTTTAAAACTCATGGCGATCGGGGGAGGTCCCGGATGACTGGAAAAAGGCTAATGTAGTGCCCATCTTTAAAAAAGGGAAGAAGGAGGATCCGGGGAACTACAGGCCAGTCAACCTCACCTCAGTCGCTGGAAAAATCATGGACCAGGTCCTCAAGGAATCAATTATGAAACACTTACAGGAGAGGAAAGTGATCAGGAACAGTCAGCATGGATTCACGAAGGGGAAGTCGTGCCTGACTAACCTAATTGCCTTCTATGATGAGATAACTGGCTCTGCGGATGAGGGGAAAGCAGTGGATGTGTTATTCCTTGACTTTAGCAAAGCTTTTGATACGGTCTCCCACAGTATTCTTGCCGCCAAGTTAAAGAAGTATGGGCTGGATGAATGGACTGTAAGGTGGATAGAAAGCTGGCTAGATCGTCGGGCTCAACGGGTAGTGATCAATGGCTCCATGTCTAGTTGGCAGCCGGTTTCAAGCGGAGTGCCCCAAGGGTCGGTCCTGGGGCCGGTTTTGTTTAATATCTTTATTAATGATCTGGACGATGGTGTGGACTGCACTCTCAGCAAGTTTGCAGATGACAATAAACTACGAGGCGTGGTAGATACACTAGAGGGTAGGGATCGGATACAGCAGGACCTAGACAAATTAGAGGATTGGGCCAAAAAAACCTGATGAGGTTCAACAAGGACAAGTGCAGAGTCCTGCACTTAGGACAGAAGAATCCCATGCACTGCTACAAACTAGGGACCGAATGGCTAGGTAGCAGTTCTGCAGAAAAGGACCTAGGGGTTACAGTGGACGAGAAGCTGGATATGAGTCAACAGTGTGCTCTTGTTGCCAAGAAGTCTAACAGTATTTTGGGCTGTATAAGTAGGGGCATTGTCAGCAGATTGAGGAATGTGATCGTTCTCCTTTATTCGACATTGGTGAGGCCTCATCTGGAGTACTGTGTCCAGTTTTGGGCCCCACACTACAAGAAGGATGTGGCAAAATTGGAAAGAATCCAGCGGAGGGCAACAAAAATGATTAGGGGTCTGGAGCGCATGACTTATGAGGAGTGGCTGAGGGAACTGGGATTGTTTAGTCTCCAGAAGAGAAGAATGAGGGGGGTTTTGATAGTTGCTTTCAACTACCTGAGCGGGGGGGGGGGTTTCCAAAGAGGATGGAGCTCGGCTGTTCTCAGTGGTGGCAGATGACAGAAGGAGCAATGGTCTCAAGTTGCAGTGGGGGAGGTCTAGGTTGGATATTAGGAAACACTATTTCACCAGGAGGGTGGTGAAGCACTGGAATGCATTACCTCGGGAGGTTGTGGAGTCTCCTTCCTTGGAGGTTTTTAAGGCCCGACTTGACAAAGCCCTGGCTGGGATGATTTAGTTGGGAATTGGTCCTGCTTTGAGCAGGGGGTTGGAGTAGATGACCTCCTGAGGGCCCTTCCAACCCTGATATTCTATGATTCTATGATTCCACTTTGCATTTTGCTGTGATGCTGGGAGTTCCTTTCCCAAAGAAGAGCTCTGTGTGGCTCAAAAGCTCATCTTTCTCACCAACATAAGTTTGTCCGATAAAAGATATTACCTCACCCACCTTGTCTCCGTAATATTCTGGGATTGATATGGCTACACTATACTGCATAAAAATTAATATTGTTACTGAAGATGGCTGATCAATCTCTAAATGCACAAAAGAAGCAGATTGATTGTATAGAAAGGTATTTTTGGATAGTCATTTTTCAGACCCTCACTTGCAACAACTTCAGGCAACAAACTGGAGACAGAATTTGCAATAGAATACATACATAGAAATCTTGCCTTGTGCAAAAAAAAAAAATCCTATTGCAAGAGTTAAGCAATCAGAATTTGGCCCGTAAAGCAGAAGGTACATTATGAAAGACAAAGCTTAACCCTCAGCAAATGAATTACATTACCGCAAAACAACAAAATATAATAAATGGTTAATTTTAGTCAATGACAATGCTCACAATGAACTTGCTTTTGTGGTTTATTAGTACAAACTACTGAATAGGTAACTGTGGAAGTCCTGATGTCACTCAAACAAAATACAAGAGCTTTCAGGGTAGAGCCATAAGGTTTAAGTGACACAAAATGGGAATGAAACTTTCTGATTCCTTTCCTTTTTTCAAAAAGACTCAAGCTATCCTTTTTTCATAAGCCCCACCCCTCTGATGGAGATAGGTGCCTAAATCGAGGCTCTGATCTCTGTTAGCAATTCTTAGCTGTGAATCTTCTCCTAGAGTTAGGTATGTATGCTGTTTTTGCAAGAAGGTTGGGGAGTGGGGGAGAAAGAGAAGGACTTCCCTCACAACTTTTAGCCCCATGGCTAGGGTACTCACTTGGGATGCAGGAGACCCCCATTTCAAGTCTTTCCTTCACCTGAAGGACAAAAGGATTTGAACAGGGATCTGCCACCTCTCAGGTGCATGCCCCACAGAGCAATGAGATATTCTGATGTGAGGCTCCCTCAGTCTCTCCGGTTGAAGTTGTTGCTCTGAGGATAAATAATGAAAAAGTCATTGGAAGAGGATCCTGGATCTCCCACATCCTGAGTGAGTGTTCTACCCACCAGGCTATAGAATCATTCTTGTGATCGCTCTCTTTCTCTTTCTGGCCCAAATTATTTCTCCAGAGTGCAACAGCTTCAGCAGTAGAGACTGAGGGAACCTTCTTCCGCCCACCCCCTGATGGAGAATATTCCATAGTTCTATGATTAGGGAACTCACCTGAGAGGTGCTAATCCATATTCAGATCCATTCTCTCCCTCAGGTGGAGGGGGGACTTGAACTGAGGATGTTCCACATCCCATGAGTATCCTAGCCACTGGACTAAAAGTTATGGGTTGCCCTCCTCAGCTGCTTTGTTTGAACTCACTTGAGAATCCTGGTCCAGTAGGCACCCTCTGAACATGCCTGCTGGATCAGGCCCTGCACACAACTCAGGTGGCCACATACCCACCTTCCCCTTGTTTGTGAGTTACTCTGGAGTTTAGCTGGGAGATAAGCAACAGTACCTAGAGGGAGGCAGTAGTGTGCATTTTCACAGACAGAACCATAAGGAATCTTTTTACTACAAAAATTCATGCACCGAGTGAGTTTAAGTGATTACATGGTCAGTGGGAGTTTTGACTGGTGCTGAAACTGGGCCTATCTTTTTTGTGCAGCATGTTATGCAGAATTTGCAAAACTGCAAACACACGGTAGACTTTCCAGACAGTAATCTGTAGTGCACCTGCTGTACAGGTATTCATATTGAGCCGCTTTCTTAAGTTCTCAATAAGTTCTGTCAATTAAAATATGAGGTGGATTTTATATATATATATAAAATATATATGTATTTTATGCTGGATCTTGTGGGTTGCAAATTACATATGCTCCTCAATGTCAGCTACAGTCATTATCACTTCCAATATTAAGAAATATATTTGCTAAATATTTTCAAAACTTGATATTGAGCTGTAATTAATAAAAAAACATTTAGGACTACAATTTGCACATAATTACTTTGTCACCATCTGCAGCAAAGTAGTCATGATTTCAAAATTTGTGTTAATATGTTGTATGCATCTAGGCTATTTACATGCACATTAGTAGTCCTATTCTTGGCATCTCAGACATGTTAATGTTGCAAAAATGCTTTCTGTTCCAATGGAGTTCCTCATTATTTTCTTCAATGAGAACATTTAATCATTTTCAGGATATTGGGGAAAATCAGCAATGGCACAGATATTTCCTTGACTTTCCATTATTATCAGATAGTTGTAAACAGGGTGAATAGCTCATGTAGTATAGTGTCCATGAACTGAGTAAGGCACCTGCATGTTAGCAAACTCATCTGTGTGTTATCCCTTGCTACATTTTGGAGAGACCCCAGGAGTACTTTCTAGAGAACAGAGAAAGAGAAAACATATGCTCATGCAGAACTTGAAACTGGAGGGAATATACAGTAGTCTATTGATTGCATAAAGGTTGTTTTGCTGATTTGTTTTTATTAATATCTGTGTGCAGTAGATTGTGCCTTTGATTGAATTAACTGACCTGGTGTATGGCATAGGGAATATTAATCGTTTGTTGGAAAATCTCTTATTCAAAGGGATTTTTTTTATTTTAATTGGTTTTTGTGGGCTGCCAATGTGGAAAATAAGTAGGCAACATGCTACACCATGATTTCACAAACTGGTGAAACTTTTTCTCCTCTTTTAATTTTTCAAGGAACTACAACACAAACTAATTCAATAATCATAAAGGTATCAATTTTTAAAATTCTAATAATGAGCTTATCTCAATTTCACTAGAGACCAACCCAGAGTTACACTTACATTGGTTTTATTAAAACCGCCACTGGATCAAACAGAAAAGGGATGGCACTTATTCATGCATGCACACATTCATACCCTCATGCACCCACACACTCACGCAGACAGAGAGTTACTGGAGACAGCAGAGGAAACCAAGAGGCCAAAGCATAGTAGATCTGGTATGTCCACCTATGGTCACGGATCCAGGTTGCTGAGCAGGTCAAAAAGAAAAGCGCTTATGAGAGTGCTTTCTTCCTTTTATTGGAACTGGACAGCTCCTGTCACGTACACTGAGTTTTCTTTACGGTACCCGTGGTTGCCTTCTCAGGGCAGATTACATCAGACACACCTGTCTCCTGTCTCCGGGCTCTTTTCTCCTTGCAGTTTCTCTCTACCCAGTCCCCCAACACACTCCCTTGTTCACACTCCCTTATCTCCCACACACATTTCCTTGTTCACACTCCCTTATCAAGTGATGGAATGTTGCAAAGCTCGGAGGTTATACAAGTAGTAACTGAAAAGGTTACAAAGCTTACAAAAGTTCAGCACATATACTAAAACTGAAAAGGCTATGCTAACAATGACGAAAAGTTATAGAGTTTGCAAAAGGTTACAGAACTTAATGATCATACTAGCAATGACTGAAAAGTTACAAATTTTACAATCCCATTCTACTGGATTGAGTGGAGGCTTTACACAACATAGCTTGCCACATTCAACCCAGTATAGGAGTTGCAGTAAATCTCCACTAAAGTTGTTCCTGTTTACATCCATGAGTTTGGCCTCGTTAGTGTATAAGTCATAGAGAAGTTTAGTCTAAAGTAAAACCAATTGTGACCAACTTTATCTTTGACTAAATTTCTCAATATTTTTCATATTTGAAAGAAAGAGCATTGCTCGCATTTTTAGGTGGTGTTCACACCATTTTCAACATGCGTATCAATCAAATCCCTATATTTGCCAAAGAGAGTGAAGGGTATGAAGTAAAGGTGGCTTTGTGGCATCATTGCTCCTTCCCTATGCTGGGATAGCCAAGGGTTGCTTCAGCTCCCAGAGCAGGCTAGAGCAAGTTCAGGCACTCTGCTAATTTGTGCTTGGCTGATATTAGCATCTATGGACTTTTCCAGCAACCAGGAATAGCTTGGACTAGGAATGCCCAGGCCATGCTCCCATTTCCCCAGGAATATATCCCACAAGCCCCCTACACTGACCAGGCACCTCTCTGGGATGTGGGCAGAGCTGACTATGCTGTCTCTATGCCTGCCAAATATTTCCAATATGGCCCGACACAGCTCTTTCATAAGAGGAGCTGGCATAAAAAAAGCTATGATGCACCCATGAGAATCAGATGCCAAATAATCAAACTGAGAAACATCTTGGCTTTGGCTTAAGTCTTCTTTGAGGTGAGGAAATTTTGGCATCTTTCTAGTTTGCATGAAACCCACAAACAAGTGAGGTGTCAATGTTAACATTTTCTACAGACCTACCAAATATCACAATGTTGAACAATATAAAATGTTTACCCTTCCTTTGCACTGTTTTCCCTGTAACAATGTATCCCATAGCATAACAAGGGCCTAAGTAAAAACATGATGGATTATTTGGGTGTATTGATATTCCTATAAAACAAATAAAAGACAATAGAGTATCACCACTTAAATGTATATAAATGTTTATGTAGATTCCGTTTCCACAATACTTGCATGTGATTTTTTTCATTTTCCATGATTTTCATTACTAACTCAATATTGCACTGTTTAACTTTGTTTAAAATGTAAAATGTGAATAAAGATCTTCAACTGATAATAAATATCAGTCTTTGCTGTGACATTTGAAAATCCTCAACAGTAACAAAAGTAAGAGCACTTTAAAGCCATTAGCAGAAAAATGCTTAACTACAAATGGCCTGGATGGTATACAAAATACTAAATGTTACAGCAGTTCACAAGGTAAATAGTCTGTAGTGGTTTTACAAATAGTGCATAGTAAAAATATAATGAAAGCTGTAATTGCTCAATCATCTGCACAGTATAAAAGTTAAATATCTACAAAAGTATACACAGACCCTGTACTATGAACGCTGGTGTATTTTTCACATTGTGTCTGTTGGTTTAAAACAAGGAAGGAAGAAACAAGCTGTCTATAGAGAATCTTATGCAGTGTTTTCCCATATGTCACTCTCTAGGACAAGGCAATATTAATGTATGAGTGGTCAGCTCCTTTCATATACTACTAATGTACTGGAAAGTCTTCCGCACTCTGTGCTTTTCTTCATGTCTCAGGACATCTAGAGCTGGAGCATTTCCCCAAGCAGAACAATATGGCCTTCTCTTGGAAAAGCCCTGTGGGCTGATCATTGTCAGGTTATGTTATGTTTTAACAGTAGACACTTCAATGCTAGTTTTGTGGAGAATTGTAGCAGAAACAAGAGGTCTAAACAAACAGAAGGGCCACTAGAGCCCTTTCATTTATCATACTATTCTGACAGAGACTCCTGTCTACTCCCTACCTTTGCTGAATTTTACACATTTCTTTAAAAAAACTTCTGTCTTAAAAAAGTAGCTACCCTTACTCCTGCCCCTTCCACACAAATATTTTATTCCCAGCTGTTTAGATAAGTCAGCTTGAGAAATCGGAAAGAACATGTAAAATCAGAGACCACTGTCTGAAAGGTTTTGACATAGCACTAGCATTTATTGTTAATTATTATTAATTATTATTATAGATAATAGTGATAATATAGATACAGCATCTTTTATCCAAGATCTCGAAGTGCTATGAAAAGATACATTATTTAAGCCTCAGAACACCCCTCTGAGTTTGGTAACTATTATTATACCAGATGTTCACATAAGGAAATTGAAATCTAAAAAGAATAAATGTCTTGCTGAGTGAGTGGTAGAGGTACCAGTATCCTGCTCTGACCATTAGACCCTACTCCCTCCCTTAATAAGAAAATCCTGTTGTGTTAGCCAAACTGCAACAAATGAATGTCACATCATAGATCATTATCAAGATATAAGATTACAAAGTGAGTTGTGCAAAATATTCATCTCACAATTAAACACTGTTTTCTCTCCTTGAGTTCGCAAACATTCCTCAAAAATGTAGATCCTCAGCAAGAGTTCATTCAACAGTTGTTCACTGTTTTTCCCCATTATCTGCATGTCAGCAAAAAATGGCAATGCAAATTTTGATGACAGCTTTTTTGAGTTTCTATCTAGATTAGTTGTTTTTCACCATGTAGTTGAAGTCATCTGATATTACTTCAGGGTCTTTGTCTGACTGACCCTTCCTCAGGTGTTCAGGGATGTGAGCAGAAACCAATTCGACCTATTTTCTCAGGACTATCTGAGAAGAACAAGTATCCCCAAGAGATGCTGGAGATGTCCAAGAAGAAAGGAAAGTATGATTGAAATGAGAAAAGATCAGTATAATTTAAATTATGAAGTCAGAGTTGCATGGGGCAAATTAATCTAGTAAAGACACAGAGAACAGGTCCTTTTGCCAAATTGGCTTTGGGATATTTTTGTTTCCTTTTGGAAAGGAACTGGTTTGGGTGAGTGTAGATTCTAATAGGAGCCCAGGGGCACAATTTATGAGTTTGGGAGAATTATGAATAGCAGGGGAGTTTATTTGTTGGGGGTATGGAAAGAATTAGTATGTGTTAGTGGTAGTGGTGTTTTGGTGGCAAATTGATGAATCTCCTGGTGTTGCAGGCCATCTTCGGGGTTTGAGAGTGAGTTGACGAGGGCAATAGTAACTACCTCAGTCTGTAGGAGAGAACTCTGTGGATCTGGGAGTGTGTTGAACCTGTGAGAATAATGGAGAATTGGTAGCACAGGGTGAGGATTGAATGTAGGGAGTCATGGGGGTGAGATTTATGAGAGTAGGGTGGTTGTGAACAGGTGAGATGTATGTCTCTGGGAGTGAGGTAGGCATGTCACTGTATAGAGGGTCTTGCAACCCGAGATTAAGATCTATACTCATGGATGTGGTTGTTATTATTTGTACTGCAGACGCACTTAGAAACCCCAGTCAGGGGCCCATTGTTCTATGCACTGTCAACTCCCATAACAAAACAATGGTCCTTGTTCTCAAGAGTTTACAATTCTCAAATGTTTGATGAGAGACAACAGGGGCATTAACAACCAACAGGGTGATCCACAGATAATTGTGAGACAATTAAGATTATAACAGCTGCATCCCCGCACTGGATACTTAAATGTTTCTGAAAAGCTTGAGCAATGCTGTTGTGATTTTGGGATATGGAAGCCTGGAAAGGATAATTTGTAGGGTTTAAGTCTTTTGTGATTCCTGTCATGGTGGACAGGGAAAGAGTGGGCAGGAAGAAATTTGGTTATTGGGTAGCAGCCAAGTATAAAATGCTAGTTCGATTGGTCTCATCTGCTTCCCCTCCCCCTGTCTCAGGTTTTCAAGGTGTCAGCTGACAGAGACATTGTCCAATTATGCTGTTTAATGCAAGCTCAGTGGGCAATAACATTTACACCATCCAGGATTACACCATGGATTAAATCCTGGTGGCCTGGTTGGATGACATGCGGGTGCTTTCAGCTTAGATCTTGCCTAGGAGGTACTCGTTTGGGCATGAATTGGGAGAGTGTTGGGGAGATAGTGAGATTGTGCTGGTTACATCTGATATCAAATGCAAAATATCTCCCAGATCCAATAAAGCATATTGTCGACCTTGTGTATGAGTCTCATGATGGCATTAAAGAAGGGAATGGTGAGAGCGTATAGCGTCTAAGGCTATGTCTGAACTGGCACACATACTTGATTACTGGATCATGTACATGCTTGCACATCTCTCCATACCCATGCTGATTGTCCACATTATGCTGTGCTGGACATGAGATAATGCTGTCCATGCTGCTGCTGTTATTACACAATGCTGGTATTACCATTTCAGGGGTGGTAGCCCAGGGTTCTGTGAGTCACAGGGAGACAATGTAGGAACCATGTTGCTATATTTTGTTGGTACTATTCTCCACCTTCTTACATTTGTCAATGGCAGGTCCTCATCACATCACCCCCTCGCTATTAATCTCTGGCAAATAGGTGGAAGACATGGAGTGCTGGGATGATGATCTGTTTCTGCTCCGGCTCCTCATGATTATGCAGTGAGATACTGGATGGAATTTGGGCAGAACTTTGGTTGAAAATGGCTGATTTTGAGGGTCAATGGCAATTCATTCCGCTCACATAGTACAGATATGGTGGATGTCAGTATTGCCGCAATATGCCCATGGGTGGACCATCACTTCTGGTGCACAGTGGGGTGGTATCATCATTTTGGAAGCCTGGGATGACCAGCGTTATTCATATAATTGTCACTTGCTGCACACTAGAGGGCAGTGTTTCTATCCTGAGAGGGCTCAGGACAAGACTGATTTACAAGCTTTGTACAGGCAGCTGGTTCCCATCCATATGCACACTGGTCCTGGTTCCCAGTGGGCAAGGAAAATCAGGGACACCATGAGCACATAGCTTGGTACAGCAGAGAGGTGGAGGATGACATCTGTGCCAACAGACACCTTCACACCCTGTACAACTGCTGGAAAAGCACCTGAGGGAACATTGGTAGGTATGTGTGAGGCTACATAGCTTTGTGAGGGTTTTGTTCCTCTGGAGCTGAAGGTCATTAATTGTTTGTTCCTGTGAGGTTGCACACATTGAAGACTCTTATAACAGGGCACATCCACCTGGGTTATCACCTTGGTGTTGGGTTTGTGCTGTAGAGGATGGTGGCCTCATTGTAATGGGGTCATTGTGCAACATTTTTATCTTCACTATTGACACTTGTTTACAAGCCTCTGTTTGGAGCACTCAATCACCTATGAAAATTTGCTTGGGAGGGAGGTGTATGTAGCCATTCTTTTTTTAACCTTTCATTGTCAGCGGTGCTAACTGCATTTAGTGGCTGTTACATCACGCTAATTCCTACCACAGTTGCACTGGTCAAGGTTTTGGTGGAGAAGGAGCTGTTTATGCTCAGGGTAGTGGCAGAACCTGTCATTTCCTGTGTTGTTACCGGAATTGTGTTTCAAATTTTCAATTTGCGAACTATACCGTAGAGATGCTGATCTAACACTTTTCTGTGTTGGAAGTTTTGCTGCACTGAGACCTAGCAGTCATTTCTTTAAACACATAAGACAAACTGCACTTTCATCATCCCTCCTATATCCTTGGGACATCAGATATTTCTGAATCTGTGAGTGGGAGAGGGTAGGATGTGATAGACAGAACAGTGTTTACCGTATCATGGCACAAACAGTTATACACTATTCAATTTCATGTTCTGTGAATCATGGGGCCCAGTCTTGAGGTGCACCAGGATACACAAGGGGGTAGAATTAAAGTTGAACATTCAACCTTAAATTTTCCCATTTCCTGACTTTTGAGAGTTTAAATACTCAGCCTTAGGAATACATTAAAATTGGCCTCTTGTATTTAGTATGCAAGATGGTTAAAGTAATGAGTGTATCTGAGTTATGACAAAGTTTGTGGTTGCAGGACTGATGAAAATAGCTGGACATTACTAGAAACAGGGTCTTGAGAGTGGTTAAATCTTACCATTTGACTTTCATGTCAAGTTTGGAATTAGAAAAAAAAATGAGGAAGAAGATAGGAGTAATTTTGCTGCTTTTAACTATTGCTTTTGCTACTTTTAACTATTTCTGTCCTCTCTTCTCTCTTGAATGACAGTATTCTCACTCACGTGTTACTGGTTCTATATGAATTATCTGATGGAGTGATTTTTGCAGAGGGTAATTTAAGTGAAAGAGACCAATTAGAGCTTTTTGCTGAAATTATGAAAATTCCAACTCTGCAGCACTTTCTGCTACATGACTGAAGAGAAGAGAATGACCTTTGTGTACAGTCTGAGACAGATGCAGTGTAGTTTGCATATTGTAGTTTTAGATTTTTTATACAAAAATCTTCTGATTCTGTATGTGGTGACCATTCAGATATGTGAGAAAAATCTCACTTAATCAAACAAAAGCTATTGCAAAGCTCTGGATACAATTATTGTTCAAAGTAATTAACTGACAAAGCTCTAAAATAAAATAAGTAGTAAATAAAGGCCACTTACACTTATTATAGTAACCATAATATTGGGTTATTAGTAGTACAAAATAAGCTAATGAACTTTTCATAGTAGTTTCATAGTGATGATTGCAATGAAATAAAAAATGGTTGACAGGAATACAAAACATGATCTAGATAAGTCTCAAAAATCAATTAAATAGAGATTTAGAAATTTAAGATGCTGAGTACCAATTATGGTAGCACTAACTAGAACAACTAATATCCTAAATAAGATCTGAACATTTCTTTTGGTAAAGTCATACCCAAGCAAGTTTGATAGCTACAACTTTTCCTTTTCTTCTAAAGATTAGTTCCCTTCAAACTCTGCAATACTGGAGACACACAAGATCAGTATAAGATTACAGAAAACCAATATGATCCCAAATTGTACTCCAAACTAGATGGTTGCAAGGTCCATTGACATCTCACCCCATTCATGGGGGGTTTGATGGAGGCTTGAGGGAGGTTAGATCTATAGTGTGGGAGAGGAGATTTATGTTCTGTCAACTGTTTATATTAATTTTTTTAATTTTAGTTTATATTTTTAATTTATGGTAGGGGCAACTATAGCTTTGGAAAGGTGCCTCTTTTTCACTTTTGTACAAATCTAATATAATACATTTTAAAAAATCAGTGAGCATCTCACACGTGTAAGAGAGCATTACATGAAATGATAATTTGGCCCTATATGATCAATTTAGTTAAAATGTTAAATGCTGGTTGTTGTACATTCTTAGGCTCTAGTAAGTGATGGATACAAGTGCTGAAAGCAAGCTAGGCACCAAAGAGTGAAAGATATAAAATCATATAACAAACTCTTTAAGTTAATCAGAAGCAAAAAATCTTAGAGAATGAGTATATCTGCTAGAATAAATGGGACAATTAAGAAGGATAGACTTTGCAACTAAGCAAAATGATTTATTTGCATTAGTCTTTAAAACAGAGGCTATAGGGAAGATACCTACACTTGAACTACACTTTTCATGTAATAAAGATAAGGTACTGTCACAGATAGAGGCATGGGAGGAAAAGAAATTGACAAACTAAGGATCAGTAGTAATAAGGCCTGATGACATGCAGAAAAATTCTGAAGGAATTTTAAAATGAAGTAACTAACTGCTAGCAAATACTGTGATCCTAGAATTCCAGACAAGAGAGCCTTAGTTATTACAGGATGAGTGATAAATGTGATAATTACAGATAGAATTATAAAACATCAAGTGATCATGGCAGTGGGATGAATTCAGATATTTCTAGAGGTAGGGGGCAAATTCTGTTTCCTGCCTCCTATCCAGCAGAAACCTTGTCATTCCCCCATCCCAGCAGAGACCCTGTTCTGGTCCTCACTCAAACCTCCCTGCCCCAGGGGCTCCAGCCCTCCCTTGGCCTGGAGGCTCCCCTCTCTCTTACCCACACAATGCATGAGCCAGTGCTGTCAGGAGTCGAGTTCTCAGTGGACTCCCCTGCATAGGAACAGACTCCCTGTGCACCAGGTCACACACCATTTGGCTTCGCCATACCTCTGTCTGGATGGAGGGGCAAGCAGGTCAAATTTCTGTGTTGCAACCACCCAGCCAGAGCAACACTCCAGGCAGTGTCTGTACTGGTTTAGTATTGGACCAAAGTGGTGAGGCCATGGCCTAGCCTATGGAACTTTGAATGATATAAAAGCAAATGCTGCCCTCGTTCCTCTTAATTTTCACCACTGGACCATAGTATGTTAGGCACTAACCACTCTGCCTTCTGCAAAGGAAAATCCTGACTCCGTAGTGTATTCAAATTCTAGAGGCATGTCATAAATAGTGGCTAAAGGAGGACTATTTGACATAATTTATATGGACTTTCAGAAAGCCTTTCGCTAAGTCTTCCCAATATATTGCTAAGGGAGTTAAATAGTTATTTAGTCAGAGACAAGGTGTTATTATGGGTCAGAAACTGGCTAAAGAGCCAGAAAATAAAGAGTAGGAATAAATGGTAAACTTTCATCAAGGTCATATGTTAACAACAGGATGCTACAAGGTTGCACACTAAAACTAGTGCTGTTTAATATATTTATTAATGATCCAGGAAAAGTAGTGAGCAGTCACTCGACAAAATTTGCAGGTGATACAAAAGCCAGATTCTGGTACCCTTACTCACATTAAACAGTACCCTAATCTGGGAGAGTAAACAAATGGAACAATTTAGGGAGTTACCTTTCCTCATATTGAGTAATAACTATCAGAATTAGGCTTAATACTCACTTAGTCAAGAGTTGAGAAGACTGTGAAGAACTTTAGAGAGAGTCATCTAAAAAAAGTGAATGGGGAGCATAACAGAAGGTGAAATTCTGTATTGATAAATGCAATGGAATATTAAATGGAATCATTTGAACTATTCATACACATCACTGTAAATCAACCTGGAATTCTTTTCTGTTCTGGTTACTTTATCTCAACATTGCTGTAGCAGAAATAGAGGAGGTTCAGAGATGGGTGATGAAAATTATTAGAAGCCTGGAAATTTTTCTAAATGCAGGGAGAGTGAAAAGATTGGTACTGTGTAGTTTAGAGATTAAGAAAGAATACAATAAAGGTATACAAAATAATGAATGATACAGAGAAGTTAGGTCACTTGAGCAGGGAGACTGGACCATGGATCTTTCACCTCCCAGGTGGTTGCCCTAACCACCAGGCTACAAAGTCATTCTCACTGTCTCTTTCTGGCTCAATGGCTATTAAAGTATTTATTCAAGTAGACCAGCCTCAGCAGGAGAGACTGAGGGAGGCCCACACAGAACATTCCATAGTTCAGTCATTTGGGCCTTCTCCTTAGCTGCAGGAAATTCACTGTCCAACTCCTTTCTCCCACCTCAGGGAGGCGGGGAAGTGAAGCTGGGCCTCCCACATCCTGGACAAGTGCCTTAACTACTGGGCTAAAAGTTATGAGGAGGGGATCATCACCTGCTGCAGTGGCATTTCTTGTATAAACAGCTTCGGCACGTAAGCTGCCTGACTCCAGGAGAGGGGGTTCCCAGTTGTGGATTGCACACAGAGATAGCTGCCTAACTCAGTAAGAGTCGTGAGGCTTGTCATCTCACATTGGCTGTCATAGGCAGTGAGCTGGCTTTCATGGATCCCATTCTCAGGAAACTATCTCTCCATATTAGTTACATAGGGAACCTAGGCACCTAACCCAGGATTTGTGAATTGCAATGATTTTCTAGATGCCTGAAAGTTATGTGTTGCAATGCTCAAAGTAGATCCAGGTCAGATTAACCTGGTAACAGATTTGGGAATAGAATGCAAGAGTCCTGTCCCCTGCTCTAACCAATAAATCACACTAATTCCCATGTCTTAGTTGCAACCTACACAACATACACAAATGTGAAATCAACCTTAAACTTGCCATTTTGTTAACCCTGAAATTTGATATAGTTTCATATTTAGCTACTTTTGTATCATTCTTGAAAATGCAAAACTACAGAGTCACTTTAACAACTGGAAATTGGGTGAACAACTCCTGGAAACTGATTATTTCTTGGGTTTTAAGGAAGAACTTTGGAGTGCTAGGGCAAAGGTTTCCCATAAAGTGGAAATCAGAAAAAAGTATTGAAAATGGTGGAATAGTTTGAAAAGATAGAACATTAAGTGTGTCCACTGATGGAACTTGACCTGCCTCCCTGCTCTTTGTTCTTGACGTGATTGTATACCTGAATACCAGCACTGTGGAGATGGCTCAGCAGGCAGTGCACAATCAGGGGGATTTAGGAAGAAAATGAGGGCAGCCACATGAAGATGGGATAGTGATAGTGGTGAAACAGATGGAGGGTAGGAGGTAAATCTTTCTGGGAAGGGGCTCCATTTGGGGATTTTTATGCAAAAAAAAAATAAAACTTTTCACGGGAGGGTTTGGTTGGAGTCTCATTCTGTTGGGAATAGAGGGGGTCAGCACACTTTGGTTGTTCAGAGTCAAAAAATGTACAAGTGCTCTTCAGCTCCTCAGTCTCAGTCAGGATGAATAAACAGACCAATGAGTAAAAAGTACCAATCAGAAAAACTTGGATCCTAACACAGACAGTCATAATAGGGAGAAAGGGGACAGTGGGGACAAACATGAGCCTCTATCCCCACCCACTCTACCCAGAATTTCCAGTCACCAGAGGTGGAGAGGACAGAAGTGTCGAGGAAAACTACAGCTAGTTTCACTGCTTTTTAGAAAACCAGGTACACAACTTCTTATCACCCCTTTTACAAGCCCACCTCCAATTTATTTCCTCCTTGCAAAGAGGGTGGCATTTTAAACTGCTGCCAGGGACAGAGAAAACAAGGGATGTGTCTAGCTACATCTATCCAGCTATGCTCTTGACTCCTTACTCCCACTCTGTATGGAGCCAAATTGCTCACTATAAATGACTGATAATTCTTGCAATTGATTTTCACTAACAAAGCTGGAGTGAAAAAAGATTCCCCCCCCCCCCCCCGTAAACTGGGTTATAATTGAATAAAGTGCTCTATGATGGACTTTTACAACTATGATTTTCAGTTTAGAGATCAATGTCAAAAATATAGTCTAGGATTACTTGTGTGTCAGAGAGATTGTTCATTTTACACCTTGGAGACATACAAATGCATGCATAGTGCAAAATGGAAAATTACTTTTGTGACTCTTGGTACAATATATATATAAATATGCACAAAACATATAGGGATAAGAGCTATGAGAGAACATACCTTGGTTTTAGCTTTAGTGAAATGAATAATACGTGGATCTCTTGACAGATTATTTAAAGTATTTTTATGTAACATATAATGTATAAAATAGCCAACATCAAATGAAAATGAGGTCCAGAAAGCCAGACAGATGTCAGTCTTGCTACCCCACAAGATCATAATGGAAGTTCTACAGATAATCAAAACCTAGGTGCAGAGTCAGAGAAAAGGTCTGAAAGGACTTCAGCTACAAACCAGCTACTATCTATTTTCACAAGTATAAATTGAAACCCAAATTTGACAAGTATGTGTTTTCATTGATCCAATGTAAGTGCCTCTGCAGCCAAAGTCCTTATTAAGAAGTACTGTGAAGACAAACTCTCTGTAATTACTATTTCCAATAAACAGAAGGAATTGTCAACTTGCTATCAAGATGACTAAAACTATCTCACTCAGTAACTGACTATTTGCTTAGGGAAACTACGGAGTGTATCAGAAATGGAATTATCACCATTTCATAACTGCAGTCTGTACCTCTGGAGATAGACAGATGGAGACAAAGGGGTCTTCTCTTTTTGAAGTGGAGGAGAGGGGATTTAGGAGTATAATTGATATCATTATTAGATTATGTTCTTGGATTTATAAAATTATTCAAAAACAGGTGTCATAAAAGTACAGCTAAGGGTAGCATAAAATCCATCCTTACCTGTAAAGGGTTAAGAAGCTCAGATAACCTGCTTGGCACCTGACCAGAAGGACCAATGGGAAAAAAAGATACTTTCAAATCTGGGGAGGGGGGGAGGCTTTGTTTTGTGTTGTCTGGGTGTTCTCTCTGGATACAAAGGGAGAGATCAAGCAAGTAATCCAGCTCCCACTGAAATGATACATCTAATATTACAGAAATAGTAAGTAATAGCAAGGAAATGTGTTAAAGTATCTTTTGTTTTAGCTTGTGAATTTTTCCTGTGCTAAGAGGAAGGTTTATTCGTGGTTTTTGTTTGTTTGTTTGTTTTTTGTTTTTGGTGTGTGTGTAACTTTAAAGTTTTGTCTAGAGAGGAAATCCCCTGTGTTGTGAATCTTTTGTTACCCTATAAAGTTATCTTCCATCCTGATTTTACAGAGGTGATTCTTTTATATTTAAATAAATTCTTCTTTTAAGAACCTGATTGATTTTTCATTGTTTTTAAGATCTAAGGGTTTGTGTTTGTGTTCACCTGTACCCATTGGTGAGGATATTATTCTGAAGCCTTCCCCATAAAAGGGGGTGTAGGGCTTGGGAGAATATTTTGGGGGAATAGGACTCCTAGTGGTCCTTTCCCTGTTCCTTTGTCTAAATCACTTGGTGGTGGCAGCATACTATTCAAGGACAAGGTGGAACTTGTGCTTTGGAAAAGTTTTTAACCTAAGCTGGTAAAAATAAGTGTAGGGGATCTTCATGCGGGTCCCCACATCTGTACCCCAGAGTTCAGAGTGGGGAAGGAACCCTGACAACAGGTATGTAAGCACTCTAAATGACTTTGACAAAAACTTTTAAAAAACCATATCTGGTTAAATAAACAGCTAATCCCACCAACATCCCCCAGCAACTCAAACCATAACAGAATTCCCACAGAGTTTCACACCCCGACACAACCATTCAAGCCTCTTTCTTTCACAAAATGCACTTAAATAGACCTGACTTGCAGCATGTCCAGAAGGTCAACATACTGAAACGATCTTGAAGCAGGCAAGAAGCAGGTTGCAGAGCTGACAAATGCTTTACCACCTGTCTCTTCTCTTTAAAATCCAGAGGACTCCAGTTGGAGTGTTTCCACTGATCACATCTGTGTTAGTGAAGTATGGGTAGAGAGGGATTTCTGAAGGAGGAAGATCCTAATCCATTTAAGGATTTATACAGCAGAACCAACATCTTAATCTCCACCCTGACGCCAATAGGAAGCCAGTGGAGATCATGGAGCAGAGATGTGATGTGATCCAGCTCAGAATCCCCACTTCATAAAATGACTGTCATATTCGATATTAACTTTGGTTTACAGATGCTTTAAAGATGTAGCCCTGTGTAGCACTCAGTTCTGTGATTATATCTGAATGTGACAAAGACATAGATGATAGTATCAAGGTCTGCATCTGAAAGAAACAGTCACAGTCCTGTAGCCAGACACATATGGGGAAAAAAGCATTCCTGGCTTCTCCTCCTATGTGATAATCTATACAGAGGGGGGTGGGGCTAGGTGGATCCAGCACAATTCCCATATTACCAGTATGAGTTATAAATGATGGACATACACCCTCAGTTTTAGAGACAGATATCCTTGCTACATCTTCTTACTACTTCCTGTAATTTATCAAAATCAGTTTAATCTTATTTGGATTGCAACTCAAACATCTTGCTCTCATCCATGCCCTACCTCACACAACACTGAGCCTGGAATTCAACAGCACACTGGCTGTGTTTTTTGAGATACAGCTGGCTGGTCTTAACATATGGAAAGCATGTCAGTCCATGTCTCTTTACTATCCTTTCTGATGGCCCCATGTACACACTGACTGGGAAGAGATACAAGATGGAACTCCACACAGTGATGTTTTTAGGGAGAAAGAGCAGCTGGCCCACACCATCCTCTGGGAATACTCAATAAAGAAAGAAGAGAGTAATCTAAGAGCAGCTCTGTAAACTCGTATAGCAATCCACAGGGAAACAGTATTGAAGACTGCTGATACATCTAACAGTAGCAGCATGGATACCAATCTTCATCCTTTGCCAGGAGGAGATCCGCCACTGAGATACCTGAAAAAACAGCCAAATACCTGTATTTTGCTAATTTCTCCACCTCCTGACCCCTCCCAGCAGGTGGAATAAGTAAGTTTATTAAACCATCACCCATTTGGGTACTACAGTACATTGTCTTTTGAAAGACCTCCAACTCCCTAGTAAGTGCAATGCATATAAAACTGTTACATACACCTAAAAGAGCAGTCTGGCTGGGATAGATTTGTCGCTTGGTGAAACACCCAGCAGCCAAATAAAAGTCTGAGTTACTTTAGTCTCATAGACAGTCTCCTCACTCTGGCTCTGAGTAGCGGTGTTATTGATTTCATCCCAGTGCTTGCTGGGATATCTCAGCTTGATCAGGAATCACCAATCAGTAACTTGACTGTTCTACAAAAAATAGAAAATCTAATAAATTTAAAATTGTGGTTAAATTCCTTTCAATCCAAACTCAAATTGGCAAGAGAAGGAGGGTGGAGGATTGAGGGAACATGGAGAGAGATAATTATATAGTTATATAGTTATACCCCCAGTTTATAGTGGTGACTACTGAAAAATGGGGGGAAATGAAAGAAATAAAAAAATGATATATAGCTTCACATTACTGGGGATATATTGTATCTTCACATATTTGTTCTAATTCCATCATAATCAATAATCATTTTTAAATTATCAAATTACAGATATTTTTGCTAAAATACTTTTACAGTTGACTTTTTAAAAGTGTTTTAAGGACCATTGTTATTATTGTTGTCGTTTTTGCAGGAACTGCCTTAATTTGTTTTGGGATTCTTGTTACATACTGGGACATGTTCCTTCTTCTATGTTATTTCTGTTTGGATTCTCTGCCTGAAGTACAGTGTGATTTAGTGTTGTCATTTAAATAACAGTTATGAGATAAAATTCTGTTGGTTGTATCTTTATTGAACTATTTTCTTTTTTTATTCAACCTGTCAGGATAAGTCTTAAATAATTATATTGCCATAAAACTACTCATGTTACCATTAGCAAATGGATAAAGATCCAGACCTGTGAACAAATATGATAATTCAAACACCCAATTAATGAATTGTTAAAACACTTCAACACTGTCTTCCTGGCTATGGTGTTTATGACATAGCTTGATATTTTTTAAACTTATTGAGGAATTATATAGAAAAGTATTATGTACTTCAAATGATGTGCTTAGTGTCATCATAACCTTTGTTCCTTCATTTCATACCACATACATATATATCTATGGTATGAGATGAAGGAACAAAGATTATGTGTGTGTGTGTGTGTGTGTGTGTGTTGTCTCCAATAAGGTAAGCTTCAATACATATATAGTTAAGCAAAGTAACAAAGATATAATTGTCTGTGTTATAAAAAGGTAGTCTTAGAACCTGATATTGATATTCACTGAATGACAAAACTGCATTGGGCCCTATAGACTCAACTGATAAACAGTTTCCTCCTCCCCATCTTACTTTCTTCATTAAATAGATTACAGAAAAAAATGACCAGGGGGAGGGGGGAGGAATCCCACACAATGTAAATTTTGGTTTGTATCCATTTATTTCATCCTGTAACTGCAGATATAATTCACTCTAACAAAGCTGAGAAGAATAAGGCTACAGTTAACAGTGATCTAGCAAATGCTTTGGAAATTCAGTTTTACACAACATAATTATACTTACATGAAATATAATTAATGAGGAAAACGTCTCAGATGTGTGGGCTAGGAAGGCAAATATAACTATCCTTTATTGTGCCTTCAAGGTTAGAATTATTATAGCACTTATAATTTTATTATAATTACCCATAATGAGATTCCACATGTGTGATACAGTCTACATGCTTTTGACATTAGAAGTTTTCAAAATGCCTCATTAAGTGTTGTACTGTATATTTATATGGTTTTCCTTCACCTCCCATTTTTGATGGCAGTATATCTCATGTAAAGGCATACAAACATATTTTAATAAAATAATAAAATAAATAATAACAATAACACCCTACCATTAAATATCATAAAATTATTACAATTAATAGATATTAAGATGTCACAGTTGTATAACCTATTCCTTTTATGTACTCCCATGCTGAATTGTTTTATGACCTATCATAAACCTATTAAACTACTGGTAATAAAGGAGTATAATTAGTGATAAAACCTTGTTGCTTAGTGAGCCAAGACAGTCATCCTTACTTTGGATTTTATTGAAAGTAATCAAGATGAAACCTTCAGCAATGTCAAATATTACTTTCAGAGCACAAGGTTGTACTTTTGTAGGGGTGGGCAACATTTAACTGTTAGTATATTTGTTATCTGCAAGCTGAAACTGGTTAACTATACTGGTTAACTCATGCTAATGAGTTTCAGTACAGGAATAAGAAATATTTTGTTAATGAAACCAAAAAAGCTTGGAACACAGTTTGACTTCAGTGGCTTTCCATTTTGCTATTGTATTATAGGTGTTGAATGCTGTCCATAACTTATTCTTGGCATGATGTAACAAGGGCTATAGCAAACTAGAAATCCTTAGAAGTGAACTATGGCTGAACTGAAGAAATTTAGTTAAGAAAAAAGCATGCAAGACATTGAACAAAATGTGTGACCTTTTCGGCTATCAAATCAAATTAACTTTTTTTTCCCTAGTCATACTAGGTTGAATGCAAACATAGCTTCCAGAGCCACAAAAGCCACTGCATTAATCTGCACTGTATCATTCAGTCCCTCTTAACATTTGTACATTGGCCTTCTAGAATACATTAGTTTTACCAACATGTTCAGAAGGTTGGTTCTTGATGTATCCTCGTGAAAGCTGACATTTTCATCTTTCTTAATGTAAATTTTCTTTATCTCAACCTCAAAATTCTGGGTGGAGTAATTTTCTCAGAGAATAAGAAACTGGCATATACGATTTTGCCCTATTAAGTAGACAAAATCTGTATGTGCATAAAACAGAACATGGAAAACACAATTCTAGAGGAATAAACATGCAAATCTACATTATTGTCCCTATAATGTAGCTACAGTATCTCCCAGATCTTGAAAGAAAGGGAAAAATATCAAATAATATGTACTGTGTCTTCATAACACTATACTTATGGCTTTGCAGTAAATTGGAGAGATAGTGCTTTAAGTACTGAACAATTAACCCTCCACTAATTCCCCCTCTATCATACAAAATAAAGAATACATCAAAGACACAAGAACAGGTATCTTCTCTCTCATTCTTCACAACATGGATTTATTTGTCCTAACTGGACTTTTAAATCTATTGTGCCTAGCTTTTCACAGCACTGAATTGAGCAATAGGGAAACTATAGTAACCAATAATCTGTTTCACTTCAATGGAAACTATGTATCTTGGTGGATAACAAAGCCTGTGCTAAACACTAAAAACCTTTGACAGGGTTAGGAGGGGGAGAATGTGGTATCTAAACACATGTGCCCAACATTTAGACTGCTTCCATCAAGAAGCCTTCCGACAGGCATTCAGCTCCTTCAGTGAGCAAACTCTTCAGAAGTGTTGAATGGTTATCTTCCTTTCCTTTAAAAATCTCAGTATTGTGTGCAATTAATCCAGCAATACATAGAGGTTCATGCATGCTAATGACATTATTTCACATATGCAATAAGATTATATATGCTGAGCTTCTTTTGAAGGGGGATGTAGAAGAAAGGTGGGTGAAACATTTTAAAATAATATGTGTATTTAACAATATTTATCTGTTTTACTCTCATAAATTTATTAATTCTCTCACTTTAAGGTACTAGAATAAAAAATGTATTAACTATTCCCAGTGAAATTATAAATTGCAATTAAAACAAGTCTGATATCCAGTTAGATGTCAATATGACCAAATCATTTCACATTACCTAAGATCTACATAAAATCAAGAACACCAAAAGCTGATTATTTTTGCTGGTAAATGAAAAAGTCTGTTCTTCTATTTTATTTTTATCTTAAATGTATCCAGAGTTTTATGGCTAAATACTAAAGCACTAGCAGTTGGTCATGCTTTAAGCTACTAGAAGAAAGTTAAGCTTCCACGTTGGCTAGCCGAGATATCAGCTATAAGCTGACAAGTAATTAAACTAGCATATCTATAACAACTGTCATCTCTTATTTCTGTGCAACTTGGATGTAAACCAAAGGCAAGAAAGCCAAAAAAAAAAAAAGACTTCACATTACTGGGCAACTGCTGAGCATCTCCTGCTGAACAGTTTAGCAGACCTGGGCATTTAGAGGATTGTAGCAGAGATCAAAAGGGTCAGAGATCCATTTACCAATTAACAGCAGGGAGAAGAACATCAAATAAGGTGTAAATTTTAGCTCTGCAGTTTTGAGTAAGCCAAGCATGAAATGCATTCTAATACTCTTGAGTAGCTGCAGCTTTGAGCCATCAGTGATGTCACTGGTGCACTAAAGGAAGCTTAATCGCACTTAGAGTGGCATGTAGCAATCCTGCTCAGCTAGGTGCTAAAGCCTGCTGCTTCTTGTCTCTTTTGATAACACATGGGAATTGCTATCACTTATACTACTGGCAAGAAGAGAAAGCACTCAACAAAAAGAGAGCTTTCTTTTGGGTCTTATGCTTTTATTATTTAAAGTCTTAAAGAGATAGCTACATAGTGTTTGTGTTCTCTTGTTAATTGTTTCAAATAAAGAAAGAAATAATTAATAAGGCCCGGCATAAGTAATCAATCTTTTGGGGTTTAAAGCAGTGTTAATCCAACTTTATGTAAATCACCATAGGGGAAAGCCATTTCTGGAGATTTTTTTTTTAAGTATTACAAAAGAATGCTATTGAGGCTGTTAGAACTGCTTCTTGGCCAGAATGTGCTGCCTAGAAAAAAATAGGTAAATATATGGGTCCATTCTGGCATGATAGTAATGGGAGATTCAGGACAAGTCAAGAGCTTGATTGCATGGCGGCTGGGGTTTGTTGGGAAGTGGGTTCCTTTTACGCACACAGAGACGTCAAATTATCCATGGGATTGCACTGCCTTTCATACCAAGGGAACCACTCACCCACACTGCCAGAGGCAAGGTGCTACAATGGCACCTGTGAAGGTGGAAATAGGAAACAACACAAAGAGATTAAAACAGGCTAAAATTTCCATTTTGACAAAATAACATATTCTAGAGTGCCACATGTGTACTCTCAATCTATCACATACACAGAATTTAAGAATTTAACCATACAAGGTTAAATTCTGCTGTGAAAGGACCCATGCACATATACTATGATGAATAAATAAATCATAATAATAAACGTTTTTCTTACAATAATAATTTCACACTATTAAATTATTTTATATCAACTAACAAGAGTTTACCACTGGGAGAATTACAAATTCATGATATGGGTACATCTTTGGAATATATTATTAGCACTTCCTCAATCAGAAGGCATGGTGACCAAGTTTAAAATTAAGAAACCCAATTAAAATCTGTGCTATTCTCTTACAGAGCTCAGCTTAAAGAAGTTGAAATAATAAATTCACTACTTATAATAGAATTCAATTAAATATCTGGGTCACAATTTAGCTTGTTCCTTGTACAGAAGCTTGAATCATACATCAAATCAAATGTTGTATGTATCTAGGTGTGTAAAATTATTTGTGTTGGATTTATTTAGAAAAAAAAAATCAATGAATTCCCCTTCTACCTTTGGTTTCAAAAGAGCAAGTACTTGGTTTTCTAAACATTTTGATTACAACTAGATCTGAGAGACATTATATCCACAACAAAGAGAAGCTGGTGACCAGCTCAGATACATTGTCTTTTGAACAACAAGTCAATGCAGACAGAAGTAAATGACAGTTAATTACAAATTACATTCTGGTTGGGGCTGTGAAGGCCTCCTGGCTTGAATAATAATCAGGCCCTCGGGCACTCACCTGCCTGCAAACGAACATACGGAGACACAGGCTGGGGTGCTATACAAGTTTCAAAACAAGCTGCTAAACACAAAAGCTTATTGGATTACAGAGATTTAGGAAAAAAGCATTCAGATCTCTGGCAGCAACTCTAGTACTAGGTTGAAGGGATTTCTAAAGGATGAATTGCCATTCACTGTACATTTTTGAATACTGTTCTCGGTTTTGGGAAAGAAAATAAGTTGTTATTTTGTAACATTATAAAAGTTATCCCATTACAAACACCTTTTAGGAAACATGAAAGAAGAGGAATTGCAGATCTAATCTCTTTCCAAATTAGAGAGATTATATATACTGTTCATATTATTTCTTTCATAGTCCACTCATCAAATCAGTACCATATACGCTCTGTATCATGTAAAAGTGAACAAATCAAAGATAGGGGAAAATTCTAATTTGATAAATGGAGTATTTTTATTCAGTTTCTGTGATGACTGAAAGATTTGTTTACTAATGATACCTCGAGTTTTTAAAAGTTGAATTTTAAAGTTCCATATATTTGCAAAAATAAGATAATATCTAAATTAATTAGTGTCAGTATTAGTGCACTGAAAAGACCTCATCTTTTGTAATTCACTAAAGCAATTTCTATTCATTTAGTTGAGCTAAGTGCTTATTGTTAAAGACAAAAGGCCCAACTGTTTGACATTGAGCTCATTATGTATGTTTAAAACATTCTGCAATTCAAGGCCACACTACATGCAATAAAGAAGCTGGTGAGTTCAGGGATTAAAATTCAGACCACACAATTCTCCTCAACAACTTTCCATTTAAACCCGATTAAAACTTTAAAACAAAGCTAATTAGATGTATCATAGTAAGTGTATTTATGTATATATTTTTCTTTAACTGATAGCCTATTATGAGTTTAATAAAAAAATAATGGTTGGTGTAGGAAGATTTCATCATTTTAATATATTTTGAAAGGCTTTTTTTTTTTTTTTTTTTAAGATTGAAACATTTTAGAAAAAAGTTACCGGTAAGTCTTCTATATGGCTGTTTGCAGAGAGAATTTCCGTTCCCTCCACCCAATGGTAATATGTGTAAGTAAATATGGGATCTGCTGTGTGCAGAAAATTATTTTATATTATGTAAATAAAGCTCAATGGCTGTTTGGCCCTGTGTAATAAAAGATAGAGAGAGAGAGATCTCTAACATAACAACTGATAATGTGTCTAATACCTGAAACCTGATCCTACACTCCTTTTTCAGACACAACTTTTATTAATGTCAGTGAGACTTCTGATTTCAGGATCAGAATGTAACAAACAATTAGGCTCACTTTCTAATAGGCCTGTAATATAAAGGCCAAATTAAGGGAATTGCCAATTTCTGTGCATGGGTATGGATTGCCTTAGAGTAATAACTTTTATGAACTGGTATGCAAGCTGTATTTATGTTTTGCTAGTCTAGGCCTAGAATGTTTCTGTTATGATTGTTCACAATGTGTGTTTGTCTATTAATGGATTTATCTGTAAGTCTGTTTTACATATTATTAGTGGAAAGCTTACTAAGATTTCAATCCTGCATGGAGGCTGAAGGAGGTGTGGTAGTAAAGGCACTAGGGGACAAAAGGGTCACTCAGAACAAGGTAGAAAGTCTCACCATCCTGTCAAGTATCAGGGGGTAGCTGTGTTAGTCTGGAACTGTAAAAAGCCTTCATATTTATACCTGCCTCTGGAAATTTCCACTACATGCATCTGACAAAGTGAGTATTCACCCACGAAAGCTTATGCTCTAATACATCTGTTAGTCTATAAGGTGCCACAGAACTCTTTGTCACTTTTTACCATCTTGTGAGGTTAAAAGTAGAGATATGTGGCAATAGCTGGTCTCCAGTTCTCAGCACTGCAGCAGCAGCTTCTCAAGAAAATGGCCACTGTGTTCATTATTTCCATAGCATCAATGAGAGTTCAGCAGCACCACTGTCCCACCCATGTTTAGTCTCCATTCCCGCGTGTCATAATTGTTGGGTCCTGTGCACTCATGTGGCAGGAAGGGCCGACACACATGCTGGCTTGCAGAGTTGAAAATAGTTTGTGTTTCTCAGCATCTCACATTTGCTGTCTGAGCTCCTGAAGCCCAATACTACTTGCATTGAAGTATATGGCAAAATAAGGAACTCAGAAATGAGCAGGATCAGGCCTCTGGTGAACACATGCATGGGCACAGCTCAGCTGTTGTGCAACTCCCTCCACACTCTCACCAATTCACCTGAAGACTTAGAGTTCATGACTTCTTCTAATGTCATTACCAAGCTGTCTGTCTTCTTGTGTACCCAAGAAAGAATTAAAAACTAAAGATTTGGGTTAAAAATTGAAATTATTTTTGTAGCAAAGGTTCTAAAATAGCACCGGAATATGGAGATTAATAAAATATAAGTTGTTCATCATCAGACCCTCCCCTCTAAAGCAAAGAGAAAACAAGTGATGTGAAGTCTGTAACATGTACATTTCCATTTTGCACCACCAAAATTCATTTTAGAAAGCACATCTGTCATTGCACTCTATGGAGCTATGGGCATTCTCTAAAAATAATAATCTTTTCAAGTTTTGAATTTAAGGGACACTTGTAAGACCTATACTTTTAAAATTAGATGAAAAACTAGCTTCATTTACTTGGGAGTAAAGAAACAGGACCACCTTATCAGTAGCAGAATGATTTTGACTGTACTGACAATGACATGAGTAATCCATCATGTCATCAGCCCAGTGACGGATGTACCCCGCACCTCATCTCTGTATGTGTGCAGAGAGGACTATGTAGCAAGCCAGGAGGCAAGTAACACTTAACCCCTGCAAGCTTCATGTTCCTGCTGTGCTTCAGACAACCTCTGTCATGTATGAAAAGCCTAAAGAATGACAGTAAATCTATACAGACCTGCACAATCTACCATCATGACAACTACACACCACGTAGCCTTATAACACTATTAAACTGTATCATGACAGACATGTAAGACAAGGTCTGTATTATGTGCTTTGTTAAGCTACTTAAAAGGTCTTTGGAAATATTCTTTGTATACATTTTCTTTTGGTTTAGACAGTTAACAAAAGAATCCAGTTTATAAATGCTAATTCCATACATATGGCTGATTAATTATTTTGGCCCAGATTCTATCACCCTTATTCAACTTGCATAGTAGCTGATTTTGTAAGTGTAGTAAAGGGGAGTAAAGGTGGCCGAATCCAGACCTTTAGGAATATTATCTGTGTTTTAATGTTATTTGAAGTTGACAGCCACTGTAACAGAAAATTGTTATTGTCTCCTGTTCAAATTTATAAGCTTCTTTCTTCTAAAATATTCATTTATATTCCAACTTTCTGAAACCCCCCCCACAAAACATTGAAATTTGAGAGTCAGGGTTTTTTTTAAATCTGAGCATTATGTTTCATAGACTCTATGGCCTGTCTACAGAACTGTAACGGTTATTGGTTAACATTGAAATGCTGTAGGAAAATACACAGATAAGAGCACCCTATTCAACACTGCTTGCTCATGCCCAGGAAGGAAGGGCAGACAGGCCCTAAATAACAAACTTACTGAATACATTCTAAACTTTTCATATATAAGCTTTTATAATTTTCTTTTTCCTCCTTTTGTTAACATACAACAAGCTTCTCTTGGGTCTAAAAGAAAAGAAAAGAAAAAAAATAGCTGCTTGAATAGCAATATGGTTAGTTCATGTATATGCAAGAAAAAGATCTTTTCACACCTTGATGAAATTAACATAAATTTAAATACTAATGAACTGGTACAGACCAGTGAAGAATACCAAGGACCACATTCAAACTGAGTTATATCCCTATGAAACAGGTCTAATTTCCAGGGACATGTGACATAATTATTATATGCCTTTATTGCACAAGCTGCTGGATCTACAATCCAAAATAGTTTGCAGATGGATAAAGAAAATTGACTCTTTACCAATGAAACATTACATCTAAAGGGTATTATTTTCCCTCTTCGATGAAATCACAATGTACAGTTAAGTGCCAAAAATCCATAGTCAGGCAATACAAGTAGGAGATGTGTATTAGGTATTATTCACTGATGCCATTAGGAAAAATCTTGAACAAATCTGCAGTAAAGCTATCGTGGTGAGACTGAGAGATAAAGAAACCATCACAACTTCCAGTAAGTAGCTTTCAATAGAAGCAGTCAGCAGAAGCACAGCAGAAATCAGGAATGGTTAATCTGCTCTATTCTCTTCTGCCTCCTGACCACATATGCTGTGTGTGAAGCAGCACAACAGGAGCCAGTGCAAAACAAACATGCACATTGGCAGATGGTAATGTATTGCTATGCCTTGCACTATGGAATTTCCTTTTCACACTATTACCACTATTTGCCTCATCTCCTTATTGTGTGCTAGGTTTGTCTTATTTTAGTGATGTTGGGGTCATTTATAGCTTTCGAAGCTGGATTTGTCTGTGTTTGCTCTGCTTTACAGGCAGATCAAATCAGGCTTTTTTGTTCTCATTTGATGACTTCACCTCTTCCCCAGACTACACATCCTCTGCTTCCTTACATCCCCTTTACTTACCCATCTAGATCCTACGCAAAGACCTATTGCATTCAGTAGATAGACTTCCACTGCCCTATTGACTTTCACTGCCACATTTGCTGAGGATCTTCAAAGGCCTTGACTTCTGTGCCTCTACAAGGAGTTTTGGTTCAGCATTGCTCTTTCTTGCAAAACTTACTTGCTGTTTGTTTGTTTTTTAACATGTCAAATACAAGACGCACCAGTAATTAATCAAGGATTAGAATACAGTAAGTTTCATATAAATGAACAGAAAATCTAACAAAACATTAGTAATGATATTGAAGCTATGTGTAATTCAAGTTTATGAAAGCTCAAGAGCCAGTGGACAGGGCCGGCTCCAGGCCCCAGCTGAGCAAGCTGGTGCTTGGGGCAGCAGATTGTTGGAGGCGGCATTCTGCCCAATCCTAGGGAGGCACGGACGCTTTTGTTGTTGTTGTTGTTCTTGTTCCGCTCCGGCCGCCCTGTAGGGGGCGGCAGCGCAGAGAACCAGAGCGCCCTGCAGGGCAGTCCTCTTCCTTCCCTCCCCGCCGACCGGAGCGGTGCCCTCGCAGCAGGCGGCAGGAGGTGGCGCAGCGGAGGGGCCGCGTGGCAGCACCCCTGCTGTAACCCTGGCCGCCCCCTTTTCTCTCTCTCCCGCCCGCTCCCTCCCCCTCTCCTGTCCCCCCACCCCCCCCCGGCCGGTCCCCCTGCACCCGCGCTCCAGCCGCGCCGCAGGTTGTTGTTGTTTTTTTGCTTGGGGCGGCCAAAAAGCCAGAGCCGGCCATGCCAGTGGAGCTGAAGAAATGGAAGGTAACATTCAAAATAAGGAAGTTTGCACCAGTTCAGATAACATGGGAAACAACCTAATCATTTCCACAAAACTCTAAACTATTTCTGAAAAAGTTTTTTTTTTCATTACTTTTTCACCTTTTCATATGTCTGTACTGCCTGGTTTTAGTCAGGACTAGAAGGGTAAATACTGAAATAATGTGAGAAACAGCATTTAGGAAAAAAGAGTGTCATCAATTTCTCCAACGTCAATGAATAATTTCTTTAGCTATCAAAAAGTGCTATACTACGTGATATGCTATTGCATATTAATTGACCCATCACTGATGCTTCATCTACTGGCCCAAAATGGTATATTTGCTGCTTTATCCTTGCTAAAGCTAATGTAAAGAACACTTTTCCTAAAAAGTACTTTCCTATATTCCATTGCATATCGTGATATGCTGCTTTGTCTTATTTATAATAATCACCTAAGTCTATACTTTGCAATCAGGATCTATTTGCACTCATGTCAGATTATGTTAGAAGAATATGCAATGGCCAAAGAAGCAAGATTACACTGAAATCGGTATGATTTGCTTTACAAACAAATTCTTCAAAGTACAGCTAGTTTGTCAGAAGATGGAGAGTGTAGACTCTTTTTTAGACTCAGTTAACAGAAGTTCTAATCTCATCTCCAAACTTAGGTCACTTTCATCACTATGCATCACCAAACACTCTGTATGTAATAAACCCAACACATGATTCAGACTCCACTGCTCATGTTAAGTAGCACTTTACTCCTTGAGTGGCAAGGTACTACACATCCTGAGCAAGGGCAGCAGAACTGAGTGTCTAGTTAATATAATATAGGGAAAAATTAGATTTCTGTTCAATGAAATATGCAGAGTATATTTCATATAAAATATATTCTGAGTATAATAAAACAAAACAGTGGAATAAATATTGTATGAAGTAAAATGACAAATATAATAGAATATCTCAGCTCTCATATTATATCATAACTTTCAGATTATGACACAACTGACTGTATGGGCCCCTTAAGCAGAATCCATGCTAAAGAACGGGGACAGTAGAAAATCTCTCTAGAGGGGGACAATAGTAATAGGCCTCAAATTGGGTGGAGGGAGGTAGATAAAGCCTATATATATGTAATTCCATCACAGTGGACTATTTTTCAAAACAAACTAATCTGAATTTATTTCAATATACTGTATATTTTGAATTTATTCATTACATGGGGTCAAACTGTGATCCTCGTATTGCATTGAATAGTATCTTACACTATGAAGATTCCTATATAAATCAATTGGACTGCTTGTGATGTCAGGTAGCTCTCAGAGTTTAACTTATTAACTCAATGGGTCTATTCATATATGTAAACTTAAGCACAAATGTAAGTGTTTGCAGGATTGGACCCTGTAATTGTAGTTAGCAAGTAGCAGAAAATATTTTTAATACTCAAAAAAATCTGATCCAACATTTATATTAAAAATTTGTTTAGCACAAAGACAATAAAGCAAAAAATGTCATTTAGAACTATCCTATCTTTCAACAGTTAAAACCTTCCCTTGGGTGAATATGTGGGTTCCCATAGGCTTCAGCATGAGCTGCAAGTAAAAGGCAGAATTTAGCTCTTAGAAAGTAAACATGGGAGGAAAGAAGGAAGAATAAAAACACGAATAAAGATGCTGGAAGGCAGAATTTCCCAGTGAACTAGGTCTAAACTTGTTGAGTGTTCTGTAGATTCTCCTTCAATCCTACCCATTTCTTTCTTTTGAAATGTGTTTTGCTTGTTGTGAGCTGAAAAAGATAAATGTTCGGACTTTACAATTATAATTCTTCTTTTGCCTGGAAATAATATGGATATATTAAGGCCTAAGTAATTAGATTCAGTCTTAGAAGGAGATTCATTGATTCCAGCGCAAAGGAGATTCATTGATTCCTGCCTCCTAACCAGGAATGTTCCAATGGAAAAGGTTTCCTTTCTGGGTGTGGGAGCCTACAGCAGAGGACTCTCAGCATAGGGGGCATTCTAGAGTAGGTAGAGAGCATGAGAAGGAGTGGCTGTTTAGTGCCACTGTAATGGCCAATCGAATATTTTAGTTATTACAAAAACAAATGTCAGGAAATTCAGAGTTAGGGATGGAAACCATAGATGTGGAAATCAGGGATGTAGGACTTTGCATCATCATCCATAACATTTAAATGGTCAAACTCTTGAAATGCTCTTTTAAAGTAACAGCACAAACCTTAGCCACTATTTTCTATACAGCCTTTAGCTATAAGTTTCTGATTACTATTATCCCAGAAACCCTGTGTCATAGGTGCTGACTTTTTATTTTGCTGGGGGAAGGGGTGGCCCACACTGCCCCCTTCCCTGAGGCCTTTCCCCCACTTCGCCCTCTCCCCTGAGACCACCTGCCCTGAACGCCTTCCGTCCGCCACTTACTCCTTTCCTAGGGAAGTGAGGGGGGAAAGGGAGCAGAGAGGAGCGAGTGGCAGGGCAGCCCTGCTCAACATCCTCACAAGCTGAGTCTAAGATCCCACTGCATTTAACATGGACAGAGGGTGGGTATATCATTCAACAAGAGACCCTACTATGGTAACTGATATACACATCAGAGTTGGGTTAAATTTCTTTTATGTAGCAACGAATAGAGTTTTCCTGCCAGCAAAAGGAGGGTAGGTAAAGGGCAGAGTTCAGGTAGATATTGTTACCTTAACATACCATTTCCAAACTTTCAGCAATTTAGGGATTAAAAAACAAAACAAACAAACCATTGTTGCAAATTGCTGATTGGCAAATTTTTAGTTTGTTGAATAACTAAGGGAAGAGCTCAGTGGTTTGAGCATTGGCCTGCTAAACCCAGGGTTGTGAGTTCAATCCTTGAGGGGGCCACTTGGGGAGCTGGGGTAAAATCAGTACTTGGTCCTGCTAGTGAAAGCAGGGGGCTGGACTTGATGACCTTTCAAGGTCCCTTCCAGTTCTAGGAGATGGGATATCGCCATTATTTAATTATAATTTAACAACATTCTAATATAATTATTGTAAATTAATTGCCTGATTATGACCTTAAATCTGTCTTAAAGTTTTTGATTGGAAATTTTACTCTAGAAGAGGGGGGGAAAGGTGCTGGATAACACTATATTTTGTCTGAATTCTGTAGTGAACCATATATGGTTTGAAACCACTCCTGCAATGTGATACACAACCGTACAATATAAAGCTTTAAGCATCACAATGCCATCTAAACTATAAATACCCGTAGAGATGAGGAGCATGTACGTAACCATGCCAGAAATCCATATGTGCTGCTACTGAAGATTAAAGCATGGCTCTAATGTTGATTTTGGAAATGTATGTTATTATGTCCAGTTAAGGAGAGAAGACAAATTCTAAAAAAAATGGAGAAGAGGAAAACAACAGCTGTTAAGAGAAATGAGAGAAAAAGGAAGAGATGATGTGTGCTAAAACTAAAGGGAAATGTTGTTATGTGTATTTCCATCCAAACCAACTTTACCCTCTGTCCACAAATTATATCTATATCTATTCATTATATATCTGAGACCAGTTTGGGAGAGGATAGAAGAAGGATACCTTTGTATTTGATTGATTCAGTGAATCAATACTCAGACATACTGAAGAAAAGGGCGCTGATCATCACTATTAACAATTACTATAAGTCTGCTCTAACAGGAGGAGGCTCTGAAGATGTTACCAACACAACATCCCCAGTATTATTTTAATGTACCATACAATTTCTTCTGCTGTTGGAACAACATCCACTAACAGTGGATCTGAAAGATCTAATGGCAAAATACCCTGAAATTCAACTTTGAACAGTGTAATTTTTTAAAACTTTGTCACAACTGCTATGTGTAAGGACAGCTGATGTATTTTCTTACCCAGATCCTGCATCCTCTGTCAAACTTCCTTCCTTCCAGGGCCTCCATCACACTCACTTTTGATGTCTTTGGCAAAGGGTCCAGGGGCTTTCATCCATTTCTCTTCTTCCAAGGCTTGATAGGGTGGGGTGACAAATGGCCACTTTCTCCACATTGGTCTTTTTAGAGGAGGGTGCTCCCAGATAAAAGCTATAGCATTAGCTGCTAGAATCAGTAAATATTTACCTCAGGCATGTGACAATGTATTAACATTTTGTAACCCCAACCCATTTCAGGTGACTGGAGCAAAGCTATAATGCTCAAACTGTTTGCATCACTTCTGTAGTTTCATACCTCTATTACAAAGTACCTGACCCCCACACAAAAGCAGGAGGCTCAGTTTACCTGCTGCAGCTGTTAGGTGAACTACATACCACCCTTGCAATTATTCAAGGGCTTGTGGCCTCTGGGGGTGGCTATAAGAGGGAGAAGACTGTTATTTTTAGCTGCCTATGGAGGACAGATAGCATCCATTCCCACAGAAGACTTTATGGATCAAAAGAGGGTAGCTCAGACCTGGCAGCTTGGTTCGCTGAAGGTTCAGTGGAAGATGCAGCAAGGTTATCTGCCCCCCTCCAACTTTGAATATCAGGAAAGGGGATGAAAATTGCTGGATCTCTCTCTACAAAGGCACCCGGAGAGGCCTGGAAGAAACTGGCGATGTGACTTATGTGGAGTAGTGCAAGGCAGGGCCTTATCTGAGTGGGAACAGAGAAGCTTGTAGTGGGTGAGGTTACTTGTATTACTAACCCCGAATGGACAAAAATCATGAGTCAGGCCTCCCAAAAAATTTTATCACCTGTTCTAAAATTGGCTTAGAAATCAAGAGATTTCAAAATAGCTATACATTTGGGGTTCTTGTTATTTGCCTTCTGGCTTTGAGCCTTTAGGATATACTTGGGTCATTTTGTCAACTCATGCTGACATTCATAGAAGAATACCATCTAAAACAATGAATTTACTATAATACACTTATGGATGCTTACATGGAAAAAATTGTTACTGTTACAATTGTTATTGTTACTATCTCTTGTAATTTTTAAAGACCTAGAACTTTTGTAGGGCCAGCATAATCTAAAGAGTTTGTAGCACATACTACCACATGCATTTTGTTAATTCCAGCTAGAAGAAT
Source organism: Chrysemys picta bellii (assembly GCF_011386835.1). Classification (NCBI taxonomy): domain Eukaryota; kingdom Metazoa; phylum Chordata; order Testudines; family Emydidae; genus Chrysemys; species Chrysemys picta. The sequence goes on from NC_088792.1 coordinate 124,267,545, forward strand.
CTCCTCCCCAGTCTCCAGTTGAGGAAAAGAGAGTAGGATTTTGGACAGATTCAGAAGTGTGCATATAGTGAGCTGGGGCATTGAGCAGGGTGGAGGGTAGTGGATCTACCTTAGGTATGGAGTCAATTTTGAAAAGAGATTATTGCAAATCAACTGTTTTTTTGTCATTCTCCTCTTGTTCTCCTCCCCACATTTCTTTCCATAGCCAACACCTCTGCAGCAGATGTGAACATCTGAGTAATTGCAATCTGCAAAACATATTACATGCCAAGTGCTTTAAAATAAAAAGCAAGTTTGCTTTACTGGATAATTTTCTCCAGCTTGCCGGCTGTTACAATTACATGTAGTAACTGTAACTTGTTTCTTGCAGTTTAATAGAAGAGCAGGTTTAGAATGTAGACCTACCCCACAAGTGGATACCCAATCTAACTTTCCAAGTCACAAGGGTTCTTTCTAGTCAATAATTAATTTAAATAGTTACTGTAATTTTTTTTTCTTTCTATAGCTATTTTCACATTAAGGTGAAGCACACAATTATGTAAATATAGAAATTGATTTATCATTCAAAAAGTCATTCTTCATAGGGACACATTAAGGTGATAAAAATCAATGACAAGGATTGTAAATTGCCTGGGAGGGTTCAAAACAGATTCAAGATAAAGGAGAGAGAAAGATTAAGTCAAGACAGTATCTAATGCTTTTGCCAAACACTTCAGCCTCACCCTATTTGACGTTGATCTAATAGTTGGCCATTTAATTTTCAGGTCCCAGTGCCAATCTTTTGTCACCTCTGTTGCCCCATATCAAACTTTCAGGAAACAAAACCCCGAAAGCAGACAATCAATAATGAGATCAGCAGATTTTATCTTAAGAGAAACAGGACTTGCCTGCTCTGTTTGTGGAAGGTTGTTTCTCTGAATGCTTCAGCCTTGGCTGCTTGTCAGTAAGTGACTGTGATGTGCACAGCGTGATTGAATGAGTGAAGATAAAGTCACAAGAAAATGTGGCACTGGAAAGCAAAACATATAAACCAAAGGGTGAAAATGTGCTACACCATGTGTGGCCACACCATTCTCAACATACTCAGTACAATTTAGTATAATTGTATAATTCAGTACAATTCTTTAACTTTTAGATCCCAAATTGCTTCGTTACATTCAACTGCATTATTACCTTATCATATTATTGCCTTGTGTCAGTAGGCTCCAAAGTATATATTAAAAATATCTCTCCAGATTAGCACTTTCTTTGTTACTAATCATGAGTTATCGCATTGTTTTATGTGTATTAATAAGATTATTGACCTGTGAGCCAACTCATTCTTCTATTTGAAAACTATTTCTAAAGGAAGTGGCAAAAGATCAGTGAAAGCATTAGCAGAGTGATTTAAAACTTCTCTGGAAATGACTTTTTGTTTCTGTGTCTATGGACCCAACAGGGAACCTACCAAACTGATTTTTTACACTCAATATTTCAGATACCTCATTGCTATATGGTGTGAAATACTGTCTGTTGGTACTGGTCTTTCTAGTCCCAAGAAATAATCACCAGAGAAATTAAAGTCCAAAAAGTAGTTATGGCACATGCACAGTGTCTATTTTCATAACATATTATATCATTTGACAGTACAGCTTTATTGAAAAAATGGAAAAGGCCTGCCAGTGTGATAACCTAATTTTCCCATAGAACCTTTTCCTTAATTTCAACAAAATGATACCTGAATTTGTTAGAAACCCACATTTGTTAAAACAAGGGTATATTTTTAATAAATCTTAATGTTAGCACCATCAATTTGAATGTAGAATTGTAATACCCTCCTTCAACCCTGTCCCTAAAGTCATACTTAGTCTGGGCACCATATTGTGGTTGGTAGGCTGGAACTAAACATATCCAGTTATTTTTAATATCACCTGATCTAAAATTAATATATTGGTTTTTTCTTAAGTCCAACATAAAAACAAACAAATATTTAAATAAATAATCATTAAAAGAAAATTAATATGGAATATTTTGTTAAAACAGGAATTTCTTCTTTGAATCCCATGAAGTAAGTGTCAAATTCCCCAATATTTAACCATAATGAGGTGCTTTTATGTTGCCTAATTTTACTCTGTTTTGCCTCAGTATTGGAAGTTTGAGAAAGAACTGTGAATTATTCTTTTAACATGTTCAATGCTTGTTTTTAATATTACTATTACATAGTAGGGTAGCAATGGCTGTAACAGTGGCCCTGTCTTGATGTGTGTGTGTGTGGGGGGGGGGGTTGTTTCAGTCAAGTTAGCTTAACATGTTTGAGAAGCCCTGTTTAAATGAAGGCTGTAAGCTACAACATGGCAGCTTCTAACATGTTAGCCTGCATCTTAACAGGGCTTTTTAACTGTCTTAAAATAACTCGACTGAGCTAACATGAATGAAATATGCCCCCTTTTTGTTCATCAAGACATGCCCAATATGTGAGCTTGGGAAGTTGGAGGGAAGGAATTACAAGTGCTAATGCAGGCCTGAAATATATATCAAATATTGACTACTTGAATTCCCATCCTAAATTTCCTATGCTCCTAATTTATACTTTTCTTTATAGATTATTTTTACTTAAGGGAAACTATACAGCTTCTTCCAGATCTTTAAAAATGTCTCTTTCTGATTGTTACTCTAAGCTGAATGATGATTTGAAGAAGAATTTGTGCCCTGGGCAATGACCTTGGTGGCCTTTTTGTACATTACAATTCCAAAGGAAATCACAAAAGAAGATGGGCTTACTGTAGTTAATGAGATTCCTCACCAAAAACACTAATCTGGGTTAAAACTAAAAGAATGCTGATAAGGATATTACAGCTCAGACTGAGAACAAGAAAGGTGCCTTGCTAAGATCAATTGTGGATATTAGGCGGTAGTCTTTAATCATTTTTAATAATATCTATCAAAATGGATGTTTGAGACAAAGCCTCTTAGATGAGGAGCTGCTAAAATGGAATAAAACATACCATTTTTACTTTTTTATATTGTACCAGGTACAAATCAACCAATATTAGCAGAAGTTTAACATCACTTTAAAAGAAAGAGATTGACCTACTGAGAAAGTACATGAGTAAATGTGTAGCAATACACTGATTATTACTGTTTCCCCTCAGGCAAATACCTCTCTCTTAAGCATGTGCTTCACTGGAACATTTTGTTTTATTACCTTGTGAGATAAGTGGGGAAAAAAGCCTTTAGTACCTGGGGAATTAAAAAATTCAGACTTGTCATATCAGTGTCTGTTCTCAATTTCATGCAGGGTGCATAATTATAACCGTGTTTAAATTGAGCCCAGAAGAAGGATGGGTTCAAGTGCAAATTAATTTCAGATTATCACAACAAAGGCAATCAAATCTCAACAAGCTTGCCAGCAAAATACTTTGCAAAGGTCCCCAGGTCCCTTCCCACCCCCAACTTACAACAAAGACCTTTCAGCTCAAATTAAGCTAATGATCTAATACAACACTTCTGTCTCCTTTTCTGGGTTTTATTATTTACTCAGATGAATGTATCATTCCAGTGAAAAATGGAAAAAAGAGGAAGAAAAGGTGGCATCGAAAGGTCAGTGTTTAGTATCAGTAAAGTGACAAAATAAACAGTCAACAGGCCTGACATGGTCTGCACGTCGTCAAATTGTCTTATTCTTTGGAAACTATCAGAGTAAATTGACAGTGCTGAAAGAACCTCGCATTTATCTGAACCCCTTCTCATACAGGCAGAATCCAAAACCAAACAGCATGGCTCACCTCCTCCACCTATCTATCAGCACAGCTTTTATATAAATCCAACATCTCACTCTATCCTATGGGAACCTGCTGGGGAATGAAGGGAATCAAGTGCTGAAAAAATTCAAGTCAAGCCTCATTACCTCCTCATTACCTTTGCAAAAGTGGAGTGAGAGGAAATTTTATCTAGGGAACAGAAGCTTGGGAATCTCATTGAGAGTTCTGTCTGGTTATTGCACAGCCAACCATGGAGCTCTGCCTCTGTGGGATTAAAGTTTTCTTCCCATTTCTCTATAGTAATGATCTACTCATTATGGTTTTTAAGGTAAATTACCATCACTTATCATTATGCCAGTCACTAAGTAAGCAGAATTAAGCAAGGATTGTCATTCGTACCCTTTGCTTTTCTTTCTCACCAATTATCATGTGGAAATAAAGAAATACATTTTACAGTTGCATTTATAATCCTATATTAATTATATTTTCCCATTTGTATTTGATTACAGCTCTAGGGCAGGCATATTACATATAAATATAAATATAAATATAAATATAAATAGGTGTTTGAAAAAAAAATAGAATAGTGACTTTGGGAAAAAAAGTCCTGGGAACATAATTTATTTTATGCAGTATATTTTCATATTCATTGAATTTCTATCTTAGGGTTTTGTGTAGGGTCCCTCACCATAGTATCTAAGAACTATTCATCTTACAACATTTAAAATTGATTATTGTAATGTGCTATTTAATTATTAAACTAATCTTTGTTGTTTTTAAATAATTTCTTTCATCAGTTTCTCCTTTAGTATGCAAATTTTTGATGCAAATTTAAAAAAAACCCACATTTATCCTGTTTTGAGCGGTTTGTGAAGCTTTGCAGAAATGTAGTTTTCCGTGCATGTTTTTTTGCATACACAATGCAAAAGTTGAACTCCATTGTATTTTTTCTCCCCATTCTCTGGATATCACCCAAAATTTCAATGCAGATATATTTGGTGCACTTTTGAATTCCAAGGTGAATTTATTGGGCTTTACCACCTGCTTGAGGTCACATGTTTCATTTTCAGGATTTCTGACTGGCTCCTGAGAGCAGTAGTGCTGTTAGCTGAGATTTCTTTTGAAGGAAGTTGCTGCCTGTGCTGGTTGTTACTATCTCTGTTCAAGCAAACAGGATGTTTGTAAATTTTATAAATGAACAAATTGTCCTAGAAAATACTTGATTGTATCACCAGTTTCTCATCCAATGGGAAACGGATTTAAAAGGTCTTGAAATCTGCAGCCACTCAGTAAAGATGGAACACTATTTTCTTTGTTTTTGCTTGCTTTTTCCTCATTTCTCTCTTTTCCATTTTATCTTTCATATTCCACCCTAACATGCTTTTCTTCACCTACACTCTCCCAGACACTCATTTGCTTTCTCCCTTGACCACATATTCTCTCATTTATCTTTTCAACATACATTCAGTCTCTCTTCTGCACCAATCCACTCTCAGCTTCACCCAGGCCAAAGGCACAAAAGCACTCCCTCTCATCTAGTCATCACGGAGAGGAGAAGCCAGCCACATTCACCTCTACAAAGCAGCCACTTCTCCCATGTACTGTGAGCAGGAGCCTAAGGAGGCTTGGAGCACTGGGACCATACTACTGAAGGGATTGATGATCAGAGATAGTGGGCCCAGAGCTCTAGGCCCAGAAACTTTACTCCAGTGGATGCAGAGGAGAGTGGAGTAGTTGCCCTGGAATGTCTGCTTCTGCAGAGTCTGGGGAACATGAGGGGAAGAAAGGAGGATAGGGAGACTCAGAAGGGATCTCCTTAAGGGTATAGGAAAAGGAAGAGAGAGCATGGAACCCTCAAAGAATCCTTTCTGCAGACCTGCTAACCCAGTGGTCCTCAAATTTTTCAGGGTCATAAACCAGGAGTGGGGCCGGGTGCAGAGCTGTGGGCAGTCCACAGTCAGGTGCCGAGGCTGGAAGTGGGCCGGGCGCAGGGCCGGGAGTCAGGGGTGGCGACTGGGATGGGGCCGGAGCAGAGATCAGATGAGAATGGGGCTGAATGGTGCTCCCTCCCCATCTCCTGTGGGGTCTGGCTGAGCCCCACCATGCCCCCTTTAATGGGGCATGCCCCACAGTTTGAGGACCTCTGAGTTTATTTTGTGTTATGTGCAGTTGAGCATAGGCTCCTAAAATTTGTACTTTTTAGGTACAAGGTAAAGTGCCAAAGTAAAGTGTCTCCAAACCTGTGACATGCTGCTCTCTGTTCTCTGCCATCAGTTACATCTCCAGACTCCTCTTCTCTTCCTCTACACTATCCTCTGTCTCCTATTCCTCTTCTCTATTGCTTAGACTTCCTTTTTTGTTCTAAGCCAAGCTAGTAAATGATAGTGTTTGTGTGGGCATGCAAAACTGCTTCTAAATTTCAGTTTCAGGAATTTTTTAAAGATAAAATCAATTCAGAGGAAATAAAGTTATTCAAAATTTGGCACAAAATATAGTGTATGTTGAAGGAGACAGAATAAATAGTTTAAAAAAATGTTTTTCTTCTTAGTTATGATACCGAAGAAAGCTCAAAGTGAAATTGGTTTTCAAATTGGATCTGCAACTGTCCAGATTTACTATTTGTTTTCATGTTGTTTCTTGTGCAGATTGAGTGGGTTTCTTTATACATCATAGTAATTGCTGCTCACATGCACCAGCACCGTAATAGCTACCTGCTAATACTGCTCTGGGAGACATGTGCACTCCCCACGTTAATTCTATTGTCATTGAGGGTGGGACAAGCAAATGCTTCAATCTAAGGGTACGTCTACACTACGAAATTAGTTCGAATTTATAGAAGCCGGTTTTATTGAAATCGGTTGTATACAGCCGATTGTGTGTGTCCACACAATAAAATGCTCTAGGTGCTCTAGTCAGCGGACCGCGTCCACAGTACAAGGCTAGCGTCGACTTCCAGAGCATTGCACTATGGGTAGCTATCCCACAGCTATCCCACAGTTCCCGCAGTCTCCGCCGCCCCTTTGAATTCTGGGTTGAGATCCCAATGCCCGGATGATGCAAAACAGTGTCGCGAGCGGTTCTGGGTACATGTCGTCAGGCCCCTCCCTCCCCCGTCACAGCAACGGCAGACAATAGATTCGCGCCTCTTTACCTGGGTTACCTGGGTTACCTGTGCAGACAACATGGAGCCCGCTCAGCTCAGCTCACCGTCACCATATGTCCTCTGAGTGCCGGCAGACGTGGGACTGCATTGCTACACAGCAGCAGCTGCTAACTGCCTTTTGGCGGTAGACGGTGCAGTAGACTGGTAGCCTTCATCGGCGATCTGGGTGCTGGCAGCCGTGGGGCTTGCCTTTTGGCAGTAAATGGTGTTTTACGACTATTAGCCGTCCTATTACAAGTCGGGTCATCGCACGTTAGCAGAGTCTTCCCCGAGCAGCCGATTGTGCAATAGGCCTGAAGACCATCGTCATACGCCGCCCCGTATTTGCTGCCAAGCACCCAGAAAGATGCCGAGGGCTATCAGTCACGCTGCACCGTCGTCTTAAGATGTAAAAAATAGATTTGCTCTGTATTCATTTGCTTCCCCCTCCCTCCGTCAAATCAACGGCCTGCTAAGCCCAGGGTTTTCAGTTTAATCTTTGGGGGGAACATTCTGTGTGACAGTTGTTTGTGTTTCTCCCTGATGCACAGCCACCGTTCTTGATTTTAATTCCCTGTGCCTGTACGCCATGTCGTCACTCAGCCCGCCCTCCCTCCTTCCCCTAGTCCGTCAGATACTACGTTTGTGCCACAGCTCAGAGAGCCGAGAAGCGGTTCGCGCCTTTTCTTTGAATTCTGGGTTGAGATTCCAATGCCCGGATGATGCAAAACAGTGTCGCGGGCGGTTCTGGGTACATGTCATCAGGCCCCTCCCCCTCCGTCACAGCAACGCAGACAATAGATTCGCGCCTTTTTACCTGGGTTACCTGTGCAGACAACATACCACGGCAAGCATGGAGCCCGCTCAGCTCAGCTGAGCTCACCGTCACCATATGTTCTCTGGGTGCTGGCAGACGTGGGACTGCATTGCTACACAGCAGCAGCTGCTAACTGCCTTTTGGCGGTAGACGGTGTAGCATGAGTGATAGCCATGGGGCTGGCAGCCGTAAGGCTGCATTGCACCAGCCCCTTGCCAGGCGATGGTATATTATGACTGGTACCCGTCATCATCGTATTGGTGTGGCTGTCAATCATGGCCACCTGGGCAGACATGCTACTGTTTCGATGATGATGGCTACCAGTCGTAATATACTATTTTCTGCCAATTGCCCAGTATTGTCTGCTAAGCACCCAGAAGAGGCCGAGGGCGATGCTGGGTGCTGGCGGACGTGGGGCTGGCAGACGTGGGGCTGCATTGCTACACAGCAGCAGCCCCTTGCCTTTTGGCAGATGATGGTATTTTCTGATTGGTATCCGTCATCGTCATACTGGTATGGGTATGGCTGTCACTCATGCTGCACCGTCGGCTGCCACCTTAAGATGTAAAAAATAGATTTGTTCTGTATTCATATGCTTCCCCTTCCTCCGTGAAATCAATGGCCTGCTAAGCCCAGGGTTTTCATTTTAATCTTTGGGGGGACCATTCTGTGTGACAGTTGTTTGTGTTTCTCCCTGTTCCTGTACCTGTACGCCATGTCGTCACTCGGCCCTCCCTCCCTCCCGCCCTCCCTCCTTCTCCTGGTCCATCAGATACTACTTTCGCGCCTTTTTTCTGACCAGGCGCCATAGCTAGCACTGGGATCATGGAGCCCGCTCAGATCACCGCGGCAATTATGAGCACTATGAACACCACACGCATTGTCCTGGAGTATATGCAGAGCCAGGACATGCCAAGGCGAAACCCGGACCAGGCGAGGAGGCGATTGCAGCGCGGCGACGAGAGTGATGAGGAAATTGACATGGACATAGACCTCTCACAAGGCACAGGCACCAGCAATGTGGAAATCATGGTGTCACTGGGGCAGGTTGATGCCGTGGAACGCCGATTCTTTGGGCCCGGGAAACAAGCACAGACTGGTGGGACCGCATCGTGCTGCAGGTATGGGACGATTCCCAGTGGCTGCGAAACTTTCGCATGCGTAAGGGCACTTTCATGGAACTTTGTGACTTGCTGTCCCCTGCCCTGAAACGCCAGGATACCAAGATGAGAGCAGCCCTCACAGTTGAGAAGCGAGTGGCGATAGCCCTGTGGAAGCTTGCAACGCCAGACAGCTACCGGTCAGTCGGGAATCAATTTGGAGTGGGCAAATCTACGGTGGGGGCTGCTGTGATCCAATTTGCCAGGGCAATCAAAGACCTGGTGATATCAAGGGTAGTGACTCTGGGCAACGTGCAGGCAATAGTGGATGGTTTTGCTGAAATGGGATTCCCAAACTGTGGTGGGGCCATAGATGGAACCCATATCCCTATCTTGTCACCGGAGCACCAAGCCACCGACTACGTAAACCGCAAGGGGTACTTTTCAATGCTGCTGCAAGCCCTGGTGGATCACAAGGGACGTTTCACCAACATCAACGTGGGATGGCCGGGAAAGGTACATGATGCTCACGTCTTCAGGAACTCTGCTCTGTTTCGAAAGCTGGAGGAAGGGACTTTCTTCCCGGACCAGAAAGTGACCATTGGGGATGTTGAAATGCCTATCGTGATCCTTGGGGACCCAGCCTACCCCTTAATGCCATGGCTCATGAAGCCGTACACAGGCAGCCTGGACAGGAGTCAGGACCTGTTCAACTACAGGCTGAGCAAGTGCCGAATGGTGGTGGAATGTGCATTTGGACGTTTAAAAGCGCGCTGGCGCAGCTTACTGACTCGCTCAGACCTCAGCGAAAAGAATATCCCCATTGTTATTGCTACTTGCTGTGCGCTCCACAATATCTGTGAGAGTAAGGGGGAGACCTTTATGGCGGGGTGGGAGGTTGAGGCAACTCGCCTGGCCGCTGATTACGCGCAGCCAGACACCAGGGCGGTTAGAGGAGCACAGCAGGGCGCGGTGCGCATCAGAGAAGCTTTGAAAACAAGTTTTGTGACTGGCCAGGCTACTGTGTGAAACTTCTGTTTGTTTCTCCTTGATGAACCCTCCAAACCCCCCCCCCCGACCCAGTTCACTCTACTTCCCTGTAAACCAACCACCCCACCCCACCCTCCCCTCCCGCTTGCAGAGGCAATAAAGTCATTTTTTTTAACATTCATGCATTCTTTATTAGTTCCTTACAGAGGTAGGGGGATAATTGCCAAGGTAGCCTGGGATGGGTGGGGGAGGAGGGATGGAAAAGGACACACTGCATTTTAAAACTTTAACTCTTATTGAAGGCCAGCCTTCTGATGCTTGGGCGATCATCTGGGGTGGAGTGACTGGGTGGACGGAGGCCCCCCCACCGTGTTCTTGGGCGTCTGGGTGAGGAGGCTATGGAACTTGGGGAGGAGGGCTGTTGGTTACACAGGGGCTGTAGCGGCGGTCTCTGCTCCTGCTGCCTTTCCTGCAACTCAACCATACGCTCGAGCATATCAGTTTGATGCTCCAGCAGACGGAGCATTGCCTCTTGCCGTCTGTCTGCAAGCTGACGCCACCTATCGTCTTCAGCCCGCCACTTGCTCTGTTCTTCCCGTGATTCAGCCCGCCACCTCTCCTCTCGTTCATATTGGGCTTTTCTCATCTCTGTCATTGACTGCCTCCATGCATTCTGCTGTGCTCTATCAGCCTGGGCGGACATCTGCAGCTCCGTGAACATCTCGTCCCTCGTCCTACGTTTTCTCTTTCTAATGTTCACGAGCCTCTGCGAAGGAGAAACATTTGCAGCTGGCGGAGGAGAAGGGAGAGGGAGAGGTGGTTAAAAAAGACACATTTTAGAGAACAATGGGTACACTCTTTCATTACAAGGTCGCATATTTCGGCTTGCAGGCAGCCATTGTAGGCCACAGTGTTTTGGCTTTTTTAACCTTCTTAACATGCGGGAAAGGTTGCAAACAGTAGCGCATTTCCCATATCAAGGATGAATTGGGTTGTCCATTTAAAATGGGGTTTCAATGTAAAAGGAGGGGGCTGCGGTTTCCCGGTTAACATGCGGCACTAACACAAGTAAACCTCCCCCCCACACACACACGATTCTCTGGGATGATCACTTCACCCCTCCCCCCACCGCGTGGTTAACAGCGGGGAACATTTCTGGTCAGAAGAGCAGGAACGGGCGCCTCTGAATGTCCCCTTAATAAAATCACCCCATTTCAACCAGGAGAGCTTTCTGGAGATGTCCCTGGAGGATTTCCGCTCCATCCCCATACACGTTAACAGACTTTTCCAGTAGATGTACTGGCCGCGATTGCCAGGGCAAAGTAATCATTAAACACGCTTGCTTTTTTTTTGTAATGTTTACAAATAGTTACAAAGTTACACTCACCAGAGGTCTCCTGTGTGCCCTGAGGGTCTTGGGTGAGTTCGGGGGTTACTGGTTCCATGTCCAGGGTCACAAACATATCCTGGCTGTTGGGGAAACCGGTTTCTCCGCTTCCTTGCTGCTGTGAGCTACCTACAGTACCTCCATCGTCATCTTCCTCGTTCCCCGAACCGTCTTCCCTGTGTGTTTCTCCAGTGAGAGAGTCATAGCACATGGTTGGGGTAGTGGTGGCTGCACCCCCTAGGATCGCATGCAGCTCCGCGTAGTAGCGGCAAGTTTGCGGCTCTGCCCCGGACCTTCCGTTTGCTTCTCTGGCTTTGTGGTAAGCTTGCCGTAGCTCCTTAATTTTCACGCGGCACTGCTGTGTGTCCCTGTTATGGCCTCGGTCCTTCATGGCCTTGGAGATCTTTTCTAATACTTTTCCATTTCTTTTACTGCTACGGAGTTCAGCTATCACTGCTTCATCTCCCCATATGGCGAGCAGATCTCGTACCTCCCGTTCGGTCCATGCTGGAGCTCTTTTGCGATCCTGGGAGGACTCCATCACGGTTACCTGTGCTGATGAGCTCTGCGTGGTCACCTGTGCTCTCCACGCTGGGCAAACAGGAAATGAAATTCAAACCTTCGCGGGTCTTTTCCTGTCTACCTGGTCAGTGCATCTGAGTTGAGAGTGCTGTCCAGAGCGGTCACAATGAAGCACTGTGGGATAGCTCCCGGAGGCCAATAACGTCGAATTCCGTCCACACTACCCCAATTCCGACCCGCAAAGACCGGTTTTATCGCTAATCCACTCGTCAGAGGTGGTGTAAAGAAACCGGTTTAAAGGACCCTTTAAGTCGAAAGAAAGGGCTTCGTTGTGTGGACGTGTCCAGGCTTAATTCGGTTTAACGCTGCTAAAGTCGACCTAAACCCGTAGTGTAGACCAGGCCTAAGAGTAAAGATGTTAAAGTGAGTAAAAGAATTAGCAACAAAGAGTCCTGTGGCACCTTATAGACTAACAGATGTATTGGAGATACATGAAGTGGGTATTCACCCACGAAAGTTTATGCTCCAATCCATGTGTTAGTCTATAAGATGCCACAGGACTCTGTTGCTTTTCACAGATCCAGACTAACATGGCTACCCCTTTGATACTTAAAAGAATTAGGTTATTTTTAGTTAATTATATCTTTGTGAAATAATGGGCCAGTGGGAGCAAGAGCATTTTTGGGAAGTGGCAAGAGCATTTTGGGGGGAGCATTATGAATTAATTTGGAATACATAATGTTGCCAACTCTTGCAATTTTATCATGAGCTGCATTGTATTTGGTGTTTTTCTTAAAGCCCCACTGCCTGGAGTCAAATGGTTACATAAGAATCTCAACTGTCAATATCTCAATATTTTAAAAGGTATGTTTCTAGCCCTCAAGAAAAGCTTGAAAATGTTACTAAGTGTACTCTAAAGTCTCAGAAACCAGAAGGCAAATGACAAGATCCCACAATTCATTATTTAAAAAAAAAAACTTATGACTTTTAAGCCAATCTAATGATATTTAGAGGCCTGATTATACTTGAGTGCTTAGAGTTGGAAATACTGAATTCACGTGAATATAAAATGATGTATTTCAGCTGTATCGCTATTAAACCATAAGAACATAAGAATGACCACATCTAACCCGGTATCCTGTCTTCCAATCGTGGCCAGTGCCAGATGCTTCAGATGGAATGAACAGAACAGGGGAATTATCAAGCAATCCATCCCCTGTCCTATAGTCCCTGCTTCTGGCAGTCAGAGGCTTAGGGACACCCAGAGCATGGTGTAGCATCCCTGACCATCTTGGCGAATAGCCATCAATGGATCTATCCTCCACTTAGAAATATTTCACATATCAAATATCAATGAAATGATATGATAGGGAAAGGTCCATGTTCTTCCAGAGATAAAGACAATCACTTAGCCATTATTCAACCCAGTGAATTAATCCATTATTAAGTGAGACTTATGAAGCTTGTTTGAATTTGTAGTGAATAGGTTTTTTTTTTTAAATATACTAATCAAGATTAGATTTTATTAATTGTTTGTGCAATTTTTTCATAGGTATTTACATAAAATTCCTGTTCAATAACATTGATTTCAAAGTTCTAATAGACAATATTCATTAATCTTTAAATTATATGAACAATTACTCAGAAGACTGCAAGACGTAATCATATGTCATGCAGAAAATCCAATTAAAATAATTAGATTAAACTGTACAAAATCAAAATATACTCTTTCCCTTGTGATCTACAAAAATCACGATTAATAACTGTAGATGTAAAACTTCTATAGGTGTTCTCATGTGTAGCACAAATAATTAACCCTATCAATGAAGCACTTGTTCAAGCCCTGATTGACAATGGAAATACCTATATTTGTTTTGGTTTCAAAGCTGATACTGATTAATATCAATGTCTATTATTTGCAGATCACTCTTTATTACAACATTATTTCTGGAAGCATTTTGTGGTTGTTATTATAAAGTTATAATTGCCAGTTCATCTTTAATGGTAGTCCCTCACTAAATAAGACACATTTGTTTATAGTGTCTGTGAATGAATTAATGATCCTGTGAACAATTATTTCCTGGAAAACAATATGAAATAGGAATACTGTAATTTTAAATGGAAGTGTATGCATTTCTCAGGGAGCTGAAGTCTCTAAATGCAGCAGAACAAACCATTTTTATCTTATGTACAGGGGCATGGGGAAGGCTGCAGAGTCCATAGGGCAATGGCACTGAATACTGGCATCATTTTCCACAGGCAGTGGTGATTTTAGCTATCTCACTATATATATCTCACTAATTATATAATTAAGAACATTAGTAATATATTAGGGGTAAATTGCAAGTGGTCTTTATATAGGTGTGCTCCAAAGAGGATGCAATAAGTGTTTCCCCAACATTGAGCACTCTCTGCAAGAACCAGGCATAATTGCTGTGCCTGTGGGGAAAATAGGTTATGCAGGCACAGCTCTGATCCAGCCATAAAACATCAACATCTATGATCAGATTGCTCAGGGGATGCAGGAGAAGTGCTATGACAGGGACCAGCAGTAGTTTCTGCATGAAAGTCAAGGAGATGTGGCAGGCCTAACAAAAGGCCAGGGAGCTTAACAAGCAACCTGGTTCTGAGCCACAGACCTGATGCTTTTACAAAGAGCTGCATGCCATCCTTGGTGGAGACCTCACAACCACCCCCAACACTTACATCATGGATACCTATGAGGAGCCAGAGTCACAAGCCCCTTCCATGAACAGCAAGGAGGAGGAGGTGGTGAGTGAGGAAGAGAAGGAGGAGGAGTGTGGAGATCCAGCTCTGCAATGTATTAGTACCTGTTTTTGACTCCACTGCAGTCCAGCCAGTTGGAACCTCAGATAAGCATGTAGATACATTTTCAATTACAGGAATGTCACTGCCAAACTACCAGGACACAAACTTTTGATGTTTCATTAATTTGCTTGTACTTTCACTAGAAGATGATTAGGGGACTGGAGCACATGACTTATGAGGAGAGGCTGAGGGAACTGGGATTGTTTAGTCTGCAGAAGAGAAGAATGAGGGGGGATTTGATAGCTGCTTTCAACTACCTGAAAGGGGGTTCCGAAGAGGATGGATCTAGACTGTTCTCAGTGGTACCAGATGACAGAACAAGGAGTAATGGTTTCAAGTTGCAGTTGGGGAGGTTTAAGTTGGATATTAGGAAAAACTTTTTCACTAGGAGGGTGGTGAAGCACTGGAATGGGTTACCTAGGGAGGTGGTGGAATCTCCTTCCTTAGAGGTTTTTAAGGTCAGGCTTGACAAAGCCCTGGCTGGGATGATTTAGTTGGGGATTGGGCCTGCTTTGAGCAGGGGGTTGGACTAGATGACCTCCTGAGGTCCCTTCCAACCCTGAGATTCTATGATTCTATGATTCTAAGAGATAGTGGTACAACAAAGGTAGAGCTGCAATCTGCTCTACATTCCTATCTAGAATTAGGCAGGGAGGGGGGTGCATGAGGAGTAGTTTGTTTATTTACATAGGGATGTCCTTTGAATACTCCTGAGAGATCTCAATGATACTTTCATAAAGGAACTCTGCTGAAGGTTTCTAAGAAGGGCTGCCTTATTTCTTCCTCTGTGGTAAAATACTTTCTCATGCCACTAAGCAATAATTTCAGCAGGCACCATTGTAGTAAACAGACTAGCAGCATACAGGCCCGAACAGCTTCAAGATAGCAGCAGCAGCTGTGCTCTCTCTGCCATTGTTACCCACAAGAGTGAGATGGCTAAAATCACCACTGCCTGTGGAAAATGATGCCAGTATTCAGTGCCATTGCCCTATACTCCAACTGAGCAATTCCCTTCTCATTTCCTCTTCTCCCAGTAGGCCTTATTCACCATGGCTTATGCAGTGACTGGTGTATAAGCAATCCCAAGCAGAAGTGAGAATGTAGTGCTTAAAACTTTTGGGGAACAAGTGAAATGATTTCAGCCACTTAACTTACACTTTCTGTAGTGAATGTGCGGACAATGGTACCTCTGTGTACTTATTTTCAGCTGCTGCAACTGCAGCCTTCAGGGTCTCCCCCACCACACCTGCAGAATGACTGAGCCAGATAAGGAGGGGAAAGATGAGGACACGGGATGACATGTTTCAGGACAGGGGTGGCCAACCTGCGCCTGAGAAGGAGCCAAAATTTACCAATGTACATTGCCAAAGAGCCACATAATATGTCAGCAGCCCCACATCAGCTTCCCTGCCCACCGGCAGCCCCGCCAATCAGTGCCTCCCCCTCCCACCCCGCACCTTCTGATCCGCTGTTTCATGGCGTGCAGGAGGCTCTGGGGAGAGGGGAGAGGACCAAGGGTATGGCAGGCTCAGGGGAGGGTGTGGGAAGGGGTGGAGTGGGGGCAGGGCCTGTGGCAGAGCCAGGGGTTGAGCAGTGAGCACCCCCCAGCACATTGGAAAGTTGGCGCCTGTAGCTCCAGCCCCGGAGTTGGTGCCTATACAAGGAGTCTCATATTAACTTCTGAAGAGCCTCATGTGGCTCCAGAGCCACAGGTTGGCTACCCCTGTTCCATGATATCCTGCAAGCCAGTGCTGCATCAGACCATGAATACAGAATCTGGAGGTTGAACATTGTGGACAGTCTGGAGAAGGAAACAGTGGAGAGGAAAAAAGCCTTATATATGACCGTTAAAATTCAGCAGACACCTTGGCAGAAACTTACCCCCTTTGCTTCACATACTTTGTGCAGGACACAGCAGGCAACTATAACCATTGGGATATTTTTCTCACTGAGGTCCAATCTGGTGAGCAAACAATGCCAGTGACCCATTAAATGACCAAAAGCACATTCAACCAGCTGAAGTGGTAGTTGGATTGTTCCTTGGTGCTGTTGAGGTGCCCAGTGTACAGTTTGATGAGCCAGAGGTAGTCTGGATCCCCCAGGTTTGCTACTGGCATTTCAACATTCCAATGGTAATCCACCAGTAGGGAAAGAAAGTCCCTGCTTGCAGCTTTCTGAACAGTCCCGTGTTCTTAAAGATGTGAGCATCATGAACCTTTCCTGACCAGCCTACACTAATGTCAGTGAGGAATACCTGTTGATCCACCAATGTTTGCATAACCATAGAAAAGTAAACCCTTTCTGTTGATGTACTCTGTGGCAAGGTTGTCTGGTGTGCTGTCTATCTTTCCACTACAGTTCAGGAACCACATTGCTGCAAATCCATCCACTATGTCCTGCACATTGCCTAGAGTCACAGTCCTGCATAGCAGCAGGTGATTAATGGCTTTGTACACTTGCATCACAACAGCCCCTGCAGTGAATTCCCAACTCCAAATTGATTGCTGACTGACCATTGGTAATCTGGCATTGCAAGTGCAATAGCCACTTGCTTCTCCACAGCCAGTGCAGCACTCATTTCGGTGTCCCTGTGCTGGGGGACTTAGGTGAGCTCTGTGCACAGATCCAGGAATGTGGCCTTCACATCTGAAAGTTCTGCAGCCACTGCTTGTCATCCCAAACTTGCATTATGATGCAATCCCACAAATCAGTGCTTATTTCTTAACCCAGAAGCAGCGCTGCACCATTTGCAACTTCTCCGTGAATGCCACCAACAATCTTGAATTGGTTCTTGCTATGTCCCACAACAATCTGTCCTCCTAGGAACTGTCATGTTCCCCACTGATTTGGTTCTTCTTGCAGCTCTGCAAAGAATCCAGCATCAGGCACCCTGTGCTTGCAACACTCATGACAATAGTGCAGAGCTGTGCAGGCTCCCTTCCGTCAGAGATGGCTGACAGCAAAGAAGGCCATGTGGGTTTATGGAATTTTGAAAAAAAAAAAGACTTGAAAATTATGGGATACAAATAGCATTATGGAATGGAAACAGTTGCAAACTGGGAAATTGGCCCCATGTTCCCAGTCACCCCTGCACAACTCTTTTTGACCCCCACATGGATTGCCAAAACAGTGCTGGATGGGGGCAAAGTTGCACAATGGGATACCTACCCATTGTGCCCTGCACTCTGCATCAATACAAGTACTCCTTGTATATGCGTGCACTGCTGACACAAGGAGCCAAGTATGTACATGCACAAGCAATGCACTAACTGTGGCAGCTATATGCTGATGTAACCTGAGTTGACATAAGTTTGCAGTATAGACATGGCCAGAGTGAGAGGAGATAAGCAGAACAGTGCCTGTGGAAGTGAGAGGAAACATCAAGAGAACAGTTGGTATGGATAAGAAAGGGTAAATTTGTTGTCTGACAACATCCATTATCACTGTGTACTGGCAGAAGAACTTACACTGTGCCTGCCCAAATACTGTACAGCAGGGATCGGCAACGGGCAACCTTTGGCACATGGCCCATCAGAGAAAGCCCCTGATGGGCCAGGCCAGTTTGTTTACCTGCCGCATCCACAGGTTCGGCCGATAGCAGCTCCCACTGGCCATGGTTTGCCGTCCCAAGCCAATGGGGGCTGCGGGAAAGGCAGCCTGCAACATCCCTCGGCTGTGCCGCTTCCCGCAGCCCCCATTGGCTTGGGACAGCGAACCGCGACCAGTGGGAGCTGTGATTGGCCGAACCTGCAGACGCGGCCCCTGGCGGGCCACATGCCAAAGATTGCTGATCCATGCTGTACACCCACCTAAAGTACTTAAGAAGTACAAAATGGCCTTCAAAATATTGTCTTTATAAAAATCAGAAGTACTGGCAACTAATTTTGATAAGATTGTGAAGAAATGTGTCACTCAACATCGTTAATTTGTGACAAATAGTCTAATATTGTATCCTTATTCCAAAGCTATTCATAGGTATAAAAAAAAGCAACTCTCCACATCTGAATATAGTCTTAAGAATTTGAACAGAAGAAAAGGCAAATGATAATAAAGAAACATATTTTTGATTGCACTGCTCTACAGCCAAAATACTTCTGAAATAAATGTAGTCAAACTTTACTAATTCTGGGTCACTGAGAACGAAAATGATGCTTAAAATTGTTGATTGGCTCTA
Organism: Chrysemys picta bellii; assembly: GCF_011386835.1. Classification (NCBI taxonomy): domain Eukaryota; kingdom Metazoa; phylum Chordata; order Testudines; family Emydidae; genus Chrysemys; species Chrysemys picta. The sequence goes on from NC_088792.1 coordinate 124,286,246, forward strand.
GTTTTCAAGATATGCTATTGGGTCAGTATATACGACCTTTGACTTGGGAATGGCGGAGGATAAGTGAATTATAAAGGGAAGGGATCTCAATTTAAACCAGAAATGACTAAAATACATCTTTGACTGGATCTATGAATAAATCTATGACTGGGTTTGGACAGTACTTGTTTTTTAGGCAAAACAATGAATGATGCAATCTGAAGCTGGTATTGCATCATCCATGATATGAATTGCATCATGTTATTCCTAGAAGTCATAGATGATGCAATCATAACGAAGCTTACATCACTCTGCTGAACAAATTGCCCTAGATCAGCTCTAGAAATCATACAGTGTCGTGCTCTCTTATTTGTCAGTGTTTGATTTTGCAAAGGGACACATTTCTGTTTAGCCAAAGTGAGCAGAGATGCCTCGTACTTGTGTGAACAGTGCAGATAACTTCTGCTATGTTGTGGTGAAGTGACTTTTGCATCACAAAAGGGCAGTATAACTACTATGGTTAAGGAAGCCTATCACCTTTATTTTGGCTGCAAAATTGGAGATCAGGACAAGAGGTGGGCCCCACACATATGCTGCAACACTTGTGCATCAAATCTTCACCAGTGGTTGAACAGGAAAAGGAAATCTATGCCTTTTGCCGTGCCAATGATTTGGAGAGAGCCAACAGATCATACCAGCAATTGTTACTTCTGCATGGTGCCTCCAGTTGGGAAAGGTGTGTCAAAGAAGAAAAAGTGGACTGTGCATTATCCAAACATTCCATCAGCTATACACCCAGTACCCCACAGAGAAGGACTGCTGGTTCCTGATGCACCAGAATCATTCTCACTTGAGTCAGACGAGGAAGAGGAAAAGGATGAAACTTCTGGTCCTGAACCATAAATGTCACAAGACCCACATTTTCTCCCATCCTCCTCCTCTGAACCACACCTCATAACACAAGGTGAACTGAATAACCTTGTCAGGGATTTGGAACTACTCAAGAGTAAGGCAGAGCTGTTGGGGTCCAGACTACAGCAGTGGAATCTCCTGGCAGGTGATGTTAGGGTTTCCATGTTCCGGGACCGTCAAAAGGATCTTGTCCCATTCTTCTTCATGGAAGGTGATCTTGTAGCCTGCAACAACATCGATGGTGAGATGGCAGCCCTCAACATCGTTCACGATCCAGATGAGTGGAGACTGTTCATTGATTCATCGAAGATGAGTCTTAAAGCTGTTTTACTGCATAATGGCAATGTTTTGCCATCAATTCCAGTTGGTCATGCAATCCATATGAAGGAAACCTATGACAACATGAAACAACTTTTGAGGTGCATAAACTATGACCAACATCAGTGGCAGCTTTGTGGCGATTTGAAGGTTGTTGCTTTCTTGCTTAGTCTGCAGACTGGATACACAAAGTACTGCTGTTTTCTCTGTGAATGGGATAGTCGTGCAAGAGATTCCCACTACATCAAGAAAGATTGGCCACTCCGACAGTCATTGGAGCCTGGGAGGAAAAGTGTTCAGCATCCACCACTTGTTGAATCAAGGAAGGTTTTGTTACTACCCTTACACATCAAGCTGGGTCTGATGAAGAACTTTGTCAAGGCCATTGACAAAACACAAGCAGCTTTCAAGTACCTCCTTGGAAAATTTCCAAGGTTAAGTGAAGCTAAGAAAAAGGAAGGTGTCTTTGTTGGTCCTCAGATTCGTGAACTTCTTCGAGATGATGCATTTGACCATGCACTGCGTGGCAAGGAAAAGACGGCATGGAAAGCCTTCCAGTTAGTGGCAATACATTTTCTCGGAAACAACAAGGCAGACAACTACAGGTTGTTGATGGAAAACCTCCTCAAGGCATACAAAAGCCTTGGTTGCAACATGTCACTAAAGATACATGTTTTGCACTCTCATCTAGATTTTTTTCCACCGAACTGCGGAGCAGTGAACGACAAGCACGGCAAGTGATTTCACCAGGACATTGCAACAACGGAGAAACGCTATCAGGGCAAATGGAGCCCATCAATGCTTGCAGACTATTGCTGGACAGTGACAAGAGATGCTCCATTTAATGAATACAAGAGACAAGCCAAGAAGCACCGAGTAGACACTGAATAGGACTAAACTATGTACATAATAGTTTTGCCTTTTGTTTCATAATAAATTTTATTTATATAACCGTTTTGCTGATTTTTAAAAAGTGTTAAATAAACAGGACAGGTGAAACATTATCATGTAAAGCAACCATAAACACATGAAAAGACCTAGGTTTACAATTTAAGATTAAAACTCTACTATCTACACAATATACATAGACATAAAATGTAAAACTTAAATATCTTAGAAACAGTAGCCAATCAGTTGTTTTAATTGTCATATTTGAATTCAGCACATCAAAATACATAATAAATAGCACATTTTATCTCTGAAGCAGACGACTTCTCAAAAATTGTAGACCAGTGTTGTTGAAGTAGATAATCCATGATTAAAATCAATGTATCAGTCACTTTAGAGGAATTTGTTAGTTCCAAGTTCAGCACAGTATATAAATGATTTCATATTCTGTTGTAGGTATATTTTATTATTACTAAAGGCTAGACATAAGAGCTGGGTGAAACTTTTTTTGGCAAATAGATTTCACCAAAAAATAGACTGAAGCTACTTCCAAATTCAGCATATAGTTTCGGGGGAAAAAAACAGAAACTGTTTTTTTAAAAAAACTTTTATTTATTGAGTTATTCATTTGAAATATATTTTGTTTTGATATTTTCAAAAACTGCAGCTGTCTGTAGTGCCTCCTGTAACAGCCTCATGACAGCTACAACTCCCTGGGCTACTTCCCCATGGCCTCCTCCAAACACCTTCCTTATTCTCATCACAGGACCTTCCTCCTGGTGTCTGATAACGCTTTTGCTCCTCAGTCCTCCAGCAGCACACCCTCTCACTCAGTTACTTGCACCTTTTGCTCCTAGCTCCTCACACTCGCACCACAAACTAAAGTGAGCTCCTTTTAAAACCCAGGTGCCCTGATTAGCCTGCCTTAATTGATTCTAGCAGCTTCTTCTTAATTGGCTCCAGGTGTCCTAATTAGCCTGCCTGCCTTAACTGGTTCTAGCAGGTTCCTGATTACTCTAGTGCAGCCCCTGCTCTGGTCACTCGGGGATCAGAAAACTACTCATCCAGTGACCAGTATATTTGCCCTCTACCAGACTCCTGTACCCCACTGGTCTGGGTCTGTCACACCATGTAGATCATTGCTGCTACCACTGTTATTCCATTGAAACAAATCTTGTACAAAGTATATCATGTAAGCTGTTAATGGAAAAGTTACGATTTGCTGAATAAGATTATCCTGTTTGTATTCATGTATCATTTTAGTATCTGAAGTTATGAATATTGACTATGTAGTTTACATCCAGTCTAGCCAACACACCTCTTTCTTTTTTATTATAAATAAACCTTTAGATACTAGATACTAGAGGATTGGCAATAGCGTGATAATTGAGTAAGGTCTGAGTTATACAATGACCTGGGTATGTGGCTGGTCCTTTGGGATTAGAAGAAAATTTTGATGAAATTGGGTTTAAATAACCATTCATCATTAAGTCTAGTGTCTGAGTATTGGAACAAGGGTGGGGATACCTAAGGAGACTGCATTTCTGACTTCTTGTTATCCAGTGTGGTGAGACAGAAATCCACTTTTGTTGCTAGTTTGATATAGCTTTGGGATGTGTTTGCCCTATTACTTGGCAGTTTGGCCTGAATCTGGTATTCTCAGTTATGATCCATTAAGGCATGCTGACAGGCACTCGCCCAGGCGGGGAATCCTGGGTTCTACTCCCTGCTACAGAGTGGGATTAAAACCTCAGTCTCCTACACTGCAGGTGACTGTTCTAACTACTGGTCTAAAGGTTATGCGGATGGGGTGGGGATTCTCCTTGTTTTTCATGAATCTATCACTTCATGTCCTTTGCTTTTATAAACAGTACTTGAAATGAAATGTGGGATTTTTTTCAACCTGTAATGATTTTTTCCCAACTCTTTTGATTAATAGGACATTCCAAAACAATTTCAGTTTCTGTTTTGGTTTAACTGAATATTTTTTCATTTGATTTTTCAGAACTGCCAGTGAACTGAAAATATCAGCAACTCACACAGCTCTATTCACTATACACTTACCACCTTCTGTAACAAATGTGTCAGTGGTCCTATGGACAACAGTTTTCTTTACTATCCAACCCTAATTTATCCTAGAACAAGTCCTTCCTGAATGTGGCAGGGAAAAAATAGTTTGTGATCATGTAAGTAAAGACAGTATCATAATGCACATACACAAGGGAACTGAATTAATGTTGCATAGACAACTTTAATTCTGGCCCTTCCAAACTTTTGAGTGCCTGATTTTATGACCTTAATAACGTTCTATTAAAATGGATGTTTTGTGTGTAATTTCCTAGGGTTTTAAAAAAGCATACTGAAAATAAACTCCATCCTATGGCATCATATTGACACGTACATGGGTCATCAGCAGGGTTTTCACCTTTAAACCCATCACACAGATTTCTGCCACTTGAGTTAATGGAGTAATTAGGAGCAGTAGTAGGGTGTCATCCTTTGTGTGGACCAGCATTGGAGGGGGATGAGAGACACACTTTGTCATTGGGCTCCACAGATTCACCAGGGGAAGGAGACCAAAGCCTTTAGGTAAGTGAGGAAATGGGATACCGGGAGGAAGCACGAGCAGAAGAGTGCAAGAGGGGAGGACTCCTGTCTCAGACTGAGAAAGTGGGACAATCAGTGAGTTATCTTAAGTGCCTATATACAAATGCAAGAAGCCTGGGAAACAAGCAGGGAGAACTGGAAATCCTGGCACAGTCAAGGAAGTATGATGTCATTGGAATAACAGAGACTTGGTGGGATAATTCGCATGACTGGAGTACTGTCATGGATGGATATAAACTGTTCAGGAAGGACAGGCAGGGCAGAAAAGGTGGGGGAGTTGCATTGTATGTAAGAGAGGAGTATGACTGCTCAGAGCTCTGGTATGAAACTGCAGAAAAACCTGAGAGTCTCTGGATTAAGTTTAGAAATGTGAGCAACAAGGGTGATGTTGTGGTGGGAGTCTGCTATAGACCACCAGACCAGGGGGAAGAGGTGGACGAGACTTTCTTCCAGCAACTAACAGAAGTTACTAGATCGCAGGCCCTGGTTTTCATGGGAGACTTTAATCACCCTGATATCTGCTGGGAGAGCAATACAGTGGTGCACAGAAAATCCAGGAAGTTTTTGGAAAGTGTAGGGGACAATTTCCTGGTGGAAGTGCTGGAGGAATTTGTGAGCTCTTCTAGATCTGCTGCTCACAAACCGGGAAGAATTAGTAGGAGAAGCAAAAGTGGATGGGAACCTGGGAGGCAGTGACCATGAGATGGTCGAGTTCAGGATCCTGACACAAGGAAGAAAGGAGAGCAGCAGAATACGGACCCTGGACTTCAGAAAAGCAGACTTTGATTCCCTTAGGGAACAGATGGGCAGAATAACATGTGGGGGAAAGGAGTCCAGGAGAGCTGGCTGTATTTTAAAGAATCCTTATTGAGGTAGCAGGAAAAAACCATCCCAATGTGTAGAAAGAATAGTAAATATGGCAGGCTTAACAGTGAAATCCTTGCCGATCTTAAACACAAGAAAGAAGCTTACAAGAAGTGGAAGATTGAACAAATGACCAGGGAGGAGTATAAAAATATTGCTCAGGCATGCAGGAGTGAAATCAGGAAGGCCAAATCACAACTTGAAGTTGCAGCTAGCAAGAGATGTTAAGAGTAACAAGAAGGGTTTCTTCATGTATGTTAGCAACAAGAAGAAAGTCAAGGAAAGTGTGGGCCCCTTACTGAATGAGGGAGGCAACTTAGGGCTTGTCTATACTTACGCACTGGTTCGGCGGTAGGCAATCGAACTTCTGGGTTCGATTTATCGCGTCTTGTCTGGACGCGATAAATCGAACCCAGAAGTGCTCCCCGTCGACTCCGGTAATCCTGCTCGGCACGAGGAGTACGCGGAGTCGATGGGGGAGCCTGCCTGCCGCGTCTGGACCGTGGTAAATTCGAATTAAGGTACGTCTCTAATCCTCTAATCACGTAGCTGAAGTTGCGTACCTTAGTTTGAATTGGGGGGTTAGTGTAGACCAGGCCTTAGTAACAGAGGATGGGGAAAAAGCTAATGTACTCAGTGATTTTTTTGCCTCTGTCTTCACGAACAAGGTCAGCTCCCAGACTGCTGCACTGGGCAGCACAGTATGGGGAGAAGGTGACCAGCCCTCTGTGGAGAAAGAAGTGGTTCGGGACTATTTAGAAAAACTGGACATGCAAAAGTCCATGGGGCCGGATACGCTGCATCCGAGGGTGCTAAAGCAGTTGGCGGATGTGATTGCAGAGCCATTAGCCATTATCTTTGAAAACTCATGGTGATCGGGGGAGGTCCCAGATGACTGGAAAAAGGCTAATGTAGTGCCCATCTTTAAAAAAGGGAAGAAGGAGGATCCGGAGAATCAGTCAGCCTCACCTCAGTCCCTGGAACAATCATGGAGCAAGTCCTCAAGGAATCAATTCTGAAGCACTTAGAGGAGAGGAAAGTGATCAGGAACAGTCAGCATGGATTCACCAAGGGCAAGTCATGCCTGACTAACCTAATTGCCTTCTATGAGGAGGTAACTGACTATGTGGATGTGGGGAAAGCAGTGGATGTGTTATTCCTTGACTTTCACAAAGCTTTTGATATGGTCTCCCACAGTATTCTTGCCAGCAAGTTAAAGAAGTATGGGCTGGATGAATGGACTATAAGATGGCTAGATCGTCGGGCTCAACGGGTAGTGATCAATGGCTCCATGTCTAGTTGGCAGCTGGTTTCAAGTGGAGTGCCCCAAGGGTTGGTCCTGGGGTTGGTTTTGTTCAATATCTTCATTAATGATCTGGAGGATGGCATGGACTGTACTCTCAGCAAGTTTGCAGATGACACTAAACTGGGAGGAGTGGTAGATATGCTGGAGGGTAGAGAGAGGATACAGAGAGACCTAGACAAATTAGAGGATTGGGCCAAAAGAAACCTGATGAGGTTCAACAAGGACAAGTGCACAGTTTTGCACTTAGGATGGAAGAATCCCATGCACTTTTACAGACTAGGGACCGAATGGCTAGGAAGCAGTTCTGCAGAAAAGCACCTAGGGGTTACAGTGGACAAGAAGCTGGATATGAGTGTGTGCCCCTGTTGCCAAGAAGGCTAACGGCATTTTGGGCTGTATAAGTAGGGGCATAGCCAGCAGATCAAGGGACGTGATCATTCCCCTCTATTCGACATTGGTGAGGCCTCATCTGGAGTACTGTGTCCAGTTTTGGGCCCCACACTACAAGAAGGATGTGGGAAAATTGGAAGGAGTCCAGCGGAGGGCAACAAAAATGATTAGGGGGCTGGAGCACATGATTTATGAGGAGAGGCTGAGGAAACTGGGATTGTTTAGTCTCCAGAAGAGAAGAATGAGTGGGGATTTGATAGCTGCTTTCAACTACCTGAAAGAGGGTTCCAAAGAGGATGGATCTAGACTGTTCTGAGTGGTACCTGATTACAGAATAAGGAGTAATGGTCTCAAGTTGCAGTTGGGGAAATTTAGGTTGGATTTTAGGAAAAACTTTTTCACTAGGAGGGTGGTGAAGCACTGGAATGGGTTACCTAGGGAGGTGGTGGAATCTCCATCCTTAGAGGTTTTTAAGGTCAGGCTTGACAAAGCCCTGGCTGGGATGATTTAGCTGGGAATTGTTCCTGCTTTGAGGAGGGGGTTGGACTAGATGACCTCCTGAGGTCCCTTCCAACCCTGGTATTCTATGATTCGATGATATTTGCTGACAGCAGAGGAATGTTGAGACTCAAGAATCTTGGTTTCCACTCCAGGCTCTGGATGCTGTGTGCTCTAGTGGGCACAGACCCTTCTGTCCTGTTTCATCCAAATCTGTCCTGTCTCTTCCCCACCCCAGCTCCTTGTTCCAGTCTCCTTGTGCAGCCACTGCTAGTCTCTCCCACTGGGGTTGCTGTCTGAGTCCCACTTTCCATCCCAAATCCCAGTCTCTCTCCCTCCCCATTGCTAGTCCCAGTCTTCTTTCCCGTGCAGTCCCAGTTCCCTCTCCTTGGCTCTTCATCCTATCTGTCTTTCTTCTGCCTTCTCCATTGGCTCTCAGTTCCAGTCTTCTTCCCTGAGTTCCTAATCCAATCTTAGTTTTCAATCTACCCCTCGTTCGTTTCTTGCCCTCCCATCTTGTCCTAGTCTTTTTTCCAACCAGGCCCAGTTTTCCTTGCACACCACAGCTGCCACCCTGGTTCCCAGTTCCAGTCTCCTTTCCCACCCAATCCCAGCCTGTGGTCCCATCAGGTCACAGTTTCATTATCCAGTCACTCGCAATCTGCCCCTCTAACTCTGTCACAGTTTTCCTCTCCAGTCCTAATTTCACCAGAATCCTTGCTCTAAGGTGCTCCTTTATGTCCCGCCTGGTCTGGCTTTTATCCCCTCGGCATTTAATCAGATCAGTTCCTTCTCCACATTGCCTAGGTGCCAACGGGGAGGGCGGGGTCATTGATGGCATGTCTATACAGCATTTTGGAGCCCACGGGAGCAAGCTTCCCACCCCAGGTTGCAAAGTCAGGCTATTGAGTCTCACTCTAGCACTCAAAAAAGAGTGTAGATAGCTCTTTGAAATTATGGCTTTAGCTAGAGCTCGGGCTCTGAAGCCTAGGGAGGGGGTGTCTTCATTACATTGTAAATTTGAGCTACTAACTTGACCCCTCTCCACACACAAAAATTTGTAGCTCAAGTTAAGTGTTACTTTAAGCTTGAGCAGTGACCTTTTGGGGGCATGGGCTGAAGCTCAAATTCTGCTGACTCTTCAGCTAGTAATGCAGTGGGGATGCAGCAGCTTGAGTTACAACAACTCATCAGATGCTAATCCAATAGCTCTGTGTAGCTGGAGCATTGTTTCACAGTGTAGTCACTCTCACTCAGGCTAGGGTGCCTTGAGTGTACTAATTCAAGCTAATTATTGCAGTGAAAGCAAGCCTTCAGATCCAGTGCCTGGCCCCACCCCAACCAGGAAGCATCAATTATAGGGAAAGTTCTTCTGAGCACCCCTGTACCTCAGAGCAACTGGCCATGCTCCAGCCCAGTGCTAGGAGCTGTCAGGGGATGGAGCATGCTCAAATGCTCTGTGGGGTTGGTGTAGCTGTAATCCAGTCACACACAGAAGCTGTGGGAGGCTCAAGCATGCTCATTGAGGACAGAAACTTCTCAGATGTTAGATGTTAAAATCAAAGCAATTTTTACTGAACACGTGCAAACAGTGGGTTTTCAAGGGCTGATAATTTAACTAAATTTGGGGAGATCATCAGAGGGAAAGGAAAAGGCAGATCCCAGACACAAAGGTCACAGCCCTTCCAAATTTCATATCTTTGTTCCAAAACATACAGGTGCTACAGTTATTCAGAGGAAAAGTTAGCAAGAATTTTCTAAAATGGGAAAAACAACACATTTTCGTCTAGTCTCATTCTCAGAAATGGCTGAGCAATTTTGGCTTAAATTTAAAAAAATTAGCTTGAGGCAGACACTTGGCTTGGAAAATTTCTTAAGTTTTTCAAAGTTATAAGCAACTGAAAACAGGGTCTTATAGTGGGAAGTGTTGGCAAACCTTAGTAGTAGATGGTTCTGCTAGCCCTGTATATAACAGTCACAAAAGAGAAATCTCTCAGACAGGGCCGGCTCTAGCTTTTTTGCTGCCCCAAGCAGCAAAAAAAAGCGCCGCCCCCCGAACCCCGCCGCTGAGCGCCGCGTCGCCCCCCCGCCGAGCGCCGCCGGAACTCCCCCCCAGAGCGCTGCCCCCCCCGTGCCAAGCACTGCCGGACCCCCCCCCCCCCGAGCGCCGAGCCCCGCGCTGGCCCCCCCGCCGAGTGCCGCGCCGCCAGAGCCCGCCCCCTCCCCCTGTTGAGCGCCGCCGGAACCCCCCCCAGAGCACTGGTCCCCCAGAGCGCCGCCCCCCCGCCGAGCGCCGCGCTGCCGGAGCGCCCCCCCCCCCACGGAATACTGCGCCGCGCTCCCCCCCGCCGCCTCTTACCAGGTGCTGCCCCAAGCATGTGCTTGGGTGCCTGGTGCCTGGAGCTGGCCCTGCTCTCAGATAGACCAGAAGTAAAGTCATGAATTTTACAATAGATATGTGGACAAGCACCCAGATAATTGCATATCTTTCTCTTACAGCAAATTGGGTAAGATAAGAGCCTATGGGTGGGAAGTATTTGCTTTTCCACAAAAATAGGATTTTCATTGGTTTCACCAGCTGTGCAAATTTGTTTTTGTACAACTCTATTTTCTCTTATATCCTGAGCAGTAGACACTTGTCTCCTGTGACAATTTCTCAAACATATCTGAAAAAAATCCCTAGTTATTGTATAGTATGAACAAAATCTCCAATATCCATACTCAATTATCTCCCATTGGTTACCCTACTTTGCTCTCCCTCCTTTCATTCTACTACTACTACCTGGCTTCTGACTAACTACTGCAGAGATTGAGGATGTCATCTAGAAGTTACCGAATACCAACTTTACACCTGACATTTTGCACAAACACAAAACAAAACGAATAAAAAAAAAACGCTCCTTAAGGATTGTCTGAATGCTATAAGCCCTATTATCACTAGCATTGCTGATATTCTTCTAGTCTGACTCAAATAGTAGCAAGAAAAGGTGGGTGAGGTAATATCTTTTATTGAACCCGCATCTGTTGGTGAGAGAGACAAATAGTAGCAAACAGCAGCAGTCCACTTAATCTTTAAGAACCCTATCATCTCCAAGAAAAGGCATGTTATTTTTCCTGTCATAACTCGCCAACCTACTTGTCAAAGGTCACTAAGTAGTTTCCATGCACCATCAGAAACATCTCTTAACAAATTACAGTATTTGAATGAAAAATTATAATCTTAGTTTATAATACTAGGAACATTTTATTTGAGGCTAAACCAGGATGAAGGGCCCCAGCAGCAACAACTCAGTCTAGAAAGAGCATGAATCAGATTACCTAGTGATCTTTTCTGGCTCCAGACATCTTGTAGGTGACATCATGTGCATCCACATCATTCATAAATATATATACATTCCTTATCAGCCTACTTTGACTCCTCTGCAACTCTGCAAAAATACTTTCTTTCAAATTCAGGTGAATGGAGAAAAAACTGAACTTCTAATTATTGGTTTAGCTGTCCTCTTGTCTATAGTCCTCAGTTAAAATCCCATTACATGGTCATAGCAAGTGCCTTGGAGCCTTTGATTCAGACCTTTCTCTCAAAGACCACATTAATCATTTTGTCAATTCTTCTTCTTATCATTTTTTTTCTCAGACTGATATCAACATTGCCTCATGTGTATAGAGAGTATCAAATGAATATCTTTGTCACTTCATAGCAGGATGTCTGTAATTCTTTCTTCTTTTCATCACTTACTTACATCATTTGAAAGAACATGTCTAGTACTGTGCAGCTTGCATATACACAAGAACTAGATTGTATATGATCACACATAGTCAGAGATCTCTTTTAGCTCCACATAAACTGATTTTAAAATGGTGTTGCCTCACATAGTGATGATGGATTCTCATGTTGATGTTGACATATGAGGATTCAGTAAACACCTCTCCTAGTAGATTCGTCATGACATACCCATGCTGGTTGTATTATACAGTAACACTGTTATCTATTTTATTCCCAGTAGGGAGTATGAATACTACCACAATTATGCAAACATACCAGTTAATTAGCCCTTTGTTTGAGCTCTTTGAGAGTATCACTCTCACATTTCTTCTCTGAACTCTCTCCAATTTATCAACATCCTTCCTGAATTGTGGGCACCAGACCTGGACACAGTATTCCAGTAGAAGTAGCACCCAATGCCAAATATAGAGGTAAAATAACCTCTCTACTCCTACTCAAGTTTCCCCTGTTTAAACACTCCAGGATTGCATTAGTGTCAGGGAATGGGGGTCTTGAAAGCTGGTCCACAGATCCCTTTGGCAGGAGAGCGAGTTCCAACCTGCCACCCACTTTATTAGTGATGATTTTATGTTTTTTTTCCAAATCATTGATAAAAAATGTTAAATAGTGTAGAACCGAGAACTGATAGTTCCATGACACCACTGAAAACAGACCCACTCAACAATAATTCCTGGTTTACAGTTATATTTTGAGACCTATCAATTAGTCAGTCTTTAATCCATTTAACATATGCCATGTTAATTTTATATCTTTCTAGTTCTTTAATCAAAATGTCATGCAGCACCAAGTCATACACCTCACAGACGTCTAAGTATATTACATCAACACTGTTATCTTTATCTTCCAAACTTGTAATCTCATAAAAAATATCCAGTTAGTTTGACAGGATCAGTTTTCCATAAACCCATGTTGATTTGCATTAATTATATTACCATCCTTTAATTCTTTATTAATCAAGTCCCATTTCAGCTGCTCCATTGTCTTGCCTGGGATTGATGTCCAGGCTGACAAGCCTATAATTACCCAGGCCATCCCATTTACCCTTTTTAAAAATTGGCACAGTATTAGCTATCTTCCAGTCTCCTGGAACTTCCCCAGTTCTCCAAGACTTATTGAAAATCAGTATTAAGAGTACAACAAGCTTCTCAGCCAGCTCTTTGAAACTCTTGGATGGAAGTTATCTGGACCTGCTCATTTAAAAATATTTAACTTTCATAGCTTCAATTTAACATCCTCCAGAGATCTTAGTGGAATGGAAAACATGTTATTACCATATAATGAGAGTATATCATCCCCCGCCCCAATATAGAACAAATATTTATTGAACATATCTGCTTTTTCTGCGTTATGTTTGATAATGCTACTATTTCAATCTTGTAATGGATCAATACCATTGTCAGTATTCTTTTTGTTGCTAATGTATTTAAAAAACCCTCTCTTATTGGTGTAACTCTGCTGGTCATAGATTTCACCTTGTTCCTATTTTCTACCATTCCTAATTTCTGATTTATATTTATCATTATCAACTTCCCCTTTTTTCCATTATATATTATATATATATATATAAAACCTGACTTGGTTTAGAGGGGAAATGAAGGCAGCTATAATAATAAAATATATTTTACATATATTTTACATATTTTATTTTTATAGCTGCCGTCGCTTCCCCTCTAAACCAAGTCAGGTTTTTAAACAGTATGGCCTACTTCCTTCATTGTGAGAATATGGCTTTTCTAGGCCACTAGTAAGGTGTTCTTAAATGATTCCCAATTATAATTCAAATTTTTCTGATTACATTCTTCCTTTCAGCTTACTTATCTCATAATTGTTTTCAGCTTTCTGAAGTTGGCCCTATTAAAGAACTAAGTGTATATATTACTGGTCTGAACTTTATTCTGTTTTCACATTATATATGTGATCAAGTCATGATCACTTGTACTTAAACTACCATTTATATTTAGTTCTGTGATCAGTTCCTCTCTATTTGTTAAGACAAGGTCTAACAAAGCATTTCCCTGTGTTGGCTTCAACACTTTTTGAGTCTGGAAATTGTCATCTATAATGTTTAGAAATTCCAAAGATGTTTCAGTACTGGCAGCATGAGATCACCAATATATGTCATTCATATTGAAGTCTCCCATGATCACACAGCTTTTTTACCCACACACTATAGTTAGGTGCCTAGGGAGGTGGTTATTCTGTTCCCTAATGTAATTTGGTGGTCTGTAGCAGACACCAACTAACAACAATGTTGTTAGGACATTGATCCATAAAGCATTCGAGATCATTTTCTTCTGACTTATCATTGACTTGAAAACAGATCATTGATAACATTTTTAGTCTCAGGTCCTGTGTGTTGCAGCAGTCGAGTGTGGAAGTGATGGATATATGTATCACCATAGCCAGGTTCACATCCAACAGGAAAGTGTGCAACCTCATGGCCAGTTGAAGATGATAAAAAGGTATTGCTAGCTCCAGAAGGTGTTTAGGTACCCAGGATTGCTGAGGAATATGAGCATTTAGATGACTTATTAATTCAGTGCTCAATTATTAGCTTTGCCACAAGCCTCTAGAGCCAATCACTCTAAGTAAGTCTGCCTTTTGAGTGTCTCCTTCTCCTGCTGGGGAAGTACCCAGTTCTAGGTTTGTAACTAGTGTGGCATACTTCCAACGGCACACAGGTGTAGTTATAATAGTCATACTATGATAGCTGGCATGTTTTGGGGAGATGGACTCAAAGCTCCACCCACTACCCATCTCTTTGAACTCAGGATGGGGAAGACATGTAGCAGACACATAGAGCCACTCTTTCCCATGCTGCTACTTGCAATTTAAATTGTTAGTGCAAGGGAGTATAGGGTGCCTTATGCCCCATATTACCTCGCAATGCTGTGCAAACTAAACCACAATCTTCTGCCCCTTAATAGTCAGAGGACAGATGTTATCTGTTTATAATGAAATTGTGGGTTTGACCAGTTTTCCAGAACATGATGTTCTACCCAGCAGCATCACCTCTGCCTTGCCTGAATTATATTCAACCAGATACTTTTAATCTCCTCTCATTGCTTGCACACAGGCCTGTGCACTTTGGTTTAGTTCTGAGCATTTATTATTCTCTTTGCATTTCATTATGAATTATTTTACTCTTATTATCACTACAGTTATTATGTAACATTGCAAATCTGGGCAAGGAGTAGATTCTTTATCTAGTTTGTCCCAAATTTCTGTAACAAAAATTTGGCTTCACAAATATCTTCAACATTTGTTTTCATTCCATGGTGGAATGAAAAGTAGATCTTCTAAAAAATTTCAGAGAAAATCAGAGCGAAAATGCAGGAGATGCCAGCTGCGATTTGGGAGACCAAGGTTCAATGCGCTACTTTGCCTGATTTGGAATAGGAACTTGGGACATGTATTTCCGACATCGCAGCTGAGTGCCCTAGCCATTGCTATAAAGCCTCGGGAGCTGCTGTTCCTTTCTGTATAAATAATTAACTATTGATGGGGCTATAGCCCAGTGGCTAAGGCACTCAGCTGGGATGTACAGTCACGTTCCTGCTCTAAATCAAGCAGTGCAAGGACTTGACCTGAGTATCCCATATCCCAGGTGAATCACTAAGCTGCAGGTTTGGGAATCTCCCTCACATCCTCAGCCATGAAGACTGATGCAAAGAATTTGTTTAGTTTCTCTGCAATGGCCTTATCATCCTTGAGTGCTCCTATAGCACCTTGAGTGTCCAGTTGCTCCACTGGTTGTTTAGCAGGCTTCTTGCTTCTGATGTACTTAACATTTTTTTTGCTATTACTTTTTGAGTCTTTGGCTAGCTGTTCCTCAAATTCTTTTTTGGCCTTCCTAATTGTATTTTTACATTTCATTTGCCAGTGTTTAAGCTTCTTTCTATTTTCCTCATTAAGATTTAACTTCCACTTTTTAAAGAATGCTTTTTTGCCTCTCACTGCTTCTTTTACTTCGCTGTTTAGTCACGGTGGCTCTTTTTTGGTTCTCTAACTATGTTTTTTAATTTGGGGTATACGTTTAAGTTGAGCCTCTATTATGGTGTCTTTAAAAAGTTTCCAAGCAGCTTGCAGAGATTTCACTTTTGGTCCTGTACCCTTTAATTTCCATTTAACTAACCTCCTCATTTTTGTGTAGTTCCCCTTTCTGAAATTAAATGCTACAGTGTTGGGCCGCTGTGATGTTTTTCCTGCCACAGGGAGGTTAAATTTAATTATATTATGGTCACTATTACCAAGCGGTCCAGCTATATTCACCTCTTGGACCAGATCCTGTGCTCCACTTAGGACTAAATCAAGAATTGCCTCTCCTCTGGTGGGTTCCAGGACCAGCTGCTCCAAGAAGCAGTCATTTAAGGTGTCAAGAAATTTTATCTCTGCATCCCATCCTGAGGTGACATGTACCCAGTCAATATGGGGATAATTGAAATCCCCCATTATTATTATTGAGTTTTTTAATTTTAATAGCCTCTCTAATCTCCCTGAGCATTTCACAGTCACTATCACCATCCTGGTCAGGTGGTTTGTAATACATCCCTACTGCTATATACTTATTATTAGAGCACAGAATTTCTATCCATAGAGATTCTATGGTACAGTTTGATTCATTTATGATTTTTACTTCATTTCACGTATAATGCCACTCTCCCACTAGCACGACCTGTTCTGTCCTTCCGATATATTTTGTACCCTGGTATTACTGTATCCGATTGATTATCCTCATTCTACCAAGTTTCTGTGATGCCTATTATATCAATATCCTCATTTAATACGAGGCACTCTAGTTTATCCATTTTATTATTTAGACTTCTAGCATTGGTATATAAGCACTTTAAAAACTTGTCTCATTTTAGCTGTCTGCCATTTCACAATGTAATTGAATGGGACTCTTTTTTTATTTGACTGTTTCTGATCTGACTCTTCCTGTATTTTATCATTTTCCATCCTCTCATCCTCACTAGGACATAGAGATTCCTATTAATAGATCCTCCCCTAAGGGATGTCTGAACCATGTGCTCCTCTGCACCTGTCAGCTTTCCCCCAGCCCTTAGTTTAAAAACTGCTCTATGACCTTTTTCATGTTAAGTGCCAGCAATCTGGTTCCATTTTGGTTTAGGTGGAGCCCATCCTTCCTGTATAGGCTCCCCTTCCCAAAAGTTTCCCCAGTTCCTAATAAATCTAAACCCCTCCTCCCTACATCATTGTCTCATCCACACATTAAGACTTTGCAGTTCTGGCTGTCTAACTGGCCCTGCGCGTGGAACTGGGAACATCTCAGAGAATGCGACCATGGAGGTCCTGGACTTCAATCTCTTACCTGGCAGCCTAAATCTGGCATCCAGGACCTCTATCCTATCCTTCCCTATGTCAGTGATACCTACATGTACCACGAACACCGGCTCCTTCCCAGCACTACACATAAGTCTATCTAGATGTCTTGATAGATCCTCAACCTTAAGGAGTTAAGCGTTAAGGAGAACATTTTTTCTCCCTCCTTTTTGTAACAACTCTTTATGTACTTGAAAATTGTTATCATGTCCCCCCTCAGTCTTCCCTTCTCTGGACTAAACAAAGTTTTTTTCAATCTTCTCTCATAGGTCATGTTTTCTAGATCTTTAGTCATTTTTGTTGCTCTTCTCTGGATTTTCTCCAATTTGTCCACAACTTTCCTGAAATGTGGCACCCAGAATGGGTGAGATTATCCAGCTGAGATCTAATTAGCATGGAGTAGAGAGAAAGAATTACGTCTCATGTCTTGCCTACCACACTCCTGCTAATACATCCCAGAATGATGTTTGCTTTTTTTGCAACAGTGTTACACTGTTGACTCATGCTTAGCTTGAGATCCACTATGACTTGCAAATCCCTTTCCACAGTACTCCTTCCTAGGCAGTCATATCCCATTTTGTATGTGCAACTGATTGTTCCTTCCTAAATCGAGTACTTTGCATTTGTCCTTGTTGAATTTCATCCTATTTACTTCAGACCATTTCTCCAGTTTGTCCAGCTCCTTTTGAATTTTAGTCCTATACTCCAAAGCACTTGCAACCCCTCCCAGCTTGATATTGTCCACAAACTGCATAAGTTTACTCTCTATGTCATTATCTAAATCACTGATGAAGATACTGAACAGAACTGGGTGCAAAACTGGTCCCTGTGGGGCTCCACTAGATATACCCTTCCAGCTTGACTGTGAACTGCTGATAACTACTCTCTGGGAACAGTTTTCCAGCCTGTAACTTATAGTAATTCCACCTAGGTTGTATTTCCCTAATTTGTTTATGATAAGGTCTTTCAAGACAGTATCAAAAGCCTTACAAAAGTCAAAATATACCACATCTACCCACTTCCCCCATATCCACAAGCCTTGTTACCCTGACCAAGAAAGCTATCAGATTGGTTTGACAGAATTTGTTCTTGACAAATCCATTCTGTTACTTGTCACCTTATTATACTCTAGGTGTTTGCAAATTGATTGCTTAATTATTTGCTCCATTATCTTTCCAGGTAAGGAAGTTAAGATGACTGGTCTCTAATTTTCAGGGTTGTCCTTATTTTATAGATTGGTACTATATTCACCCTTTTCCAGTTGTCTGGAATCTCAACGTCTTCCATGACTTTTAGAAGATAATCGCTAATGGCTCAGATATCTCCTCAGTCAGCTCCTTGAGTATTCTAGGAGGTATTTTATCAGGCCCTGGTGACTTGAAGACATGTAACTTGCCTAAGTAATTTTTAACTTGTTCTTTCCCTCTCTCATTTTCATTTTAAATTAGATGTCAAATTGTTAATGACTTTTTGGTGAATATTGACACCAAAAAGTCATTTTGCACTTCTGCCATTTCCACACTGTCTGCTATTGCCCCCTCCTCCTCCTCCCCCACCATTGAGTAATGAGCCTACCCTGTCCTTGGTCTTCCTCTTGCTTCTCATGAATTTGTAGAATGTTTTCTTGTTACCCCTTATGTCTCTAGTTAGTTTAGTCTCATTTTGTGACCTGACCTTTCTAATTTTGTCCCTACATACTTATGTTATTTGTTTATATTTCCACTTTTTGTAGGACTTTTTGGAGTTTCAGATCATTGAAGATCTCCTGGTTAAGCCATGGCGGTCTCTTGCCATATTTTCTGTATTTCTTACACAGTGGGATAGATTTCTCTTGTGCCTTTAATAATGTCGCTTTGAAAAACTGCCAACTCTCTTGAACTGTTTTTCCCCTTAGACTTGCTTCCCATGGGATCTTACCTACCAATTCCATTGTAGGTAAACATGATAGCTTGTGCCTGTGCACGTATACATCTTTGGGATTTTTTACTTTGTTGAAATTTCATTGGGCATTATTTAGTCAAATAATCAAAAATGAACATGCATTATTTGCACTATTACCCAAGCAGGCAATAATCCATAAAAATTCAAGTACCATTATAGGGAGCAATAAACCATGGCATCACTAATATGCTAAGTTGAAGGAAGGTGGAACAGGTAGCAAGAGAGAATCAAGAAATTCAAAAGCAAACCAAAGTCAAAGAAACTCCAGCTCTTCATACCTTCAGCTCCCCCTGTGGGAGCAAGAATCAAACCTGGCCTTGATTTCTCCTCAGTGACATTAGAGCCATTTAGCTCTGCATATTGCTGTCAGTCTTCAGCACTGAGTAACACATCACAACTAGGAACTATTTTTCATTATTGAAGTCTATTTTATTGATATTGACTATCTCCGAGATCACCATGACTTCCTTTGTTGAAGGCTCTCCTATCTGTCTTTCTCTTCATGTGATACTCCCAGAGTGGCTTTCTCCTGCCACTTTTGCAGCTTTTTATTTAAGGGTACTAGAGCAGTAATCTCGTCCAAAAGAACTTAATCAATCTGCATTAATGACTTAGAGGTTTATTCTGAATTTCTGAATTTCATGTATTAGTAAACAAAAATTTAAAAAAGAAAGGCATAAAATGTACTTTGTTTATGGATTTTTTAAAAGTGTACTCTAGTATTCTGCTAATAAATATTTGCTGAGAAATGGGGATAGACAGCTGTTTTTGCTGGGCAGAAAAGAAAGTGTACACGTAGCAACATGGAAATGTGTGAGGGTCTAATAAATTACACCTATAAATTGCAAGGTGACTAACTTTCCTTGATTTTTTTAGGCTTCTTTGACAATTTCCAAAACAGTCTCTTTCCCTTCTCCTATTCCTACAACAATCCCATGATTCTGTTCTATGTCATAGGCTGTTCTGGGGACTGCTCTAGTGCACATAGATTCATAGATTCTAGGACTGGAAGGGACCTCGAGAGGTCATCGAGTCCAGTCCCCTGCCCTCATGGCAGGACCAAATACTGTCTAGACCATCCCGGATAGACATTTATCTAACCTACTCTTAAATATCTCCAGAGATGGAGATTCCACAACCTCCCTAGGCAATTTATTCCAGTGTTTAAACACCCTGACAGTTAGGAACTTTTTCCTAATGTCCAACCTAAACCTCCCTTGCTGCAGTTTAAGCCCATTGCTTCTCGTTCTATCCTTAGAGACTAAGGATGTACAGTGAGAACAAACACTCACTACTGAGTAGTTTCACTTACTCTTTCTTCCTTTCCCTTTGTTTTCTCCTAGAGGTGGGGTGCAGTTCTGACCATATTTCACATTATGGTTCAGGCCACAGCAGAGAAGAGCACAGAGAGCTGGCAGCTGCATGTGACTGCAATGAAGGTAAGTCTTTTATTAGTGATAATCCAGAAGTGACACAGACAGGAAGTACTTCAGAGTATAATGAAACCTACAGTATTAAATCTTTTAGGCACAAACATTTCCATCAGAAATACAAAAGTGAAGACTCCCATTTGAGAGAGGGCACAAACACTGAACTCGATGGCAAATGAGAGTAACACTCAGCCTGATAATTTAACTAATAAAACTAAATTTTGAAATGATGCTAATGCTGACTTCTTTATATTACCTTCCTGAATCCCTTTGTTTCTTGAATATTTTCAAATCTGAAAACAAATCTTTTTAATACATATAAGAAATATTAAGACAAAGATTGAAAGTATAATAACTACAAAGTCATTTATTGCATTTTGAAGATTCTCTGAAGAACTTCTCAACCTCTAGTTCCATTTGCAAAACAGTAAAGTATGCAAGGACATTCATGTATATTTTTCTTAAAATCTGGGTGGGAATGGCACCAAACCCCCTAATACACATTACTCAGACAGAATTCTTTCCAAGATACTCCCAAGGGGGTCATCACTTTAGAAAAAATAATGATTTGGAAGTTTTTCTCTGTATAGCCACTGCCAGGTACTATGACACAGAGCTCTATAGCTGTTGCTAAACAATGTACACTAGATTTCAGAGTTCAGCTGTATATATTTAGTAGTCATTCATTCACCAACACTAGGCACAGAGCCAGGAATTTATAATTCCCCTGTCTTCTGGAGACAAATGGCTCTGGTCTTTGCTTGTAAAGAGATAGGAAACTATAATCCTCTGGACAGCAAGCCATTAAACAGCAGTTCCTTATTTGATAAATAAGTAAAAAAGCAGGTTCTTAGCAATTTTCCAAGTTATATCAGTCTGTTATCATTATTTAACATAAATTAGTTCTATTTTTGAAACAACAAAGCTATAAGACAAAAGTGCTAGTATAAAACATATTCAAAAGTGAAACAAAGGTATTAAGACTACTAGAATTATAGCTGGATACAATTCATAGATGTACTGTATATGAGGACATTGTACATTTATCACACTTGTAGTCCATGGGAAACTCAATTTTGTAGAATTAAATAAAAATTCTTCATGAGGAAAAAGTGACATCATGTTTTATAACTAAATATATCAATTTTAGTTAAAGGCTTGAAAAGTCAACCATTTGTTTTAGCTGAATGTAATTTTCTATTCAACTGGATAAAACCATCCATACAATCTGCAACATTTGGACTAGAGCGGTGGGATGATGCAGAAATTCTAATGAAAAGAATATCTGCAGTTTGACTTCAGCAGATACAAACACTCTCCATATACACACACTGAAGAAAGTCTGACAGTCATGCAACTGCCACACTTGCACTATGCTCTTAGATCAATGACCAATTCAATTCTTGCTGGATTGTGGAGCTAGCTGCAGTATAATCCCAACAATTTTGATAAGCGGCAATATTAGACTGGAGAAATGTGATGAAATGACGGTGATACACAACAAAACCATTCTGAGGCCACTGGGCAAATGCAGGCTGTCAATAAGAAACCAAAGACATTATCACTTGGAGTTTATTGTAGATGACACACAGGAGCACATCACACTCTGGTCTACAAGGCAGTGCAAGCCACGCGTTCACTCACAGTGCAACACTAGACTATCCTCAATGCAAGAGAGTAAGATGAACAGTCACCATGGGCCCTATCCAGGATTCTAACCGAGTGTAAGAACATATTTCAAGGAGATGGACACTTAGAGGGCAACTTGCAAAGATGAATCATCATTGCACCTGTTGAAATAGCACAGAATTCACAGCAGCCTCGTACTGATGAGAAAACCTTCAGGTAAACTGAGGATCTGCATTGATCCAAAACCACTTAACAGAGCATTGAAAAGAAATCACAACCCATCAGCAATCTTTGTGGACATATTACCTGATTTATCCAGGGCAAAAGTGTTCATTGTATGTGATGTCAAGAATGGCTTATGGCATATTGAGCCAGATGAGCCATCCAGCCACCTGACAACCTTCCACACCTTTGGACAGGTACCAATGGCTACAAATGCCTAGGCACATCAACCCAGCCCCAGAAATGTTCCAGTGTAAACCAGGCACTAAAGGAACTCCCAGTAGCTGATGACATTCTTGCTGATGACATATTGTAGTACTGTAGGAAAGGTCAAGAAAGAAGCAATCCAGAATCATGATACCAAGCTGTGACGACAACTCCTTAAACAGGTGCCAAGAGTGGAATGTTAGGCTGAATGACAATGAGCTGAAGCTGAGAAGAACTGAGGTCCCCTACAGACATCTGTTGATTTCTGATGGACTCTGGCTAGAACTATGAGAAACTGAGAGCCATTAAAAAATGTCCAGACCAAAGGATGTGAAGGGATTCCAGTGACTGACAGACACAAAAAGGGGATATAGACAGAAAAGGATCTACTGTCAGTGCTCTTTGATATGGAATGATTCCACCAATTCATCTTTGAGCATTAAGTGGATATGCAGTCTGAACTCAAGCCATTAGAAAGCATCATGATTAAGCCACTGCTGAGTGCACCCATGCAACCGTAATACATGTTACTGAGAATCCAGCACTGTATTATGAACATAAGGTACTGACCAGGAAAGTCACTACTGGTAGCAGATACACTGAGTAAGACATACCTTCCAGAGTACACCGCCATTGGATCTATGGAACAGGAGATAGTTTACCAATGAACTACAATACCTCCACATCTCAGATGAAGGGCTCCAGGAAATCCAACATAAGACAGATCATAATGCTACCAATAGTAATAACAGTTCCTACTCCAGGAAGCAAGTCTCAGGGGAGGTCACCATATATTACCAGATGAGGGATGAGCTCTATATGCAAGATGGGATTTTGTTTAAAGGGGTGTCAAAGCTGGTTCCCCACTCTGGCACTTCGACAGCAGACGTTGGGGGCCCGCAAGGATTCTAAAAATTAATACTGGCCACTCCAGGCTGGTATTAAACTCCCAAGGTTACAGCTTTTTTCTGACCTTGGATGGGTAGATGCTGCCACCACCCAAGTGCCAAAAACCCCTTTGAGAACCCAGGGAAGAGCTGAGGAAGAAAACAAAGGAAATCAGCTGTTGCCACGAGCTAATTAAACAACATATGCACTAATCTCTTAGGACACAAAAATCCAATACTGTTCTTAAAAAAAGGTAAATTTTATGAAAACAAAAAGAAAGGAAATATATTTGGAACTTAGGCTTTTTGCTAGATTAAAAAAAATTACGAAAATTAAGCATCGAGATAGCTCTCTTGAGGTCCAGCTTAAAGGTTACAAGCAAAACAAAAGCACCTGGGGTTAGCACAGAGGAGTCCACAAGCCATAAAGAAATAAAAGAGATAAACCTAATTGCATCTTCCTAGACATTTCCTGATCTACTTACATATCTGGGGTTACAAATGAGTAGTTTCTAGGTATGATTTGATGATTTTCATACCTGGCACAAGTTTTTACAGCATCGTTCCAACTCTGTCCCTGCTCCCCTGGAGAATAACCAGCCAGACAAAGGGGGAAGTTTTTTCCCAATTTTAAAAAGTTCTAGCCTTCTTTTGGTCAGGTGCCCACTCCCTTCCTTTTACCTATGGACTTTTTAACCCTTTACAGGTAAAGCAAGTAGAGAACAGATACTAACAGGGATTTTATAGCTAACTGTCTGGCTGGGTGTCCATAAAAGGGAGTTACACCCTCCCCCCCCCCTTCATTTATAATAAGGGGACTGAACAGTAATGAGAGCTGACATCATGAATGGATACATGTTTCATACCTGAGTATATAGGCATGAGATTAGTCAGGAAGTGAATCTACTGAACAGGCAATAATAGCCAATCAAGAGTGTACCTAGAACAGTGCAAGGTATATAAAGAGTACCAGGTCCCAGAGAGTGCAGCAGCAATTATTAAGGGAAGCAGTACATGGCTGCTGTTCGTGGGGTTCCTGGATTGGGACTCAGAGTAATGGGAGGACCTGGGTGCTTCTATAGGCCACTGGGAAAGTGGCTTAAGTCCAGAGAAGGGAGCAAGGCTTGTTTAGAGGCCCAAGCAGATGGCTAAAATTTAAAGGATTAAGGGACAGGAAAGGGAAGACGGACCATCTAGTGAACGATTTCTTACCACAACCACCCCAGTGGCGTGCTGGGGCAGAGAGCCACTGAGGACCTGCCTAGTGAGCTGATGGGAGTGCCAAAAGTGGAAAGAAAGAGGACAGGATCGCACCCACCTGACAGGAGGTGCTGATGAGAGGCGAGTGCACCCAGTCACAACTTAGAAAAAAGGGGACAATGGAGGAGCTGAACAGAGTTCTATTCCAGGAGCAGCTCAGCGCTGCTGAAACTCAGCGAGTACTAGCCAAAGGGCAACAAGAGGCCCAGCAGGCCCCCCAACAACAGCAGGCTGTATTCCTGGATGTACTTCAGCTTCAGCAACAACAGCGACTCCAGAAGCATCTGTCTCCGGCTTGGCAGGAAGCTCAGCAACCATGACAGCATCCAAATAAGCCTGGCTGTCGCAGGAATCAAAAGGAAAGGGGTCGGACGGGCCCACCAAGTGGAGGCAGTTTGCCGGTGTGGCTGGAATTGCAACAGTGGCTAGTCAGGCTAGAGGAACAGCAGTAGTACTAGTTATGGATCCTGCAGAAAAGAAGCATAAATGTTTGCAGTTACTGGGTAGACAAAAGGGATCCAGTGGGCTGGAGGCCTGAGGCCTGGCTAAGGAGATGTTATGTCTGTGGACAGATGGGACACTTAAGAAAGGCTTTCCCTTGAGTGAATAAGTAGGGAAAAGACAGAGTTGCTGAGGTAAACTACAGGAAGAGCCATAGAAACTCACTCCAGGGCCTAAGAGGCATGAAGCCTAGTTAAGAAAATGCAATGCCTGTGGGCACTTTGGACATACTGGAATGACCTGCCTCTATACAAACCATGATGGCAAAAGTGACTCAGGGCAACAGGGGGCATGAGAGATACTGCAAGGGTCCCGGGGGATACTCTGCTCATTATCAAAGAAAGGGAATGGTGATATATTTTGCCTGCAGGGTGGAAGGGCATTTAAAATGGCATTGCCCTCTCAGAGAAATGAGTAGCAACAAGAGGAAAAAAGGAGACCCCAGAATCAGGCAAACCAGGTATACTCAAAAGAGCGATGGTGGAATTGGTGAGTCAGAAAGGTATGGCTGATGTGATTAGGTCCTATGATGATGTCACTTGAATAGATATGTGGACAGAGTTGGCATCAGGCTTTGTTACAAGGATAGGTTCCTGGGTCAGTGGTTTTGTTCAGTGATGTGTGGTTGCTGGTGAGTATTTGCTTTAGGTTGGGGGGTTGTCTGTAAGCGAGGACAGGTCTGTCTCCCAAGATCTGTGAGAGTAAAGGATCATCTTTCAGGATAGGTTGTAGATCTCTGATGATGCGCTGGAGAGGTTTTAGTTGGGGGCTGAAGGTGACAGCTAGTGGTGTTCTGTTATTTTCTTTGTTGGGCCTGTCTTGTAGGAGGTGACTTCTGGGTACTTGTCTGGCTCTGTCAATCTGTTTTTTCACTTCAGCAGGTGGGTATTGTAGTTTTAAGAATGCTTGATAGAGATCTTGTAGGTGCTTGTCTCTATCTGAGGGATTGGAGCAAATGCGGTTATATCTTAGAGCTTCGCTGTAGACAATGGATCGTGTGGTGTGTCCTGGATGGAAGCTGGAGGCATGTAAATAAGTGTAGTGGTCAGTAGGTTTCCGGTATAGGGTGGTATTTATGTGACCATCGCTTATTAGCACAGTAGTGTCCAGGAAATGGACCGCTTGTGTGGATTGATCTAGGCTGAGGTTGATGGTGGGATGGAAATTATTGAAATCATGATGAAATTCCTCAAGGGCTTCTTTTCCATGGGTCCAGATGATGAAGATGTCATCAATGTAGCGTAAGTAGAGTAGGGGCGTTAGGGGACGAGAGCTAAGGAAGCGTTGTTCTAAGTCAGCCAGAAAAATTTTGGCATATTGTGGGGCCATGCGGGTACCCATAGCAGTGCCGCTGACTTGAAAGTATATATTGTCCCCAAATGTGAAATAGTTGTGGGTGAGGACAAAATCACAAAGTTCAGCCACCAGGTTAGCTGTGACATTATCGGGGATACTGTTCCTGATAGCTTGTAGTCCATCTTTGTGTGGAATATTGGTGTAGAGGGCTTCTACGTCCATAGTGGCCAGGATGGTGTTTTCTGGAAGATCACCGATGGATTGTAGTTTCCTCAGGAAGTCAGTGGTGTCTCGAAGATAGCTGGGAGTGCTGGTAGCGTAGGGTCTGAGGAGAGAGTCCACATAACCAGACAAGCCTGATGTTAGGGTGCCAATGCCTGAGATGATGGGGCGTCCAGGATTTCCAGGTTTATGGATCTTGGGTAGCAAATAGAATACCCCTGGTCGGGGTTCTAGGCATGTGTCTGTACAGATTTGTTCCTGTGCTTTGTCAGGGAGTTTTTTTAGCAGATGGTATAGTTTCTTTAGGTAATCCTCAGTGGGATCAGAGGATAATGGCCTGTAGAATGTGGTGTTAGAGAGCTGTCTAGCAGCCTCTTGGTCATATTCCAATTTATTCATGATGACGACAGCACCTCCTTTGTCAGCCTTTTTGATTATGATGTCAGGGTTGTTTCTGAGGCTGTAGATGGCGTTGTGTTCAGCATTGCTGAGGTTATGTGGCAAGTGATGTAGCTTTTCCACAATTTCAGCCTTTGCACGTTGACGGAAGTAATCTATGTAGAAATCCAGTCTGTTGTTTCGACCATCCGGAGGAGTCCACGCAGAATCCTTTTTTTTGTAGTGCTGGTAGGGGGGATTCTGTGCGTTAGTATGCTGTTCAGAGATGTGTTGGAAATATTCTTTGAGTCGGAGACGTCGAAAGTAGGATTCTAGGTCACCGCAGAACTGTATCATATTCATGGGTCTGGAGGGACAAAAGGAGAGGCCCCGAGATAGGACAGACTCTTCTGCTGGGCTAAGAGTATAGCTGGAAAGATTAACAATATTGCTGGGTGGGTTAAGGGAACTACTGTTGTGGCTGCTTGTGGCATGTAGCAGTTTAGATAGTTTAGTGTCCTAATCACATCAGCCATACCATCAGGGGCTCGTTCATCTGCACATCTACCAATGTGATATATGCCATCATGTGCCAGCAATGCCCCTCTGCCATGTACATTGGCCAAACCGGACAGTCTCTCCGCAAAAGAATTAATGGACACAAATCTGACATCAGGAATCATAATACTCAAAAACCAGTGGGAGAACACTTTAACCTGTCTGGTCATTCAATGACAGACCTGCGGGTGGCTATATTACAACCGAAAAACTTCAAAAACAGACTCCAACGAGAGACTGCTGAGCTGGAATTGATATGCAAACTAGACACAATCAACTCAGGATTGAATAAGGACTGGGAATGGCTGAGCCATTACAAACATTGAATCTATCTCCCCTTGTAAGTATTCTCACACTTCTTATCAAACTGTCTGTACTGGGCTATCTTGATTATCACTTCAAAAGTTTTTTTTTCTCTTACTTAATTGGCCTCTCAGAGGTGGTAAGACAACTCCCACCTGTTCATGCTCTCTGTATGTGTGTATATATATCTCCTCAATATTTATTCCACACTGTATGCATCCAAAGAAGTGGGCTGTAGTCCACGAAAGCTTATGCTCTAATAAATTTGTTAGTCTCTAAGGTGCCACAAGTACTCCTGTTCTTTTTGCGGATACAGACTAACATGGCTGCTACTCTGAAACTTAAATTCTACTTTCTGTATTAAATAAAATCACTTTTTACTTATTAATTGACCCAGAGTATGTATTAATACCTGGGGGAGCAAACAGCTGTGCATATCTCTCTATCAGTGTTATAGAGAGTGAACAATTCATGAGGTTACCCCGCATAAACTTTATACAGGGTAAAACGGATTTATTTGGGTTTAGACCCCATTG
Source organism: Chrysemys picta bellii (assembly GCF_011386835.1). Taxonomy (NCBI): domain Eukaryota; kingdom Metazoa; phylum Chordata; order Testudines; family Emydidae; genus Chrysemys; species Chrysemys picta. Next base: position 124,314,508 of record NC_088792.1, read on the forward strand.
GGAGTTGGACATCTGAGTGTTAAAGATAAGAACACTTCTGTTAGCTGCTTTCAGGTAAATCTGCAGCTTTGAGGCAAGTAATTCAGACCCTGGGTCTTTGTTGGAGAGACGGAAGTGTCTGGCTCAGCAGGACGGAGTGCTGGGGCCCCAAGCTGACAGAAAAGGCAGAGGTAGAAGTAGTCTTGGACATCAGGTGGCAACTCCCAAGGGGGATTCTGTGATCCAACCTGACACATGACCCTCAGGCCAAAAGGTTTGCCCACCCCTGCTCTAGAACTTGCTTAAGGTCTAACTGGAATTGAAGTCCAGCATGGCTAAAGATAAAGAGCTGGTGACCTTGAAGACTGAAGCAGTCAGCAGAAAAAAAGGAGTTAGAATCATGCAGGGCACAACCAGGACAAGAGAAAGATTGATTGAGCCAGGAGGGACATCAGCCAGTTGAAATTAAGAGCTGCCCTACCCCAAATCTAATAATGCAGGAACACAGTAAAGCTGCATGGTAAAGCCACAACCAAACTTCTGCTAAAAGGAAGACCTCTCTGCAGAGGAAAAAGGCAGATAGAAATGATCCTAACATGCTGAATGTCATCTAGATATAGCATGGATACAGAAAAAACAAAACTGGGTGTTACTAAGCAGATATTGAAATCAGTGGGCAAAACAGTACAATCTCTGGTCTTTGGAAAGCCTGGAAGAGATCTGTATTGGATAGAGAGATCCTTAACTCTGAGGGTGTACATGAAGATGCATCCAGAGGCACTCCTCTCAAGGAGATCAGGAAGCCACAGTAGAAGAGTCATTTTATGGGGAAATCCCAGTTCTGTTAACCACACTGGAGGTGGTAGAAGGCTTCAACTGTCTGAATGGTCAGTATGTTCTAAATCATAGACTCATAGGACTGGAAGAGACCTCGAGAGGTCATCTAGTCCAGTCCGCTGCACTCATGGAAGGACTAAGTATTATCTAGACAATTCCTGACAGATGATTGTCTAACCTACTCTTAAAAATCTCCAGTGATGGAGATTCCACAACCTCCCTAGGCAATTTATTCCAGTGCTTAAGCACCCTGACAGTTAGTTTTTCCTAATGTTCAGCCTAAACCTGTCTTGCTGCAATTTAAGCCCATTGCTTCTTGTCCTATCCTCAGAGGTTAAGAAGAACAATTTTTCTCCCTCCTTCTTGTAACAACCTTTTATGGTCTTGAAAACTGTTATCATGTCCCCTCGCAGTCTTCTCTTCTCCAGACTAAAGTAATGGTGTTAAATTTGCAAACAAATTTTAGTTCTGCTGTTTCTCTTTGAAGTCTGTTTCTGAAGGGATTGACCAGCGAGGAGATGGAAAGATGCTGCATGGCAGATCACTCTAAGATCAGCTGCTGAGTGCTCAAAAATAATAATGGATTGTGAAGGCTTCTGAAAATTCTGCTATGTTGTTACTGATATTCACACATAAATAAATGGATTTACTTTTGTTAGTTAGATGTTATATTAGCCAACCTAAGCCTCTTGTGTGAAACACAGAAGCAATATCTGCTGTAGACTTAGGCCTAACTATGCCAAGGGTCCTGATAATTGTATGGAGATAGATATTATTATTATGAATAATAATTTTACTAACTAATGCTATTAATAAAATATATCATCATTACACTAGTCAAAAGTACCTTTCACCATCTTTGCAGGCCAGGAGACTTTGCCTTTTCCAGTTGGATATGGACCTGATCACAAATTTGAAAATTGCAATGCACTGTCTCTGGGGCAGAAAGTGAATGGCATGAAGAAGCTCCAGATGGTACTGTCACACTGTCTGGAGTGGCTCACGACTATGAGTGCCAAGCTCAGGGCAGACTTGTCAAGAAGAAGGTTGAAAACCTGAAAATAGCTGTATGTTCTATAACTAGATTTCATCAACCATGTAACAAGTGTGAATTCCTAAAGCACTAGAACAGTCTTACTGTGGAATCACAGACAGTCCCCTTGGGCACACTGGTCTGTCTTATCAATCCTGGCAAGCTTGCCTTTGTGACAGATGGTGCCTTATACCAAAAATCACAATATCCACTTACAGTAGATCAGTTGCTCCCAAGACCTCAAACCAAAGACAATACATGTAGCCAATCCTATAATAAGCTAACTAAAGGTTTATTAACTAGGAAAAGGAAGTAAGAGAGTATTTACAAGGTTAAAGCAGGTAACACACACACAAATGAGTTACAGTCTTAGACTCCAAAAGATAATAGAAACCCATATGTCATTTGGGGCTAACCCAGCTGGGGTCTTTTGCTTATTGCTTAGTGATTATTGCCTCTTTTAAAAGAACCCAGGATTGCCATCTTCTAGTCAACAATCATTAATGGGTTGGGATGCCCACACCTGTTTGGTAGACTGCTTTCTCTGTGGTTCCAGCCCAAGTCATCTAGCTCTGCCACTGCTCTCTGCCATCCACCCTTGGAAGCTGTGGCTACCACTCTGAGCCATCCATTGCCTTGGAGAAGCTGCTGCTGCCACCACTCAGCACAGTCCATTGACTCACTGTTGCTGTGGCCACCACCACCACCGCTCTGTGTATTTGTAGTGCAGGGCAGCAGGTCTAAGACTGTCTACTGCCACTAGTCCAGGGGTCGGCCACCTTTGGCACGTGGCCCATCAGAGTAAGCTGCTGGCAGGCCATGAGACATTTTGTTTACGTTGACCGTCCACAGGCATGGCCCCCCGCAGCTCCCAGACCTCAAAGACAATGCATGTAGCCAATTCTATAATAAGCTAACAAAACGTTTATTAACTAGGAAAAGGAAGTAAGAACGTTATTTACAAGGTTAAAGCATGTAACATACTTATACAATGAGTTACAATGTTAGATTCCAAAAGATAATAGAAACCCATATGTCATTTAGGGCTAACCCAGCTGGGGTCTTTTGCTTATTGCTTAGTGATTATTGCCTGTTTAGAGTGCAGGTAGTAAAAAGAACAAATTTTCTCCTTGTCAAGGATTTTTATCCCCTTCTTCCCAGAACCCAAGCTGATGGCATGAGTTCATGAGCAAGTTTTCTCTTCATAGATTGGAAAAGGAATGCAGCTAACAAAGTCTTCTGATGTTTCACAATGGCTCATTTAGTTTCAAAGTCCTTCCTTTTAGCCAGGACCAAACAGCTTCTGTAGAATGCCAGCATTTGCACTATGAGGATCTGAGCCACATTGACTTCAATGGGAGTTGGATCTGGCCTCAGTTGGATAATCCAAGGTTAAACACTGGTCTGTAATCATGATGAAATCATGTTTCTCAGTGCATTTTATTAAAGTCCTCAGGCAGAGCACGTGACACAATCCATCTTATGTCCTTGCTGTCAAAATACAAAAACCCTACCAAAAACAAGATTAATTGTAAACTCATCTCTTTTTCCATACTACCTGTGCCATCATTAGCTTAAGACACTAGAGAGGAGGAATACTTGAATCCTTAGAACTGAAATAAATGGGTGAGGGAACTCCTTTTCTTGAATTTAAGAAAGATGAAATAATAGAGTCCTACATACGTTTAACAGGGGGGTTGTAGTCTAAAAATTAAAATAATGTAATGGAAAACATCTCTTCTATAGATTTATTTAACTCTACTATAGAATTCTTTAGCTAGGATGTAATTATTAAATTCTAAAGGATGGGTCAAAACATACAGGAAGACTATCATTTTCTGTTAAATTCTATAGGATTCTTTTATAAACATTCAGATTTATATTTATCTCAAAATTATTTTGCTTCTGATTCCAAAAGTGCTTGCTGATTCCATAAGGGGAATATGATCTATCTAATATCTAAATGAGGGTTCCCTATGCATTTGAACAATTATTTGATATATTAAAGAACTAAAAGACATGTATCAACATCATTGTCACATAATGCTAAGTGCAGATCCTTTGTTGTTAAGACAACGTAGCATGAAGCCAGTTAGACATTTGTTTATGATTGACAAATGTGAGCAAACATGGTATGGGAGTCAGTGGACCTGAGCCTGCTTCCACTGAAATTGAAGGCAAAATTGCATTGTGTTCTGTTCTGAAATAAACACTAGCTTGGGCATCTAAGCCCCAGGCTATGTTCAGGTGTGACCACTATTAGCCCATAATGCAAACAATGAACCACATTATCTGGGGTATTTTACACCACTGAAAACAAAACAACTATTGCCCCCCCAAAATACCTATAGGTTTTGTTTTTTTTTTATTGGGGGCAGTCATGTTAATCTGTATTGACAAAAACAACAAGGAGTCTGGTGGCACCTTAAAGACTAACAGATTTATTTGGGCATAAGATTTCGTGGGTAAAAAACCTCACTTCTTCAGATGCATGGAGTGAAAGTTACAGATGCAGGCATTATATAATGTCACATGAAGAGAAGGGAGTACCTCACAAGTGGAGAACCAGTGTTGACAGGGCCAATTCGATCAAGGTGGATGTAGTCCACTCCCAATAATAGATGAGGAGGTGTCAATTCCAGGAGAGGCAAAGCTGATTTTGTAATGAGCCAGCCACTCCCAGTTCCTATTCAAGCCCAAATTAATGGTGTTAAATTTTCAAATGAATTTAGATCTGCGGTTTCTCTTTGAAGTCTGTTTCTGAAGTTTTTTTGTTCAAGAATAGTTACTTTTAAATCTGTTATAGAATGTCCAGGGAGATTGAAGTGTTCACCTACTGGCTTTTGTATGTTACCATTCCTGATGTCCGATTTGTGTCCATTTATTCTTTTACGTAGGGACTGTCCGGTTTGGCCAATGTACATGGCAGAGGGGCATTGCTATCACATGATGGCATATATAACATTAGTAGACGTGCAGGTGAATGAGCCCTTGATGGTGTGGCTGATGTGGTTGGGTCCTATCATGGTGTCGCTAGAGTAGATATGGGGACAGAGTAGGCAATGAAGTTTGCTACAGGGATAGGTTCCTGGGTTGGTGTTTCTGTGGTGTGGTGTGTAGTTGCTGGTGAGTATTTGCTTCAGGTTGGGTGGTTGTCTGTAAGCGAGGACTGGCCTGCCTCCCAAGGTCTGTGAGAGTGAGGGATCGTTTTCCAGGATAAGTTGTAGATCGTTGATAATGCGCTGGAGAGGTTTTAGCTGGGGGCTGTATGTGATGGCCAGTGGTGTTCTGTTATTTTCCTTGTTAGGCCTGTCCTGTAGTAGGTGATTTCTGGGACCCATATCGCTCTGTCAATCTGTTTCCTCACTTCCCCAGGTGGGTATTGTAGTTTTAAGAATGCTTGATAAAGATCTTGTAGGTGTTTGTCTCTGTCTGAGGGATTGGAGCAAATTAGGTTGTATCTTAGGGCTTCGCTGTAGATAATGGATCATGTGATGTGTCCTGGATGGATGCTGGAGGCATGTAGGTAAGTATAGCAGTCAGTAGGTTCCGGTATAGGGTGGTGTTTATGTGACCATCACTTATTTGCACCGTAGTGTCCAGGAAGTGGATCTCTTGTGTGGACTGGTCCAGGCTGAGGTTAATGGTGGGGTGGAAATTGTTGAAATCCAGGTGGAATTCTTCAAGGGCTTCCCTCCCATGGGTCCAGATGATGAAGATGTCATCAATGTAGCACAAGTAGTGGAGGGACGCTGGGGGATGAGAGCTGAGGAAGCATTGTTCTAAGTCAGCCATAAAAATGTTGGCATACTGTGGGGCCATGTGGGTACCCATAGCAGTGCCACTGATTTGAAGGTATAAGTTGTCCCCAAATCTGAAATGGTTGTGGGTGAGGACAAAGTTACAAAGCTCAGCCACCAGGCGTGCTGTGGCCTCATCAGGGATACTGTTCCTGACAGCTTGTAGTCCATCCTCATGTGGAATATTGGTGTAAAGCGTTTCTACATCCATGGTGGCTAGGATGGTGTTTTCAGGAAGATCACCAATGCATTGTAGTTTCCTCAGGAAGTCAGTGGTGTCTTGAAGATAGCTGGGAGTGCTGGTAGTGTAGGGTCTGAGGAGAGAGTCCAAATAGCCAGATAATCCTACTGTAAGAGTGTCAATACCTGAGATGATGGGGCATCCAGGGTTTCCAGGTTTATGGATCTTGGGTAGGAGATAGAATACCCCTGGTCAGGGCTCTGGGGGTGTGTCCGTGTAGATTTTTTCCCATGCTAAATCTGTTAGGCTTTAAGGTGCCACCAGACTCCTCGTTGTTTCCATAATTTTTTGTTGGTCACTAGTCCAAGAATTATTTTTGTGACTTTCACAAACCCCTCTCTTTTTATACTTTTGCTTTTATCTCCCTCCCTCGGTCTTGTATTCTCCCTTCAATAGTAAGAAATTATCCACCTATTTCTTAGGTTATTATTTTTCTCTTTAGTTGTTCCTGGCAGATGTGCAATATTTTATTTGTTGGACACAAATAAACTTCAGGCTGAGCCCATCACCAGCAAGACTTTTTTGGTCACTGCACCTGCCTCTCTGATCTTCCATATCTGTCTTCCCTTCCCCAGAACTAAACTGCCCCTCTAGATGTGCTGAAGCATGATTGCGGGGTAGTGCCTCTTCTGCATGCAATTAATAAATGCAGTAGTAATGTATGCCAGTCTTACTGCTGTCTCTTAACCACATTGACGTTACACAAGAATCAATGCCTCTGACAGAAAATATTAACTCAAGTTGCATTTCGCCTTTCATCTAGAAAACACAAAGAGCCCATTTTCAATGAGAGAAGATTCAGGCTTCACATCTCCTTCTCCTCTTGTTACTAGAGTGTTTCCATACTAAAGAAGTCCCTGAAAAGTAACCCACTGATATTTTGCCTACTGCCTATCCTGGTTTAGATAGAAAGAAAAAGTAGTGCTGATTCACAATTTTCCTTCACATGAGGAAGCAGCACATAATCCCACACAAAATAAAAGCTCCACCAAGCTTCACCCATTCTTAGAAGAAAACATATTTTTTATGGTCCTGAAGCTTTTGGATCACATTTCATTCTTAATTTCTCTTCTTATTAAAGAATAATCATCTCAAAATATACAGTCCCTTGTTTATCATCATGTTTTCTTGCTTATTCTTTTTCTAGCGGAGGTGAAATAATCAAGAAATGGGGATTTACATACTTCTCTTATACTCGTCTTTACTCTGACCGCAATCTTGCCTTTTTACAGATAACTGAGAGCTGACTTGACTAATATCTACCTGCCACACTCAGAAAATAAGCTGGCCGTTGGTCATTTGAAACAAATACAAAATGGAGAGGAAAGCCACATTAACTTCCTTCCTTCCTTGATCCCTCGAGGAAATGCCTTTCCAACATTGACTTATCACACTGGGCCTTATATGACTGACTTTTGCACTTTGGATTGGTCCTTGGATACAGCAGTGAAAAGACATTTCCTGTGTTGTATAGTGTAATAAGAGCTACAGATTTTACCCTGAGCCATGAGCTGAAAGAGAGAGGAAATTGGAATGTCTTGCAGTAATTAATCATTGTATGATGAGACCTGTCAAAATCCTTTCTAAAGCTGATATTGCTGTCAATAACTGGCTAGTACGCCACCATCTGTAATTGTTTAAAATATCACCCAGTACTGGAATGAACATATTTTACACCTACACTCATTTTTATTTCCCAAATATAATTATGTTAAGTACTATTATGCTACAGTGCTCTGCAAAGAGATAGGGCTGATGGTGTCAATATCTAATCTAAATGTTTTTGGCTACAGTAAGCAATCAGTAAATTCCTCATGCTGTGAAATAAAGTAACAACTAAATTACTTGTATCCAGTATCCAGTCTAAATTCCAGTAGCAAGGAAAAAAGTGTCATTGAACATTTGTACTCTACAGGTTGGTCTGTAGTTAACTATGAGAAGAGAGTTGTTGCATGTTATGCTGAAAGTTATAATGGATACTAAATGCCAGACTCTCAGCTGATATAAATCCGTGTGCTCCATTGAAGTTAATAGAGATGTTCTGAGTTACACAAGCTGAGACACTGGCCCAAAATGCCAAAAGGGTCCGAATTTGCTAAAGTAATTCACATTTCCACTTTATTTTATTTTGCTAACTGAAAATAGAAGAGCCAAAGTCCTCCCAAAACTGCTGATTTGATTTTGGGGTTGTTTTTTTTTAGTGGCGCAGCAGGTGGGAAATGTGGTTGGGGATAGGGAGAGGAGGTTATTAGGAGAAACTCACTGTATCTCTAATATTAACATATATATTATTCAACAAAAATATTGGAAGTTGCTTTTCCTTTAACTCTTACACACTGATACCAGTAATAATTTAATCTTATATATGACATTCTGTGTGCATAGATATGGTTTCAAATATGTAAGCTGTGGTATAAATTCTGACCCTTGGGATGATGGGGTTAAAAGTCTGAAGAGTGCAAGTTTTCATTTTTTTTTAAAAAGTATTACTTAGCTTTAAAAGTTGTGAAGAAAACTTTGCAAACTGGAACTGAGTTTAAATGAATGCAAAACTAATGCAGAGTTATCGTCATCTCTGTAGAACATTGAAACTTCTCCACAAAATGATGATTTTTAAATAATGTAGATGTGCAGTGGTATGCTGAATTTGCTCACTTACTGCAGTTTTGTGTGTGAATGGGGTAAATGCAAATAAATAAAGAGCAGAAATAGCAGTCATCCTAAACGCACCTGACAATTATATTCCACTGAGTGATGCTGAGTGGAACAGTAACTTTATTAACTAAGCAACAAAGAGTCCTGTAGACTAACAGTCTATAAGGCGCCACAGGACTCTTGGTCACTTTTTACAGATCCAGACTAACATGGCTACCCCTCTGATACTTTATTAACTAAAAATTTAGTTACTACATAAGGGATCTAGTCAACACTTGATCATTGTACAAAGCTCCAGTTGTTACTGTCTGGAAGTTTCCACTGTGAACTGAACAGTGAAGCTATATTTTAGACACCTGAACTCTTATGCCTACTGTTATGTCATTATAAAAGAATATTAGAATGGCCATACTGGGTCAGACCAATGGCTCATCTAGCCCAGTATCCTGTCTCCTGGCAGTGTCCAGTGTCAGATTCTTCAGAGGAAATGAAGAGAACAGGGCAAATCCAGCCCCAGCTTCTGGCAGTCAGAGGTTTCAGTACACCTAGAACAGGGGGTTGCGTGCCTGATTATCCTGGCTAATAGCCATTAATGGACCTATCCTCCAGGAACTTATCTAATTGTTTTTGTGAACCCAGGTATACATCTAACCTTCAGAACATACCATGGCAAGAAGTGCCACAGGCTGACTGCATTGTGTGAAGAAGTAATTCCTTATGCTGTTTTAAACCTGCTGCCTATTAATTTAATTGGGTGACCCATGGTTCTTGTGATATGTGAAGGGGTAAATAACACTTCCCTATTCACTTTCTTCACACCCTTCATGATTTTATAGACTTCTCTCATATCCCTGCTTAGTTGCCTCTTCTCTAAGCTGAAAAGTCCAAGTCTTTTCAATCTCTCCTCATATGGAAACTGTTCAAAATGCCTAATTACTTTTGTTACCCTTCTCATGTATACCCAATATATCTTTTTTTTGAGATGGGGCAACCAGAACAGCAAATGGTATTTAAGATGTGGACGTACCATGGATTTATATAGTGACATTATAATATTTTCTGTCTTATTATCTATCCCTTTATTAATGTTTCCTAACATTGTGTTAGCTTTTTGACTGCCACTGCATATTGAGCAGATGTTTTCAGAGAACTATCCACAGTGACTCCGAGATCGCTTTCTTGAGCGGTAACAGCTAATTTAGACCCCATCATTTTGTATTGATAGTTGGGATTTCTTCCCCCAAATTCACATTACTTTGCATGTAGCAGCATTGAATTTCATCTGCCATATTGTTGCCAGTCACCCATTTTTGTGAGAGCCCTTTGATTAATTTGAGTTTTTGCTATAATAGAGTTCCTGCCAGGTGCTGCAGAACTTGTAAAAATGATCTTACAGAAACTCTGTGGAAATCAGTGTGCTGGTTCTAAGTATGTTAGAAGTATAAATACTTTACAGTTCGTGTCGTACCTGGAGACCTACAGTAGTTGAATATATTTATATCCTCTGCATTGGGGAAGAAGAGGTGCTCTAACTTTTATTTTCATTCATCCTGGGACTGATCCTGTTTTCAGTGATATCAATGGTATTTTTGCCAATAGGAGCAGTCCCTGTAGGCTTGATCCACACACGGAGTTAAATGCCTAACTGCCACTTTAGACACCTAAGTCCAGAACGTAGATCCTCAAATCCCCTGTTCAGCGGCTGCCTAAACCTGAAGGAACCTAAATACCCTAGGGTCCTAAATTCCCACTTGTAAGGGTGTGGACTCACCCCTGCGGCGCCTCCTGCTGGTTGTCTTTGGGAATTAGCTCGTCCCAGCTCCGAAGTGCCCTCTGCAGGCCGGTGATCCTCCTTACCTCCCTCTGGTCCCCATGTCCCTCCCAGGACCCGGTGCCCCTTCACTGGGTTTCTGCCCCCCTTGCAGAACCCCTCAGTCTCAGGGTCTCCCCCTCCCAGGGGAACCCCCACCCACTATCCCCACTTCGCCTCAGTCTTGGCAACTGCCAGTCATCACTTAGCCTCCGTTCACTGGGGCAGACTGCAGCCACTCATCACAGGCAAAGAGGTTTGGATCTGTTGCCTCTGCCTATCCGTGGGCAGCCCCTTTGCAACCCCAGTACCCAGTTGGCCTTACCCTAGGCCTGCAGCCTGGGGGCTTTCCAGGCCAGAGCTCCCCAGTTCCTCTTGCCTTCCCCCAGCCCTGCTCCACCTTAGGTACCCAGGTACACTCCCTAGCAGCCAGGCCCTTCTCCCTCTAAAGGCAGAGAGAGAGTGTTTGCTTGAGCTCCAGGGTCAAGCCTTTATAGGGCCAGCTGCACCCTGATTGGGGCGTGGCCCCAGCTGAGCCTGCTTCCCACTCAGCCTGGGCTGTTCCCCCTGCCACAGCCCTCTCAAAGGGCCGTTTTAAGCCTTTCCGGGCGGGAGCGGGTGACCACCCTGCTACACCGCTGATAAAGTCCCTAAGGCACTTAAAACTTTGCTCGTGGTTATGGGCACAACACAACCACCTAAATCCTGATGCGTAGCTCACTGTGGAATTCACAAACTAGGCATTCCACTGCCTATATCACCTGTGAGGCCTGATCTGGTAGATATGCTCAAAGACTGCCCTACAACATGTCTACTGGATTGGGTCCTGCAAAACCACCCTGGAAGAGGAAAAGCCCCATGGTTACAACACTCACCCAGAATGTCTAGGTATCTATTTAGTAGCTTAACTGCCCATGGTGCCAAGTACTCTTACAATGCTTTACAAATAATAAATGCCTCATCTGCCTGTCCTAACCACTAGACTATAGAGCTGTTTTCACCCTCTCTTGCTCATTGAATATTTAATTATTTTATACAAAGTGGAACAGCTTCAACAGGATACCCAAGGGAACATTGATTAGGGCACTCATGTGGCAGGTGGGTGACCTGGGTTAAACTCTCTGCTTCTCTCAGATAGAAGGTTGATTTAAGCAAGGGTTTTCCACATCCTGGGTGAGTGATCTTACTATTGGGCTATGGGGTATAAGGGAATTGCCTTTTTGGGAGGTGGTGGGGGGAGAAAGGACTGACGAGGCTTAGGCACCCAGCTCCAGAAGAGGATTCACAGCTGAGAATCCCAGTCGGCGGGATATACCACCCTTCAGTCTAGAGCTAGGGACTTTAAGTTCCTTTGAGGGACAGGGCTTAGACCAGGTCTGTATGTCAATTTTGATTAAATTTTTGACTGAAAAGTTTCAAACCAATTCATTTAAACTTTCTCATTACATTCCAATAATGTCAAAATGGTGGTTTTGATGGTGTTGAAATATTTCATTTTTACTTTTATATAAAGTTTTAATATTATATTGATATTATATTTAATACATATTCACATTTAATGTTATATTATAATCTTTTCACATTATCAAAAAGAAACATTGTAATAAAGTTGTTTCGATATTTCTGAATTGAAATATTTCAGAATTTTCATTCTGCAAAATATTTTGAGATTTTGACTTTTGTCCTGATTCAGAAAGAAAAGGCATTTCAAAATGTTGAATTTCCCACCGGAGGGAAATTCCATTTTCTAACCACCTCTACTTACAGTTCTTTCAATTTCTGTTCCTTAGCTAGAGCAGAGGTTTAAGGGTTTTTTGTTTGTTTGTTTGTTTTGTAAAAATAGAATAGAATTAAAGATGGTTAGATGATAGTGTTTACAAGAATGAACTTAACATTGGATTTTAGCATTCATTAAAAGATAATAAATCAGATCAATTAATTCAAGAATCTAGTTCATACTTACAGGACGGGGGACTCTATCCTGGGAAGCAGTGACTCTGAAAAAGACTTGGGGATCATGATGGCTAATCAGCAGAACATTAGCTCTCAGTGAAATGGTGAGGACAAAGGGGCTAATGTGATCCTTGAGTAGGAATCTTGAGTATTACTAGAGCAGTTATATTACCTCTGTTTTGGTATTAGTATTTAGTAAGTGGAAGAAGTTTCAGAGAAGAGCCATGAAAATGATTAGAGGTTTGGAAAATGTGCTTTGTAGTGATAGACTCTAGGAACTCAATCTATTTAATTTACCAAAGAAAAGTCAAAGGGGCAACTTGATCACAGTTTATATGTATCTATGTGAGGAACACATATTTGATAATGGGCTCTTCAGTCTAGCAGGCAAAGGGATAACAAGAAGTTGGAAGCTGAAGCTAGATAAATTCATACTGGAAAAAAGACATTTTTTTTTTAATGGTGAGGGTAATTAATGATTGGAACAACTTAACAAGGTTTGGGGTGGATTCTACATCACTGGACATTTTTAAGTCAAGTTTGGATTTTTTTTTTTTTAAAGATACCCTAGTTCAAGCATGAATTAATTCAGGGATGTTCTGTGGCTTGTGTTATACAGACAAGATGAACACAGTGATCCCTTTTGGCCTTAAAATCTATCAATCTATGTAGACCTATCACAGTCTTGTTATGTAGGCAAACTTTATCCTAAATCTATACTATTCTGGGCAGGTGATTTTTGTAGCAACATGGAACTATGGATCTTTTAATATATAAACTTATCAGAGTGCCAGCAACAATATAGGACTGGTCGTGGCACTTCAACCTAAGCACTCTAAAGTTAATTATATAAAAAAGCCAATTCAACTAAAATTCACAGCACCCAGGTGATACTTAGAACCAGATTTTTCTTCTTTCACACACAAAATTTATCACACACCTCAAATATAATGTTCAGCTAAGGATTTTAAAACTATTCTAACATCTCTGGAATTTCATTAGTACTATAGCCTCTTATGCTACCATAACCAAGTGTCCATACAATGGTAAAAATCATTCGCTTACAATCCAATGCACACTTCTCTCTCTCTTGCCTGAGAAATTGTCAATTTTTGTGTGTGATTTCTAAGCTGATCTCCTTGAAATACTCAGGGTTTCTCTCGGCTGTTTTATGCTCTAAGTAAGCACACTTTATTATTACCAATATACTAGCTCAGTTAGTGTAATGAGTTTCTCCAGCTTTATCACTCTGTATTAATTGACTTAGCATTATTTTTTAGACAACTGAAGTTAAATTTGTTAGTGAAACACAAGTATGCAGGTACAGAATTTTAAGTCAGCTATGTACCTGCTCAGAAATGTTTAATTTGAAATAACAAAGTCAACCAGTGGGTAAACAAAGTATATATATAAAGTCTTTTAGCTTCTTATCAGTTGGCATTTGTCTGAAGATGGGTTCTCCAGCTCAGCTTCACAATTGAAATGACTGTTTTCCCAAGATAGATAGAAAATAATTTTCATTCAAGCTGTTATGAAAGCCGGGTTTTTTTCTCTTACTGGATTTCACCAAAGGTTCCCTAAATAGGACTCAAAAAAGAGAGAGCTATTCAGATGCTTATCTTGAGAAGATTTTAGCTGTCGCTAGACAAGAGGAATGCTCAGTGGCCAGCAGATGAAGCTCGCTCTTTCAGTCTACCTTGTCCAGATGTTTTGGCTTTTAGTTTGGCTGAGCAAAACAGCTCCATTTTATACAGTTGCTGATGGACAACATGACTTATTTCCAGTTCTTGGCAAAGTGGATGTGCACCAATTAGAAAGTGACCCATCATTCTGGAGAAGTTTTGAAACATCCAACCAGAATCTGAGTTATGTCACTTTTCATCATCTTGTGAGACAATGAGGCAACTCCTTTTTGGCATTTTGTTTTTGCAATTGTTCACCATTATTTGCCGTTCTCAAATTCCATGAATTTTCATGTGCAAACATCTTATGCCATCCCAGTTATGTAAGATGTGTTAGGCCATAGCACACTACATAAAAGATTTTGGTACATAAGCTGAACACATGCTGAGCTCTGCTCAGCAATTTCCTTCTGCAATCCACTTAGACCTCCATGTGGTGTAGTCCTTGAACAACTTTGTGAGACTGTTCTGTCCTAAGTTGCATTTCCTCAATCAGCACTTTAAGCTCTCTCCAGAAATGTCCACTTTGAAGTTAGGACAGACTCTTTATGTCAAGTCACATTTGTTGACGATTCTGTATTTGTGTAGTGATTCACAATGCAGCAATATAAAGTCGTTTGACTCATTTGCTTGATCAAATACCTGTAGCAGTCAGTGAAATAATAAGACGGGACAGCTGTCATGTATACTCCTCTGTATCATACCTTGTTGCTCCCCACACTTCAGGAAGGTTACTAGGATCACTTCATATGTTAGACTGTCTCTGTGCAACTACCAATCATACAGTCTATAAAACCTTATCATCATTTAGTTCTTACACAGGATTTACACTTTACATTGGCTTCTCAGCATACCAATTGAACATATCAACTTCTTTAATAAAAACAAATACCTTAGTATTCCTTTGCTAATTATTAGTTTTTTATATATATTCTTGCTATATATATATAGATCACATTTCTATTTAAAATAGTCACTACCATCAAAATTATTTGCAGTCTTCTTTGTGGTCAGGTTGTCTTGGTAGCAATATTTCCTCAGATTGAAGGGTTCTGTTACTGAATAGTTTAGATAGCTTTTTTGTGTGTATAAATTCTTACATTTTAACTGATACCTTCTATATCCTTTTATTTACTAATAAAATTATATATTATAATACTGCAACAGACACAATAGTTTAATCTACTGTATATTGGTGTTATTAATTTATGAATACAATTCTGAGACCAAAAAAAGAAAGGAAAAGGAGAGGCAAAATAAACAAGGTAATATCGTTTACCGGATCAACTTCTGTTAGTGGAAAGTAAAAGCTTTTGAACTACACAGAGTTCTTCTTCAGGTCTGGGGAATGTGTTTCTGATGTCTTTCCCACACTTGAAGAATAACTCTATGTAGTTGGAAAATGTGTACCTTCCACCAAGAGAAATAGGTCCAATCAATGATATTACTTTCTCTCCTGGGACCAACATGGCTATAACAGCACTGCAAACAAAGAGAAAAAAAGAAAGTTACTTCATCATAATTTAGCAAGAATTTGTTAGCTAGCTAGTGGCATCTCTAAATGTATAAAGGTGCAACTGGTAAAAAAACCCTCATTTTTTCCGAAGTGATTTATGGATGTGAATCATGGGAATTTAATGCTATTGACAAGAAGAAAATTGAATATTTTGAGATTTGGTGCTGGCAAAGACTCTCCTAGATGGAGAAGAATACAAACACTTATGTTAGAAATAATATTGGAGAGAAGCAAAGCCTAACTTTAGGCATAGCGTTGGAAATCATCTTGAGAAAATTATCATAGAAGGTATGGTGGACATTAATTGTAATAGGGGTTGACCAGCAAGGAGATGGATAGATGTTGCATGACAGATCACTTGAAGATCAGCTGCTGAGTGCTCAAAGTTAGTAATGGATTGTGAAGTCTTCTGAAAATTCTGCTATGTTGTTACTGATATTCACACATAAATAAATGGATTTACTTTTGTTAGATAGATGTTATATTTAGCCAACCTAAGCCTCTTGTGTAAAACAAAGAAGCAACATCTGCTGTAGACTTAGGCCTAACTATGCCAAGGGTTCTGACATATGTATGGAGGTAGATATTATGAAGTGGGGGATATTGTGAAGATATTATGAAGGGGGACATAACGAATGGGGTTGTGCAGGGATCGGTTCTGGGTCCGGTTCTGTTCAATATCTTCATCAATGATTGAGATAATGTTATAGAAAGAACACCTATAAAGTTTGTAGATGATACCAAGATGGGAGGGGTTGCAAGTGCTTTGGAGGATAGGATTAAAATTCAAAATGATCTGGACAAACTGGAGAAATGGTCTGAAGTAAATAGGATGAAATTCAATAAGGACAAATGCAATCAGTTGCACACATACAAAATGGAAAATGACTGGCTAGGAAGGAGTACTGCAGAAAAGGATCTGGGGGTCATAGTGCATCACAATCTAAATATGAGTCAACAGTGTAATGCTGTTTTAAAAAAAAGCAAACATCATTCTGGGATGTTTTAGCAGGAGTATTGTGAGCAAGATACGAGAAGCAATTCTTCTGCTCTACTCAGTGCTGATTCGGCCTCAACTGAAGTATTGTGTCCAGTTCTGGGCACCACATTTCAGGAAAGTTATGGACAAATTGGAGAAAGTTCAGAGAAGAGCAACAAAAATGAAAACATGACCTATGAGGGAAGATTGAAAAAACTGTATTTGTTTAGTCTGGAGAAGAGAAGACTGAGAGGGGACATGAAAACAGTTTTCAAGTACATAAAAGGTTGTTACAAGGAGGAGGGAGAAAAATATTGTTCTTAACATCTGAGGATGGGCTTAAAGAAGCAGCAATGGAGGTATAGGTTGGAAATTAGGAAAAACTTCCTAACTATCAGAGTGGTTAAGCACTGGAATAAATTGCCTAGGGAGGTTGTGGAATCTCCATCATTGGGGATTTTTAAGAGCAGGTTGGACAAAAACCTGTCAGGGATAGTCTAGATAATACTTAGTCCTGCCTTGAGTGCAGGGGACTGGATGCGGTCCCTTCCAGTTCTATGATTCTATTATTCTATCATAGAAAGAATGGTGGAGGTTAATCATAATAGGGATTGACCAGCGAGGAGATGGAAAGATGCTTCGTGGCAGATCACTCGAAGATCAGCTGCTGAGTGCTCAAAAATAATAATGGATTGTGAAGGCTTCTGAAAATTCTGCTATGTTGTTACTGATATTCACACATAAATAAATGGATTTACTTTTGTTAGTTAGATGTTATATTAGCTAACCTAAGCCTCTTGTGTGAAACACTGAAGCAATATCTGCTGTAGACTTAGGCCTAACTATGCCAAGGGTCCTGATAATTGTATGGAGGTAGATATAATTATTATGAATAATAATTTTACTAACTAATGCTATTAATAAAATCCATATTTTATATATCATCATTACACTAGTCAAAAGTACCTTTCACCATCTTTGCAGGCCAGGATACTTTGCCTTTTCCAGTTGGATATGGACCTGATCACAAATTTGAAAATTGCAATACATTGTCTCTGGGGCAGAAAGTGAATGGCATGAAGAAGCTCCAGATGGTACTGTCACACTGTCTGGAGTGGCTCACAACTATGAGTGCCAAGCTCAGGGCAGACTGTCAAGAAGAAGGTCAAAAACCTGAAAATAGCTGTATGTTCTATAACTAGATTTCACCAACCATGTAACAAGTGTGAATTCCTAAAGCACTAGAACAGTCTTACTGTGGAATCACAGACAGTCCCCTTGGGCACACTGGTCTGTCTTATCAACCCAGGCAAGCTTGCCTTTGTGACAGATGGTGCCTTATACCAAAAATCACAATATCCACTTACAGCAGATCAGTTGCTCCCAAGACCTCAAACCAAAGACAATACATGTAGCCAATCCTATAATAAGCTAACTAAAGGTTTATTAACTAGGAAAAGGAAGTAAGAGAGTATTTACAAGATTAAAGTAGGTAACACACACACAAATGAGTTACAGTCTTAGACTCCAAAGGATAATAGAAACCCATATGTCATTTGGGGCTAACCCAGCTGGGGTCTTTTGCTTATTGCTTAGTGATTATTGCCTCTTTTAAAAGAACCCAGGATTGCCATCTTCTAGTCAACAATCATTAATGGGTAGGGAAGTCCACACCTGTTTGGTAGACTGCTTTCTCTGTGATTCCAGCCTAAGTTATCTAGCTCTGCCACTGCTCTCTGCCATCCACCCTTGGAAGCTGTGGCTATCACTCTGAGCCATCCATTGCTTTGGAGAAGCTGCTGCTGCCACCACTCAGCACAATCCATTGACTCACTGCTGCTGTGGCCACCACCACCACCACTCTGTGCACTTGTAGTGCAGGGCAGCAGGTCTAAGACTGTCTACTGCCACTAGTCCAGGGGTCGGCCACCTTTGGCACGTGGCCCATCAGAGTAAGCTGCTGGCGGGCCATGAGACATTTTGTTTACGTTGACCGTCCACAGGCATGGTCCCCCGCAGCTCCCAGACCTCAAAGACAATGCATGTAGCCAATTCTATAATAAGCTAACCAAAGGTTTATTAACTAGGAAAAGTTTCAGAGTAGCAGCCGTGTTAGTCTGTATCCTCAAAAAGAACAGGAGTACTGTGGCACCTTAGAGACTAACAAATTTATTAGAGCATAATCTTTCGTGGACTACAGCCCACTTCTTCGGATGCATATAGAGTGAAACATATATTGAGGAGATATATATATACACATACAGAGAGCATGAACAGGTGGGAGTTGTCTTACCAACTCTCAGAGGCCAATTAACTAGGAAAAGGAAGTAAGAACATTATTTACAAAGTTAAAGCAGGTAACATACATATACAATGAGTTACAATCTTAGATTCCAAAAGATAATAGAAACCCATATGTCATTTAGGGCTAACCTAGCTGGGGTCTTTTCCTTATTGCTTAGTGATTATTGCCTGTTTAGAGTGCAGGTAGTAAAAAGAACAAATTTTCTCCTTGTCAAGGATTTTTATCCCCTTCTTCCCAGAACCCAAGCTGATGGCATGAGTTCACGAGCAAGTCTTCTCTTCATAGATTGGAAAAGGAATGCAGCTAACAAAGTCTTCTGATGTTTCACAATGGCTCATTTAGTTCCAAAGTCCTTCTTTTTAGGCAGGACCTAACAGGTTCTCGAGGAAGCCAGCATTTGCACTAGAAAAGGCTTCTTTCCTTTTTCAGGAGTTACACAGTTACAGAGGTTTACAATCTAAACATTTTCTATTGCTTTATAACATGGGATACAGATAAGTGAGACTAATACAGGCAGAATCCCACTAGCTATTCATGAGGTCTAAACAGCTAACACATTCTTACAACTCCAATATCTATCTTTACAATATTAACATACGGATGTATCAGTCTGGTTTCCAGCTATGCATTTGTCAATGTTCAGTGAGTCCTGATGTCTTGCTATGAGCTGGCACCTGCTCTTCCAGCATCACAGATGCAATATGTGGCAGGCTGTCTTCCAAATAACACAGATCAATAAGAAAAATTGTCCCCATGGTCTGCACAACACACTGGTTCCTTGTCTTATACTTGATACAATATAATGACCCCATACAGATTTTAAAAGACCAAATTGGGCCAGCCTATACAATGTAAGAGGCTGCTTTCCTCTCCATGACTGTGACCTAGCACAGCAGTTGCATTCCACATGGTCACTGAAGCTGACTGCACCTAGGGTGAAAATTGCAGGTGCGGGGAGTTTGGCTTCCTTGGTAGCTTGGAATTGGGCTATCTTTTATGTAGAGTGATGTGAAAAAGTTCTAAATGTTGGGGTAATAGGTGAAAAATATGGTTTTATATGGGTTCACATGAAAGCTACATATTCTTCATTCTTAGTCCAAATTTTTAGAGTAAGGCAATTTATATAGGAAATTTTACTGCAAAAAAATGTTTTACACGGTACATTACTGTAATAGTGTTGAAATGAAAATATATCTTGCATTTATATGACATAGTGCCTTTCACCTGAGGATCTCAAAGAATTTAGGAATTCACTCATTAAGTATTGCAATATCCTTGTGAGGCATATAAATGTAAATATTATCATTCCCATTTTACAGGTGAGGTAACTGAAGCACAGGGAAGCTAAGAGTTTTATGTCACTCATTCCCCCGGAGGAAAATCCAGGACAGAGCCCATGATTTCTGACTTCCAGAAAAGCAATAATTGCACTGCCTCCCAGTTTTACCCACAAGGAAGAATGTCTCTGTTATTTTATACCGAAACAGTTGACCTGATTTGTTGGAAATGATATGCAAAATTTTGCCCTGGTTTGCATTTTCTATTAATTGTTCAAAACCCATATTTTCACACAAAGTAAATACAGTATTTACAAAGTAAACATTTGTAGATTTACAAAAGACTTCTAATTCCTTTGTTTTTTTTAAAAAGTCAGTGAGTGTAAACAACTGGAACCTATTTTTTCTATGATGCTTGGCACCTGAAACTCCCATTAATGTTAAAGGAATTGTACACACTAATCTGGAGGAGAATAGTCCCATAATTCTGTAATAAAGTTAGTTATATTATTGTATACTTTATTATAAAGTTATTATAAAAGTATATGAACAAGTTTGTTGTTATTCATTTAACAGATTTTAGGTTTAAAATTAATTTATCAAAATTTCATTTACGCTGTCTTCACAACCTGACTCTTGATTAGAATGATTGTGGTGAAATACTGTACTGTACTGCATGTGAGTGTGTTCTGAATTCTAGATAAATAAAAACTGTTACAAAATATTTTCTATACTGAGATTTTTTTGTACCGTGGAAATCTTTTAATTCTTTTTTTTTGGTAGAATTTCTATACATCTAAACATCTACTTACTTCATAGCACTTCTGACTATAACTGTGTCTACATAATTAAATATAAAAGAAGGCTCAACTAATTGTATGTGCTCCGAAATAGGACAAAAAGTCATAGCTAATCTTATAAGATTATTTGTGAAGTTCTATCACATTCCATTTTAGATGTTATACAGTAATTATCAAGTCAAAGGGTAAAAAGTGAATAAATAAGATAGAATCAAGTACATTTCACTGTAAAGGTGGTATTTAAAATGAATACACATTTAAGGCTATTAAAATGTGTCAGTGATGCATGAAAAACTTATACGTTACCCTCTTTACATCTACTTTTATGATACTATACATTCATAAAAAAGCAAGAGCCAAAAAAAAAAAGTATGAAGTTAATGAAAGGTTTACAGACCTACTGACCTATCCCAACCCCAAGGATTAGTATGGAAACTGTGTGTGACTGCAAATTATTACACCAACCTTATTAGCATAATGATTTCCCACCTTCCGTGGTGCTGCATTGTTATTCATAAGCTCCCAACGGTCCTTAAGCTTGTTAATAACCATTATAGATGTGCATTGTAGTGAATCAAGACTAAAAGGAACTCACCTGAGCCTAAGTAGATTAACCCTGCTCAAGTATAATGATGTCCACATAAATTCACCTGGATCCTGTTCCATCAACAAATAGAAATGTGTAATAACAGGGATAAAGCACAAGGATGTTTTAGCTGTTCTTATAAAAATAACACTAGAAAGTCATGCAGGAGACATATTCAGAAATACAATTTTAAAAGAAATGGAGGTTCTTCCAAATGGAGACATGTTTGCTCTCTTGGGTATATACCCTACATATATTCAGGGCATGGAATTTTTTATGTCAGTAGGAGTTCCACTGGAGTCAAGGCTTTGTGACCTGCAAACCGATTGCAGAAGTATTCTGGTAGCCAGTAATTTGGAGAAAGCTGTTCACTTTCTGTTATAGAAACAGAGACTATCCCTGAAAGTATGATGGTTGGGAATTGGGGTAAAAACCTGAGCAACGTCCATATTCAAAATGAAAGTATTGGTGTTGGATTTCATGAAGCTTTTAGGCTAATTTTTATATTGTGTATACAATTGTTTGAGGAAAGCAAAACATCATTATTCTTGATCTATTGTGGCGGAATAAGGAAATGTGAAAATAGGATACTATAGCAAAATGTAAAAATAAATACAAATTTACATAAATATGACAGTAATGGGCTATCACGTGTAACTTATCTGTTTTCATCTCTCTGTATATTTAATTTCATACATTTTCTGTATTAAATGAATGGTATAAATATAGTATGTTTGAGTTTAGTGTATTCCTCAACTGACTTATTAAGGGTCATGTTCAGATTACTTCAGTATGTCTCCTTATTTGTTAGAACTTGTTCATGACATAGAATTGTGTTAACTTCTCTGTTTGCATTATTTGTTCTCTCCTAAGCTAACTTTTGAATTGTCTATATTTAGCAACTCCCACTTCTATTAACTGCTTACTCAATTTACTATTCAGAATCTAATGGGCGTTCAGATTAATTTTTTAGTTACTGAGTTTTGATTCTTTCATTGATCTCTCACTTCACTGCTTGCTGGCTTCTCAAATCATGAGTCACCTTCGGCGTTACCTTTACCACAGAGGAGTTACAATTCAATGACTCACTCACAGGAGACACACGGGGGATATTGCTTCACCTTGTGACTCATCAATGCTCACCAGACATGCCTGGACTTGTGTTCTCTAAGTACATGGACTTAGGATATAAAACAGAACATAATGGCCCCATGCTTGGCCTGTCTCCTTCCCCCATCTATGCTGCAAGCAACAAAGACACTCAGAAGACTGAAGACTCCAACAGAGGAGACTGGCCCAGGGTTTCAAGGGTGTACTATGTTGAACTGCAATATCCAATGGGGTGAGAAAAACTGCTAACCTAGATGTTGCAGAGTCTAATAGGGTTGAGAGTTTACACTGCGTGGTTAAAATTTAATTTAATTTGGTAACCACTTTTTGCCTATCACTTAAAATCTACCTTTTGTAATCAATACATTTGTTTTACTGTTTATCTTTACCAACGAGTCTGCCTGAAGTGTTTGGTAAATCTGCTCAGGTTTGCAAAGGCTGGTGTATATCCACTTTCCATTGATGTCTTGAGCAGTGCAAGATGGTGTATTCCTGAGGTAAAAGGCTGGGAGCTGGGGGATTTGGCAGGTGCCTTTCTTTGTATGATTCATGAGTGGCTCTGGGAGCTTTCATGCTATCTAGCTGGGTGTGGGGCTCCACATGCAGTTGTGCTGAGTGATAACAGTGTCCAGAGGGGTTTGCTGCTTATCACTAGCAAAGCATTGTGAGAGACAGCCCAGGCTGGACAATTAAGGGGGCACAGCGGTCCCATAGTCCCAGGCTGCACCCTGGGGAACCCGTCAAACCCATCTTCCACTTTACATATAATTTTAAATAAAATAATAATGAATCATATTATAAGAAATAAAAAAGAAAAAACAACAACACAGGATTAACAGAAATATGCCACACATTACTGCTTTTGTATTGCATCCTTATTTCCCTTTCCACCCCTTGTCCGTTTTGTCTGATTGGAGTGTAAACTTATTTAGCACAAGGTTACCAATTTAGACTGAAGCCTGTGGGAGCTTGGAGAGTACAAATACGTAGTAATTAACCATTAGAAAATGGCCATGTGTAGCTATTCCACATGGTCAGAGATGAGGGATACACATTGTGTTTGCTGGGAGAAGGTATGTATTGTGGGTGGTTGATGTGAAAAAGGACACTATATGCTGCAAGAGTTGGGTGAGGACTGATCTATAAAATTCTTGGCTTTTGGGGGGTTCTGTTGTGTATGAATTTGAGCAACCTTAACTGTTTTTAACTAAGAATTAAGAAACATTAATTGACAACTGTACTTATTCATTTGAAATATTAGAGATTAAACATAAATAATAGTTTTAACCCATGTCTATATTATAGGCAGGGCTGGTAGCACCACCTTTTATTAATGTTTCCTGACACGTCCCATTATAAGACCCTGTTTCTGGTGCTTATTACTTTGCCAAAATGTAATCATTTGCTCTGAAGTTTTCCAGGCTGGGTGTCTGCCTCAAGCTCAAGAACTTTGATTTTTTCAACCAAAACAGTTGAGAGATTTTTTGAGAACAATATTAGGGGAAAATATGTTGTTTTGCCCATTTTTAAAAATGGTGGTGACCTCTTCTTTGGGACGGTCTGGACAAGGACATAGGGAGTAGGGAAATACTGGGACTGGGTGGGCATAGAGGTTAGGACTGGGATCAAGGGAGACTGAGACTGTTTGGGCAAGGATACCTTGACTGAGAAGGGATTGGGAAGCAGGGTGAGGCCTGGGAGCCAGTGGATGATGAGGAGACAGGTGTGGGGAAATTGGTGAGGCAAGGAGAATGGAACTGGAAAGCAGTGAGACTTAGAGAAGGAGGTGCAGGTGAGGGGAGACATCTGTCAAAGAATCAAGGTGCAGGGACTGTCTGGACAAGCACCTAGAACAAGGAGGCTGGAGTTCGGACACTGATATTGGATGAGGAGCCCAGGGAGGGAGACTGGGACTGAGAGGCAGTGGAGATGGGGAGGCTGGAGGAGAGAGGGAGAGGGGGGCAGAGAGAGAGAGAGAGAGAGAGAGAGAGAGAGAGAGAGAGAGAGAGATACAACTGAAAGAGTCAGAATGGGAAAATGAAGACTAGCTAGGCAAGGAGACTGGGATTGGGATGAGTGACCTGAGAAGTGGAGACTGGGATTGGCTAGGTGAGGAGAATGAAACTGGAATAAGAAGCCGGGGTGGGGAAGAGACGGGACTCAGACAGGGACAGTTGGAGGAGAAAGGGCATAAAGAGTCAAACATGGTGAGAACAGGCAGAAAGGCCTGTGCTCCCTGCAGCATATTTATCTCCAGAACTTGGAATGGAACACAGGATTCCTTAGTTTTACCAAGTATCAGAGGGGCAGCCGTGTTAGTCTGTATCAACAAAAACAAGGAGTCCGGTGGCACCTTAAAGACTAATAGATTTATTTGGGCATAAGCTTTCGTGGGTAAAATACCCCACTTCTCCTATGCCCAAATAAATCTGTTAGTCTTTAAGGTGCCACCAGATTCATCATTGTTTTAGTCTTACCAGTCCTCTGCTGTCAGTGAACATCTATGATTCCAACAGGCAAAGTGTCTTGTCCCCTTCTACTGCTGTTCCACATAGATGATAACAATCTACTATTGCTATCAGTTAATCCATTAGTTCAAAAGGCAGAAGTCTGTGCAATGGATCTAACCCTATTGAAGACCCATGTAGCTGTTAATATGATGCCACATGTTGGAATTTATTTCTCTTTTTTTTTTTAGTTTGCTTTATAAAAACCTAGGAAATTAGGAACTCACCTATGTAAAAAAAAATATTAAAGTTGAAATGTCAAGCACTCAGGAAATGCCAGCATTAAAGTTGCCAATTTTTAATTACACCTTTACATTTCCCTCTCCCTCCCCCCACAGGACCCCTACTCTGGGGATCAATCAGGCTGTGTAGTGAAGGAAACTATCTGTAGGACCCCTTCTTTATTTGTTGCAGAAGCTGAAAACAGTGAAACAGGCAAGGCAGGAGACGGAAGGAAGAGAAGGGTTGGTCTCTTGATTAAGATAGTTTAATGCTGCCCTAGGGAATTTGATTGTATCCCCGCCTCTGCCACAAAGTTCCTGTGTGATGCTGGGCAAGTCACTTAAATCCACATTTTTATAATGATCACTAATTGTATGTTCCACATCTTCTGCTGCCTGACTTGAGACTGTGGTATCTGATTTGCAGAAATGTTGAATACTTAGAGCTGCAAATGAAATCAACAAGAACAGTGCTTTGAACATATATAATACTAAGTACTCTCAAAAATCAGGTGCTAGGCAGACAATGAGGAAGAGGTCCTGTGAAAAAAGAGAGTGTGTTTTTAAAGACTGTATTATAACGCATGTGTACAAGGATGCCAAATTAACACTGAGTTTGAGTGATTTTGCAGTATTAATAATGTCGTTTTAACATAGGGATTTTGTATGTATGTGTGTTATGTATATATATATACATGCACACTTAAAATTGCAAATATATAAAGTATTGACAATTAGTTCTTTCTTTATTTTAATTCATAGTTTCATTATTTGATATTTAACTATTGCAATTCTTTTCACTTTTTTCCTCTGATTGATAATTTCCTTATGAATTCTGAGCCATTAGCTTCTTAAAGAAACAAGAACAAAATAATGAATTTTCCCTTTATTTAATGTCTTTATCTAGATTGACTGGCAGTATGTGTAAGGCTGATTTTTATGTTTCAGTCCATTTGAAGTCTAGAACCCATTGTCCAAATGGCTCTGTACAACCAAAATGTACATTCACACATTCTGATAAGATGCTTCATCTGTAAATTTGGCTTTAGCAGACTACCCAAGCCCTCTCTTCTCCCAGGCATGGAATCACAGCTTCTGTCCCACTTACTCAGCACATGAACATTATATTTGCAGAATTTGAGACTATTTTTATTGAATTTCATCTTTATTTTCAATTACACTTTTCCAGTCGTTAAAGTTAAAAGATTGTTATGGTCCAGCAGGCCATCACTAAAGCGGTTCATCAGCTGAACAACATTCTTCCTCAGAGCTGCCAGAAACTCAATTAAAGAGAGATCACAAATTTCCTGTGTAAATTTCAGTTTTATATTTCTTAAACGTTGTTTAAGGATTGTGGAATCTCCATTCTGGAGAATATGTTACTGTCAGATTCTCAGCTGTTGTAAATCAGCATAGTTCCATCAATTTCAACTGAGTATCTAATCTGAAATTTGTAGGGATGCTTTTGCAATTAATTAACATAAATACCATAGAGCAAGTAACACAAATACCAAAGTTTTATAGAGCACATAAATGAGATACTGTAGAAGGGAGACAAGGTGGATGAGCTAATAATATCTTTTATCAGATCCACTTCTGTTGGTGAAAAAGACAAACTTGTCTTCAGGCCCTACAGAAGGTTCTTCTAAATTTAAGTTATCTTTTTTCCATGAACTTTACATAATTTCATTTATGACAAAATGCATTCAGCTTTATGTTTTTTTAAAAGTGGATCTATCTTCAGTAACTCAACTGAAAATTAGATAAAAAGCATATCAATATTTCAGAAGGTTTTCACAAAGTTCATGGGAAGCCAATTAAGTAAACCATAGTTGATTGACCTCCAAAATCTTCCAAAACCAAACCGTCTTCACAAAACAGACCTTTACTGTGAATGTTAAACTTTACACATTGAAATCTCACTGGGTCCTTCCTTCTTTCTTTCTTTCTTTTTTTTCAGATCACCTCCCTGAAACAGGACTACTGATGTTTTCTTATTACTTGGAATAGAACTTGTCTCCTGCCAGAACTGCAGTCCCAGTTTCCTATTTTCAAATTTTGTTGTTCCCCACTGAGCTGCAAGAGTTCAGACATATGTATGCAATAAATTCAGAAATGTTGATCTGTAGGGCAGATGAAAGGATAAATAACAGAATAGTCATAAAACTGAAACTTTCATTCCACACAAGCAGCCTGCGCTATATTTTATGCCACATTTCAAAATATATCATGATGACAGATTTCCTAATGTCAGGAAATAGAATCAAAAGAGTTCAAACAAGTTTCTCAGCTGCTGCTGTTAGAACTGTTTTAGCTGAGTTATAAAACTGTCTGAATCTTAGTAGAATTTTCCTTATTTCTTTTAAACTTTCTGAATCTATGAAGTTTTTGTGTGCGAAACATCAGATTTAGAATAGCATCTCTATCCTGTGTATTCAACAGTATTCAGCAAAAAACTGAACTGGAAGGGTTCTGACATCAGAGAACCTATGTGAGTGGAACTGGATTAGGGAAAGCAATTTTCATTCAGACAGCCTAAAGCTCTTTGGTTTTGTTTGTTTTTATTAACATCTATTTAACACAAAGGCTCAAGAAAGACTCGGAAGAACAGTGCTAAGAAAGCTCACAATCCACATCTGAGACAGCTGTTCTCAAGCAAAACCCGGGAAGAGCAGATTTGATAGCCCTGATATTTCTAAGGTAAAAGCCCAAAAAGACCCCAACAATTACTCCTCCCTCTGTCACCCTGTAGGGAGCTAGGGTGGCCTCCCTCTGAACCAGAGGGTAAAGAGCCACTCAGCCTGAGTGGGCAGAGCCAGGCCAACCTTACTCCACCCCCCAGAAGGGGAGGGGTGGAACAGGAAGTACAAAAGGTGGGGCCCTTAACCCAGTCAGGGTAGCACCAGGGAGGGATACAGACAGAGACTGCTGGCTGTTCCCTGTAGACCCTGCTGCCGAACCAGGGGATATCCTGGACCAGGGGAAACCTGACCTTGAGGAAGGACTCAGGCTACCAGGACTGCCAGCCGCAGAGCATCCCGAGAAACTGGAGGAGCCGGGCAGCGACCCGAGCCCAAGTGAGCCTGATGCTGAGGGTGAGCTGGAGCTACTGGGGCTACCAGCAGCTGAATATCCCAACGAGTTGGAGGACCCAGAGGGACCCACTCAAGAGACCGGGTAGGAAGTATTCCCTGGGCAGAATTGGACAGTGCAGTGAGTCAGTATTTGGTCTGTGTGTTGCGGATGGATCCCCGCTGACCCAGTGGCGAGACCCTCTCCTCCCATCACTGTCAGGGCCCTGAGCTGGAACACAGTGGAGTTGAGTGGGCGCGCCACTGACTCTTGCCGGCACTCCCCTGCCTGAGGCACATGCCACTGACTCTTGCCAGTGCTCCCTGGCTTGAGGGCCGTGCCACTGACTCTGGCCAGTACCCTATGTCGCGCCAATTACGGCGACACATCTCCCTCCGCTAATTCCCCATTGACAGAGAGGTGTGACCAAGGCCTTTTGGTGAGGCAGTAGCTCCCCACTGCCCCCCAGCAGCTCAGCAGACCAACTGAGACCTTGCTACATACCCCATGTCAGGCCTTCTTTTTGAGTTATAAAGTACTACAAGAGGGTTCAAACTCATTTTTCCCCTTTTGCATGTCCTGCCTACTTACTGTAAAAAGTAAATTAATAATAAATACCTGTTCCTATTCAGTATTTCAATTAACATCACAAACCATCAAAAGGAACTTGATCAGTTTTCAATAACTGTCCAATTAGGAAATTAATATGAAATGTTACAGGGCTATAATAATATTTAGAGTACAAGGCTGATTAAGTTGTTTTGGAACATACCCAAAACACTGCATTCCAAGTTTCAGGAGGGATCTTGAGCCATGGATTATAGAGTTGCAAGTTTCCTCCAGAGTTGTATACATTTTCCTGATCATTTAATATTACTTTATCCATTTAATTTTTCTGGGCCTGTACTTAAATACATCATTGTTGTTCACAAAATTAATATCACTAATTAGGGAAAAGTTGTGTGCAGCTAAAAGGTAAAACATCAAGTTACTAATTACTCTTTGCTCTGCAAAGCCAAAGTAAATACATCCTTTTTTCTTACCATAGAGTTATTACAAAGCCACATGCATAGTCTTACACAGGAATGCAGACATCATAAAAGAATGTCTTTCTCGATAAATATTGTACTGACTGCCCTCTACATTGGAACTCATTAAGCCAATGTCCTGTACTCCATGTAGAATTTCTTAGTCCCTTTTAGCAAATGTACCATCAATCTTTACAATTGCATCTACTTGCTGTAACTGGTAAACATGTTTATTTTGAAGAAGAAACAGTGGCTAATGGTGATAAATATTCATTTGCATTTTTTTAATTTACTGTGTTCCAAGAGACTGCTTCATTTCATTAGCATATCATCTTAAAGTTACAGCAGCACTAAGGTATACTGGCATATTTATTCCTTCAAGTCCCCCAGTAAAAGACAGAACTAAGTTGTTTGCTTTGATATTATATGAACCCTGACTGAACTAGAGTCAACCTCAAACATTTCATAGAGAACTAAGTTTCTTTTGA
Organism: Chrysemys picta bellii; assembly: GCF_011386835.1. Taxonomy (NCBI): domain Eukaryota; kingdom Metazoa; phylum Chordata; order Testudines; family Emydidae; genus Chrysemys; species Chrysemys picta. The sequence goes on from NC_088792.1 coordinate 124,344,387, forward strand.
AATGGAACCATGTAAACATGCTTTCAGGTGTTGTACAAATAGTGAAACTGTAACGTCAAATATTTCTTTAAATTAGCACAGTGTTAATAATTGATAGGGAGGGGTCATATATAGGTTACCTGGCATAACAACAAAGCTGCTTCCCAAAATGTAAGAAAAAGTATGAATTAGTAAAATGTGTGACAAATATACAGCGCAATAATCAAGCCATTTTAGAATTAGCCCATGACATCTAAAAGAGACTTTTCACAATGTTCAAGTGATATATTGATATTCTTTGAGTTGCCTAAAGCCTTTTCAGTGATATTGTACCTTACAATCATCAGTCTGGGGGACAGAGGGGTTTGGGGTGCAGAAGGGGGCTCAGGGCTTAGGCAGAGGGTTCGGTGAAGGGGGTGAGGGCTCCGGCTAGGGTTGAAGGCTCTGGGATGGTGTCAGGGATGAGGGGTTTGGGATGCAGGCTGCCCCGGGGCTGCAGAGGGGAGAGAGGATTGCCCCCAGCCGTCTGTCTCTGCAGCAGCTCGAAGCCGGGTGAAAGGCGCCTCTTCCGGGCCACTGCAGTTCCAGCAGGGCTGGGCTGGGCTGGGCCGGGCTAGGGGAGGGGCTCCTCTCCCCGGCAGCTCCTGCAGGGCTGGACTGGGCCGGGGAAGGGGCACCTCTCCCCACCGGCACTGCTCTTAGCTTACAGGGAACGTAGATGAGCACCAGTAATTAGTGTTTTCTATACAGCACTCTCCCATGCTTGGTTAACTTGCCACCTTGCATGAAAATTGTGATGATTCCTGACCGGGATTTGCAGTCAGCAAATGATCAAACTGACACTATGTATTAGTACCAGCAGCAACCACCATGTGTAGGAGACAAATAAAGACTGCCTATCTTTCAGAGAGTTTGTTTTTATTAAGTACCAATTAACAACACACAGAAAAGGTTTGGTGGGAAGGGAGATAAGCTGTCTGAAGGGGTGGAGTGAATGGAGTACTGAGACATTCTGGGAAGTTGCAAGGAATATGTGGGAGGAGTTTGGAGAGGGCATGGAAAACAGTTCTGTATCGGCTGCGGTGGGGGTGGGGGAAAGCACACGTTTTCTGCCTGGAGCGTGATTAGGGACTTCAGCATCTCTGTTTTCTTCTCCATCACTTTTATCTTCTGCTCCTGACCCTTTACAATGCACTCCTCACTCCCCTTTCTGTTCTGCCTTTCTATTTTAATTTTTTCCTTCAGGTCTCTCTCCACTCCGTGCATTCTCTTTTTTTGACCTCTGAGATTGGAGCACCTCTCAGAACATGTCCTCCTTACTCCACCTTGTTCACTTCCTTTTCTGGAGGAGGCGCTCCACTGGTGTGTAGGGGTTCCCCTGAAGGCCACATCTGCTTAAGCACAAGAAACAATACACAGAAGCATTATTATTAGTTCATGCATAGCACTAAATCATATAGTAAAATACAAATCACTTTCTCTCTGTCCCTTGTCAAGCACACATCTTGGGTGAGTTGAGTGTGGGTGGCTGCAGGGGGTTGAGCGTTCAAGATGGGGCAAAGGGTCTAGGTGTTTTTTTTTTAATAGGATCACTGCAGGTGACTAGGGACAATATTGTAAATTCTGCCACCATTTTCCACAGGAGAGTGTCATTGAAGCTGATATCTCGTTCCTGAGGGTAAGCAAAGATGCAAGGGTGCATCTCCTGCACAGCCTCCTCTCCCCACAGTGACAGCAGATCCAACTCAGGTGTGCTCCAAGTGGGAGAGTGTTTACTGAATGGAACCTCCATGGTCAGCTTGGAAGATGTGATTCAAGGCAGTGGAATTCGAACTGCTGACCAGAGCTGTCACAATGGGCATTGTGGGACACCTCCTGGAGACCATTTACATCAACATAACCAAGTGTGGTGTCTACACTGACACTTTGTCGATATAATTTAGCCACAACAAACTCTATGCCTCTAGTCGAGGTGATTTTATTTTGTCGGTAAAGCAGGAGAGTTTTGTCAGCAGAAAGAACCCTGTAGTGTGTACTCTGCCACTGTTTTTGTCAATGAAAGCTGACTTTTTTTGACAAAACTATGTAGTGTAGAGAAGGCCTGTGATGTAATTTCTGGTGAGTCTAGGAGGCAGGACAGCTTAGAAGTACTTTGGATTCCCCTAACCTTCTAGGGGATTCAGAAGAAATAAAAATCCTCATCCTATAACAATAGAGATGTGCACATCAAACAAAAAAATTAAAAGATGAATGTGGTGCTGGCACACTAGGTGCCAGCTCATGCCAACGCCCCGGGTCTCAACTGAACACTGACAAATACATAGCTGGAACTAGTCTGGCTCATGGGTGTGTCAGTATTGTTAAAATAGGTATTAGAATTATAAAAGTGTGTTTAGTGTTTAGACTTTATTGAATAGTTATATATTGCTGCATGCATTGATCTCACTTATAATACCTGAATCCCGTGTTATAAGGTAGTTTTTCTCTGTAACTGTAAATCACTGGAGAGGAGAGAAGCATTAGTGAGTGTTAATAACAGGAGGTGTTATCTCTTGCCTCACAAAGAAGGCCCATTGACACGAGACAAAGAGGCAAAAGACTTTGCTGGTTGCTCTCCTGGGCCCCATGAAGAGGAGACATGCAAATGAATTCCCCCCAACAGCAGAATTTGCAACTCAAAGCAGAAGGGGGAAAGAAAAAACTCTAACAAGGAGGAACTGTATATTTTATGTTGCTTGGACTCTGAGGGGCAATGATTACTAAGCATAAGCAAAAGATCCCTAGTGCTAGGTCTGGGTTAGTCCTAAAAATATATAGAACTTGCTTATCATAGAAGATTCTATTATTTTTTGAAACTTAAGATTGGAACTTATTTGTGTATATATATGTTTATCTGCTTTAACCTTGTGAATAACTGTAACTCTTATTTACTTTTTCTAGTTAATTAATCTTTTAGATTATTTATTTTAGTAATTTTAGTAATTATTTATTACTAAAAGATTAGCTACAAGCATCGTCTTTGGTGAGATCCAAGGTTCTGAGCCCGGATAAGTGACCGGTCCCTTGGGACTGGGAGTAACCTGAATATTATTATGATTTTCGGTGTGAAGGATCACAAAGTCAAGCTTACCTGGGTGCCAAGGTAGATCCGAAGGGGAAACAAACTATGACTCCATGTTAAGACTGTTATAGTGTTTGAGTAGTTTTCACTTGATAATTGGTTGGTGACTTCTAAGTATAGAACTCACAACCAATTTGTGTTTTGTGCCCTGCTTCTTAACAGCCTGCCCTGAGGTTGGTACCTACACTCTTGATCATTGCAGGACAGTTTGGCCTGAATTTCAAGAAAATAATAAATATAATTTTCAGTAGTTTTTGTTATATGACAGAGAAGATCCAGGTTCCATTCAGAACCTCTAGAACTTTATTATATATGCACACCCCTAGGAATGAATTAACTGATCATAATATAAAAACTGATATTTTAAACTAGAACTTGAAAATGTTTTTGAAGTTTGGAAGAAAAAAATAGTGCATTTAATTTGTGCTGATAGTTCATATAGTCAAAAAAAAGACACAAAAAGAAAAAACAAATGGATGACTTATGTAGTACCTATAAAATACTTATTATTTATTATCATTATTTATTATTAATGAGATGTTAAATTTTTTGTTCTTAAAAATCATTGAAAAATGGCAATACTATTATTTTAGCGGCATCTAATTATTTCCAACATTCTGAGTCCTCACAATCAGGAATCAGGTGAGGCCTGAAACAGCTTTGGCTGTACTCATGGACAACCTTCTCCTTGTTCTTTGTTCATCCTGCTTTATTTATGTTCTGCTTTTGACAGAATGGATAACAAGCTCCTACTGATTTGTCTACATGAACTGATGAGGTGGACAGTATGGCTCTCACTTGGACCTAACAGTAGATAGTAGTGACAAGCAATACCATTCCTTGTTTATCAGATCCTTCACATATGGAGTGCCACAAGGATCAGTCCTGTTGCCACTCTTTTTAAACACGTACATTATATCCTTATGAGGAATTGTCTGATGCTTCCAGCCTGACAGCATCCAGTATACTGTTGCACACAAGTTTATTACTTGGTTTCTGGGAAGTTGAGCAGCACTGTTGCACACAACCTGCAATAACTTTGAGATATACCCACTTGGATAAAAACTGCTGGCTAAAATTTAACCCATGGAAGACAGATGGGATGTTTTTAGGGATAGGGAAAATGATCCATAAGTTTGAAAAGACCATGACTGTGCTGTCTATTGAGGACATCTAGCCACCAATTATCCAATCTATATTCAGCCTTGGAGTATTATTACACTTGTCCCTTATTCTTGAGAAACAGATAGAATTATTAATCAGTAACGTCTTCCTCCACCTCAGAATAGACTTTGCCCATTCTTCTTGGACTTGGCAACCATAGTGCACGGGTTTGTTAATTTCAGACTGGACTATGTCAAATTCCTACCTTGGGTATCATTCAAGGCCACCTAAAACTCCAGCTTATCCAACATGCCTCAGCCCACTTTTGATTAGAATGCACCGTAGTGAACACATCTCACTGTGCTCCACAACCATCTGTGTTCTCCCATCCAACACAGTCCAATTCAAGATCCCAATCCTAGTCTTTAATGGACTGCAACCAGTTTATGTTAGAGACAGATTCTCATTTATGAGCCACTCCCCAGGATCACTGAGTTTAGCAAAGACACAGATACTAGAACAGCACACACAAATCTACTTTTGGTGCTGGAACCTACATTGTGGAACATCCTAACAGAGCGTGTTCTAGATTAACAATGGAAAATGTCATAACACAATGCAAATGCCACCTTTTTCTAAATAATTATAAGTGATTGAAACCTGAAACAACAAGAGCACAGCCCACTTTTGTTTAAGTCTTACATCCTCTTACTGTGTTCAACCCCTAGATTTTATATGATCTGGCAGCGTTCTATGCAAAGGATATACACAGTTAGATAGAAAAATCACATGATGTTTTGATGTAAGTACACTTCTGCATGTAATTTCAACACATGGAGATACGAATTCTCACTTTATACCACAGAAATTACTCATCCAATTTTCCCTGAAAATAAAATGCATAGGTCACCTTCAGGAACATCTAACTAGATGTCCCAGGACTGGCATTAGGTATCAAGTAGTAGTCCAGAAAATAGCTGGCATAACTACAAGGTGTGGATGGCATGCAACAGAATAAGTTTTTCAGCCAGGACCTTGCTACAGCCTTGACAGATAAGGTCTTGTGCTTGATGTCAGCTATTCTCTGACTGCCACTTTGATGGCAGATTTTGCTAGGAATGACTTTTATCTACACTGACAACCAAAGTATAGTAAACAATGTTGTTACACTTCTGAGATGAGAGTGAAAGGACTATTTGTGAAGTGCCAGTCATAAACAGCAGAATATGAATACACATTATTTAGTGTCACTTACAAATATAAAACACACATAAAGACCAGAGTGATAACTTCATCAGTGGAAAGGAGGAGTAAGCCTCACATAGAAATTAAATCTTCCTTAAAATGGAGAAGAATGAGCAAATAGTACTGGGGGGAGGATCATATCATCCTAAGGAACATGTGACCATGCTCTGAGATTCACCTTTGGAATTAACAGGTTCACAACAGCCAAGCCCCACCAACGTCAGATATGCTAGGTTCTCAGCCTTGACAAGTGGTGTATGTAGAAATGTATTTACACCCAACCAAAATCTTTTGGCTTCAGAGTGAGTGAGCTGACTCCTCCAGGCACTTCTGAATTTTGTACTCTTTCTTTGGTATATTGTCTAGATTTAATATCTATTACATAAACAAAAATAAACAAACAAACAAAACTCCCACACCAACTACATTAAGGAGAAGAAGTATTGCAAAGTTAAGCACTCAAAATTTAGCAAGTGTCAGAATTAAGATTACTTTTTGCAACCTTAGTTCAGACCCTTTGTGTAATATGAATTAATAGAGTCTTGCCCAACATCACGTAAGAAGTCTGAGATGTATTAATAAGGAAACATTAAGCAAGAATAAAGAGGTTATATGACTTTTGTATTTGGCATCAGTGAGACACTACCAGAATATTATCTCTTGTTCTCATGTACATACTTTTAAAAGGATATTGTTCAACTGGAGAAGATTCAGAGAAGAGCTATAAAAATTATTCCAGGTCCAGAACACATCTATTTAGCTGCAGAAAGTTAAGTAGTAATTTAATCACAGCATGCAATACACAGGAAGACTCTTTCAGGCTCTTGAAGACAAAACCATAAGAAGATCCAGTGACTGGAAGCTGAAATCAGAAAACTTCAAACTGGAAACAAGATTAAAATATTTAACATTGAGGATAGTTAATCATTGGAGCACATGGGATCTGGTAAATTTTGCATCACTTGGAGTCTTTAAATCAAGAATGAATGTCTTTCTGAAAGGTCTAGGTCAACCACCAGTTGCTGGGTAAATGAAAAAATCACAGGGTAAACCCTCTGGACTGTGTTATGCAGGAGTTTAAAATAAATGATCATAATATTCCCTTCTGGCTTTGTAAATCTACTACATTAATGAATATTCAAGTGATTTTAAGAGCAAGCCTCTAAGAACTCTATTAAGCAAGTGTAAATGGTGATTTTCACAGTGTTATGACGTCTTCTAATCTGTGGATTTGCACAGGAACACTGAAAATCAATGATCTGACACCAGCATCACCTCCCTGTTAAATTTCAAGTTCCAACGCCAAACCATGGAGGCATGGGGAGCTCTTCAAATAACTGATTTTTAAAAAATTAGCAAAATTACCTTTTTATGGTAATCTAGTTTTTGGAAAGGGTTGAAACATTTTTGCTGAAACGTTTGTTAAAAAAAATAGCTTGAGGCAGAAATCAAGCATGGAAAATTTCATCCTGAAAAATTAGTCTCTGACAAAGTTATAAGTAACTGAACACAAGTATCTGGCCTTGTGTTATAATGCAGTGTTAGACAACCTTAGCTATTAGTGACTCTATCATTTCCACCTGTAGTATTCCAAACCACATTATCCTGTCATACATTTTCCCTCCAGATGATGCAGGAAGTCCCCAGGATTAAGTATCTAAGAATATTTTAGGGTCTACAACTTGAAATAATTTTGCTTTACAAATTGAGTAACTTGAAAACTAAAATTGATTTTATAGGACAAATAGGAAGTATGGCAAGAGACCACCCTGGCTTAACCAGGAGATCTTCAGTGATCTGAAACTCCAAAAAGAGTGCTATAAAAAGTGTAAACTAAGTCAAATTGTAAAGGATGAATATAAACAAATAATGCAAGTATGTAGGGACAAAATTAGAAAGGCCAAGGCATAAAATGAGAGTAAACTAGCTCGAGACATACAGGGTAACAAGAAAAAAATGTAAACTGGGAGTTCTTTGTTCTAGGTGGGCCTTGAGTAGTTGACTGGAGGGAAGGCTTTGAGCTGGGCCAACTGCTTTGAGACAGCAGCCTTCTAAAAAGGCAGCCAGTTGTGAACTGAGTGAGTGGCGAACAGAGGAGAGGCAAACAGAGGGAGTTTACCTGGGAGTTTGCCTGGGGGGAGTTCCCACAGTGTGTTTTTGCCTTTCAGGCTTCTGTGAGAAGTAAATGCAACATCTGAGGATGCTTTTAGAAGGAAGATGTGTATAGTGAGCAATCAGCTGTTGTGACCTGCACAGGATGTGCCATGTTTCTCCCAGAGGACAGAAGAAACTTCGTCTGTACAAAGTGCAAACTGGTCTCCATATTGGAAGAGAAAGTTAAAGGATTAGAGACGCAAGTATCAATCTTGCGTTGCATCAGAGAAAAATAAGACTTTCTGGACAGAAGTGAGCGTTTGGTTCTGGAGTCACAACATGCCAAAGAATCAGCGAGTGCAGTGCAGAACGGGAAAGAAAATTGGCAGCATGTGACCCCCAGAAGAAGAATGAGGAGAACCCATGTACCCCCTATGTAGATAGAGGTAAGAAACTGTTTTCAGGCTCTCTGCACAGGTACTACTGTGGAGAATGATTTGGAAGGGATCAGAAGGAGACCCCATCGACTAGAAGGCATGATATGCATTGTCCTAGGGATGGGGGTTCCATGACCACAACTCCCAAGAGGAGGAGACAGGTGGTGGTGGTTGGGGACTCCCTCCTGAGTGGGACAGAGTCATCCATCTGCCAACCAGACCAAGAGACTCGAGTAGTGTTCTGTTTGCCTGGAGCTAGAATTCAGGATGTGACGGAGAGTCTGCCGAGACTGATCAAGCCCTCAGACCACTACCCCTTCCTACTTCTCCACATAGGCACCAATGATACTGCCAAGAATTACCTTGAGTAGGTCACTGCAGACTACGTGGCTCTGGGAAGAAGGATAAAGGAGTTTGAGGTGCAAGTCATGTTCTCATCCATCCTCCCTGTTGAAGGAAAAGGCAGAGATAGGGACCATCGAATTGTGGAGGTAAATGCATGGTTATGCAGGTGGTGTTGGAGAGAGGGCTTTGGATTCCTCGCCCATGGGATGTTGTTCCAGGAATAAGGATTGCCAGGAAGAGATGGGATCCACCTAATAAAGAGAGGGAAGAGTATCTTCACAGGCAGGCTTGCTAACCTAGTGAGGAGGCCTTTAAACTAGGTTCACCGGGGGGATGGTGACCTAAGCCCTGAGGTAAGTGGGGAAGTTGGATTCTGGGAGGAAACACAAGGAGGAGGGTGCAACAGGGGGGGCCTCCTGATTCATACTGAGAAAGCAGGGCAATCAGCTAGTTATCTTAGGTGTATGCACATGAATGCAAGAAGCCTGGGAAATGAGCAGGAAGAATCGGAAGTCCTGGCACAGTCAAACAACTATGATGTGATTGGAATAACAGAGACTTGGTGGGGTAACTCACATGACTGGAGCACTGTCATGGATGGGTATAAACTGTTCAGGAAGGATAGGCAGGGGAGAAAAGTTGGAGGAGTTGCACTATATGTAAGAGAGTGGTATGATGCTCAGAGCTCCAGTTTGAAACTGGAGAAAAGCCTGTTGAGAGTCTTTGGGTTAAGTTTAGAAGCGAGAGCAACAACGGTGAGGTTGTGGTGGACGTGTGCTATAGACCACTGGACCAGGAGGATGAGGTAGACAAGGCTTTCTTCAGACAATTAATTGAAGTTTTCAGAACACAGGCCCTGGTTCTAATGGGCAACTTCAATCACCCTGACATCTGCTGGAAGAGCAATACAGTAGTCCACAGAGAATCCAGGAAGTTTTTGCAGAGTGTTGGGGACATAAGAACATAAGAACGGCCATACTGGGTCATACCAAAGGTCCATCAAGCCCAGTATCCTGTCCTCTGACAGTGGCCAATGGCAGGTGCCCCAAAGGGAATGAACAGACGGGTCATCATTAAGTGATCCATGCCCTGCCACCCAATACCAGCTTCTGGTAAACAGATGCTAAGGACACCATTCCTGCCCATCCTGGCTAATAGGCATTGATGGACCTATCTTCCATGAATCTATCTAACTCCCTTTTATACCCTCTTATAGTATTGGCCTTCACAATACCCTCTGGCAAGGAATTCAAGAGGTTGACAGTGCGTTGCGTGAAAAAATACTTTCTTGCGTTTGTTTTAAACTGCTGCTTATTAATTTCGTTTGGTGGCCCCTTGTTCTTGTATTATGAGAAGGAGTAAATAACACTTCCTGATTTATTTTCTCTATACCTCTCATGATTTTATAGACCTCTATCATATCCCCCCTTAGTTGCCTCTTTTCCAAGCTGAAAAGTCCCAGTCTTATTAATCTCTCCTCATACGGAAGCCATTCTATACCCCTAATCATTTTTGTTGCCCTTTTCTGAACTTTTTCCAATTCCAACAGGCTGGGGACAACTTCTTGGTGCAACTACTGAGGGAACTAACCAGGGGCTATTCTCCTCTTGACCTGCTGCTTACAAATGGGGAAGAATTGGTAGGGGAAGTAGAAGTGGGTGGCAACCTGGGCAGCAGTGACCTCGAGTTCAGTATCCTGACACAAGGAAGAAAGGAGAGCAGCAGTATACAGACCCTGGACTTCAGAAAAGCAGACTTTGACTTCCTTAGGGAACTGATGGGCAGGATCCCCTGAGAGGCTAATATGAGGGGGAAAGGAGTCCAGGAAAGCGGGCTGTATTTTAAAGAACCCTTATTGAGGGTGCAGGAACAAACCATCCCGATCTGCAGAAAAGATAGCAAATATGGCAGGCGACCAGCTTGGCTTAACAGAGAAATCTTTGGTGAACTTAAACATAAAAAGGAAGCTTACAAGAAGTGGAGACTTGGACAGATGACTAGGGAGGAGTATAAAAATATTTCTCGAGCATGCAGCAGTGTAATAAGGAAGGCCAAAACACCACTGGACTTGCAGCTAGCAAGGGATGTGAAGGGTAACAAGAAGGGTTTCGACAGGTATGTTAGCAACAAGAAGAAGGTCAGGGAAAGTGTGGGACCCATAATGAATGGGGGAGGCAACATAGTGACAGATGATTTGGAAAAAGCTGAAGTATTCAATGCTTTTTTTGCCTCGGTCTTTAGAGACAAGGTCAGGTCTCAGACTGCTGCACTAGGCAGCACGGTATGGGGAGGAGGTGAGCAGCCCTCAGTGGTGAAAGAACAGGTTAAGGACTATTTAGAAAAGCTGACATGCACAAGTCCATGGAGACAAGATAATTTCTTTGAGGAAAGATTGCTACGGGATGTAATGTAAAACAATTCAAGGATGTTGTTCATGGAGCAGCTGCAGATAGTGGAGCACCACTTCTGAGCCCACAAAATGAGCACTGACTGGTGGGATCACATTGTAATGCAATTTTGGGACAATGAGCAGTGGCTGCAGAACTTTCAAATGGGAAAGGCCATGTTACTGAACCTGTGTGCCAAGCTCACTCCAGCCCCTCAGGGCATGGAAAAGAGCTTCATTGACAGTGGAGAATCAAGTGGTGCTCACACTCTGGGAGCTTGAAATGCTGGATTGCTACCAATCAGTAGGAAATCATTTTGGCATTGGAAAATCCACAGTGGGGGCCATTAATTGTCTTCTATGCAGGACTGTGACTCTGGGCAATGTGCAAGACATAGTGGATAGATTTTCAGCAATGGGGTTCCTGAACTGCAGTGGAGCAATAAACGGAACACGTATCCCTATTTTAGCACCAGACCACGTTGCCATAGAGTACCTCATCAGAAAGGGTTACTTTTCTGTGGTTAGGCCACCACTTTTGGATCACTGGGGTTGCTTCACTGATGGCTGTTCAGAGAAAGTGCATGATGCTCAAAGGTTTAAGAACACAGGACTGCCAGAAAGCTGCAAGCAGGGACATTCTGTGGAGGATTACCACTGCCAATATTGAAATCCCAGTAGTGCTTTTGGAGATCCCAGACTACCCCGTGCTTCCCTGGCTCATAAAGCCATATACATGACGGCAGAAAGGAAAGATTCAGCTATCGGCTCAGCAGATGCAGAATTACAGTTGAATGTGCTTTTGGTAGATTGAAAGGACACTTGTGGTGCTTGTGTACAAGTTTGTATATCAGTGAGAAAAGCATCTCAATGATCATAGCTGCCTGTTCTGTCCTGCATAATATCTGTGAGGCAAATGGGGGGACCTTCTACCAGGTGAAAGGCAGAGATGGAGCAGCTGTCTGCTGAGTTTGAACAGACATAGACACCAGGGTTATTACAAGAGCCTAGTAAGGGAAACTTTGAAAGAGCACTTTAACAGTTAGCCATTGTAGTGTTCTCTGGGCCTAACACTTTGGATGCTGCTAAGAATTGTGTAGTGCTTGCTGTACATTTATAAATATGACTGGATGTTTTCCTAAAGCCATAAATTATATGGTGATTGCTGAACATTTACAAGTACTGTTTGCTTTGAGAATTGCTATGCATTCCGCAACGTGTTGTGAACTAATAAAGATAAATGTATTCTCCAAAAATAAAACTTTGAGCGTGAAAAACAGTGTAGAAAAATAACGTACAAAAGAGCACAGGCAATACAATACAAATTTTTAATATTAATTCATGAAGTGGAACTTTAAAATTGAAAAGGCAGCAAACATTTCGGTCCATTTCAGTGAACAAATGTAGTCCATTGTGGCTATACATATACTGACCTATGCAGGGCCTGTGCAAGGAAGTTTCGCACCCCCCCCCCCAGCCCTGTGGAAGCTCCCCGCTCTCCCCCACCCTGAAGTGCCCCCCTCCCCCACCTCAGCTCCCCCCCGCTCTGAGGCACACACCCCCGCGGCAACTCCCCCCCCGGGAGAGCCATGCGGCAGCTCCCCATCCCAGCTCACCTCTGCTCCGCCTCCTCCCCGAGCACGTCGCCCCTGCTCTAATTCTCCTCCCCTCCCAGGCTTGCGTTGTCAAACAGCTGATTGGCGCCCCAAGCCTTGGAAGTGGGAGAAGTGGAGTGGCTGCTGTGCTGGGAGAGGGAGTGCCGCCGGCAGCCCAGCCCAGGAACGCTGTAAAAAAAAATTGGGGGCACCGCTTTTTGGCGCCCCCAAATCTTGGCGCCTTAGGCTACCGCCTAGTTTGCCTTAATGGTAGCACCGGCCCTGGACCTATGAGAATCACAGGTGGTGTATCTGTGTCACAGAGTGTGGGGGAGTCAGGACCCTGCACCCCTCTTCCTGAGATTCACCGTGACTCTTAGCCAGCCAGTAAAACAGAAGGTTTATTAGATGACAGGAACACAGTCCCAAGCAGTTTCTTAAGGGCCCACACCATTGCCAGGCATTCCTTCTCGATGGCTGCGTAGTTCTGCTCCCGGGATAGCAACTTCTTGCTCAGGTACGCGATCGGGTGTCTCTCCCCCTTTTCATCCTCCTGCATTAACACCACCCCCAGTCCTGTGTCTGAGGCATCAGTGAACACCATAAAGGGCTTGTCAATGTCTGGGTTTGCCAGAACTGGGCCACTGACCAGAGCCTCCTTCAGCACTCGGAGAGCCTCCTGGCATTCCTCGGTCCAGACCACCTTGTCTGGCTTCCCCTTCTTGCACAGCTCAGTGATGGGGGCGGCTATGGAGCTAAAGTGGGGCACAAACCTTCGATAGTACCCTGCCATCCTAATAAAGGCTTGGACCTGCTTTTTGTTTTGTGGAGCAGGCCAGTCTCTGATCACCTCCACTTTGGCTGGTTCCGGCTTTAGGCAGCCTCTCCCCACCCGGTGACCTAGGTAGGATACTTCAGCCATCCCCACCTTGCACTTCTCAGCTTTTACGGTCAGCCCTGACTCCTGGAGTTGGTCCAGCACTTCTTTAACCTGGGACACGTGACCCTCCCAGGTCTGGCTAAAGACACAGATGTTGTCAATATATGCCACGGCAAAACTCTCCATCCCCCTCAGTAGCTGATCCACTAGGCGCTGGAAGGTGGCCAGCACTCCCTTGAGGCCAAAAGGCAGGGTCAGGAACTCATAGAGCCCCAGAGGGGTGATAAAGGCCGATTTCAGCCTGGCATCTGCATCCAGCGGCACCTGCCAGTAGTCTTTTGTAAGATCCATGGTGGTGAGGTACCGAGCGCCTCCCAGCTTGTCTAGGAGCTTGTCAGGCCTGGGCATGGCGTAGGCATCAGCTACAGTGATGGCACTGAGCTTCCGATAGTCCACACAGAACCGGATCGACCCATCCTTTTTGGGGACCAGCACCACCGACGAGGCCCAAGGGCAGGAAGATGGCTGGATCACCCTCAAAACCAGCATGTCCCTGACCTCTCTTTCCAGGTCCTGAGCAGTTTTCCCTGTGACTGGGAAGGGGAAGCATTTTATAGGTGATCCTGTCTGCACCCGGTGGACAGTCAGATTAGTGCGTCCAGGCTGGTTGGAAAACAGCTGTTGGTACAGATGCAACACCCCTCTGATCTCAGCTTGCTGGGCCGGGGTCAGCTGATCAGAGAGGGGAATTGCTTCCAGGGGGAAACCAGCTCTTGTCCCAGGGAATAGATCTACTAAAGGGTTATCTCCCTGCTCCTCCCAATGTCCACACACAGCCAACACCACATTCCCCCTGTCATAATATGGCTTCATCATATTCACATGGTGCACCCGGTGGTGGTGTGCCCGGTTCGACAGCTCCACCACATAGTTTACCTCATTTAGTTGCTTGACAACTTGACAGGCGGCCTGGAGTTTGTTTTTCCTCATGGGGATGAGGACCATCACCTGATCCCCGGTGGTGAAGGCGCAGGCCCGCGTTGTGCAGTCATACCAGACCTTCTGCTTCCTCTGGGCTCTGGCCAGATTCTCCCTGGCCAGGCCTATGAGCTAGGCAAGTCTTTCCCAGAAGGTCAGGACATACTCTACCACCAACTCCCCATCGGGAGTGGCCTTCCCCTCCCATTCATCTCTCATCAGGTCTAGGGGCCCCCTTACCCGCCTTCCATATAACAGTTCAAAAGGCGAAAACCCGGTAGACTCCTGGGGTACCTCCCTGTACGTGAACAGCAGGTGAGGTAAGTACTTGTCCCAATCCTGCGGGTGCTGGTTCATAAATGTTTTTAGCATCATCTTTAGCGTTCCATTGAACCTCTCCACCAGCCCGTTGGATTGGGGGTGATATGCTGAGGCCCAGTTGTGCCGGACCCCGCATTTCTCTCACAAGCACCGGAGTAGGGCTGACATGAAGTTGGACCCTTGGTCTGTTAAGACTTCCTTGGGAAACCCCACTCGTCTGAAAATGGTCAACAGCACATTTGCCACAGTGTCTGCTTCGATGGACGATAAGGGCACTGCCTCGGGGTAGCGAGTGGCGAAATCTACCACCACCAGAATGTATTTCTTCCCTGACCAGGTCGTCTTGCTGAGAGGTCCCACTATGTCCATGGCCACCTTCTGGAAAGGCTCCTCTATGAGGGGCAAAGGTCTCAAAGCCGCTTTCCCCTTGTCCCGGGTCTTCCCCACCCTCTGGCAGGGGTCACAGGATTGAGAGTACTGTCGGACATTGGTAAAGACCCCGGCCAGTAAAAGTTCTGTAGCAGCCTCTGCCTGGTGCGCCGGATTCCCTGGTGCCCTGCGAGAGGGATGTCATGGGCCAGGTACAGTAGCTTGCGGCGATACTTTTGGGGTACCAGCAGCTGCCTCCTGATCCCCCAGGACTCCATCTCCCCGGGGAGAGCCCATTCTTGGTATAGGAACCCCTTCTCCCACAGGAACCTCTCCTTGCAACCTCTCCTCATGGTCTGTACCACACTGAGGTCAGCCAGGTCCCTTGGCTTCCGCAAGGAGGGATCTTTCTGCAACTTGGCCTGTAACTCGGTAGCTGGGGAAGGGACGGGGACCTCCTCCCTCTAGTCGGCTGGGTCGGAAGCCACAGCCCCCTTGACCCTTGTTCTTGGGTGTTCCCTCCCCACCAGGGTAGGGTTCTGTGCCTCCGGTGTGACATCCTTCCCGAGGTCAGGGCGTAGTGCCCCTTGCTGGCTCTGGCTACGGGTCATGACTAAGGCGTTCTGGGGGTTGCTTGGCCAGTCCTCTAGGTCCCCACCCATCGACACCTCAGTGGGCAAATGGTGGTGCACTCCCACGTCCTTGGGGCCCTCCTTGGCCTCCCATTTCAGGTGTACCTCACCACGGGCACCTTGAATGGGGTCCTGCCCACCCCCGTCAGGGTCAGGAAGGTGTTGGTATCACCTGATCTGGAGCTACCACCTCGGGCCAGGCCAGTGTCACCTCAGGGCCCGTGTCCCAGGATCCGTAGACTTTCCTCCCATCCACCTCCAGGGGAACAAGGCACTCGCTCCGCAGGGACTGCCCCGTGCCCACCCTGTAAACAGAGAACTTTGAGTCCGGAGCATCCGGCCCCCCAGAGAAGCTGGACTGGGGCCCTTCTCTCTCGAGCAGTTGATAAGCTGCCAGCCCCCCTTGCCTGGGAAGCCTGCCCCTTGTCCGTCTGGGCCTCTACCAATTTAACCCGGTGTGGGTTCGGTCTGCTCAGTCTGTCCTTGAGCTTGGGGTACTGGGCCCGAATGTGGCCTCTTTGGCCGCAGTAATAGCAGCTCATGTCCCGTTGGGACATGATCCCCTGCTGGCCGGCGAGCTTCACTGGGAGGATCCCCTGCTGGCTAGGGGGGTCACGGTGCCCTCAGTATTTGCTGGGCTCCTCCCCACCCTTCCCCTAGGCATAGGAAGGAGGGGTCTCAGGCAGCCCTCAGCAGCCGGCTGACCACTTCCAGCTGGGACAGACACTGGTCCCTGCGCTGCATTTGCCAGGCTGCTTCCCTCAGGGACAGGGATCAGTTCATTCGAGCGATCTCCTTCCTCCAGCTGGGCAATGAGCTGTTCTTTGATGAGCCTCCCACTGCGCAGCCCCCTCTGCTTGCACAGCTCCACCAGGTCGCTCTTAAGCTGCTTGGCATACATCTTCCTGCTGGCCACTCACAGACCTGGGTGCTCACCACTCATCACAGTTTCCAGGGAGACCCCTAGTGTGCCAGCCCTTCTCGAGGTCACCACCTCTCTGCCAGGGTTGAACTGCAGACTCCTCTGCCCCTGAGACCACTCACTGCAATCCCCAGGGGACCCTGTTACTGCAAAAGTCCTTCTCGCTGGTCACACACTCCCAGGGGTGAATCACCCCCTGAAACCGTCTCTCTCTGACTCTTCAGCATGCCTGGTCCCCGTCAATCACCTGTGTTTTACTGCTCCCCAGTCACTTACTGCAGGAAGTGCCGTCCATGGGGTGCAGTAGATCCCACCCTTGCCACCAGTTGTCACGGAGTGTGGGGGAGTCAGGATCCTGCACCCCTCTTCCTGAGATTCACCGTGACTCTCAGCCAGCCAGTAAAACAGAAGGTTTATTGGATGACAGGAACACAGTCCCAAGCAGAGCGTGTAGGTACAACCAGAACCCCTCAATCAAGTCCTTCTGGAGGGTTTAGGGAGCTTAGACCCCAGCTTGGGGTTCCCTGTTTTGCACCACCCAGCCCAAAACTGAAAGCTAAAAACTCCTCCAGCAGCTTTCTCCCCCGTCCCCTCTGCTCCTCCTCACCTTTGTTCAGTCTCCCGACCAGAAGGTGTTACTTCTCCCAACCCCCCTCCTGGCTCAGGTTACATAGGGTTACCATACGTCCGTTTTTTCCCGGACATGTCCGGATTTTTGGTAATCAAACCCCCGTCCGGGGGGAATTGCCAAAAAGCCGAACATGTCCAGGAAAAATACCGCCGTCCGGGCACTTCCCCTCCCGCAGCTGCTGTGCTCCTCCCCTGACTCTTCTGCTCTGTTTAAAGCCGAGCTGCCCGAGCGCTACCGGCTTCGGGCAGCTCCCATGCCTCTGGATCCTGAGCCACCAGCCGGGCACTTCCCCTCCCGGGCTCCGGGGGCGCAGGGTCCAGAGGCATGGGGGCTGCCCGAAGCCGGTAGCGCTCGGACAGTTCTGCTCTCAAACAGAGCCGAAGAGTCAGGGGAGGAGCAGAGCCGCTGGAGCCCAGGAGGGGAAGTGCCCGGCCGGCTGCTGGTGTCCAGAGGCATGGGGGCTGCCCGAAGCTGGAGCGCTCGGGCAGCTCGGCTCTCAAACAGAGCCGAAGAGTCAGGGGAGGAGCACAGCAGCTGGATCCCGGGAGGGGAAGTGCCCGGCTGGGGTCGCAGGGTCCGGAGGCATGGGGGCTGCCCGAAGCCCGAGCGCTACCGGCTTCATGGTTTGCCAGGCAGCCTCCAGACCCTGTGCCCCCAGCTGGGCGCTTCCCCTCCCGGGCTCCAGCTGTGCTGGGGAAGCGCCGGACGGGGGCGCAGGGTCTGGAGGCTGCCCGGCAAATCATGAAGCCGGTAGCGCTCGGGCAGCCCTTTTCGTGTGGCTGGGAGGGAGGAGGGGGAGTTAGGGTGGTGACTTTGGGGAAGGGGCTGGGAAGGGGCGGAGTTGGGGTGGGGAAGGGGCGGAGTTGGGTGGGGCTGGGGGTGGGAAAGAGGCGAGACCAAGGCCCGTGGAGTGTCCTCTTTTTTTATTTTTTAAATATGGTAACCCTAGGTTACAGCTCAGGTAGCTTCTTTCAAGGGAAGTCCCCCATCCCCCATGTAACCCCTCTGCAACATTCCCAGGTCAAATCTGCCCCGCTCCCTGCTCCATCACAATCTGAAGCTATGGTTTTGTTAGTCTCCCAGCATGGAGTGGTGGGGTAGAGATGCACCCCATGATCCCACTTGGTATGTTGTGGGGTGGGATGGAGGGAGCAGTGGCCAGAGAGTTCTCCAAGGACAGCAAAAGGTGGGAAGTCTGGGATTTTTTAGATCTGTAGGTCAACCAGGGTTGCTGCATGAGAAAACCCATTATGTCCTGATGCATTTTCCTGTCTTTGTCCTGTGAGTCTCTTGGGCTTTTCTCCTGTTCTCTCTTTCCTTTTCCATGCTGTCAGTCATATTAGACATTCAAGCAGTTTTTTTATGGTCCAATACACCACTCAACATGTCCTCTTCTTTCTCTTCATCAGGATCGGCATCCCGTGAGTTCACAGAGGGTACCCTCAAGATGCTGCTGATAAAAAACAGACAGGTTTACCAGTGAATAGAGTCACCATGGAAAGGAAAGTTTCAAAGCCCCCTTCTCTCACAGATGCTGACTTTTGGTTTTGCCGGTGGGTGCCCCACCCCAGCTCCACCCCTTCCCCCAAGGCTCCGCCCCCACTCCGCCCCACTCCACCTCTTCCGGCCCCCGGTCTGCCCCCTCCCCGAGCGCCTCCCATGCACTCCTTTCTGCCCCCTCCTGTCTTAAGGGCGAGGGTTGTGTGTGTGTGTGTTTGGGGGGGGCTCAGCCTCCCCCCCAAACTGGCAATTTTCAGCATATTTATACACTTTTTTCATATTCTAGTTATAATGTGTGTCTATCATTGGTAACTTAACAATGTAATCGTTATTAAAATAGTAATGAACTACATAATTACATTATCACGAAGTACAGTATATTAAAGTCATTACACTCAGCTACAAGCAGTCTTCACTAACATCCCAGTTTAAAGACATTGTGTTCACTCTGTGCTTCAAACTTGCTTAGGGCCTGTTTTGGGACCTGAGGGCCACTGATGGCTGTGGGAAGAAGGCGGATGAGAGGGACAAGCAGTGGGGACTCTTTCTCCTCTCCCTCTCCTTGCCCCTTTCCCTCTCTCTTGTTTTTTCTCTAAGTCCTTGCTCCCCTTCCTGATGTTTCCACCTTCTTGCTTCTCACCCACATCTCTTTTCCTATCTCTGTCTCTTCTCCCCACCTCCTGGTGGCTCTGTCTAGTGCCCGCCCCCACCCACGCAGTCAAAGCGCAGAGGCGGTTCCTCCTCCTTGTGGTAGGAAGAGTTGCCTAATGGTTAAGGCACAGGCCTGGGGCTCAGGTGTTCTGGGTTTGGTTCTCTGCTCTGCCACAAACTTCCTGCTTAGCCTTGGGAAAGTCACGTCACCTCTATGTGGCCTAGATCCCACCTGCCAAATGGGGCTAATGCTGACTCTGCCTTCCAGGCTAAATCCATTCATGGCTGTGTAATGATGGGGGAAATGGAGATACCAAGATGGGTAGATTTGGGCTGAATTTCTCCACAGCCTGAGAGTGAGAGCCAGCTTCATTTAGGGTGGACGGGGGAGAGAGGGGCTCATGCCAGCTCCACAAAGGGGCGGGGGGTCAGGGCTTCAGCCCTGCAGCTTCTTCCACTAGGGTCCCACATCTTCTGCCGGGGTCGGAGGCTTCTCCCCCGCCCCAGCGTGGCTTCTGCCGGGGCCGAGGCTTCTCTTTCCCCTAATCCACCACTGTCCCCACCAGCCCTAGCCTAGCTGGGCTCCCTTGGGTCACCTGATTCCTGTTGTGGCCTCCAATAGCTGGTCATCCTGGTGGATGTTGAGCATCCCTATTTTTTTTTCCAGGGGTGCTCCAGCCCAGGAGCACCATGGAGTCCGTGCCTATGCCATCCCTTATTCCCATAAACACTTGTAATAAGAAATGCTTATTAATTTTTCAGCTTTGGAGTGTCTTGGCATGCATGGCCTCCCAGGAAGTGGGGGGAGGTAGGATTTTCTATTGCTTGAAGGAATACAATTTCTCCCTATTCCATGTGCACGAGCATAGTTCAATGGCACTGAATATTGGCACTATTTTGCATAGACAGTGGTGGTTTTAGTCAATATCTCACTTCCAAGGGTAAAAAAGGCACAGAGAACATTGTTGCTACTGGTGTCCTGAAGCTGCCTGGTCCCATATGGCGCTAGTCTGTTTACTGCAATGGTCCAATCAAACTCATCAGAGAGTGACATGAAAAAATGTCTTACTCAGGAGGAAGGAATAAGGCAACCATCCCTAGAAACCTTCAGGAGAGGATTGTAGAATATTTCCATGAAAGCTTCCCCGAGATCTCTCTGGAAGTTAAAAGGGACATCCCTGTGAACATAAACAAAGTGTTCTGCATGTCCCTTCTTCCGCTACCTAACCCAACAGGGGAATGAAAAGCAGATGACAACTCCATCATTGTTTGTTGTACCTCTACCTCTTCTCACACGAGTAAAACAATGAAAAGTCAATACCTGTCTCTTATTAACTTGGGGATGGGATGCACACACTTTCCTGAGTCCCTTCCCCTTCATCAGGCTCATCTGTGTTTTCCTAGCAGGACTAGATAGACAGCAGTAGAATATTGAACAGGTTCTGGTTCGTGGCATGGCTGGAGCCCATTGTTACATCTTTCCGCTCCTGTGTCTCCTCCTCTTCCACCTCCTCGCTGTTCACAGCAGGGGTATCTGTCTTGGGTTCCTCTCAGGTATCCACAATGGTCTGCCAAGTGTTAGTGGGGTTTCCATCAAGCATTGCATACAGCTCATTATAAAAGCAGCAGGTCTGAGGGGCATCACCCGATACATTGGTGAGCTGCCTGGTTTTGTGGTATCCCTGGAGAAGTTCCTTCACTTTCATGTGGCTCTGCTGCTGATCCCAGTTGTACCCCTTTGTCTGGATCATCTGACATAGCCTCTGCAGTTGCCTTCTGTTAGGCTATGTCTATACTGAACACCTCTCCTGGTGTAGAGTATGTATAGCTATGTACTGCAGTGAAAAGCAGGCTGTGTCTACACTAATATGTACCTACATATGTCAGTGAAAGGCTCTGATGGAGGGGAAGCAGTGGGGAAAACTCCACCAGCTCCCAGCTGCCAAGAATTCCCCCTTTGCCTCCCCCATCCCCTGCCAGAGCCTTTCCCGACTGCCAATCTTTATTGTGGCAGGGAAAGACTCTGGCAGCTCTCCACTGCTAGAGCTTTCTGTTGTGGGAGTCTTACCATGCCACGGGGAAAGGATCTGGCAGCTCCCCATTGCAGGAGTCTTTCCCCATTGCCTCCTCACTGCTTAAGTCTTTCCTCACTGCTGGAGCCTTTCCTTGTGGCAGAGAACTGCTTCCACAGTGGGGAGGCAGTGGGACACAACATTGCTAAAAAAGAGCAGTGTAGACTGAGAGGCACAGCCTGGGAGAGTAGGGATCCCTGTGGAGCACATAGCCAGGTACATGGTTCAGGAGTGTCTTTACTCATGTAAGCAGTGCCTCACCATCTACACTGCTATTTATACCCCTGCTGGGAGGTGGGGGTGTAGTTTATGTATTCTCCACACCGCTGAAAGGTGTGTGTAATGTACATATACCCCTACGGAGGCCTCTCCTTCTGCCATACTCCTGTCCCTGGATCAGACCATGATGCAGGTGCTGGGCTTCTTCTCTCCCATCTCCCATTCCCATTCCTACCACCTGCATCGCCACCTGTCATCCCACACCCTTCTTGCTCTTTTCCCTCTTTTGAACAGCACTGTATTTCAGTTTAATCTCTCTCCCATTCCATGTTGCTGTCATCTACTTTCCACCCAGCTAAGCCTTCGTCTCTGATTTCAACTTCTGGCTCTCTCTCTTCCTCTCCTCACAGTCTCCCATGCTCAACCTCAGTTACTTTAATTTCCATGTTGAGGATACATTTCACTCCTTAGTTATATGTTTCCTTGTCCTCCCCTCTTCATTCAACCTGCAGACCTGGTTCAACTCTCCCACTCACCATAAGGGCCATTCACTTTATCTGGTCTTCACCAAGAACTGTTTTCTCTCTCTCATTTCTTAGTTGCTTAGTTCCACCTCTCCAACCACCACCTGGTTACTTTCAGCATCACCCATCAGCCCCCCCCCCACCAACTTATGCCCTGTCACTCAGCCTTTCTTTGACTTCCAGTCATTGGTGTTGATGACTTCTTGTCTTCTCCCAACCCTCTCCTCCCTGCCCTTTTCTCCCTTTCTGCCATTGATTGATAGTTGTTGATTCTATCCAAGCTTCACTCTTGTCCACCTCCTCCATCTTTTGCTCCTCTCTTCCATCACAGTGTCCACCCTGTCAACTCCAAGCCCTGCTTCACTCCCAATGTCCACCTCCTCCACTCTGTCTCTCATGCAGCAGAACATCTCTGGTGGAAATCCCATGTCCAGGCTGTCTTCCCTCATTACAAATTCATTCTCTCCTCCTTCATTTCTGCCATCTTCCTTGCGAAAAAGCTTACTTCTCCAGCTTCATTGAATCTCATGTCTTCAGCTCCAGTTGGCTTTTTGCCACCTTTGACTCACTTCTCAAACCCTCCCCTCTTCCTTCCTCTGTTTCTCTCTCTGCACAGGATCCTGAAGATTTCTTCCAAGAGATAATTAACAATGTACATTGAGGCTTTCCCCTCCCTTCCATTTGCCTTCTATTTCCCCTCCCACAACTCTCTCCTCCTCACCTGTCACACACACAGGCATGTCCCTTGTCTGCTATCTTCCTCTAACACCTCCATTTGCCCCAGTGTCCCCATCTCATCTTATCCCTACACCTGCTCTCATCCCCTCCCTTATTCTTCTCCGGAACATCTAGTTCTCCTGATTCTTTCCCCTCACTGTACAAATGTGCGTTAGTCTCACCCATCTTAAAAAGAACCTATTCTTGACCCCACTTCCTTCTCCAACTACTCCAGATCTCCCCTCTTCTTTTCATCAGTAAGCTCATAAAACTCACTGTCTATAATCAGTTTAGAATTCCTCCACTCCAATTTCATTCTAGATCCTTTACAATCCAGCTTCCACCCCCTGCACTCCACTGAAATGCCTCTCACCAAAGTCTCTAATGATTTCTTCCTGGTCAAAGGTCAGAATCAGTATTACACCCTCATCCTCCTTGATCTGTCAAAGTACCTTCAACACAGTTGACCATGCTCTTTTTTCTTTAAATCTTGTCCTCTTTTGGTTTCTGTGACTCTGTCCTCTACTAGTTCTCCTCCTGCCTAATTGCTCCTCCAGTGTGTCCTTTGAAGGACCCTCCCCATCTCCCCTTCAATTTTCTGTGGGGGTTCCACAGGGCTCTGTATTTGTCCCCTTTATCTTCTCCTTCAACACCTTCTCTCTGTGTAATCTCATCTGCAAGAACAAAATCCACTACAATCTCTATGTGGATGATTTACAGATCTCGCTCTCTACTCCAGATCTGTCTGCTTCTGTCCAAGCTAAAATGTCTGCCTGTCTCTCTGATATCTCCTCATGGATGTCTAGCCATCAGTTCAGGCTGAATATGACTCAAACAGCTCTTAAAATGCCTCATGCCCCAAGCCATCCACATTACTTCCTTTCTTGATCCCTGTAGACAACACCACCATCCTGCCTGTAATTCAGGCCAATAACCTCGACACCATCTTTGAGTTGTACCTCTATCTAGGTCCTCACATCCTGGCTATGTCTACATCTCACAGATTATTTCTGCATAACATCTCTAATATACAGCTTTTCTTAGCCTTCCACACAGCTAAAACTCTCATTCAAATTCTCATCATGTTGCTTTTCAATTATTGCAATACCCTTTTTTCTGGTCTTGACAAATGCAGTCTTCTTGCCCTGCTCACATCCATTCAGAATGCTGCTGCAAAGATCAATTTCCTACCCCATTGCTATGACTACATCACCCCGCTCTTTGCATTCCTCCACTGGCTCCTCCTACTCTATCACTTCAAACATAACCTGCTTGTCTTCACTTGCAAGGCTCTTCACAACCTATCCCCAAACTAGCTTTCATCTCTCATTCACAATTAAGATGTCATCTCCTCTGATCTGCTCACAGTGCTAGTCTCCACTGCCCACTTGTTACATTTTCAAACAAGCACATATGTAATTTCTCTCATGCTGCTCCTCACACTTGGGAGGGCTCCCCTCAAACATCTGCAAAGCTACCTTATTATTTTCCTTCAGCCTCTCCATTGCTGTGATACCTGGAAAACACTTGACCACAATTAGACTGCTGATGTGCTGAGATCACTGCCTATCATGCTGACCAATATTGTCTCATCGCTTTATTGCATTCCCTTATCAGTCTGTCTGTATTCATCTGTTGTCTTTTGTTTTATACTTACGATATGTCTACACATCAAACAAATGCTGTGCACAGGCTAGCCTACCCAAGCTAGCTTGAATCAGCTCATGGGTATGAATAGCAGTGAAGATAGTGCAGCGTGAGCTTCAACATGGGTAGTAAAAGCCCAGTATGGACCCTGGGCACATACTTAACTTGCTAGCCCACTCTGAAGACTGCACTTACTTATCTTTACTGCTATTGTTACCCTTGCTATCTGGATTATTACCCATGCTATGGTGCAGTCAGCCTGAAACATCCCAGAGTGCTGTGCATATTTGGAAATATTTGAAAGCACCATGGGGCATTACAAACACGAAAAATCATTTGGCCATGGGGAGGGAGGCTTCAAATTAACTGTAGGGCAAAGATTGTAAGAATCTTGACAAAGAAACATTCAGTGATTTGCTAGTAAATAATACATTTTAATTAGATAAATTGGCTTTGTTCTTCTTATCTTTAGATCATTTGAAAATTGGCAGTAAATACTAAATACATGAATCCTCTTGTCTCCACCAATAGAACCAAAACTCTAAAGGAAAGCAATTTAAGAAAAACAACTTGGCAATTCTCTAGACAACAGGCTTACTGTGCAGACGATATGCTTGCTCTCAAATTTATGGAGTAAATTTAATTAGATTCTTAGAAGAATGGAAAGGAATTGAGTATATCCTAGAGAGCAGGAGATAACAAAAATATTAAAGGAGCTCTCCTTCTCGCCCCCTAAAACTAGATCTTGAACCAGGGCCACCCAGAGGATTCAGGGGGTCTGGGGCAAAGCAATTTTGGGGGCCCCTTCCATTAAAAAAAAGTTGCAATACCACAGAATACTATATTCTCGTGGGGGCCCCTGTGGGGCCCAGGGCCTGGGGCAAATTGCCCCACTTGCCCCCCGCTCTGGGCGACCCTGTCTTGAACTTCTGATAACAGATTTCTTCATAAAAGACAGAACCAAAATCCAACACACCCAAATCTGTGGGAGGAGATCAAAAATTGGATTCAAATCCCAACTGTTCTAAAATTCAGGGTGCTTGGTCCATGATAGAGAAAGTTTCAAACTGCAAAACCAGATCTGAACCCAGATTTGAGGTTTAGATCCAAGCTCCAAATGAATATAAATGGATTTTTGATCAATCTGTTTTGCTAATGTAAATAAAACGGTGAAATTGTGAAATAAATTTGTCATACCACTTTCAAGAAATTAACAAGAAAAATACTCAGTTGAAGAATATAAGTTATCCCTTTAATATTTGTTATGTCCTTACATACATTTGAAATGTTCTTTCAGTCTAGGAACTTGATGCTGAACTGTTGGAAGGTGGTAGATGATTCAAGATATTTTCTATCTCTAATATAAACATTTAATTTTACAAATAATATTTTGTTCATTTTTACAGCCATGATGTGTCAGACATATATAAGAAAAATCCCACTTTTCTTGTTTTTTCCCTCCCCCTAGTTTTTTGCAGAATCTCAAAGTTCTTCAGAGTACCTTATTCTCGCGAGATTCAACAGCTTCTGTTTCTCAGCAATGTTATAAATGTGAAAGCTGACCCTGCAAGGCTTAAATACGTGCCCTTTGCTTTTATGCTAGTCATGAAAATCACAATTGCTGTAATAATTTGCTCCTAGCAGTAGTCTAGCAGCTGTCTAAATTTACAAGGTCACTACTAGCACAACCTAAGCCAAACTTTTTAGAGACCTCAGGGTCAGGTTTCAAATAACTGCACATTCCTACTTTAACCAAAAGCAATCCCTGAGACTCAGCACACTTTAAAGATGAATGTTCATCTCATCTCACATTTGAAACTTCAAAGGGCCAATTACTACTGGGCTGATATGGGCTGTTTCATGATACTTCCTGTGCAAAGTGCTACCTCTCTGCACTTTGATTCTGATGCTTCTGTTTTCACTGGCCAGTTTCTCTTTGGCAATACAAAATTCAATACCAGGTTTCCTCTCACCTCTCTTGCACTTGTTAAAAGCAATTAGTGTTAGCATCTATATGTGAACTTTGATTTCTGTTTCCAGGACAGAGATTATGTTCTTTGCGATGGCTACATTAATCATTCATTGTTAGGTTACTTTACAGTCAAAACTATTAGAAACACCTGGCTTAAAAAAATAAAACTACAAAAAGTCAGGGTTAAGCTAAAGAGGATAACACTTTGACACCTTCAGTACATAGTTTGTTTGCAAGGAAAAACATTGACAATGCTAATCAGTCAAGCTAAAACCAATGCTTACTTCAGAGGGCAACTGGAAAATTAGTCTATTGTATGTGTTTATATGTGCTGTCAAGAGAGTTTATTTTTAATTTATAATTCACATTTCAACTCAGTGATTTAAAGGCTTGTCTCCTGGATGAACTCAGGTGTCCAACCTTTGTGATATGGTCCATGTGTGGGACACAGACACAAATCACTCATCCTTTACTAAAACATTCCACCCCCACAATGGTAGTAAAGAGCAATATAGACCAAGCAGTGTTTTTTGGTATCTAATCCAGAATCTTCTTGTACGTCACTTTAATATCCAGGTACGATTCCAATGAGAATTCTGGGCCATTTTCATCACGCCTCAGAAGACCTGTGGTAATAATTTCCTTTTAAAGCACTGCTGACTAATTAAATTTTTGAATCAATTGAAGTAAATTAGACTACTGAGGATAGTTTTTGGGAAAAATAAAAAATAAAGTTAATATTTTACAAAACATAAGCCTGTATTATATCCCCTGAAGCAGCTGCCTAGTCAGAAAGCTGAGGTATAATCCTGAAAAGAACTAAATTAAATTTATTTGTGAATTAAAACACAAATAAAAATAAATAACTACTCACATATAACCTCTTCCCACAAAATAGCAAAACAATATAATTTTCTTTTTCTACTCTTAATTTTGATAACTTTCTCCAAATACAGTCATATAGACTGGTGTATATATATATATACACATATACATCTCTCTCTATATATATACATTTATCTTTCTCTCTCTCTCTTTATATATATACATATATACATTTGTATGGTAATACTTGCATAATCTAATATAAATACAATTCCTTTTCTGAAATTTTAAAGACTGTACAGACAAAGCTTCTTAAATATTGTGTAAGTTTTGCTTCAACATTTTAAAAGTTCAGTTGTGTCTTGGCACTAACTGCAATTTTGAAAGTGTTTGTACTTCACAAGAAAAATAAATGAGTGAAATCATTCCCAGTAACTTAATACCCTTAAATGGTTTATACTAAAATGGTTTGCTCTCTTTTCAGGGATTTATCTTAATGATATCATTCCAGAGGAGTCTGGTTTAGATCAAACTGGGTTAAAGATCATGACTGTCAAAAGATGATGTCATTAGATTCCATGACTAACAAAGCCAGGGGTCATTTTGAGTACAAAAAAGAT
This sequence comes from Chrysemys picta bellii, assembly GCF_011386835.1. Classification (NCBI taxonomy): domain Eukaryota; kingdom Metazoa; phylum Chordata; order Testudines; family Emydidae; genus Chrysemys; species Chrysemys picta. The sequence goes on from NC_088792.1 coordinate 124,372,173, forward strand.
TGGTATTCATGATGTGTTTATTTTCAGTCATACAGTTAATAAATAGAATAAAATGTAAAAAAAGTAAAACATCACATTGGCATAATCTAACCACAATAGCTCAGTACTATGACATATCACCTTTATATTTGTTTATGACTCTATATCATAAATACTTATTCACAAACTTGATCTGAATGCCTCTGAAGGAGATTCTAAAAATGCTTGGTTGAAACAAACAAAAAGTATATTTAACCTAAAGTCCAGATTGTCTATTAACCACTGCATTTATGTGTTAGGAGAGAGAAAGAGAAGGATTTATATTGTACATGTGCAGATATGGTATTTAATATATTACAAGTATGTGTGCAGACATGTGCATGTAGATATGTAAAATTATATTAATGTAACACCCCAAACTGTGTGAGGCACTTTACAGAGGAAAGAGAAGTACTGGACTATGCCTTGAAATTGTGATGTAACAAGCAGAGGTAGCAAACGACACACTTGTAGTGCCATTTTCAGTTTGAAATTGAGAAGCACAAACACTTCAAGGTTACAGTTAAACATAAACAACATGGAATACCAAAGGAGTTGGTATCAGACAATGGTCTTTAGAACAATTCATAAGAATTCCAGCTATTTGCAAATAGGGCTAGGTCTACACTACCCGCCTGAATCGGCGGGTAGAAATCGACCTCTCGGGGATCGATTTATCGCGCCCCGTCCGGACGCGACAATCGATCCCCGAATCGACGCTCTTACTCCACCAGCGGAGGTGGGAGTAAGCGCCGTCGACAGGAAGCCGCAGAGGTCGATTTTGCCGCCGTCCCTACAGCGGGGTAAGTCGGCTGCGATACGTCGAATTCAGCTACGCTATTCACGTAGCTGAATTTGCATATCTTAAATCGACACCCCCCCCGTAGTGTAGATGTAGCCTAGCTGTGATTTTCATCATGCTCTTAGCCCCTGCAGTCTGCCAGCCAATGGGCAACTAGAAAAAGAAGCACAGACTGAAACCCCTCATGGTAAAAATATCAAGCAAGGTGAAGGAGAACCATATCTAGCTATGCTCAAAAACAGGCATATGCAGTCCAATGACAGAGGATCCTACTAATGAGTTGTTGCTTGCATTTCATTTGTCTTCAACAATTGAAGCCAAAATAATCATTTAAGCTATAGTACAGGAAAAGTTTATGACTAAATCAGTTTGCCAATTGGGGGACTTAGGTGCCTAAGTGACTTTTGAAAATGGGACTTAATTTAGGGCTTGATTTGCAAAAACACTTTGCCACCTACCTGCCTCTTCAGGTGCATAAATCCCAGAGGCCTCACTGGGATTCACAAAACCTCCACTCAGCTAGGGTGACCAGATGTCCCGATTTTATAGGGACAGTATTACATAGGCTCCTATTACCCCACACCCTGTCCCCATTTTTCACATTTGCTGTCTGGTCACCCTACACTCAGCTGTCCCTGAATGCTGTAGGCACCTAAACTCTCTCACAGTTTTGCAATAAAAGTTGCCTTGGTTCCTATGTTTCTGCCTGTGTGCAAGAGCACTGCAGCTCCGCACTAGTCATCTGGACACCTAAGCCCCAGAGAACTGGGGAGAAGATGGCTGTTCATTGGCCTAACTTGCCTGATCCAGTAAGCGTGCTGAGACTTCACCTATTGGAACAGGCCCCTATAAAGAAGTTCACACAAAAATTACAGCAGTAGCTGCCAATTCATAATTTTTAGCCCAGTGTACTCACCTGGGACATGAGGATAAGGGAACTGAACAGAGATCTATCACCTCTTATATGAGTGCCCTAACCAGTAATCCATTCTGATGTGGGGACTTTCTCAGTCTCTTCTGCTGCAGCCGTTCCACTCTGGATTAAATCATTTAAAAAGTCATTGGAGCAGGGGGACTGGGTCCGGGGTCTTCCACATCCCTGTGAGTACCCTAACCATTGGGTAAAAATTATGGAGCAAGAGTGTCTTTTCCTTCTCCTTCACCCTCTGACCCCAGGGGCTTCTTGATAAAACAGCATAGACCTAGACAGGTTTGCATCTGAAAATCCCAAGGAAGTCCCTGCAGTCTGGGTTTAGGTGTCTATCTCCAAGAGACACTCTTTAGTTTGGCATCTCCCATTGGCTATTGTAGACAAACAGATGCCTAGTATTCTGGCCTTTGTGAATCCCATTCTGAGGTGCCCATCTCCCCATTCATTTTACAGGGAGCCTAGGTGCTGAACTTAGGCTTCATGAATCCCAGTGATTGTCTAGGCACCTAAAAGTTAGTTAAGTTTCTTTATCAATCTAGCCCTTAAATGCTTTTGAAAATTTTACTATGACTCTATAATTGACATCACATATTTCAACAGAATATCAGAGATATCAGCTTTCTCTGAGTCATTTAGGAATGTTTATGAAAAAAAAAAAAGGGAGGATTCAAGGATGTTGCTTGGACAACTCTCTCCACTTTTCCCCCTGGAAAAACCAGGACAGATGTCCTTCCTTTCCCCTCCGCCTCTATGGCTGGGGGACAGGTAAGATTTGGAAATCTGTTTTACTATGCCACCTGGGGCTATTAATTATTTTGGCCAATCCCAAGCCTCCTTCCCAGGATGATCCTCCTCCTCTACTCTCCATCCTGTGACACACCCTCTCTTGTCCTCCACTTCCACCACCACTGCTTTCTCCAGCCCCTCTGGCTTCTCCTACTGCACAGGCTGTGCAGTGCGGGTTTGACAACAGGCAAGCTGCAGCGAGAATCTGTGGGGCTTGGGGCACTAGATTCACTGCCCAAGTCACAGGCTGCATGTTGTGCTCTAACTGCCCTGTGGGGAGGGGACCATAGTCCAATAGGATCTACCGGGGAAAATTAGAGTGCAACATATATAATGTGTGTGCTTCCAAAATTAGTAGATTTAAACCTGAATTAATTGTTTGTAATTAAAGGTAAAACTTGGAAGGATTATGGAAAATTGGGATGTGGGAGTAGTTTGGCATCTGTGCTATATTAATTTGATATGTTTTTGTTTTCCTCTACCGGAAGGGAGTTGTAATATTATTGGGAGCCACCAGATGGTGTTATGAGCTCTGCTTATGAAGTGTTTAGGAGCTAGTTGGTGAAGAACTGCTGTTTGTTAGCTGTGGTGCACTTCTCAATTGCTAAGCATATCACCAATAAAGTCTGTTCACTGCATTCATCTCTCTGATTGTAATCATTCCAATGTGCAGCTGCTGACCATGCAAGCAAATAAAAAAAGGCTACCTGTTACCAAAACATTTCATACACAACTCTGCTGTACATCCTGCTACATACTACTGCCCCCTTAGGTCTTCAAGAATGCCAATCCTAACGCCCCCTTCAATTCCTTCTCCCACTTCTACACTTTTTTCAATGCCAGATGCCCTAAGCAAGGAATACCCTCCCTTTTCCTGTTTGCCAAGACAACACCAATCCCTCATTTACATTCCCCCCAAAATTCACTTCTGCTGTATCATCTATAAGAAATGAATTATAGAGCTCATAACACCATCTGGTGGCTCCCAATAATATGTGTTGCATAAGAGAAAATGAAGATTTCCTGGACAGACGTCAGGATATGCTTCTATGGGCAAAACATTCTGAAGAATCAGAGCAGGCTGTGCAGCAGGGACAGAAGGATGGCAAAGAAATTTGGCAGCATGTGACCTCCAGAAGAAAGAGGAGCATCTATGTACCAGCAATGCAGATACAGGTGAGCAACCGTATTCATGTTCTCTCCACAGGTACTAATGCGGAGAGTGGACTAGATGATACATTTGAGGGAAGGGAGTAGAAGGAGACTCCACTGATTGGAAGGCATGAGATGCACTGTCCTAGGGATGGGGGTTCCACGACCACTGCTCCCAAGAGAAGGAGGTGGGTCATGGTGGTCTGGGACTCCCTCCTCAGGGGGATGGAGTCATCTATCCGCCGCCCCGACTGGGAACACTGAGAGGTCTGCTGCTTGACAGGAGCTAGGATTCACAATGTGACGGTGAGACTGCCAAGACTAGTCAAGCCCTTGGATCGCTATCCCTTCCTGCTTCTCCATGTGGGCAACAATGATACTGCCAAGAATGACCTTGACCAGATCACTGCAGGCTACGTGGCTCTGGGAAGAAGGATAAAGGAATTTGAGGCGCAAGTAGTGTTCTGGTACATCCTCCCTGTGGAAGGGTAGAGATGGTCGAATCATGGAAGTCAATGCATGGTTACACAGGTGGTGTCGGAGAGAATGCTTTGGATTCTTTGACCAGGGGCTGGTGTTCTAAGAAGGAGGAGGGCTAGGCAGAGATGGGCTCCACCTAACAGAGAGAGGGAAGAGCATCTTAGCATGCAGAATAGCTAACCTGTGAGGAGGGCTTTAAACAAGGATCACTAGGGGAAGGAGACCAATGCCCTGAGGTAAATGGGTAAATGGGATACCGGAGGAAGCACGAGCAGGAGAGTGCAAGAGGGGAGGACTCCTGTCTCATACTGAGAAAGTGGGGAGATCAGCAAGTTATCTTAAATGCCTATACACAAATGCAAGAAGCCTGGGAAACATGCAGGGAGAATTGGAAGTCCTGGCACAGTCAAGGAATTATGACGTGATTGGAATAACAGAGACTTGGTGAGATAACTCACATGACTGGAGTACTGTCATGGATGGATATAAACTGTTCAGGAAGGACAGGCAGGGCGGAAAAGGTGGGGGAGTTGCATTGTATGTAAGAGAGCAGTATGACTGCTCAGAGCTATGGTATGAAACTGCAGAAAAATCAGAGAGTCTCTAGATTAAGATTAGAAGTGTGAGCAACAAGGCTGATGTCGTGGTGGGAGTCTGCTATAGACCACCAGACAATGGGGATGAGGTGGATGAGGCTTTCTTCCGGCAACTAGCAGAAGTTACTAGATCACAGGCCCTAGTTCTCATGGGAGACATCAATCACCCTGATATCTGCTGGGAGAGTGATACAGCGGTGCACAGACAATCCAGGAAGTTTTTGGAAAGTGTAGGGGACAATTTCCTAGTGTAAGTGCTGGAGGAACTAACTAGGGGCAGAGCTCTTCTTGACCTGCTGCTCACAAACCGGGAAGAACTAGTAGGGGAAGCAAAAGTCTATGGGAACCTGGTAGAGTGACCATGAGATGGTCGAGGTCAGGATTCTGATACAAGGAAGAAAGGAGAGCAGCAAAATACGGACCCTGGACTTCAGAAAAGCAAACTCCCTCAGAGAACAGATGGGCAGGATCCCTTGGGAGATTAACATGAGGGGGAAAGAAGTCCAGGAGAGCTGGCTGTATTTTAAAGAATCCTTATTGAGGTTGCAGGAACAAACCATCCCGATGTGTAGAAAGAACAGTAAATTTGGCAGGTGACCAGCTTGGCTTAACAGGGAAATCCTTGCCTATCTTAAACACAAAAAAGAAGCTTATGAGAAGTGGAAGATTGGACAAATGACCAGGGAGGTGTATAAAAATATTGCTCAGGCATGCAGGAGTTAAATCAGGAAGGCCAAATCACACTTGGAGTTGCAGCTAGCAAGAGATGTTAAGAGTAACAAGAAGGGTTTCTTCAGGTATGTTAGCAACAAGAAGAAAGTCAAGGAAACTGTGGGCTCCTTACTGAATGAGGAAGGCAACCTAGTGACAGAGGATGTGGAAAAAGCTCATCTACTCAATGCTTTTTTTGCCTCTATCTTCACAAACAAGGTCAGCTCCCAGACTACTGCACTGGGCAGTACAGCATGGGGAGGAGGTGACCAGCCCTCTGTGGAGAAAGAAGTGGTTCTGTACTATTTAGAAAAGCTAGATGAGCACAAGTCCATGGGGCCAGATGCACTGCATCCAAGGGTGCTAAAGGAGTTGGCGGATGTGATTGCAGATCCATTGGCCATTATCTTTGAAAACTCATGGTGATAGGGGGAGGTCCCGGATGACTGGAAAAAGGCTAATGTAGTGCCCATCTTTAAAAAAGGGAAGAAGGAGGATCTGGGGAATTACAGACCAGTCAACCTTACCTCAGTCTCTGGCAAAATCATGGAGAGGTCCTCAAGGAATCAATTCTGAAGCACGTGGAGGGGAGGAAAGTGATCAGGAACAGTCAGCATGGATTCACCAAGGGCAAGTCATGCCTGACTAACCTAATTGCCTTCTATGATGAGATAACTGGCTCTGTGGCTGAGGGGTAAGCAGTGGATGTGTTATTCCTTGACTTTCACAAAGCTTTTGATATGGTCTCCCACAGTATTCTTGCCAGCAAGTTTAAGAAGTATGGGCTGGATGAATGGACTATAAGGTGGTTTGAAAGCTGGCTAGATCGTCAGGCTCAACGGGTAGTGATCAATGGCTCCATGTCTAGTTGGCAGCTGGTATCAAGCGGAGTACCCTGGGGGTCGGTCTTGGGGCTGGTTTTGTTCAATATCTTCATTAATGATCTGGAGGATGGCATGGACTGCACCCTCACAAGTTTGCAGATGACACTAAACTGGGAGGAGTGGTAGATACACTGGAGGCTAGGGATAGGATACAGAGGGACCTAGACAAATTAGAGGATTGGGCCAAAATAAATCTGATGGGGTTCAACAAGGAGAAGTGCAGAGTCCAGAATTTAGGATGGAAGAATCCCATGCACTGCTACAGACTAGGACCTGAATGGCTAGGCAGCAGTTCTGCAGAAAAGGACCTAGGGGTTACAGTGGACGAGAAGCTGGATATGAGTCAACAGTGTGCCCTTTTTGCCAAGAAGGCTAACGGCATTTTGGGCTGTATAAATAGGGGCATTGCCAGCAGATCGAGGGATGTGATCATTCCCCTCTATTCGACATTGGTGAGGCCTCATTTGGATTACTGTGTCCAGTTTTGGGCCCCACACTACAAGAAGGATGTGGAAAAATTTGAGAGAGTCCAGCGGAGGGCAACAAAAATGATTAGGAGGCTGGAGCACATGACTTATGAGGAGAGGCTGAGGGAACTGGGATTGTTTAGTCTGCAGAAGAGAAGAATGAGGGGGGATTTGATAGCTGCTTTCAACTACCTGAAAGGGGGTTCCAAAGAGGATGGCTCTAGACTGTTCTCAGAGGTAGCAGATGACAGAACAAGGAGTAATGGTCTCAAGTTGCAGTGTGGGAGGTTTAGGTTGGATATTAGGAAAAACTTTTTCACTAGGTGGGTGGTGAAGCACTGGAATGGGTTACCTAGGGAAGTGGTATCTTGCATCTGAAGAAGTGAGGTTCTTACCCACGAAAGCTTATGCTCCCAATACTTCTGTTAGTCTCAAAGGTGCCACAGGACCCTCTCTTGCTTTTTACAGATTCAGACTAACACGGCTACCCCTCTGATACTAGGGAAGTGGTGCAGTCTCCTTCTTTGGAGGTTTTTAAGTCAGGCTTTACAAGGCCCTGGCTGGGATGATTTAGTTGGGGATTAGTCCTGCTTTGAGCAGGGGGTTGGACTAGATGACCTCCTGAGGTCCCTTCCAACCCTGATATTCTATGATTCTATGAACCCCAAGTCCCAGCCACAGGCTGGCTGACCTAGCCCTAGCCCCAGCCCCAGAGGCAGCACGCTTCCCAGAAGAGGAGCAACCTTCCTGGGCTGGGGCCAAGGGGCAAGTGGCAAGCAAGAGGCGGCCACAGGGTGGAGTATGGGTGGGGCCACGCAGGGCCTTTTGGGTAGACATAGCCTCCCCCAGCCTACAATACATGCAGGTCATGATTAAATTTCATACTATTTCTCTTACTCCAGTTTTCAAGGTCATCCAAATAATCTTGTATGATATTCTGGTCCTTCTCCAATTTTGTGTCATCCACAAACTTTGTTAGCAGACTCCCACTTTTTGTGCCAAGGTCATTTTTGAAAGTGTTAAATGAGTCCCAAGACCGATCCTTGAAGAGATCCAATAACCTCCCTCCAGTCTAACAGATCACCTTTCAGTAGACCTCTTGTGGTCTCCTCTTACCTTACCCACCCTTCAAGTCTTATATTTATTTCAATCTTCTCCAATTTATCTAAAAATTTCCCATGAGGAACTGTATCAAATGCTTTACTGAAATCCAGGCAGATTAGATCTATAGCATTTCCTTTGTCTAGAAAATCAGTTATCTTCTCAAAGAGAGAGATCAGGTTGGTCTAGCATGAGCTACCTTCTGTAACACCATGTGGCATTTTATCCCAATTACCATTTACTTCTATGTCTTCAAGTACTCTCTTTTTCAAAATTTGATCCAAGACCTTGCATACAGCTGAGGCCAAATTAACAGGCCTGTAGTTTCCCAGATCACTTCCCCCCCCCTTTCTTAAATATAGTACCATGTATGAAATTCCGGGTTCATAGGGACCTGACCCCGCAGTTTACAGATTCATTAACAGTCCTTGGTATTCGGTTTGCAATTTCATGTGCCAGTTCCTTTAATATTCTTGGATGGAGATTATCCAGCCTCTCTCTCCCCATCCTCCCCCCCCATTTGGTCCCATTAAGTTGTATAAATTTTCCTTCTACCTTGGATGCAGTAATTTCTACTTCCATATCTCTGTTTCCATTAGCCCCCAACTTTCTCATTACCCTTATTAAAAACCGAGGCATAGTAGTTGTTTAGGTTTCAGGCCATATTAAGATTATCTTTAATCTATACCCCATCTTTGTGCTTAATGATCTCATGTCTTCTTTCCTTGTTTTATTGTTATGTATATGAATAAAGAATCTTTTTACTATTTCCTTCATGAGTATACTCCACCATGTGAAGAGCTAGAATTCCTTCATCAATTCCACCTCAAAAAATTCTTTCACAAAAATGATGATACCACCCATAACTACCACATCTCCACCAACAGTCATAAGAAGAAAGAATCATCTGACTGGACATCCCACAGTGGATGAAAATACACACTTGATTATTACATTGATTGCAGGAAAAAAGAAAATTGACTGTGAAATCCTTAACAAACATGACATCCACCACAATCTCTCCATCACTGAGAAGACAGCTATATAGTCCCCGAAATCTAACCACTAATCTTAACCACCTAACCACTAATCTTAACCTTTACTGCAGCCTGCACCCCGTTGGTTCTCAAAATATGTTCTTGCACCCCTTATCAAAAATCAAAATATGTTCTCGCACTCCTTAAACCTAAAACATATGTTCTCGCACCTCTTAAACCTAGATATATTTTTGTTTGTATATTTCAGTAATCGTTAAAAAATGTATAATGTTAATAAATACATAGGTTTGATGAAACAAAGTAGTTGTACTTATGTGCCTTTGCTTAATTTGTGTTTTCGATGATTTACTTTCTAAAAAAATCTGGCATGTCTCGAACTCCCAGAAAGGGCATCTCGCACCCCCAGCGGGTACGTGCACCCCAGGTTAAGAACCACTGCACTAGATAGTGATCAATCCAGAAGACAAAGGGGGTGCCATCACAGTTCTCAACTGTGATGACTATATCAACGAGGCAAACTGACAATGCTCCAACACCATCTACTTTGGAGATCTTAGAGAAGACCCTACACCACAATTCACTCAAGGATTTAAAAGGATATCATCAAATCCTGACCCCAACCCCCCAAAACAACCTCATTCCCCTCAAACCCACCCCAAAGACCTTCTACATGCTTTCTAAGATACACAAAGGGAACCCAGGTAGACCCATCATACCTGACTACAACACTCTTACTGAAGGAATATCAGGATACACAGAAAACATCCTCAAACCCCTCACCACACAAAGTGCCAGCTTCCTCCAAGACACAACTGACTTCCTACAGAAGGGTGAAACCAGACAATCACTATGCTCTCAAATTAACTCACACATAAAAATGATAAAAAACAAAACCACCATATCACCGGTGAGTGAACATGTTTCACAAAGCAATCTATAGCTGACATCTCAGTCCTCATCCTCAGAGGAAACCTGCACAACATCTTCAAAAGAGGAGCCTGGGAGCTTAAATGCATAACTTTGCTATACACTAAAAATCATGGACTTAATAAAGATACTGGATTTATAACTAATTACAATAATCTGTAATAATAAATAGCTCACCTTTTTTGTCCTATGACTGCAGAGGTCTTAGCAGGCAACTTTATTTTAAATAGTCTCTTAGAATATACGTTAAATACTTATGCTAAACAATCTGTTCCATCGTTTATTTAGCTGTGATACTCTGAGTACATTTCCCAGACTCAAAGAAGAACTTTTGGTAAGCTTGAAAACTTGTTTCTTTCACCAAAAGTTGATCCAGCAAAAGATATGACCTCACCCACCTTGTCTCTCTAATATCCTGGGACCAATACAACTATAACAACACTGCAAACACGGGGGCTATCCTACGACTACTTGGATGTCACCAAATTCAGTCTGATACCTCGCTATGCAGCAATGAAGGCTGCATCAGTCATACTGTAAACAGTGCTAAGATTATAAGGTATATCTGGAGGAGCAGTTCTGATAGACCAGGAAGATCTCAGTACTTCCGTGGCAGCCAAAAGAGACTTATATACTAGAGAGCTAATTGCTCAGTCAGTTGCCTAATCAGCGTCCATTCAATGCATGAGTTAAGGTTCTGTTTTTAAAATAGGATGTGATTTTCATAGAATCTTAGAACTGTCAGGTTAGATGGCTGAGACAGGATCAAGTATACCTAGATGATCCCTGACAGGAATTTGTCTAACCTATTCTTAAAATCCTCAATGGTAGGAATTCGACAACCTCCCTTGGCAACCAATTCCAGTACTATATAATTTATATTCATTGCAATCAACTTCCCCATTCTTCTATTTTATCATATAGTGAGTGTTTTTTTGTTGTTGTTTTTTTGTTTTTTTAAATTTATAGCCGCTTTTGTTTCCTATCTAAGACAGGTTGGTCTTTAACTAATGTAAACTTATTTTTTCATTATGGGATTGTGCCTTTGGGGGCCTCTAGTAAAATTATCTTAACCAGTTTCCAATTATCATTCACACTTTTCTGTTTAAATTCTTTCTCCCCATTGATTTAGATATAATTGTTTTCAGCATAGTGTGTGTCTGTGTGTGTAAGGTAACCTGCTATGTTACTGTTATTGGGGCTACATTATGGCTGGCTATACACAGACGCACAAAGGAAGAGAGAGTACTAGAAAACTTCCTTCCCTTGCCTTTCATACCTGCACAGGTTTCAGCCATAATATCATAATTGTATATATTTTGCTTGAATATACAAATATTTGAGTGTAACAAGCCCCTCTCCCCAAAGAAAATTCATTTTTGATGAAAATTAACATATTTGAGTGAAGATAATGACATAATGAAAATAGGCAAAAATTCACATTTTCACATTTCCAATGAGAAAATAATTATATCACTAATTTCAACCTAATAAATAATAATAACAATAATAATTTTGAAGGTGCAAGTGTAATATTTCCAAGAAAATGTGAATTTTATTCAGGTCTAGCCAGTTCTTCTATATGAAAATGTCAGTAAATATCACATTTGATACACTGCTTATTTATTATGCAATATATGCATTCCTCAGTTTGATTGTATGTTTACAATAATTTCTAATTTTCTGCTAATACTAATAAGATAATCATGTGTTAACATGTTGTATTATGACATTCATCTGTCTCAAAGCACTTTACCAGTACACACAGTGGTGAATATTATTATCTTCATTTTAAAGATGGGGAAACTGAAGTCTGCAGATTTAAGTGACTTGCCCCCTCGTCAGATAGCAAGTCATTAGTGGAGCTGGGAACTGAACCTCTGTTTCCAATGATTCCAACACTGTCTTATCCACTGAACCACACAAAACCCCTAGCCTTACAGCCTCTCTGCTGTTAAGGAGGAGGAAAGTCTCAGAAAAGGAAAAAGCAAGCTAGAGCAGAGGGAAGTGATCCCATAGTTGGGAAAGTTCTTCAAGATAATGTCATGGTATCCTCTCACACTGAGGATACCCCTCTGTGGGAGGGGATCCAAGTTATTAGGAAGAGACAAGTAATGGTTATGAGGGATTTGATTATTAGAAAAAGATAGTTGGGTTTGTGATGACCAGGAGAATAACATGGTGAATTGCCTGCCTGGTGTGAAGGGTGCAGACCACTCAAGACATCTATATAGAGGTATGTGAAGTCAGAGGCGACACATGGGGGTGACACATGGGGTCCACATGGGGTCCCCCCAGATTTCTTGGGATGCCTCTCATCGGGATGCCAAGCAGCAAGGAGGCAGTGGCTCCCCCTGGTGGCCGCACTCACCAAGTGTCCATGCAGTGTGGGAAGGGAGGAAGCAGCAGGGCGGCTGGCTGCAGTCTGAGCTCCCCACCCCAACTATATGGGGCTGCTTCTCCTTCCCTGCTGCTGGAGTCCCAGCCCTTTCCGCTGCCTGCTTTGCTGACCACCTACTGAGGTGAGTCAGGGGGTCATCTTCAAGACTGAGAAGAGGAGTTGAGATGTGGTGCTCAGTGCCAGGCAGTTCAAGTGGAACCCCATCCAGCCTGAGAGCTCCAGGTGAGAAGAGCGGCGTGGGCAGGGAGAGTGGGAAAGGGGTGTGGTGGACCCTGCTGCTGATGCATTGAAACAGCAGCAGCCTCCAATGTGCCTATCAAGGAGAAGGTGATTTGGGGGTGTCATATTTCCCCCCTCCAACAAAAAGTGACTGATAAATCTCCAACTTCTTGTTAACTGCGATGATCCAGCCCCAAGCACCATCCCTCCCTGGCGCCAACCAGCCTGATGGTGAATGGGGGACTGTGCATCCAAACTGTGTTGTACCTTTTGTTGGTCTTGTTTTGAACACTTGCTAAATGGATTGAGGATAGTTCAGACAGGGAGGGATGCCTGCAAGCTCTGCAATGGGCTGGGCAGCCAGAGGACAGAGAATAGGAAGAAGAGGAGGTAGTTGCTAGTGTATGTTGTCTATATACATATCAAATTTCAGGAGGTGGAGGCAGAGGCAACACATAGAGTGGTCACAGGCTCCCACAAAATCTTTCAATTGTGCCCCCCATTATCCGCAGTTAGGCAGGGGTGATAGAACAAGCAGTGCTGGGGGTATGGCAGCACTCCATGGCTTGAAGTAGCAATGACAACCAAACACATGGTTTCCACTTTCAGCCCCCCACTATAAAAATTGTTCCAGCACCTCTGCAGTTATGTGTCACCTCTGTGTGCAGTCCTGGTGAGGAGCTGGTGGTCGTGGTACCTGTAGCTATCAATGATATAGGGAAATGTGAGAGGGAGGTCCGAAAGACCAAACTTCAGCTGCTAGATAAGAGATTACAGTTCAGGACTTCCATGGCAGCATTCTCTGAATTCTTCCAGTTCTACATGCAGGTTCAGTTAGACAGGCAGAACTGCACATTTTCAGAGTGTGGATGAGACAATGGAATTGGGAGGAGGGATTCAGGTTTATTCAGAACTGGAAAACCTTTGGGGAAAGGAGGAGCCTATATATGAAGGATGGGCTCCACCTAAACCAAAACGGAATCAGATAGCTGGCATGTAACATTAAAAAAATCGTAAAAGAGTTTTTAAACTAAGGGCTGGGGAAAAGCCAGCAGGTGCAGAGACGCACATGGTATACCCAGAGACATCCCTTTAAGGAGATACTCTATATCCTAATAAAGAGGAGAGGATAGACATTGATTAAGTACAGGTAGGAACTGAAGAGAAATGGACAAACAAAAAGAAGTCCCATTCAATTACATCACATGAAGGCAGACAACTAAATATTGACAGATTTTATAAGTGCTTGTATACATATGCTAAAAGTGTAAATACTAAGATAGGTGAATCTCAGTGCCTGATATTAAATGAGGATATTTATGTAATAGGCATCACAGGAACTTGGTGGCATGATGATTATGAGTGGGACGTGGTATTACCAGGGTACAAAATATACAGGAATGACAGAGTAGGTCGTGCTGGTGCAGGAGTGGAACAATACGTGAAAGAAAGCATAGAGTCAAATATAGTAAAAATCTTAATTGACTCAAACTATACTATAGAAGTTCTACGGATAGAAATTCCATGCTTGAATAATAAGAGTACTGCACTAGGAAGATATTATTGACCACGTGACCAGGATGGTGATGGCGATTTCAACTATCCTCATATTGAGTGTGTATATCTCACCTCAGGATGGGATGCAAAGGTAAGATTTCTAGACACCATAAATGACTTCTTCTTGGATCACCTATTCCTGGAACCCACATGTGGAGAGGCAATCCTTTATTTAGTCCTAAATGGAGCACAGGATCTATTAGCATTTGATTCTATCCACTAATTGGTGAGCTATTGTTAAATAGGTTTATGATTACTCACGTTACTTGAAACAAATAGTAAAGTCAACTCCCACCCCCTTTCCTGGTAAATAAATGTTTAGTGAAGCTGGGCAAAAAATTTTGGACAAATAGTTTATTTGCTTAGAAACACTGCTACAATTGAAGAAAGCTGCCCAGAATGGGAGTCAAAAGTAGGAGTTTGCCCAGGGCCCCACATTTGAGAGGGCTCTCAAACCAAGTGGCATTGTGACACGAACATGTACTCCTGGGGGAATTCTGAGCCTAAACATTAAAAATTCTGCATAAAAAAATTAAACATTCTGTGTGTAATATTTTAAAATTATGCATATTTTGTCAAAATAACAATATAAACATGTCAGTTTCAATTATTTTTGTGATTCCTTACTAGGAATATTAATACAGAACTTTGAGTAACACTTCATTTAAACTACAATACAGAAATGTATTTCCTGCACCCCTCAGAAGCAGTGCAAAGGCTTTGGGGAGTCAGGTATAATGGAGGAGCTGAGGGAGAGGGAAATAATTGCTGGGAAGGAGCCTGATTGTGAAGCTGGAGGGCTGTTGGGTGTGGGTGGGAGAAGTATAGAACAGTTTTTTGGGGGTGGGTGGCATGGATTGTTAGGGAGTTGGGGAGCCTTCCCAGTGCTGATGCTGGCTTACCCCTAGCCTCTCCCATTCAGTCAGGGCAAACTGATGCCTCAGCTAGGTGTCAACAAAGCTAATGGACCATTATCTGCGAAGTGGCCATTCTTTGGCAAGGAAGGGGGAAGAAACAAAAATCTACATCTTGGTAAAGAAGCAGCATGGAGTTTTCTTTCTTCACTAGATTGCCTGTTGCCTTGCTCCCAGCTGGAATTGCTTCTCAAATGGGGGAAAGGACTATAAAAAGAAGGGCTAGACATGCCAAGACACCCTTCCTCTCTCCCCCCTCTGTCTCTGGCATCAAACCTAAGATGACAAAGGAAAACAGCTGTCAGACTTAGGGGCGTGGCAAGTGCTGACAAGAAGAGTCTGGTCAGTGATTTTGGTGGAAGCATGTGGTGAGAAATTTTGCTTGAATCTAAAATAGTGTGTTAAGTTAGACACTAATAAGCATTTAATCTTTCTTTTTCTTGTAACCATTTGTGACAGAGTGTACAGGCCCTTTGAGGCCCGCTGCTGAAGGCCTTGTGGTCCTACCGCATCCAGCCCCAGAAAAGGAGTAGTGAAGGTAGATCCTCCAGGCCTGCCTAGCAAGGCTGCAGGGAAGCAACCAATCAGAGCACAGAAGACTCAGATAAAAGGAGCTTCAGGGGCTGAGCAGGTCAGTTGGTGACTGGGACCAGAAGGATAAGAAAAGATTGTAAGGCTGTGAAACTCCCCAGGTGAGGAGGCCTGGGAGACACCCTGTTCAAGCAGGGAACAGAGAATCCAAGGTAATGGGTGAAGGTGATGGGACAGAGTGGGAAGCAGCCCAGGGACTGCACAAGCAACTATTAAAGAAAACAGCATGTGGCTGCTGTTTGTACGGTCTCTTGGTTGGGACCTGGAGTAGTGGGTGGGCCCAGGTCACGCCCACTGGCCAGAAGCAAAGTGGGCAAAGCCCCAAGAAAGGGAGAAGTTTAATGAAGGACCCAAAGTACAGGGTTGGAATTTAAAGGGCTCAAGGATGAGGCTGAAGACCCTGCAGAAGGCCAACCATTTGTTGAACATTGTTACCCCCACAGGGGGACTGAAGTGAAGGAGTGACCTGGCTGGAGAGCTGTTTTCACCCAATAAGGCAGTGGTTCCCAAACTTTTCAGCATCAAGCCCCCTTTTTAATTTTCAAGAAACCCTCATGCCCCCCCTCCTTTACCATCATCCAACCCCCCGATCCTTGTCCCCTGACCGGGACCCTCTGCCCTAACCACCCAACCACTCCCTGACAGGCCCCCCCCCGGGACTCCCACACCTATCCAACTCCCCCTGCTCCCTGTCTCCTGACCGCCCCCCCAGAACCTCCGCCCTAGCCAACCGCTCCCTCTCCCCTGACTGCCACCCAGGACCTCCTGCCCCTTATCCAACCCCCCGCTCCCCGCCCCCTTACCAGGCTGCTCAGAGTGGCAGGACTGGCTTATTGGAAAGCCTGGGAAGTGGGCGGGCACAAGCCACACAGCGGCGTGACTGTGGGGGAGGGGAGACAGCAGGGGAGAGGCTGGGGGCTAGCCTCCCCGGCCGGGAGCTCAAGGGCCGGGCAGCCTCCCGCCTCGCTTGGAATTTCTTCACGCCCCCCAGTTTGGGAACCAAGGCAATAAGGCAAAGAGTCTCCAGGAAGAAAGCCCTGGGTGCACTGCTCTATACCAGGGCAGGCACACACTTAAGGCTAACCCAGAAGGGCGGAGGACTGAACCCAGAGATAGGGCTAAAAAATTTAACAAGAGTACAGGGACAGGCCCTGTTGGACCTTTTACCCAGAAAAGGTTTATTCATTCACATATAGACTGTGTGTGACTTGGCAGGAGGGCTGGGCCACCGAAGACCCATCTGATGAGGGAAACATCTGACAGGAGACACCAGGAAGTGAGAGAGAGAGAGAGAGAGCAGGTACAACCCAACTGATAGGAGGCTCTCACAAGAGCTGAGTGGCCCCATCACACCATTTGTAACTTTCATTACTTGTACTCACTTAAAATCTTTGTAGTTAATAAACTTGTTTTACTATTTTATCTAATCCAGTATATTTAAGTTAGAATGTCGGGGTACTTTATTAAAAATAATAAACTGGCATATTAGTGCCTTAAAGGAATAGCAGACTTAATATTTGTACTGTCCAGGAGAGAGGTGAGCAGTACAGGGAATACATTTCTGGGGGGAAGATTTGGGACTGGGTATGCATTAGGGTCACCCTGCAGTATAACCAAGGCTGGTGAGAGCAGGCTGCGGCTATACACAAACACTCAGAGTGTGGCTTGCATACTGGAAGGCTGTTTGAGAACAGCCCACATGGGAACTACTACAGCATTATACAGACACCCAAGGTTTCAGGGCAGGGGTGACAGCCCCCCACTAGTCTGGATTGTGCCCCAGTATTTCAAAACTGAAAGCTAATTTCAGAAACTAGCTTCTCCCAATTTTTCGGCAAATCCTGAACATTTTGAGAACCCAACTAAATATTTTCTGATTTTTTTCAGCTTGGCCAGCAAACTGAAAAGTCAGTCATTCCCCCAGCTCTAATGATTAGTTTAGTAGATTATGAATAATAGATATCTCATCTCTGCAATTTACTTAAATATTTTGGTTTAATTCAGCCGAATCAACTGTTCAACACTTAGCTTCTTAATTTTACTTCCTATCTATGTAATTAGTACAGTATACTTTCCAAACACAGCCATTTATTAATAGTTACAAGGCAACTCTTGGATGAACATTTATTTCATCACTAAAATAGTAATAGACCTGTTGAAATAGTGTGAACACATTTTGAAACACACAAGGAATTTCATAAACAGAAACTCACAAGGTACTGAATGGAATTTGAATAGAACAGAGACATGGTCCAGATGTTAGTGTAAATTGATGTAAGTCTATTTATCAGTGAAGCTATGCTGGTTTACACTAGCTGAGGCTCTGACCCATGAATGTTTTCTCTTGGTTTACCACCTTACCTTTTCCTAGGTAAGCAAAAGACTCTTAAAATGTCTACACTGCCCAGTTAACCCATGTGATTGGCACCACAGGGTTAACCTAGTCTTGGTGTGAACATCCCTACATCATTGGTATGTCCTCATTGTTTCTTCACTTGCCCATGTGTGTCAGGGCACATATACCATGGTTCTATGTGCTGAGACACTCTAGGATTCTTTCCCAGTCAGTTCTGGAAATTGTGGGAAGGGCACTGGAGGATTATCAGCCGTCAGAGACTATCAACACATTTGCATATGTCCTCACTGCAAAGCACAACATGGACTTTACTGCAATATGTCCAACTATAAAAGCAAGCATGGATTCAAAGCAGAAATAAGCATGTGTGTGAGGGTTGTGTGTGGATGGTACAGGGGTTATGGCAAAAACATATCTGGGAGCACAAATTAAGACTAGAAAGTGAAGACTTTTGTGTAGCAAGCTTGTATCTTAAACTGAACCACCCAATGAATAGGGCCTAATTTTATTTCAAATGTCATTCTGAAGCAGATGAAAGAGGAAAGAAGGCCATAAAATGCAAACAAAATGTTAATAGGCTCTCATATTACAATGATGAGGGCTTTCAAAATGTTTTTTTAACATATAAATATTTCCCCCATATATTGGGGGAGGGATAGCTCAGTGGTTTGAGCTTTGGCCTGCTAAACCCAGGGTTGTGAGTTCAATCCTTGAGGGGGCCACTTGGGAATCTGGGGCAAAATCAGTACTTGGTCCTGCTAGTGAAGGCAGGGGGCTGGACTCAATGACCTTTCAAGGTCCCTTCCAGTTCTAGGAGATAGGATATCTCCATTATTTTATCTTTTTTTTTTTT
This sequence comes from Chrysemys picta bellii, assembly GCF_011386835.1. Classification (NCBI taxonomy): domain Eukaryota; kingdom Metazoa; phylum Chordata; order Testudines; family Emydidae; genus Chrysemys; species Chrysemys picta. The sequence continues at coordinate 124,390,917 of NC_088792.1, forward strand.
TTTCTTCCCAACAGGGAGAAACATTCCTCATGTACTGTTAAGAATAAGTATAGGCACTCACAATTGTGGGACCGGATTTTCCTTACATACTGGTGTAAATTAGCAGTAACTCCATTACACCAGTGTAAAAATGGTGTGAGGAGAATCAATCCATTGCAAATTTGTATATAATTTATACATAAGTATATATGTAATGATGTTGGCCATTTAATAGATGTCAGAACCAGGTGGTAAACTGCAGAGATACATGATAAATTGCATTTGTCATGCACATGTGATCACCTCACCTACAGTTTTCTCACCAATCCAGCTCCCTGGGCTTATTCCAATTTATCCCTCCAAATCTTTGAGCAAGTTGAAACAGTGTAATTTTTTTTCTTCCTTTCCCCCACAAAATTACACTAGCCTGAAAGACAGTTAGGCTTTATTCAGGTCTGGATCTGTGGCACCTTTCAAGGATCTATATCAATCTGATCACTTCTGCTTTCAAGATACAAGGTGAGTGAGGTTGTGGACCAATTTCTGTTGAAAGAGACAAACTTTCACATTTATACACAGCTTTTCTTCAGATCTGGGAGCAAGTTTCCCATTCCTAAAGAAGAGCACCGTGTAAGAAGTTGGTCCAATAAAAGATATTACCTCACCCACCTTGTTTCTCTAACATCTTGGGACCAACACAGCTACAACAACATTTATCTAGCTTTTCAAGATAAATCAGAAAGGGGACATTCCCAGTTTTCCAGTATTCTAAACAGCAGCACTTTAAAATTGTGGCATTGTAACATATATAAAAGCTATTTTGGATCATTTGTAAGAGGTTTTAAAATGCAATGTGAAATTTTAGATCCCTAAAATTGGGGGCCTAATTGTCCCCTACACAATCAATAAGCTTTACCTGAAGCCATGCCAGAGCTCAGAGTGTATCTATGTGTAACTGTAGTAAAACAACACATTTACTTAAAACACACATTTCAGAAAAATTATAACTACAGCATGGAGTGCTCCCAGGACCAATGTAAGCCTCTTTCGATACACACTGGAGCCAAAAGCAACAGAGGGTCCTGTGGCACCTTTGAGACTAACAGAAGTACTGGGAGCATAAGCTTTCGTGGGTAAGAACCTCACTTCTTCAGAAGAAGTGAGGTTCTTACCCACGAAAGCTTATGCTCCCAGTACTTCTGTTAGTCTCAAAGGTGCCACAGGACCCTCTGTTGCTTTTTACAGATTCAGACTAACACGGCTACCCCTCTGATACTGGAGCCAAAAAGGCTTTTAATTTAAAAAAATCAAAGGTAGTCTACATGTGAGACTAATACAGGTCTTAAGTGTGGGACTAAGGGGTCTGCAGGCAAGCCTCAAATCCCAGCCACCATCAAGCAGCTTCAAGGGGGGGTGGGGGGAGGGAAGGGGCTGAGTGGCCACTAGAGGCACCACACACGGGATTTCTGATTGGAGGAGCTCCTGGCCCCACCACTTGGTCGCCCTATGCTATTTAAGCCAAAAAAGAAGCACAGGAAGTTGACTGTGCAACTGGTTGAGTTTCTTTCTGGCCGCTACATGAAACTCTGACTTCTCAGCTAGCTCCTGAGCCCTGTTTATCTGACTTATCCCTGGTTACTGCCTTCCTGATCCCTACCCCGGTCTCTGATTTCACCTCTGACTCTGTCCCTTTGATTGACTGTCTGACTCTAATTCCAGCTGTGACCCGGTGCCTTGGCATTTCTCCTCTGACTCCACTTCTGACCTTTGGCTCTGACTCTAGCTTTACCCCTAGCTCTGCCCTCTAGCCTTTACTCTGGTTCTAACTGTTAGCTCCATTTTCTGACTCTTGCTCCGACCACTAGGCCTGATTCTTGCTCTGACCACAAGATCAAACCACCCACATCCCAGTCCCAAACAATTTGCATGTACCCTTTGACTCTTTGGGGGGGTTCCGTGGGGAAAGATGGAATCAGCAGAGCTCCTCCTGCCCCAAGGGGTGATGGAATCACCATAGCAGTTAGCCTACCTTCAGATAGACAGTCAAGCAATGCAGACCAAAATTATATAACTGCCAACTGAGAACTTTCAGGAACAAGTACTTTAACTTCATGCAGAGAATCCTGCACTTTGGACCCAGCTTCCAGCATCACCTTCCAGACAAGGACCCACAATTTCCCTGCTGGAACACTTAGACTCATAGACTTTAAGGTCAGAAGGGACCATTATGATCATCTAGTCTGACCTCCTGCATGACGCAGGCCACAAAAGCTGACCCACCCACTCCTGGAATAATTCTCACCCTTGACTCAGCTGTTGAAGTCCCCAAATCATGATTTAAAGACTTCAAGTCGCAGAGAATCCTCCAGCAAGTGACCCCTGCCCCTTGCTGCGGAGGAAGGTGAAAAACCTCCAGGGCCTCTGCCAATCTACCCTGGAGGAAAATTGCTTCCCGACCCCAAATATGGCGATCAGCTGAACCCCGAGCATGCGGGCAAGATTCTCCAGCCAGACCCTCCGGAAAAAGTTCTCTTGTAGTAACTTTTAATATCCCATCATTGACCATTGTTACTAGTTACCAGCGATGGCACGTTATTGACCTATTGACTAAAATCACTTGATAAGAACCATCAGAGGTTCTGAGGTTTTATTAATCAGTCCTGCCTCCTATTCCTACTTCACCTGCACGCTTTCTTTTCCTACAAGGCCTAGTAGTTATCTGGTTGATCAGGATAGCGTTGAACTGGGCCTCCCCCATACTAGAGAGTGATAGTGCTAGCCAGCTGGACTGCCTTCTTATGGTGGGTCTCAATAGTCATAGACAACCCCCATTTCTACCTGTTTGCCAAGGCTGTCCTACGGAAAATGGCAGAGGCAAGGCACAGCTGCACCCCCCATGGTGTATATCTGTATATCTGTCAACTCACATTAGACACTGAGTGGAATGAGGAAGCCCAGTTTTTACAGTGGGGCTGGCAAGAGGAGGTTAAGGATGAGTTGGCCTGACTAGAAACACTGGCAGGTTTGGACACCTTCAGTGACCTCACTATTTAAATTGACAATGGGTTGTGCGAACAGTGGGAGGAGACAACAGGGTCATCACAGCCACCTAGCCTCTACTATTGCCTGTGGTGTTGCTTGCATATGGGGCCACCAAATGAGTTACTAATGCTGGGTTTACTAAGTGCTCCCAGCACTTTCCCCCGATCCTAGGCATCTCCTCACTGATCCTCTGCAATCCTCTCAGCAATTGTCAGGAACAAAGGGTCAGATTTCCCTCAGAGCTTTGCCTGGTTAAAGAAAATGGTGGGCTTTTAGCCATCTGTGGGGAGATGCAAGTGGGGGTGACTGGCATGGCAGGGCTGCCTGCCAATTCTGCATCCCAGTTGCCTTCTAAATATGGTGACTTTGCTGATTCTCTGACTATACACAGAGACTATGACTGTCCTACAGATTTGCAACCAAGGGCAAATATTCCATGTAAGGGCCAGAGTTGACCCCTCTATGCACATACCTCCAGAATAGCCTGCCAAGGGATTTATTCACCTGTCCACCTTGCCTACCATCATACCAGTCCTCTTCGTGTTTATAAAAAAAGCAGTCCCTGTAGCTGTGTTGACTACTGAGCCCTGAACCAGATAACAATAAGGAAAGATACCTGCTATACCTGATGCCAGAACTGATGGATTGTGTGCAGGCCACCTGAAAGTTCACAAAACTAAACCTCCAGGGAGTATGGAACCTTGTAAGTATCAAGGTGGGAGATGACTGGAAGACTACCTTTTGGACCTGCTACAGCCATTTCAAGCCATTCAGTCTAACAAATGCACCCACCACATGCCAATATCACATCAATGACGTACCGGTTCAGGATGTCCCAAAATATGAGGCAGTTTACCTTGACTTGTACTTGTTTTGTTGGACTCCCCTGATCAACATGCTATACGTGTCTGAACCATTCTGGAGTGACTTAGCCAACATGGCCTCTATGCCACATTTCAAAAAAGTGTGCCTTTGACCACACCACTATAAAATTTCTGGGGTTTATCCTGGCTTCAGAGGTTGTCAAAATGGACCAATGTAAGGTAGAAGTGGTCCGCATCTGGGCAACATCTTGAAATGCCTGTGACCTACTTGGGCTTTGTGAAGCTTCTTGGGCTTTGTGAAGCTTTACTATCAGTTCATTCAAACTTTCTCTGAGCAAATCACATTCCTTACTTCTTTGCTGCACAAGAGCACCAAGGCCCCCAAGGCCCTGCATGTTTTTGAGCAACTACAACTCACATTCACCACTGGTCCCATACTGGCCCACCCCTTCTTCATGGAGCTACCTGAGTCCAATACAATGATTTTGATGGTTGTAGAGCACTTCATGAAGATGGGTCACTTTATTCCCTGCACCCGCTTGCCCTCTTCAGAGGAAACTGCCTGACTAAGGGTGAACCCATATGTCCACCTTCCTAGGATCCCAGATCACATCATTCTGATCTTGGTCCACAATTCATCTTCCATTTCTGATGTAGAGCCCTCCAAATATTAGGGGTTCATTCCTGCCTCTTTTCTGCCTACCACCTGAACAAACTGTCAGATGGACAGAGAGAACATACTAGAACAGTACCTATGATGTTACATCAGCCATCACCAGAATAACTGGTCCTCATTAAGAACAGGAGTACTTGTGGCACCTTAGAGACTAACAAATTTATTAGAGGATAAGCTTTCGTGGGCTACAGCCCACTTCTTCGGATGCATATATCCTCATTGTTACCTTATGTGGAGTTTGCATATAATAATGCAGAACATGCCTCCACAAGGCAAGCCCTTTCTTCCCAAATTACAGGTTCCATCCTCAGTTCCACCTAGAGTTATTCAGGGTATGCCCAACCCAATAGCCTCAGATTGGATACAACAGATCTACCAGATCCAAGAGAAGTTAAAGAACCATCTTGAAGAAGCGATGTGCAGACCAGCGATGGCAGGAGGGTCCCACCTTCTCTGTAGGCCAAAAGGTGTGAGTCTGCACATGAAGGTGTGAGTCTTCACATTTTCACATGAGCAGGCCATCCCACAAATTGTATCCCAGTCCACCAACAAATCACCCATCACTTTTGAGCTTCACCTGCCTCGATCCTCAGAATACATGCTGTTTTTCATGTTGCTCCTAAACTGGACCCATTTCCCCACTGAACTCAGTCTCTCGCTCACCGATACATGTCCAAAGTCATGAGAGTATATCATCCATGAGGTCCTTGTTTTTGAGGTTAAATGGGGCAAACTTTGGTACTTGATAGATTGGGAGGTCTATGGGACTGAGGAACTCTCCTGGGAGCCCATGGAGAACATCCATGACCCTGAACTGATGAAAGCCTTCCATGAGACCCACCCTGAGAAACTCTGTCCAGTGGCACTCAGAGAGCACCATGGAAGAGGGGGTGATATGCGGATCTTGTTCACTGGTCTGGGTTTCTCCAGGCAACCTTCATTTTTCAGCCACCATCTGGCAGCTTGCTTGTAGCTGGTGGGCTAAGTAGCTAAGGGAATCCTAACCCTCTAAAGGCACCACCCCCAGGAATCCTGATGGGAGAAGTGCCCAGCCCCACCACTTGATTCGGCTGCACTATTTAAGCCAGAAAGATGCACAGGAAGCGGTCTGTGGAAGTGGGTGAGTTTCTGTGTGACTGATACATCAGACTCTGCCTTCTTTCCTGACACCTGAGCCCTGTTTACCTGACCTGTCCCTGTTACGGCTTCCCTGCCTTGTGCCTGGTTCCTCTTTTCCTGCCATGCTCCTGATCTCTACCCCTATTCTGACTCTGATTCTGGCTCTGACCCTTGGCTTTGGCATTCAGCATCTGACTCCGGTTCTAACATTCAGCTCCCTTTCCTGGCTCGGACTCTAACCCTGTGCTCCATTTCCCAGTTCCTGACTCCTGCTCCAACCCCACAAGGTCAGACCACCCACACCCTAGATCTTAACACTACATTGTACAACTTGTTCTTCCTGCAAACAGCAGCCATATTATTAGTCTTGTAGTATCGTGCTGTGTTCAGACTTTTTCTGCTTCCCCAGAAACTCTATCACCCAGATAGTCGTGTTTCGTACAGATTTTCTACTCAGATCTTGAGAGGTTCCTCTCAAGTAGACCCAACTCAGTAGCAGCTGCCTTTCCAGTATGCTACTATACTATTCAGCTGACACACATGCAAAAATAAGTAAGCTAGTTATATTCTTCTCATAATTCGTGCTTTTCTCATCTCTGTAACATTTGCTATTTTGAGAGTTATTGTTTAAAAATACAAGTAAATGCATGCAATAAGGACAACTTCAGAGCTGTGAGTGCAGTATATAAAACAGTACAGTTTGTGTAGATTTTTTGTTGTTGATTTAATGACATATGTTTTTTGAGTGTTTGGGTTGGTTATCAATAATTCAACAATGACACTTCTAACAGAACACTGACTGCTACAGAAATGTTGCAGGTTGTCCAGCAACCACATTATGATTCAGAGGTAAAAATTTCATATGGCACGTAGCTGTGAAATGGACTTCAACTCATTAATACATGACTTGTTACCAACCTATAAGAAAACTGATATTTATTTGCACAGTACCATGCTTGAGATACTGAGCAACAGCTGCATGTGTCTTTCATCCATAGATGTGTCACACAACATTCTCTGTTCATACACAGCAGATCAAAAATTATTTGTTTAAGTAGAGCAAACAATGACTTCCATTATGAGCCTACTTCAACTCCTTTGGTATCTTAGAATAGGCACACACTAAACACAAATTAACATCTACTGCATGCATCTCAAACCGAAATACATTATGGTGGCTGAACGCCTCTTAAAACCACAATGTAATTACAATTACCGTGGAGACCCAAAGGAGGTGTATCATGGTAAAATAGATAACTAATATCTGATTAGACAAAAAAACATCAATACAGTTTTACAAACCAAACTTGACAGGTATCACATGATATCTAAAAGTTACAACACTTGGAAGGTTAGTTAAGCAATTATAACAGTGATTTGTTTATGTATCTAAATTAGAAGTATTAATTGTCTTTGTTATATTACATAGTCTTCAATTCATTTATTTGTCGAATGATGTATTCAAAAGCTGGAAAATTATATTGAAATATTTATTATTTCTGCACTGACATACACACCAAAATGTGCTAGGCACTATCCAGACAAAAAAAGGTAGAATTCTTACCCAAGATCTCAGAATCTACATGATAGGACAAAGGAAGACAAACCAAAAGAGGTATGTTGGGGAACAAGGGTTCTAAACACAAGGTCCCGAATTAGCTTAATAGTAATGCCTACTTGGACTTTTGTTTTGGTTTCTATTTTAGGAATGGAGAGGGTGGGGAGCTGCTCTCTCCATAGTAAGATTGACCCATACTCTTTAGTCATTCCTTCCATCTTCTGTGTCCACACCACAGAGTGACCTTTCTCTTTACCCTACCTCCCGCCCCCAGCTTATTCCCCTTCATTCTCAACCAGACAAGTCTCCTTCCAATCTAAGCAGAAAAGAAGAACTCAAGAAAAATGTGTAGCTCTGACATCAGATGTCTCCCAGTTCTTGGTAAGCTCATTGCTGTTTCTCTTCTGGGAGCTGCTTCTCCGTTCTGCTTGCTCCCTCATGAGTCTCTTCACGACCATCACTGGAAAGAGATGAAGATGTTCCCATTGTGGCTGATAGAGGTAGGAATTGAAGCCACATGGCCCAAAGTGGCTGGGCCCCCTTCGCCAAGGCAGCTGGAAAGAAGGATAAAAAGATTCTGCTTCTGTACCATTCATAAAATATATGTACATTATAAAAAAAATGCCTTTTTGCAAGCAAGTTTCCCTCTCTATTAATTTTCATTTTTTTTTATTTTCAAAGTTTTTTTCTGTATTATTTGCCTACCGCTCAATGGAAATAACATAGCCAAGCACATATTGTTTTATAAAATGTGATAATATGATTTAACAGTGATTACTGCAAGTATAGCATTTTTAAAATCTAGCCCATAGCACATTTCAGTATTCAGTCATGCAGCAATGAAGATGGCATAACCAGCATGCAGGGGTAATGTGCTCAATTTCCTGTAGCAAGACAGCTGGGATGCATGCAGTAAAAGAAACTCCACATTCTGTTAGAGCCACCTCCACACATTCTCTGACGGAACATGTGTTTTGGAAAATGTAAGGTACAAAATGGTCAGAGCTAAGGCAGAGAATAGGAGTATCCTACTCCTGCTCCTTTAGCTCCATTCCCTATGATGTGCTTGATCTGCACAGAGCTTGATCTATCCCAGAAAAGCTACTCTAGGCTCTGACATGGAGTAATAGACATTGTACAGCAGTGAGCTCAGGAAAGAGCTTTTCTTTGCCTTTCCAAATGAGATGGCTGTACATTTTCAAAGAGCTCAGCTCCCATTACAGCACCCCAGTAAGTGGCCAGGTTTTCAGATCAGACAGAGAAATAATGTCATGATGAACTGCAAGCTACCTAACAAATTGTACAGCTATATTATATTAAAGTGCTCAATAAAAATAAATAAATAAATGCATGACTGCTCTCATCAGGGGCACAGCTGGCTTCCAGCCTGGTCAGATGGCATCTCAGCAGAACCCAATGAGCCCTCTCTAAGTGGTTGCGCTTCCTGATTGGGCAGGGGTTTGCTACTTGAGCCTAGCAGCAGCAGTACAGCTGCTCAACGTGTACCATGCTCACAACTGCACGTACCCTGCTCTAGCTTGTTTCCAATACTTGCTCTAAACTCTGCTCCTGCCTTGCCCCCAACTCTGTTCCTTCTTCTGCACACACACACCCCAGTCTGTACACGCTCCACCTCCAGCCTCCCTTCTGGTTTCTGATTCCAGGCTCTGACTCTTAGCTATGTCCCTAACTACAACTTCAGCTTATCCTTTGGCTTAGGCTTCTGACTCTAGTTCTGACCTCCAGCTTGGTCTCTAGACCCTGACTTCACCCTTGGCTCAGTGGCTGATCCCTGGATTTTCACTTGTCATTACCAGACCTGTCAACCCAGCCACCAGGCAAGATCTTGCTACACTCACTCAGCTTACAGCTCCAAACCATTTTGAAGGGTTCAAACACATTTGGGTTGATGGGTCTTGTAACTATTTTTCAACATAACTTTGACAAAACAAGGAGACATAGACAACTGTGTTGTCAGTTGATTTGTGTGTGTGTGTTCTTTCAGTGTGCTGGCCCCACCTCCATGGAGGTAGCTGGTTCAGCAGACCTTGGCAGTACTACCCAATGTAGTTAAGTGCTGGAGGCTGGAATGTCGTTGTCCCGGTAGTGCTGTTTAGGCTGCCCAGTGCTTCTGTCCTTGGAACTTCAATGTTCTTAGTAGATAGTGCAGCATGTTAGTTCAACAGACCTTCATGTTACTAATAAAGGAAGATCACAGGCACCGTTCAGTCACAAAGGCACTCAGCCAGGTTTATTGTCAACAAAGCATGGTACTAGCTGCCTGGATCAATGTTTACAGTTACAATAACACATGTATGCTTATTACAATGGATTTAACTCAGTCAGTGGTGGGACGTTCCACTGCTCCCTAGGCTAGGCCAAGTACCCTGACATTTATAGTCTGAGGGAAACAACTGGAATACACAACATCTGTATGTTACCTTCCCTTGTTCCTGATATCTTGGAAAAAATCCATATTCATTATGTTGTCAAATCGTATTATATTGTACTAAATTGGGATGTATCTATACTAGCTGGAATATATTTACATAAATATCTAGTGTCTAGTACACTAGCAACAACTTTTCCAAGTTCATGTAGCAGATAGTGAACTGGTAAACACCTGCTTTAATAGATGGCCTGACGTTGGTTCACAGCCTCTGGCTCAGGCCCCAGATCTTGCACCAGTCCCAGTGCTCCAGGCGCTCTCTCTACTACACCTTGTACCCAGGGAAAAAATCTCACTCAGACCCTGGACTTCACTGGAGTGTAATAGCTTCTGAAGTTCAGTGGGCCACAGCAAAGGGAAGCAGTTGGATTTACAGAAGTCAGTAAACTGATGGGATTACAGTCAGTTTGTAAGAACATCAGTTACTCCAAAAAGACTGGGGCTTCTTGTTGAGACTTTGGAAACTGCCAAACACTAGTTAGCCCATAGAGCATGCACCAGCAGTTTCATTCTGACTCCATGTTGAGACAGTTTGATTAATGACCTAGTGCATATCATGAATCATCTGTTGCCATTCACACATCAGAAGGCCCCCACACTGCAGCATATTAGAATCAGCAGGTCCTCCCATTATTATAATTACTATTCAGTTACCTCTGCAAGGATCCCATTAAAAGGGTGGGAAAGAGGCCTGGCGTGAGAATGGGAGAAATCTTGAGAGGTTTGTTACTGGCATGGGGAAGCTGGCAGCCTAAGAACTGTGGGTCAGATCCAACACAACTTCTGCATGCACCAATGGCTACATAGGATTAATTGTACAGCATAACTGAGAATAAAAGCCAGTTACATATTTTAAAGAATTTAATTTTTTTTAAATTACATAGTTTTTAAGTCAGTTGTTTCACAAATATTTCATTATTTTTTAAGAGGCCTTGATTAATTTTTAACTAGTTCTAGTGAGGAGTCACTGGCCATGTTTGCCCTAGAACTTTTCAAAAGTGTTTCCCACAGCCAGCAATGCTCAGTACAAAGCTACAGGAAATGCATTTGCCTAGCTTATCAAATTGGACTGTGCCAAAGTAAGAGCAAGAATCAGCTAAACTGTGCCTCTTCCCCAGACACCACTGATGGGCAGGAGAACTCTAGCTTTCCTCACATATTCTAGGCCAGATAGGTATGCACTAACCAACCCCACTGTAGGGAGTTGCTGTGAGTGTTGTGGTACAGCAGCTCCTAAATATTGAGTATCACACAATGCAGATGCTTCCAGCACTGGGCTCTTTAGACCCTAACCCTCAGTGGCTCCCAAGATTATTTGCACACTTCAGCTAAGAGGATTTCCTTGTTAGGACTGCTAGAAATAGAAGTTGCAGTTACTCTTAAAAGAGCTTCTTAACTCAGCCCCTAAGGACAGTCCAGCATGGTGAAAACCCCCAATTTCCAAGGTCTCCAACCCTCCTCCTTGACTGGCTTTTCTCCACCACCAGCTCTCAGGCTGCTACCTGAGCCTTCAACTTCCTCCTGAACCTGCTCCTCTCTGATGTCTAGTTGTACTTCCCTTTCCCCTGCTGGCTGCATGTGGCACTGGGGGATAAAGCAACGTCCAGTAAGCCATCAGCACATTCATTTTTTACCTTTAAAAATTCCCATCAGCATTGCCTTAGAATCTCTCAACGGGTATTCCATTTTGTGAGGTGGGGGAGTGTTAGGGTTCTGTGTGATCAACAAGTTCAGAGTAGGGTATGTCTAAAATATTCTCATTGGTGACATGCAAGTTATCCAAACAGAGGCACCACATGACCAGAAAGAATGAGTGGCTGGTTTGTTCTCAAAGCATATTCCCTTAATGGGGATCAAAATTAAAAAAAAAAAATCAGATCAGTTATGAAAGAGTGCCCTTACAGGCCCCTTCCCACATGTGAAAGTCACAGAACCAACAAAGAAATCCACCCATCTCCCCACAACTTATCTTACAGTAAAGAGAGAGACTGTGCACACAAAAGGAGACTTTATTTCAGCTTGACTACCTACTGCATGCAGACAGATAAAAGCATTTTGGACACTTGCCAGGAAAGAAACCTTAAAGCAGCTTCATTAGGCAAAAGCAAGATAATCAGAGTAAATATACAGTGCTTCCTTTGTTACTTAAGCTGTTTGAAAGGCTTTTATGCTGTGGGCTAACCAATTAATGCCCTGAGCACAGGGTATAGACTCAGCCTTGGCACCCAGGGTCTGAGCATTCAGTGCTTGGCAGAATTTTCAAAAATGGCTATGCACATTTCCTGGTTATCCAAACATGGGCAGATAGGTATCCAAGGGGTTACTTAACGTATGCAAATTATAATTAGCATATGTTGATGCACCCCCAAAAGCATGAAGCTCAACAAAACAAAAAACCCACAATTTGTAGTCACAACTTGAGTGCTTTTTCCAGCAGCAGTGGAGGGGTAGATGGCACAGAGAACAAGGGAAGCAAGAATGTCCAATGTTATCAATGGAAAAATGATTCCATTGTAGCTAAGACAACTCCTTTTGAAGAGGAGTTGCTAGGGGAATTCTCTAGAGCTCTCTCCATTGCCATGAAACAGAAGTTGTGAAACCAAATAATAGGTAAATGCTCAGCGGTGTAACAGCAGGACTGCACGAAAGGTGAAAATAAAAGTCCTTCATATCCACCCAAAAAAAGAAGGTTGATCACATAGCTGCAATGGAGGGGACATCACAGAAGCATGAGAGAGGCTCCCCAAGCTGCTGTCCATGGACTATAGGTCCATAACCCCCACCTCCATCATATAGTTGGAAGGCATCTGGACTCCATTTCTCTGAGGAGCAAATGTTTATTAAATATCTATATTCATAAGCACCATCACCCCTGCAACAAATCACAACCTGCAAACAACCTTCCATTGTGAATCTCCCCATGTCAGCAATCTTCCAGCATCAATCATAGCACCACTCATACACACCCTCACTCTCACAGTATTAATGAAAAGCTTGCATATCTTAGACACCTCTGCAGTCCAATATACACTATATCCAGGGATGAAAAATATGGAGATGGAGACACTATATATCCTTAATGCTTACTCTTGTTTGCTCAAGCACATCTGCAGAACACCAGGTCCCATCTGTGGAAGCAATTATTAATAATCAATAATGTTTATTACAACCATTCCTAAGAGCCAACCAAGAATGGGGTCCCATTGTGCTAGGTACTTCACAAACACAGTAGTAAATAGTCCCTGTCCCAAAGAGCTTACACTCTAAATAGACAAAACAGACACGGGGGGTAGGGGGTGGGTGGGAAAGGGAGAGAGACGGGGTCTAACACAAGCAGAGTGAACAGCATGATGGTAGCAAATGTCATTAGTTCCACAATTTATTTATTTTGGTTATTCATATCCTCCAGTCAAAATATGCCTTGGTCAGGAGAATATATTAGGTGTCTGTGGAAGAGAAAAGCATTGTAAAGAGGTGGTAGTGTGGCACCCATTCTCTTCTACCTGCAATGTCATCTAGTCCTACCCTTGATGAGACAAATGGGGATGTCCACCCTGATTCTTCTCCCTCTGCTCTTAATGCCATTCCTACAACATTTACCCAATGCCACTCTGCTTCCAGTGAACGTAAGGTCCCAGCCTCAGACCTCCCCATTCCATATATTCTGGATCTGCGGGACTGCCACTGCACTACCGAAGCTTACTGGAAAGGAGACTTGTTTCCTGAGCTGCCACTGGGGAGAGAGCATGCAACATGGGCAGCCAGACAATAGACACTCTTAGCAAAAGAAGCACTGCACTAGATCTGCATAGGAGCATCTGCTCAATGTGGGGTAATTGGTACCCTCAAAAGGAGATGGACCACCCTTTCACCCAGGGTGTCTTCTCAAAGCCTGCATTGAGTCCCACACAACCTTAATGGAGAACACTCAACTGCTAGGCCAGTACCTTCAGTGCCCCAAGGCTCCTCAAGCTTACTTGCTTGATTTGTGCAGGCAGAAGTTGCCACATGGACTGGTGGTTACAACTGCATTTCCTCAAACTAACTTTTCCTCAGACTGTTTGTTTGGGCCCCTAAATAAGGCCTGTCCCCTGCTTAGGATTTACATAACTTTTAGGGGCCCAAGAGCAACCCACTACTCAGCAGCTACATACCCACTTCAATTCTCTGCTACTATTTCCCTGGACTTCTTTCTATCAGGCTTTTATCTTCTGCCACATCTCAGGGCCACTGTCCTCTGGTTCTTCTCTCTCACCAATCACATTCAGCCAACTGTAGGACTCCCCTTTGCTGCTTTTTCTTTCACCTCACTGTTTTTTGGGGTGAGGTGTAGCAGAGCAGCATAGCCTCCAGCAGGGGCAAGGGCCTTGTGCACAGAATGAGATATATTTAAAAAAAACCCAAATGAATAAATATGACATACAAACATCAAATACCCTTAATGCTTCCCTGTGTTTGTGTGGTGGGATATACAGACTCCACACTGACCAGTAAAAGGTAGTGAGGATATGTCTATTTTGCAGCTGGGAGGTGTGATTCCCTGTGCAGATAGGAAGATTCATGCTAGCTCAGCTCAAGCTTGTGCTTTAAAAATATCAATGTGGATGTTGTGGCACTGGTGGTGGCTTCAGCTAGCCACCCACACTCAGACTGGGGAAGCCAGTTAGGTTTGGACTGGGGCAGCTAGCCCAAGCTTTTGCCAGCGCCACACCATCCACACTGCTATTTTTAGTACACTAACTCAAACTGAGCTACTGCAAGACTTTCTACCCTGGCTGAAGCCAGTTGTATTTGTAAAGTCCAGGTGTTATGGGAAGGGGCAGAACTGTTCTGAAACTTAGCCCACATTATGGTAATGGGATATCTGATGTAACATCAACAGGTGATAAATTCCCTTATTATGGAAAATTTTACTTAGACTCATAGACTCATAGACTTTAGGGCAGAAGGGACCATTATGATCATCTGGTCTGACCCCCTGCATGCTGCAGGCCACAAAACCCTTCCCTGGACTCTGCTGTTGAAGTCCCCAATCCTGTGTTTCAGTGACTTCAATCGGCAGAGACCCTCCTGCTAGTGATCCCTGCCCCATGCTGCGGAGGAAGGCGAAAAACCTCCAGAGGCTCAGCCAATCTACCCTGGAGGAAAATTCCTTCCCGACCCCAAATATGGCGATCAGTAAGACCCCGAGCATGTAGGCAAGAGTCTCTAGCCTGACCCCTGTTGGCCATTATACTATTTATGTACCATTGCTTGGTTTTCACTTTGTAGATGTTATTGAAATGGATAATTGTGCAAAGTTTAAGGTTTCTATGTTTTGGAAATATTAAACTAAACAGAACCAAAGGAAATTAGAAACCAATGGAAAATTTCAGAAATGAGTAATTTCTAAAAGCTAACTTGTATAATAGTATGTTCAGCAGAATAATTCACATTTTTTACAGAACTTGAAACTGGATCCATTCAGTAACAGATGTGGGTCCACCTTTACTTAGTGGTTTGAAATTAAAGAAGAAATATGTTGGTTTTCATATCAATCCAACTGAATTTTTTATGTGATCTTAATTATGGAGTCATAACCAGAGCTACCTTAGTAAAAAAATGACATGCATATCTCTATCTGAAATCTTAGTGAAGAGTTGGTGGTCCCTGGACAGTAAAACCTTAAGAGTTTCTTTGAAAACCTCATGTGATGTTTTTTGAAGTTTTTCTTCGGTAGCCATAAATGTTTAGTTTATCTCCCTCCAACGTACCCACATTTTATTTACATGGATGCTGAGTTTCACATCTTCTACCAAAAGTACTGGGGGTGACCAGCTACTAAACAATAGCCTCAGAGTGTGGGGATTATTGTCCAGCACATCATGACATGGGGATTCTCCGCCACATAATGACATTAACATGAATAATGATGTCATAACATATAACACATCACTATGACATGCAGAAATCTGATCTGTCCAGTCTGGAGTCCTCAAACAGGCATTGGTATTTAGCTAAAGCTATAGTCTGACCCCCTGCATAACACAGCCCATAGAACTTCACCAAAATAATTCCTAGAACATAATGCATTAGTGGAAATGACCAAAAAAAAATTAAAAATGTACTCGGCAAATTGTGCAAAACTTTGTCCTGGAAGGAAACAATTTTTTCTTGAACTCCAAAAACATGTATATAATATCCTGAAAAGTATACTAGATATATTGACTGTGTTTCACCAGACTCTCTAATTTAAAGTAACCACATATGTTATGCTTGTTCATTTATATATTGAGTTCCCCTTTTAACTCAGGCTAAATTGTTTGTCAGTGATTTCTATAGCATTGAATTCCACAGATTTATTATTCACTGCATAAAGAATTATTTCCTTTTATCAGTTTTAAAGTTGCTACCAGTCAATTTAATTGAGTGTCCCTTTGTTCTTACATTATGAGACTAAATTAAAGAGCACCAAACAATCCATCTTCATTAAACAATTCATTCTTTGGTACACCTCTAGCATGTCTCCTCTTTCCAAATTACCTAAGGGCATGTCTACACTTTGAGAAGGCTGTGTAAATTCCAACTCAAGGAGACATATCTTAGTGCTAAAAACAGAATGCAGCCACAGCAGTTGGAGGGGCTGGCCACCATGAGTATGTATCTAGAGTCTCAGAAAGAACAGGAGTACTTGTGGCACCTTAGAGACTAACAAATTTATTAGAGCATAAGCTTTCGTGGGCTACAGCCCACTTCTTCGGATGCATAGAATCGAACCTATATTGAGGAGGTATATATACACACATACAGAGAGCATGAAAAGGTGGGAGTTGTCTTACCAGAGTTCATGCTCTCTGTATGTGTGTATATATACCTCCTCAATATATGTTCCATTCTATGCATCCGAAGAAGTGGGCTGTAGCCCACGAAAGCTTATGCTCTAATAAATTTGTTAGTCTCTAAGGTGCTACAAGTACTCCTGTTCTTTTTGTGGATACAGACTAACACGGCTGCTACTCTGAAATAGAGTCTCAGAGAAGATCATACTCCTGGAGGGGAGCCTCTCTTGCTGCTCATGCTGCCACTCAGGATGCTTGCAGTGAGGTTTTAACTCACGAAAGCTTATGCCCAAATAAATCTGTTAGTCTTTAAGGTGCCACCAGACTCCTTGTTGTTTTTGCAGCTACTCTCTATTTTTAATCTAGCTTGATCAGAACTAGCACAGCTATGTTTCCTTGAGCTGTCTAGGAATTACATCTTTCGCTCAAAGTGTAGACATACTCTAAATTTCTTTCAGCTCTTCTCACACATAAACCTTCCCAAAACATTTACCATATAGCTGCCCTATTCAGGATGTTTTCTCTTTCAGCAATGATCTTTCAACAGGGAAGTGATCAAATCTGGGTACACTGTTGGGAGATAGAGGTTGGAAATGAGTTTTTTGGTCATTCTAAACTTCTCTAAAATGTATCTCAACTTTCCTTTAAAGACTAAGGATTTGGGGAGGCTTCAATGAAAGTCAGTATTGGCTAGATTGCCCCCCTCCCTTACTTGGTCACACAGATGAGTAAAGAAAAATATACCATCAATTAAAATATTAAATGATTACAATGATTAGCGATATTAATAATGCTCTTTAATTGCTAAAGGCTATTCTAGCATGCACATCCGGTCACATGACCACACCTTTCTCAATGTTCCTATTCAAAAGTGTCTCTCAGCTCAGTTCCATCTATCTCTAGTACCCAGGCATTATACATGGAGACACACTGCAGGCCTATAAAGAGAGGCTGTTAGAAACACACTTTATTATCCTGGGAACTGGGGATACAGGTCTTGATGATCCAGGTACATGAAAGTCCTTTCACAGAAGCAACGTCCCTTTATGGCACAAGATTAAATCCTCAATACCTGTCTAACTGTAATAAAGGGTATCCAACTCAGGTTCTTTTTCAGGCTGAGTGATCAGGGGATTGGTGTAGGCAATCTCTGGGGATCTCTGGAGAGAGACTAACCATTCGCTCCCTTCTGGAACTGTGCAAACAGTCTTTAACTCTTGGAACCTGCAGGTTTCGATACAAGCAGTCTGGGTCTCTAGATCCAAAATCCCAGATCTGGTGTTATCTGCTGCAGGGACAGCAGGCTGCAGCTGGTGGCAGGAAAGATGGGATGTCTCCTCCCATTGCTGGTGAATTGTCCCTTCCTGAGGCTTTTCTGCAAGCTGAAGTTAAAGACAGGCCAGTTGGTGGGCCTGAAACTGCTGTGCATGCAGGTTTTAAGGAGAGCTTCTCTCCCCTTCACTCCCTGTCTGGTCTCTCCCATGTGGAGGGAAAGCTGGTCTGTTCATAGACTTCCTCGTGCTCTCCTGAGCCTCCCTATTGCTTTCCTGGGCACAAACTCAAAGATTGCTTGCCGTGCTGCCTGAAAGTCTCTAAAAGTCTTCTCCTCTCTTATTGGCTGTTGGGGACTGCTGTCCTCTCCCCTCCTCCCATTGGTTGAGGGAGGAAGTTTTTCCAGGATGACAGTGGGAGGGGTTGCATCCCTCTCCCCTTTAGCTGCTGAGGCAAGTCACCAGTGCAGGACTCTGTCGTGAACCCCCAGGGGCCCAAAAGGTGTGTCTCTTCCCTTTGGCCACAGCCCCTTTGCTAAGGCGGGTGGGGCTACACTTGGGTTCTCAGTGCTGTTAGGTATTATTTGTACTGCTTCCTGCCTGATGCCAGGCAGAATCGAGTATGGTCAATGAGGACATGTTCTGGTAGCAATCTGTGATTTGACAGTTGCTTAGGATGTGACGTGTGTACTTGACTCTCCAGGGCATTGTATAAAGACAGTGAAGTGAGAAGGGGCATAACTGGTACAGGTATCCTACTGTGTAATGTAGAGTAAAGTGGTAGATGGGTGACATTTGGGGAGCTTAAAGTGTCCTTTGCAGAGAGGGAGGTTCTCATGGCTGTGCTTTATTGGTGTTACTTGTATTCTTAGGAGGTCGTTCAGTTTCTCCTTGGCTTATAGACAGTATTTTGCTACTCATGCCAGACTGACACACTTTGAAAGTTTGCAGCATCTATTATGTCACTTTGTCCCTTGAGGGAGGAAGGGGATAGAAGAGGCACCATAGCTGACATGGAATATTTTAAGTCTCTGACCACAATATGGTAGTCAGGATGGTGGTCTGAGTTCTTCAATAGTGAGGGTGAATGCTTCTTAGTTCCTGGGCCATGTTTTTTCCCCAAGATAAAATTTATTTGTGATGTTTACCTTTCTAGATAGTTAAGCATATATATCTACATCTATATATATAATAAAAATAGATACAAAGAAAAGTCTTGTTGAATGACTATTGTATGAAAAATTGCTACATTGTCATGGTTTAAAAGATTGCTTGCCATGCTTGTTAGTATTTCTTTCCTTACAGTCCTCTGTTCTTTCCACTGGAAAGCTAGCAGAGACATGATATCTGAGAGGAATATCATAAGCTCTCCATAAATTCACAAAGGTGATGAAAGTTTCATTAAATGACAAAATGGTTCCATCAAGAAAAGGGAAAGAGTCCATTCTCTTTCTCTCCCCCCTGGGTTTCTTGGCTGTTTCATCTTCAGCTTCATACTCAAACAGATGCTTGACTAATCTGGTTCTTCATACTTAACAAAATTCACATTTTATGTCAAATACACTAGGTACTTCATAAGTGTCAACAACTCCATAGTCAAATCTATTCTCTTTAGTTATATAACATACGTGTAAATTGCTCCAATTAGTACCATAACACAATAGAAAAGTAAGAAGAAAGATTTTACAAAGCTTGCTGTCAAGACTGGCTGCAGTCAGAACAAACATGCATGCAATATATTTGTATGACAAAATTTATTACTATAGGACTGTGGTTTGGACACAGCAAAACAACTATATAAAGCAAGCACCAAGGAACATTTGTGTGAGGGGAAGGTGTCTGTTTTAACTTATAGCAGAATAGTATGAATGACACTTTTCAACAGAAATATTTCTTGGATCTGTGAAAACTGAAAATAGATATATATGACTGCTTGTCAGCTACAGGGACCATTTTCCCACAACCATTATTATTTTTAAATTAACTTAAGAGATCTCCATTCTTTATAAAATCAGAGGATTTACACTCCCTTTGTTTTCTTTTCACAACCTCTGCTATTTTTTGAAGTTATTTTTAAATCTTGGCCAGATAATAGTGAAGAGTCTTCATAGATTTCCTGTTTTTCCCACCTGGTATCTGAAAATTACTTTATAGTAATGCTTTTCAGGAGCTGACTATGAAATTTACTGATAAAGAGACATGGCAGCTCACTGGCAACTATCCATTTAATAACTTCCTTAAGTTTACATAGACTCTGAAACAACATGTGTGTTGAACCTGTATCCTGTACATCGTTCATTGTAAAAAATAGAAAACATACACCTTCATAATTATTTTAAGCAATGTCAAAAATCAAGACATATAGTCAATGATACCAAATTCTGGTTCCCATTGTCTAGGGTGGGAGTATAAGACTGATTAAGCTCTCAGTTAAAGGCTGAAAGAACAGCCTTATCTTGGCAGTACTGTGGCAGCACACTGCCCCAGAGAGAGCATGGGAAAGCACATTGTTGCAGGCAGGTAAAATGCTTATTGCGCTACTAGGTAGCACAGCCATTGCACTGCCCTTTTAGCAGTTAATGAGCCCATTGTCATGATTACTTCTTCTCCCCAGCCCCCTTTATTATTGTAAAGGAAGTATAAGAAATTCTAGGGTGTTACATTTCTATGTAGGAGTACAATTGGAGAGAAGCTGTAAGAGACTGGAGCATAGGCGGTCTGGCCTAGTAGTCACAGCTGGGCTGAGGTCTGCTGAACAGGGATGGGAGTCACTGGGCCAGAGTTGGAGGAATTGCAAGGCCAGGACCTGTAAACTGGAGTTGGGGTCAGAGTCAAACTGGGGTCAGAGACTAGAGATGAGAGGTAGAACCAGGTTAGAATCAAGAAGCAGAAATTGAGGTCGCAGTCAGAGACCAGAGGTCAGGAGATAGGATGACCTGCCAGCAAGTGTGAAAAATCAGGATGGGGGTAATAGGCGCCTATATAAGACAAAGCCCCAAATATCAGGACTGTCCCTATAAAATCAGGACATTTGGTCACCCTATCAGGAGATGAGGCAAAGTCTATGTGGTTTCCTGGGTAACCCCTGGGGTTAAGTAGGGGCGCTTGGCCACAGGGTACTGTCACTCTGGGTCTCTTAGGCGGTACTTCCTATAATGCCTACTCTCCACAGTGCTCCCTGGATGTGCTTTTTGATGATCTCCTGGTGGCACTGCCGTGGCTTTTGCAAATGCAGATTCTAATCCATAGGTGGTTACAGAAGATCTTTGTATCCACACATAGTCCAGGAACATCTGGCCCTGAAAATTTCTATGATACCGATATTAATGATTGTCTTGATTAATTCTACCCTCCTCGTAAATATATAATGAATTTAAGTGATTACTTCTCGGTAAAACAATGAGGGACACATAATCACCTCAATCTGTGCATGCCACTCCCTTTGAGTAGTTCACAGAGAGTGAATATATTATCTCATCCTTGGAACTTAATTCTATTTTACATATTAACACAACTCTAGAGCAAGCACGCAAAATGATTCTATCAAGGTTATACTTTCATTTTGTAAACTTCCTTGCATTGGTTATAAAAATTCAATAGTAGCCTCAAACTGAAATCTGTTTCCTTATTGCATTTTTATTTCTATTGTGGATGCATAATGGTTTCTTCTTGTAGATTGCTAATGAGTCTTGCTCTGCTGGTATTAGTTATTTATATTTTTAATGGAAAATTATTGAAATGTTTATTTTAAAACATTTATAAAGAATTTGAGTTTGCACACAGATATGTGTGGAAAAGATATGCTGCACATTTAACTTGTCGAATCTTTGCATTTTCACTTTGTATTGCAAGTCATTCATCTTTAAATTCTATGTCTATTTCACACATGGCACAAGTATAACAAACTATTTCAATTTACATTTGTAAAAGAGTTTCATATCATGGAAATCAGTAAAATGTAAATCATGAAAATGTAGCATTTAATACAGCTTTGGAAGTAAAAGGTGACTCTCAATTGAAATAAATAATTATTTAAATAAATAACATTGCTTATATAACACTGCTCTACAGCCAAAATGCTTCTGAAATAAATGTAGTCAAACTTTACTAATGCTGGGTCACTGAGAACGAAAATGATGCTTAAAATTGTTGATTGGCTCTAGTTTTCAAGATATGCTATTGGGTCAGTATATAAGACCCTTGACTTGGGAATGGCAGAGGATAAGTGAGTTATAAAGGGAAGGGATCTCAATTTATTGCAAGTCATTCATCTTTAAATTCTATGTCTATTTCACACATGGCACAAGTATAACAAACTATTTCAATTTACATTTGTAAAAGAGTTTCATATCATGGAAATCAGTAAAATGTAAATCATGAAAATGTAGCATTTAATACAGCTTTGGAAGTAAAAGGTGACTCTCAATTGAAATAAATAATTATTTAAATAAATAACATTGCTTATATAACACTGCTCTACAGCCAAAATGCTTCTGAAATAAATGTAGTCAAACTTTACTAATGCTGGGTCACTGAGAACGAAAATGATGCTTAAAATTGTTGATTGGCTCTAGTTTTCAAGATATGCTATTGGGTCAGTATATAAGACCCTTGACTTGGGAATGGCAGAGGATAAGTGAGTTATAAAGGGAAGGGATCTCAATTTAAACCAGAAATGACTAAAATACATCTTTGACTGGATCTATGACTAAATCTATGACTGGGTTTGGACAGTACTTGCTTTTTAGGCAAAACAATGAATGATGCAATCTGAAGCTGGTATTGCGTCATACATTATATGAATTGCATCATGTTATTCCTAGAAGTCATGGATGATGCAATCATATCGAAGCTTACATCACTCTGCTGAACAAATTGCCCTATATCAGCTCTCGAAATCATACAGTGTTGTGCTCTCTTATTTGTCAGTGTTTGATTTTGCAAAGGGACACATTTCTGTTTAGCCAAAGTGAGCAGAGATGCCTCGTACTTGTGTGAACAGATAACTTCTGCTATGTTTGTGGTGAAGTGACTTTTGCATCACAAAAGCACAGCATAACCACTATGGTTAAGAAAGCCTATCACCTTTATTTTGGCTGCAAAATTGGAGATCAGGACAAGAGGTGGGCCCCACACATATGCTGCAACCTTTGTGCAACAAATCTTTGCCAGTGGTTGAACAGGAAAAGGAAATCTATGCCTTTTGCAGTGCCAATGGTTTGGAGAGAGCCAACAGATCATACCAGCAACTGTTACTTCTGCATGGTGCCTCCAGTTGGGAAAGGTGTGTCAAAGAAGAAAAAGTGGACTGTGCATTATCCAAACATTCCATCAGCTATACGCCCAGTACCCCACGGAGAAGGACTGTTGGTTCCTGATGCACCAGAATCATTCTCACTTGAGTCAGACGAGGAAGAGGAAGAGGATGAAACTTCTGGTCCTGAACCATCAATGTCACAGGACCCACATTTTCTCCCATCTTCCTCTGAACCAAACCTCATAACACAAGGTGAACTGAATGACCTTGTCAGGGATTTGGAACTACCCAAGAGGGGGAGGGATAGCTCAGTGGTTTGAGCCTTTGCCTGCTAAACCCAGGGTTGTGAGTTCAATCCTTGAGGGGGCCATTTAGGGATCTGGGGCAAAAATCTGTCTGGGGATTGGTCCTGCTTTGAGCAGGGGGTTGGACTAGATGACCTCTTGAGGTTCCTTCCAACCCTGGTATTCTTTGATTCTAAGAGTAAGGCAGAGCTCCAGACTACAGCAGTGGAATCTCCTGGCAGGTGATGTTAGGGTTTCCATGTTCTGGGACCGTCAAAAGTATCTTGTACCATTCTTCTTCATGGAAGGTGATCTTGTAGCCTGCAACAACATCAATGGTGTGATGGCAGCCCTCAACATCATTCACGATCCAGATGAGTGGAGACTGTTCATTGATTCATCGAAGATGAGTCTTAAAGCTGTTTTACTGCATAATGGCAATGTTTTGCCATCAATTCCAGTTGGTCATGCAGTCCATATGAAGGAAACCTATGATAACATGAAACAACTTTTGAGGTGCATAAACTATGACCAACATCAGTGGCAGCTTTGTGGTGATTTGAATTTTGTTGCTCTCTTGCTTGGTCTGCAGACTGGATACACAAAGTACTGCTGTTTTCTCTGCTAATGGGATAGTCGTGCAAGAGATTCCCACTACATCAAGAAAGATTGGCCACTCCAACAGTCATTGGAGCCTGGGAGGAAAAGTGTTCAGCATCCACCACTTGTTGAATCAAGGAAGATTTTGTTACCACCCTTACACATCAAGCTGGGTCTGGTGAAGAACTTTGTCAATGCCATTGACAAAACACAAGCAGCATTCAAGTACCTCCGTGAAAAATTTCCAAGGTTAAGTGAAGCTAAGATAAAAGAAGGTGTCTTTGTTGGTCCTCAGATTCGTGAACTTCTTCGAGATGATGCATTTGACCATGCACTGCGTGGCAAGGAAAAGACGGCATGGAAAGCCTTCCAGTTAGTGGCAATACATTTTCTCGGAAACAACAAGGGAGACAACTACAGGTTGTTGGTGGAAAACCTCCTCAAGGCATACAAAAGCCTTGGTTTCTACATGTCACTAAAGATACATTTTTTGCACTCTCATCTAGATTTTTTTCCACCGAACTGCAGAGCAGACGACTTCTCCAAAATTGTAGACCAGTGTAATTTATTTCAATTGAGAGAAATAGATATATCTGAGATACCTTTTTAATTACTACTGCCCATTTTGTGTACAAAGGCTGCCAAATACAGAATCAAAAATTTTTTTTTCGTCCCACTGTGTATTCCTAAATAAACAGTACAAAATTACAGGTACTAAACTGAAGAAATCTGGACTAAAAAAGAGAAAAAGAAAAAAAAGATAAAAATTCACTCATTTTTTAATCCGGATACCTCATGCTCCAATATCTCAAGACTTGTTGTTTTAAAGACACAAACAACACTACCCTGGAGACCATTTTCCTTTTAAATTAGCCACTGATCAGCTTTGAATCTATAAATGAATGGCATCTGTAGTTCTCTAAGCTATGATTAGTATATACCCCTTCATTTCTATCATGCTTACATGGAAAAGATTCTCATTGACTTCAATGAGCATTGGAGGAGCCCATATCTTCTGTACAGTTTCACTTGATTAACTCCAAGCTGTTGATGACTAGATAATTCAGTTAGTAAAGCAATCTTAAATCTAAAATATTAATCAACCTAAACATTAGAGATGATGTCATAAATCTACTTAAGGACAAATAACTACAAAAAGTTGAATTGGTGAATACACAATTCTTATGGTTAGAACCCTACCAAATTCACAGTCCATTTTGGTCAATTTAATGGCGATAGGAATTTAAAAACTATAAATTTCATGATTTCAGCTACTTAAATCTGAAATTTCATGGTGTTGTAAGTGTAGGGGTCCTGACCCAAAAAGGAGTTGTGGAGGGGGGAGTTCAGAAAGTTATTGTAGGGGGGTTGCAGTACTGCTACCCTTACTTCTGCGCTGCTGCTGGTAGTGGCGCTGCCTTCAGAGCTGGGCAGCTGGGGAACGGCAGCTGCTGGCTGGGAGCCCAGCTCTGAAGGCAGAGCCACCACCAGCAGTAGTGCAGAAGTAAGGGTGGCATGGTATGGTATTGCCACCCTTCTGCACTGCTTCTGGCAGGGCGCTGCCTTCAAAGCCGGGCACCCAGCCAACAGCTGCCACTCTCTGGCTGCCCAGCTCTGAAGTCACCGCAGAAGTAAGGTGGCAATATGGTGACCCACCTAAAATAACCTTGCAACCCCCGTTGCAACTCCCTTTTGGGTCAGGACCCCCAATTATATAAAGCCTGGTCTCCCCCGTGAAATCTCTATAATATAGGGTAAAAGTACACAGAAGACCAGATTTCATGTCTTCCTGGCAGGGTGCTGCACAGACACTTAAATATGAATGAAAAACCTTATATTTATTTCATTTATGTAATACTTTATTATGCACCCAGAGCCCCTATTAAATCTATTTATTTATAGTGTATCTCTCTGTCTATCTTATAAGAAAATCTTAATGATATAATAAATTAATATAGACAGTTGGTGGTATACTTTATCACACAAGATTTTTCATTTAATTCCCATTTGAAGTGCCAGAATCATTCAGCATCATTTCATGCATTTAAGAAGCTGTTCTTGCAACTGCACATACATTTAGAGTACGGTAGAGCCACTGGGAGCAAGTGTATGGGAGTCACTGAGTTCCACACTGAAATGTTCTGAATAAATACATTCCATCAAATGAGAACAGAAGAAGGTTTCAATGGGTGCACTGCTGTCTGAACATAAGAACATAAAAAAGGCCACACTGGGTCAGACCAAAGGTCCATCAAGCTCAGTATCCTGTCCTCTGACCAGGGCCGGCTCCAGGCACCAGCTTAACCAGGTGCTTGGGGCGGCCAAGGGAGAGGGTGGCATGTGCAGCAATTCAGGGGCGGCAGGTCCCACACTCCCTCTACGAGTGAAGGACCTGCCGCCAAACTGCCACCGCCGATCGCAGCTTTTTTTTTTTTCCCCAATTGCCGCCGCCAGTTGCGATTGCGATTGCAATCGCGGCTTTTTTTTTTTTTTTTGCTTGGGGCGGCAGAAATACTTGAGCTGGCCCTGCCTGTGACAGTGTCCAATGGCAGGTGCCCCAAAGGGAATGAACTGACAGGTTATCATCAAGTGATTCATGCCCTGTCACCCAATCACAACTTCTGGCAAACAGGCTAAAGACACCATTCCTGCCCATCCTGGCTAATAGCCATTGATGGATCTATCTTCCATGAATCTATCTAGCTCCATTTTGAACCCTGTTATAGTATTGGCCTTCACAGCACCCTCTGGCAAGGAGTTCCAGAGGTTGACAGTGCATTGCGTGAAAAAAATACTTTCTTATGTTTGTTTTAAACCTGCTACCTATTAATTTCATTTGGTGGCCCCTTGTTCTTGTATTATGAGAAGGAGTAAATAACACTTCCTGATTTACTTTCTCTATACCACTCATGATTTTATAATGGAAGTCCATGTTCTGGAATAAACCCACTATGATGAAAGGTCCATATGATCAGATATCAAACATGGTTGTGACAATTCTGTAAACTTACACAGGCATCTTTTTGCATTTTCTCCCCTTGTGCTCTTCCGCCTTCTCTTCCCCCTCCCTCCCTCCTCCCACCCTCCCAAGATTTTTCCTCTGGTACATCTAATTTATTAATTTCAACTTTTTGTGCATTTAAAAGTTAAAAATATGAGAAGAAATTCAAGTTAATTAAGATTCAGATGCTAAACAACATAATAAAGTGTGAATGGTGTTTGTCCCATAAATATGTCAGCTCACTCTTGTCACTTTGCCATTGATGTTTATATGCATTGCAGTATATATATAACATGAACAGCATAATAAATATATATCTACTTGTATTGAGGAAAACCTTAAGATTTGTTGCCCTAAGAAGTAACCACTGCTTAGTCAAGCTAAGGAACAATAATGAATCTTGATGTTCAAAAAATATGAAGACAAATATATGTATTGTTATATACATTCTAAATTTCTCTATGGAACATATTTCTTCAAAGTGGAAAAGAAGTTAGAGGTGCAAAGAAAAAAACATGTATTTCTAATGATGCAAGACAAGACAAAACTTGAAGTGAATAGCAGTTTCACAGTAATCAGCTGCAGCCAATCAAGATGCATTTATTTGTATTTGTTACATAATTGCTCCAAAATTTAGTATTATTGACTTCCAAAGGCAAAATATAGAAACTTCTTTACTTACCATGCATGACTATTTCAAGCCAATTATGAGCCACAATTTTTTTCTACTGTTCTACAAGGTAGAATGTGCATTTAGACTCATAGATTCTAAGGCCAGAAGGGGTCATTGTGATCATCTAGTCTGACTTCCTGTATAGCACAGGCAATAGAACTTCCCCAAAATAATTCTTAGAAAAACATCCAATTTTGATTTAAAAATTGTCAGTGATGGAGAATTCTTCACAACCCTTAGTAAATTGTTCCGATGGTTAATCACTCTCATTGTTAAAGATGTACACCTTATTTCCAGTCTGAATTTGTCTAGTTTCAACTTCCAGCCACTGGATTGTGTTATACCAGGGATCGGCAACCGTTGGCATGTGGTCCGCCAGGATAAGCCCCCTGGTGGGCCAGGCCGGTTTGTTTACCTGCTGTGTCCGCAGGTTCAGCCGATCGCGACTCCCACTGGCCGCGGTTCGCCGCTCCAGGCCAATGGGGGCTGCGGGAAGCGGCGTGGGCCGAGGGATGTTGCTGGCTGCCACTTCCCGGAGCCCCCATTGGCCTGGAGAGGTGAACCGTGGCCAGTGGGAGCCATGATCGGCTGAACCTGCGGACGCGGCAGATAAACAAACTGCCCAGTCTGCCAGTGGGCTTACCCTGGTGGGCTGTGTGCCAAAGGTTGCCGATCCCTGTGTTATAACTTTCTCTGGGAGATTGAAGAGCCCATTAATAAATATTTTGTTCCCCATATGGTACTTATAAAAGGTAAATAGATAAATAGATTGTGCTTCTTGAGTCTTCTCCTATAAGGCATGTTTTCTAATCCTTTAATCATTCTCATGAGTCTTTTTTGCACCCTCTCCAATTTATCAACATCCTTCTTGAATTGTGGGCACCAGAACTGGACACAGTATTCCAGTAGTAGTCACACCCATACCAAATATAGAGGTAAAATAACCTCTCTTCTCCTACTTGAGATTCCTCTGGTTATGCATTCCACCTTAGCTCTTTTGGCCACAGTGTCCAACAGGGAGCTCAGGTTCAACTATTATCAACTATGACCCTCAAATCTTTTCCCAGAGTCTTTGCTTCCTAGGATAGAGCCCCCCACCATGTAAATATACCCAACATTTTTTGTTCACAGTTATATATATTTATATTTAGCCATATTAAAATGCATATTGTTTTCTTGTGCCCAGTTTACCAAGCAATTTAAATTGCTCTGAATCAGTGACCCGTCCTCTTCATTATTTACCACTCCCACAATTTTCATGTAATCTGCAAACTTTATCAGTGATGATTTTGTGTTTTCTTCCAGGTCATTGATAATGACATCAAATAGCATAGGCCAACAACTGATCCCTGTGGGGCCGCCCCTGGAAACACACCTGCTCAATGACAATTCCCCATTTATAGTTACATTTTGAGACCTATCGGTTAGCCAGTTTTAATCCATTTAATGTGTGCCATGTTAATTTTATAATCTATCTATTTTTAATCAAAACATTGAAATGGGAGCAGGATTGGTCCTTTAAAGCTATTGTCATTTCAAACAATCAAATATATGTACAAACAAATAAAACATTTTATATAGTAAAACATTTTATACAGGAGCAGTTTTTGAAAAGCAGTCTATATGGAAACAAGAGACAAAATGGATGGGAAACAATGTGTGCGGGACCAAGTTGGAAAGAAAGAGGAAGAGAACAGATTAAATTTTGCAGACTAAAGATATTCAAAGTATGAATATCCATGCATCCCAGCTGCTGCTGACAGCAGAAGTATCTGCAAACTAGAAATACTATGCATTCCATCACTTTAGCTCACCAACCAGCAGGATGCTACAACCCACACTTCTAACCATGCAGGATAGTGGGCGAAAAAATGAATGCAACCCTAGTCCTAGTGAAAAGAGAGGCACAAAATTCCCAAAGTGCCAGTGTAACAGGAGATGAAGATTCTAGCAGGGATCATTGCACCTCTTGTAAGGAGATGGTGGGTGCAGTTCACACCTATTCTAATTCCAGTGGGGTCCATATATTTCTGAAACATAAGTATCCCCAAATGCAAATATTGCATCCGGATATGAAATGGGCTATTCACCCATCTGTTACTTATCAAACCAGACCTCTACAGATTTGCCCATTGCTATTTTCAATACATACTGCATACTCATACCAGTGTTGTAATCCTTTGTATAAAAATTCCTTGCTACCAAACACAGTTTATCTAAACTTTAAGATCTGGATATAAAAGGATAAAAAATCTAAATACACAGGTTTTCAGCAAAAAAAAAAAAAATGTTTGTTCCACCTTCAACCATTAATTACTCTGTATCTTATGTAGCTGAAATATGGTAGAATTACATTTGTACAATGACTTAACTTTATCTTTTTTTCTTTTCTGCAATATTTATTTTGCACTTACTGATTAGCATCCATTTAGGTCCAGATATTTTCTGATAACTGCTGTTCACCACCCCTCAGCATAATATATTCAGTGGGATAGTAAAAAGAATCCATTGACACTAAACAAAACATGTGTGCCTAGCATGTATCTGTGACTGTCAAAAGTATATTAAAAAAGTGTGGTAGTATCAGGTGGAAAACTCTTTCAATCTGCTCATCAGCAAACACTTATTCACAGTCCTGGGGAAATGCTATATAGTGACATTTCTTACCTTCTCTAGATAGATTTAGTAACTCCCCCGGTGTTTGCTGTGACAAGGTGACCTGAACAGAGGAACTGTAAGATCGGGAAAGGAGAATGAAGATTTCTTACCAAAAGGTTTAATAAAGACCCTGAGCTGAGAGACTAAGCTAGATGTAGCTAACCACCTCAGATTCTTTTTTTTTTAATCTTAAGATTCCAGGAAAGAGAAGGTTCCCTAGGGTGGATTTTTCTATCCCTTCTAAAAATGACCAACTCTCTTCTTGCAGTTTTCTATTCAGAGGCCCCAATCCTGCACAGAGGACTTTTATTCATGTGCTTAGCTTTATACACTTGTGAACAATCCCACTGAAGTCAATAGAACTACTTACACTGCATAAAGTGGATTAGAGGATGGACTAAAGCCCATATGGTACTATCATTTTTAATCTTTCCATATAGACTGCTTTTCAAAAACTGCTACATATAAAATGTTTTACTATATAAAATGTTTTTTTTGTT
The DNA here is from genome assembly GCF_011386835.1 of Chrysemys picta bellii. NCBI lineage: Eukaryota > Metazoa > Chordata > Testudines > Emydidae > Chrysemys > Chrysemys picta. The sequence goes on from NC_088792.1 coordinate 124,421,626, forward strand.
TCTACATATATTTGACTGTTTGAAATGACAATAGCTTATCAAGCAATAAAGGACCAATCCTGTTCCCATTTCAATGTTCTGATTAAAAATAGATAGATATAAAATAAAAATCACACGTCAGGCCCCTCAAAATCACAAGATTTAAAATAAATTAGAGTTTGGATTCTTTTGTCTTCTGGGTTTGAAGCCTTTAGTGTTCAGATGTTGAAGTTTTTGAAAAAAAAATCTCTACAACTATGAAATTGAGAAAGGACCCCGGTCCATCCTATTCCCTGTTTCATTCTCCACATGCACTCTGTAGCCCTATTCCCATCTCAGAGGATATCAGCTTTCATTAAAAAAAAAAAAAAGAAAAAAGCACTTTTCTCAATTTCATAGTTGTAGAGATTTTTTTCAAAAACTTCAAAATCTGAACACTAAAGGCTTCAAACCCAGAAGACAAAAGAATCCAAACTCTAATTTATTTTAAATCTTGTGATTTTGAGGGGCCTGACGTGTGATTTTTGAATGCTTGAGGTTGGCAATACTGTATGGGTTTGGCCCCATACTTGCTAGATCACAGGTCTAAGGGGAGGGAGTAAGCTGAACTCTTTCAGGGCCTACCAGTAGTTTATTTCCCCTTAGACTCTAAGGCTTAGAGCAAGAGATGAGCAGGGAAAGGATTGTGACTGATTCAGAATTCCTTCCTGAGGATGCTCCTGGCTTGGAACAGTTATGTATCACCCCTTATAGGCTCAATCTAGACCTTTTTAATTAACTCAGCATTTACATTATTCCTTCATCAAGAAAACACTGCATATACATAATGTGAGTGCTTCCTATTTAGGATTACTGCTGTCTTATTTATGCCCCTCACCCAACACCAGCTGTATCTCAGTGCAACAGTTGCATACATCTGTAGTTGCTTTTTTCTTATACTGTCTGCTGCACATGGTTTAATGCTGCTACATTACTAGTGAAGATAAACACAATAAAAATAAGCTACTGTGTCTGACCATACATGACAAACACATAAACTCACCTATTGAAAAGTATAGTGGTTTTTTTAGAAATAACTCTGCAAGATTCTGCAGAAATAATGTGTTGTTATGTGCAGTTCCTGAATTCCTTCGATGGCCTCTCAGAATCTACGAGTCCCACCCTGAATCATGCACAAAGGTCTACTTTGGTCTGCGCTGCTTATAAACAGATAGAACTGACATGGTCAATAACATTTTAGGGACTGCAGGTTGTGGTGAATATTATTATTTTATTATTATTTTTTTAGACTTCAAAGAGTTGTTTTTTCTATCACTTCATGGCCATCTTACTATCATTCATGCAAGGCAAGAAAGACAGCAAAGATCTGAACATCCCGGATTTTCTACTTGTCTTTGACAGACTGTAATACTGCTCCTAAGTGCTGCGACTTTTCAGCCATGGAATAGAATCCTTTCTGACCTGCATGACTGTCAAAAATGGACACATTTGAGTAGGCCTTGTGCAGTTTCAGAACCACGATATCAAAGCACAATTATTTGCACACTTTAGATTAAAACACTGGTTTTAGACACCCCATGCTCTGTCTCCTATTTAGTTTAACCCCAGGCCACACAGCGTGGTTCACTAATTTTGGAATGCTGTTTTGAATACAGAGTTCAAACAGCAAATTAAAACTGTAGATTTAATCTTCCAAGTGCTGTTGAGATGTATGTAATTGTCTTCCACAAAAGCTGAACAAAGAGATAGTGTAACATTATGATTGTGTAAATCTTCTTTCATCACCTCCATTGTGAAGTGTGGTCTCAATGATTGAATAGCAACAAACAACAGTATCTCCTCAATTATGTTTTTGTGACTCACAAAAACATGAAAGCTTCATAAAAAGTATTTTCTATAATTAGGTTTCTTCTCTAGAGTAACGTGTGTTTGTTTTAAAATATGTTTGGAATTAAGCCTGAAAGGGCTGCACAATAATGATCAGATTTCTGATTTGTGGTAAAACATTTCTTTAAAGAAAAGTCAGAATTATTTATTGAAATCACTTTACACCTGCTATTGAATAACAAAAGATAAAAACTTAACTCAAAAAGTTTTATTGGTATCACATGACCATCTATCATGTTTCAGCACCTATAACCAGTTGATATGCAGGAGTCTGTAAATTGCAATGTATTTCAGCAGTGGCCGCTGGGGGAAATAAAAATCAATGTGATACCACTTTCAACAATTGAACAAATTTAGTTGAAGCTTAAAATAATGAGTAGTAGATGAGGTACACAGTAAAAACAAGCAAAAAACCTGAAAAATATTCAAAAGCAGTGTGACATCAATATTCGTTGTTCATTATCAAATATAATAACTATAATAGATATTTTGTAACCAAAACATTAGCTTTATTGAGTAACAGATTGAACAGAATGTCATCCTTTGCCCCCTGATTACATAGTATTGTTTTAACATTAGGCCCATAGATCTTCCAAAACAAACACTCTAAATCTTCTTTCAACAGCCAATTTATTTAAAAATTAATGGGCTAGATTCTCAGATGTCCACTCAGAAAGCTGAGGAAATGAGGGGAGTAAAGGTGTCTGTCCACCGTGTTTCTGCTCCCTCCATATTTAGGGGCTATGCTATTTTTACATATTGGGATTTTCCTACACCAACTGTCCTGAGTATCAGAAAGCTGACAGAGGATTTGTCCCCAATATGTCTGGCTAAACATGTGGTGTACATGGATAGGGCAAAGTATTTGTTGTTGTGTGAGTCACGTCAGTGGGTTGTGAAGATAAAGGGGAAACGACCCTCAAATCTTTGCCTAAAAGTGCTCTTACCTTTTAGAGTCTGGCAGTGGATCACACTTTGACCTTCTGAGTACTGGAAAGAGGTACACCAACAGTAGTGGTAGATTAAGCTAGTGACACTGAATTTGCCTGAATCTAAGATTACCAGTGTCTGTCTTCGTTCACTTGCTGATATTGACATTTCTAATCTATTTTATATACTGAGAGGTTAAACATGGAATATTTTTCTGATGCTTCCGTTGGTGACACAAGGGTATGAACACCATCCTCAGAGCAGACTATTAAAAACTAGGGCAAAACCCCTTAATCGGTTGTGAGTTCTAAACTCAGATTTCACCAACCAGCTGCACCAAGTGCAAACTCCTCAGGTACTTTAACAGGCTTAACATGGAATCACAGACTGTCACCTGGGGTATTCATGTCTGTCTTACCACGCAGGTGAGTGTATCTCTGTGGTAGATGGTCCTTTATACCAAGAATCACAATTCGGTTATTCCTGATCCAAAGGGACCAGTCACTTGCCCCAGGCCAACTGTGCTTTAAGTCTCACACCAAAGACTTGTAGCCATTCATGTAGTACTCCTGGAGGGATACTGCACAAGTGCAGAATTTATGTCCCCCACAGATTTCTTTGCTTTGCTGCAGAAAAATGACTTTCTGATGGGGAAGCAAAGGGAAGCCAGAAGAGCGGTCGTATGACCCTCCTCAGCAGTATGTTTCAGGTTCCCAGGGCAGCCGGCAGAGAGGGCTGTGGGGCAGGAGGCGGAACTGGGAAAGACCCAGCTGGTGCCTCCTACCCTGTTTTGGGCTCAGCTGCTAGTCCCAGCTGGGCTGGGGAGGGCGAGACTTCCTCTTCCCCAGCCCAGCAACCAGGGCTGTGTCAGACCCACCCCCAGATTTCTCCCAAAGCTGTAGGAAGCTCTGCAAACTGCCCCCACCACACACACACACTTCCTGAACCCATCGCTCCTCAGCTGCAGGGGGAGGGATTCCTGTACAGGGAGCTACTCCTCCATCCGCCCAACCCCCGTACATCCAGACCCCCTCATAACCAGACCCTCTCACTGAGCCTCACCCCCCCACACACACCCAGAATCCTCCCCCCCGACAAGCCCAACTCCCCCTACATCTGGACCATCCCAATAAACCACCCGCACTACACATCTTCTTATAATTCTAATACCTATTTTACTAATATAAGCCCACAAGTTAAACAGACAGCAAGGCACATTGGGAAATAAAGGAATATAAAATCTCTACCCTCACCATAGAGAACCAAATGGAAGCAGGCTGTGCTTATGATCCATCCTGAAAGTTGTGAGAAAATAAAGCCACTTTATTTGTTTTGTGCAATTGTGTTTTTTGTAAAGCTTTTGAAATAGATGCCTATATGAGGATGTGTGAGACTATGAAGACTTTTTCCAACCCTGCTTTTGGGCAAAATAAAATAAAAGTGCCACCTCACCACAAACAAGTAAATTACCTTTTGGTCTGTTTACAAATTCTCCAATTATGCTTTTTTTTTTGTTTGGCCCACCACACCACACAAAGAAAGATTTCATGAAGATGAAATCTTCTTTGCCACCGTCTTGTCTGTTTTTTTAATATCTTGAACCATTCCTTTCAGTAAGAGCTGAACATCATTCTTTGCATATAAGACAAACCAAACAAATTACCTATTAGGTTGCTCGGGGGAAGCTGTTTTATGGGTTACTTGGGGTGAAAAAAAGCTGTTATCCATCAGCACCCCTTCCTAGTGTCCCACAATCCACTGGCAATATGCCTTGGTGACTCCACAGACTCTGACTGTCCCACCAGCCCTGGCTCCTCCCAAACCATGAAACTCAAACCCTCAGAAGCCTCTATAAAGAGGCTTCTTTAGGATCAGGGTATGGGAGGGTGATCTGCAGAGGTGGTATTTCCTCTTCTAAGCCTCTCCCACCTAATTTTTTTTGCTTTAGTCCCTTCCACCTTCAGAGAGAATTGGAACCTAAGTATACTTCAGTGTCTAGGCAATAGTGGAAGACCATAATAAGGATCATATAGGCCTGACAGGATACAACAACAACTTTATCAAGGATGTTACTTTAGTGCTCCTATTAGCAGACCTACATGACAAAAATAGCACTATTCTCCAAGAAAGAGGACTAGGCAAATTTTCCTCTTTTAATACATTGGGAATTGTTTTGCTAGAAAGTATGCAAGACTTTCCCTTTTTCCTTTTACCACTAGCCAATTTCCCTGCCTGATTATGTGGCTTCTGCAGCATTTAAATGATGTCATGCCAGTTTTTTAGGAGATCTTTTCAAATCTGCCATTACTAATTTATACACTGTGCAGTGGTATGCCAGACCCCAAGAATAACAGATTTCAGTCAGGAAACCAAGGTATCCTATAAGTGTATCAAGTACTTTCTCATGTATTTAGTCAGGTATTTTCATGTTTTAAGTTTTGTATAAAGGTATATGGTAGAACCCCATTCATCCAATCTAATTGGGACTGGAGCCAGATTGGATAATCAGAACTTTTGATAATCAGGAGAATGGGCAAAGAGCTTTCTATCTGTTATTTTAAGATGTGGAGTTGCTGTAAAACAAGCTGACCCTTACTTAGATGGTGTTCCAGGAAGAAGGAGTGCTCGGCAGAGATGGGCTCCACCCAATGAAGAGAGGGAAGAGCATCTTCACAAGCAGTCTGGCTAACTTAGTGAGGAGGGCTTTAAATTAGGTTCACTGGGGGAAGGAGACCAAAGTCCTGAGGTAAGTGGGGAAGTGGGATATCGGGAGGAAGCACAAGCAGGAGAGCACAAGTGGGGAGGACTCCTTCCTCATACTGAGAAAGCAGGACGATCAGCGAGTTATCTTAAGTGCCGATATACAAATCCAATAAGCCTGGGAAACAAGCAGGGAGAACTGGAAGTTCTGTCTCAGTCAAGGAATTATGATGTGATTGGAATAACATAACTCACATAACTGAAGTACTGTCATGGATGGATATAAACTGTTCAGGAAGGACAGGCAGGGAAAAGGTGGGGGAGTTGCATTGTATGTAATAGAGCAGTATGACTGCTCAGAGCTCCGGTATAAAACTGCAGAAAAACCTGAGAGTCTCTGGATTAAGTTTAGAAGTGTGAGTAACAAGGGTGATGTCATGGTGGGAGTCTGCTATACACCACCAGACCATGGGGATGAAGTGGACGAGGCTTTCTTCCAGCAACTAACAGAAGTTACTAGATCACAGGCCCTGGTTCTCATGGGAGACTTCAATCACCCTGATATCTGCTGGGAGAGCAATACAGTGGTGCACAGACAATCCAGGAAGTTTTTGGAAAGTGTAAGGGACAATTTCCAGGTGCAACTGCTGGAGGAACCAAATAGGAGCAGAGCTCTTCTTGACCTGCTGCTCACAAACAGGGAAGAATTAGTAGGGGAAGCAAAAGTGGATGGGAACCTGGGAGTCAATGACCATGAGATGGTCGAGTTCAGGATCCTGACACAAGGAAGAAAGGAAAGCAGCAGAATAAGGACGTTGGACTTCAGAAAAGCAGACTTTGACTCCCTCAAGGAACTGATGGGCAGGATCCCTTGGGAGAATAACATGAGGGGGAAAGCAGTCCAGGAAAGCTGCCTGTATTTTAAAGAATCCTTATTGAGGTTGCAGGAACAAACCATCCAAATGTGTAGAAAGAATAGTAATATGGCAGGCGACCAGCTTGGCTTAACAGTGAAATTCCTGCTGATCTTAAACACAAAAAAAGAAGATTACAAGAAGTGGAAAATTGAACAAATGACCAGGGAGGAGGATAAAAATATTGCTCAGGGATGCAGGAGTGAAATCAGGAAGGCCAAATCACACTTGGAGTTGCAGCTAGCAAGAGATGTTAAGAGTAACAAGAAGGGTTTCTTCAGGTATGTTATCAACAAGAAGAAGAACAAGGAAAGTGTAGGCCTCTTCCTGAATGAGGGAGGCAACCTAGTGACAGAGGATGTGGAAAAAGCTCATATACTCAATGCTTTTTTTGCCTCTGTCTTCACGAACATGTCAGCTCCCAGACTACTGCACTGGGCAGCACAGCATGGGGACGAGGTGACCAGCCCTCTGGGGAGAAAGAAGTGGTTTGAGATTATTTAGAAAAGCTGGACGAGCACAAGTCCATGGAGCCGGATGCACTGCATCCGAGGGTGTTAAAGAAGTTGTCAGATGTGATTGCAGAGCCATTGGCCATTATCTTTGAAAACTCTTGGTGATCAGGGGAGGTCCCAGATAACTGGAAAAAGGGTAATGTAGTGCCCGTCTTTAAAAAAGGGAAGAAGGAGGATCCAGGGAACTACATGCCAGTCAGCCTCACCTCAGTCCCTGGAAAAATCATGGAGCAGGTCCTCAAGGAATCAATTCTGAGGCACTTAGAGGAGAGAAAAGTGATCAGGAACAGTCAGCATGGATTCACCAAGGGCAAGTCATGCCTGACTAACCTAATTGCCTTCTATGACAAGATAACTGGCTCTGTGGATGAGGGGAAAGCAGTGGACATGTTATTCCTTCACTTTAGCAAAGCTTTTGATATGGTCTCCCACAGTATTCTTGCCGCCAAGTTAAAGAAGTATGGGCTGGATGAATGAACAATAAGGTGGATAGAAAGCTGGCTAGATCGTCAGGCTCAACGTGTAGTGATCAATGGCTCCATGTCTAGTTTTGCAGCCGGTATCAAGCGGGGTGCCTCAAGGGTTGGTCCTGGGGTTGGTTTTGTTCAATATCTTCATTAATGATCTGGAGGATGGTGTGGACTGCACTCTCAGCAAGTTTGCAGATGACACTAAACTAGGAGGCGTGGTAGGTACACTAGAGGGTAGGGATAAGATACAGAGGGGCCTAGACAAATTAGAGGATTGGGCCAAAAGAAATCTGATGAGGTTCAACAAGGACAAGTGCAGAGTCCTGAACTTAGGATGGAAGAATCCCATGCACTGTTACAGACTAGGGACTGAATGGCTAGTAAGCAGTTCTGCAGAAAAGGACCTAGGGGTTACAGTGGACGAGAAGCTGGATATGAGTCAACAGTGTGCCCTTGTTTCCAAGAAGGCTAATGGCATTTTGGGCTGTATAAGTAGGGGCATTGCCAGCAGATCGAGGGTCATGATCGTTCCCCTCTATTCGACATTGGTGAGGCCTCATCTGGAGTACTTTGTCCAGTTTTGGGCCCCACACTACAAGAGGGATGTGGAAAAATTGGAAACAGTCCAGCGGAGGGCAACAAAAATGATTAGGGGGCTGGAGCACATGACTCATGAGGAGAGGCTGAGGGAACTGGGATTGTTTATTCTGCAGAAGAGAAGAATGAGTTGGGATTTGATAGCTGTTTTCAGCTACCTGAAAGGGGGTTCCAAAGAGGATGGGTCTAGATTGTTCTTAGTGGTACCAGATGACAAAACAAGGGGTAATGGTCTCAAGTTGCAGTTGGGGAGGTTTAGGTTGGATATTAGGAAAAACTTTTTCACTAGGAGGGTGGTGAAGCACTGGAATGGGTTACCTAGGGAGGTGGTGGAATCTCCATCCTTAGAGGTTTTTAAGGGCAGGCTTGACAAAGCCCTGGCTGGGATGATTTAGTTGGGAATTGGTCCTGCTTTGAGGAGGGGGTTGGACTAGATGATCTTCTGAGGTCCCTTCCAACCCTGATATTCTATGATTCTTGGAAAAGCATTAAAACATACCTCTCCCTGCCCTTATCTACTTAATAGAACAGACATGTGTCCTTTGGTTGATTCATGGTCTTCCAGTATGCAATTCTTAGTGGCGTATTTAAGAAGTTGCTTGGCATTGTGTTTGATGTTCGATACTGTGTTTTTTCCAGTGTTATAATCTTGGGCTATTTTTGCCAGTCACTCTCCTTTTTATGTTATTAATAATTTCTATTTTAGCATCCAATGACAGTACTACACATTTTTGCTTAGTAGTCACGGTTATTTTACAAGTCTGAAAAGATGTAATGGTTACAGTAGTGTTGCCATGGAGGTGCCATTAATTTACCATATGCCTGTGTGTGCACTGGTTGTTCGGTTAATACTGAGAACTAGATAATGGAGGCTCAGATAAATGGGGTTCTGTTGTCACAAATACTTTATTCACATACAATAAAAATACCATGTGCAATTGTTAAATCTCAGTATAAATGTGTTGACCAAAGCTTCCAAACAAATCTTTCATTCAAGTTCTCAAAATCCTTGTAAGCTGCTTTATTGTTATGAGACCTTCTGGAAGGATTAGCACTGAAAGTTTTTTAAATAAAGCAGCTCACTTTTTCCATTTTATTTCTTTCACTGTTCTTTTTTTTTCTCTCCAAAACAGACAAACAAACAAACAAACAAACAAAAATTAAAATAAAGGAACCTTCCCAGTAGGACAAAACATTTTAATAATTGTCAAGAAGAAAAGATGAAGTTTGTGCTGTTAAAGAGAGAGTCCTTGGAGGAAAATTGAAATGCAATTGGAATTATTTTATTTACAGAGCTCTGCGTTCCAACAATATTATTCCTCTTAGTCCTTGAGGAAGTAATATACTCTCACCCTTAAAACGCTGTAAGTAGTTGATAATCCATTATTACAGTAAGCCGTACACTCTCACAGTAATTATCTAATAACCCCTTATAAAAGACCGTAGCTTCCTAATCTGTTTATAATTATCATTTCAATGATCCTGTGCATTAATGTCTGACCTTCAGCAACTCTGACCTGATCTTAATTAGCTCTAATATCAAATCATCACTATATAAGAAACTAGCCATGACCAAATGAATGAACCCCAGGTACAGTTAATTTCTAGAGCAATTATCTTTTCATGTAGGGAGATTTAAATGATTATCTGCACAATTTCACACAGTTTTATGTAATTCTACGACATTATAAATTCTGTTTTAAATCATATTTCAAAGGCAGGGCTCCACAGACTGGTTTCATATACTATACTAAGCTACCAGGATAGTACATCATACTACTACTATATAACAGTAGATGATTTTATGTCATTATTTTCAATTACACAGGAATAAAAAAAACATATTTCATAAAGTGATAAATTGTAACTGAAATATATAAATATGTACCAAGGTAATCTATGGGTCAATGATATAGAGTTTAAATAATGTGTCATTTTAAAGAAATATTACATTATGTTAAAATATTGAGAGTAATTGATAAGAACGTATGCGTTAAAATAAGATTAGAAAATCTGAAGTGTATGTTAATATGCATACAGTATTTATAATGCTTTAGAATCTGAAAATCATTTATCATGCTAAAAAAGCTATTGTACAAGAAAATGACAGTACCTCAGGAATATTTTGAAGCTGCTGTTTAACTCACAGTTTTGTGTTTTTGAGAGCATGAAGAACATGGGGAACATTTGATGTGTTATTAAAACACCCATGTTCTTGATTTATAGTTTAATCTGACCTGAACATAATTCAGCCATCTACACCACCCCAGCTGTTTTCCTCATGCCATTTTTCGCAAAGTTGGTGGGAAAATGCAAAGTTCTTAGGGTAAACCCAAATGATTTGGGATTCAGTAGGTCAGTGTAATGTCCAATGGAGCAGATGTACACTGCAGTTTTGAATAGCATAGCTTTAGGAGAAACTAATAAATATTTGCTTTGGGTTTCACAAATGTCAATTTTTGCCTCATCTGAAAAATATGTGCAGAGCAGCTTTTTCTAATTTTTTTCAAAAATTACAGGTCATTTGCATTAAAAATTTCAACAAGCATATTATTGGTTGTGTGTTCTTTACTTAACTCAATTTATCAAAGTTAACCAGTGACCCATCCTGGTCAGGGCTCTTTCAAATGCTAACATTTCCTACCTATAAGCCAAAACATTTGTCCTACAGCTATCAAATGAAGATAACAGCCTGATGAGAGTGATTGATCTGGAAGGTAATTTGAATGGAGGATGTTGTGTACATCCTCTTACTGATGCCTCAATGATGGCTCAGACAACCTTTCCATGATATATCATCTAGGGAAGCAGAACAGAGTAAATTTAACAAGTGGCATTACCATCTAATCACATTTTTCTTTTCCACTAATTGAGTATCTTTGTTGTATATTCAGTCTAGGTTTTTATAAATATCAAAGTTAGTCAACAAATGTTTTCTTTTGCCCATATAATTAAGTTAAAAGCTACTTAAGGAATGTATCAGAGCAGTGAATTGGTGCATTTAAGCTTGGTATAAATAAAATATAATTACTGATCATGGTGTAAACAAATATCAGAAGGTGACTTCGCACAAATCCTAACAAGATTTCCAACTTAATGAAACTGGCTTGTTAGCCCCTTTGCAGGGCCACTTGTTTCCCCCTTTCACACACCCATGATATACATTTAATTTTCTTCCAAAATTTTTGAAGTAAGCACATAGTGTAGTGTATATAACGACATACTGTAACCAACAATTCATTTTCTTAAGTCTTCAGAACATCTCCAAGAGAAAAAAAATCACTATAATGTCTCACATCCTGACTACATTTTTCGTTAAATAAACCTCAACCCATTGTTGAAGTTCTGATTTTTGAAAAGTAGGATGGATAATGTTTTAAAGGAAATTAAACACTTTTTAAAAAATTACGGAATTTGTAGCTGTCTGAAATGTTATTACCTGTTCCTAAAATGTTATTACTTGTTTAGATCTTTGGTCCTTAATTTCATTCTCAGACTGTACCTCAGAGCTGAGATAGACACATGGCCATTTCAGTTGCTTTAAACTCACATTCTTCTCTTTTTCAAAGGAAAATGAGCCTACAATTTATTTTTAACCAAAGAACCTTAAGGAAACCATTGCTTTTATATTTAACATTTTAATGTAAGGTTTTGGCTTTTGTGCCTTAATACCTAATTTAGCAGATTAGTTGAATATTAAGTACTCAGAGTGTTAGAGTACTCCCCTGTTGAGGGGAAAGAGCATAACATACAATCAGCAGGGTCTGGAAGCATTACGCCTGTGAATGATGCATAGTGCATAGAGGCCTACTGGGATGATGACACTCACCAGTGACCCTTGGAATAGGGGTAGTTCTTCTGAACACAGACTTTCAGACATAGACCCAGGCAAGGGACGAGCGAACCAGAACCGTGGGGTGGGTGAGAGTGGGGACTCTGGCTTGCTCGGCCCTTGTCCGCAGGAGCCAGTCCCAGGCAGAGGGTGGCCCTCTGCTGCCTCCCCAGACTGGCTCTCTCAGTCAGCTGCTGTGCTGCTCAGAGCAGTGACCCTGCATGGCTGTCTTGAGAAGTGATTGGTCCCACCTGTTCCACTCCCTGCCTAGGCCCGGAGTTAGAGGCCAAGGGGATAGAGGCCGGGGATAGAGGCCAAGCATGCCGAGGGGCAGGAGCAGCAGGAGAAGGACAGAGCCACTCTCAGCAGCAAGCCCAGCAACAATCTGGGGGGCACATGACTCTGCATGTCCCCTCTATGTGTCATCTATGCTTTCAGCCATAAGCCCTTGCACATTCAGGCAGGACTTCTTCACCCTCTCCTGGAGTGTACCTGCACAGAGGCAACTAGAATTGAGTTCTAAGACAATACCTTATTAACAATTAAAACCCTTATCGCATTTCTCTTATGGTTCCCATAAGGCTCAATGCCATGAAAAAACATAGAGTGAACTATTCTAATATGATAGACACACAATCAAATATTTATCAGTCCGTGTTTCTCTCAATTCAAAACTCGGCTCATATACATGAAAGAGTGCTAGAGGGGATTTGGGAAGAGGTAATAAAGAAATAGAAATGAGGTAGTAATGAGGACAGAGACCTTGCACAATCCCAAATAAACAAACAATGTGGATTTATTAATATAATACTTTTCTGAAAAGTTGGGTGTTCAAATTAAAATTGTACTTGAGCAGCCACACCTTGCATGATAGATTGCATAATACATCAGATCATGCTAGAAGAGCCTAATTACAGCTACTTAGATGGTAAACTCTTTGGGACAGGGACGGTCTTTTTGTTCTATCCCCAAAGTATGAGTTTGTTTTAAGTCCAACTGTGTGTTCTAGCTTAGCAAGGAGTGTGCCTGTGATTTGTATTAAATCTATGTGTGCATGTGAGCTTGTGTGTACACGTATTAGTGCTCGTGTGCATATATTTTATGTTTAAAAAGAATTTCGTTTTACAGAAAAGTAGGATCTTAGAACCGTAGAGTTATAAGGAACTGCAAGGGCCATCTAGTCTAACCCTCTGCCAAGATGTAGGATTTGTTGTACCTAAACCATCCAAGACAGATGGTGATCCAGCCTCCTTTTGAAAACCTCCAGTGAAGGAGCTTCCATAACCTCCCTAGACAGTCTGTTCCATTGTCCTACTGTTCTTACAGTTAGGAAGTGTTTCCTCTGATTTAATCTAAATCTGCTGTGCTGTAGTTTGAACCCTTTGCATCTTGTCCTGCCCTCTGTGGCAAAATACAACTTTTCTCTATCTTTTTTATGGCAGCTTTTTAAGTATTTGAAGACTGCTATCATGTCCCCCCTTAATCTCCTCTTTTACAAACTAAACATACCCAGTTCCTTCAGTCTTTGCTCATATGGCTTGCATTCCATCTCTCTGATCTTTGTTGCTTGACTGTGGATCCTTTCCAGTTTCTCTACATCTTTTCTATACATTGGTGACCAAAACTGGATGCGGTACTCCAGCTGAGGCCTAAGCAGCACCATGTAGAGTGGTGCTATCACCTTCCATGACTTGCATGCTATGCCTCTCTTAATGCAACCTAAAATTGCATTTACTTTTTTTTGCAATAGCACTGCATTGCTGACTCATGTTGAGGTTGTGATCCATCACAACTCCCAGATCTTTCTCAGTATGTTGCTGCTAAGCCAGTTTTCCGCCATTCTGTATTTGTGCATTTGGTGTTTCTTCCCTAAGTGTAGCACCTTACATTTGTCTTTGCTGGATTTCATTTTGTTATCAATAGCCCAGTTCTCCAATTTATCAAGATCTCTCTGAATTTTAGCTCTATCCTCCAAAGTGTTAGTAATCCCCCCAGCTTTGTGTTATCTGCAGTCTTGATCAGTTATGCTCTTTATACCTACATCCACGTGATTAATAAAGATGTTAAACAACACCGGACCCAGAAGAGATCCCAGTGGAATCCCACTTGAGACCTCCCTCCAATCCAAAATCATTCCATTAATAGTCACTCTTGGTTTGCAATTGTTTAACCAATTACACTGCTCTACAGCCAAAATGCGTCTGAAATAAATGTAGTCAAACTTTACTAATTCTGGCTCACTGAGAATGGAAATGATGCTTAAAATTGTTGATTGGCTCTAGTTTTCAAGATATGCTATTGGGTGAGTATATACTACCCTTGACTTGGGAATGGCGGAGGATAAGTGAGTTAGAAAGGGAAGGGATCTCAATTTAAACCAGAAAGGACTAAAATACATCTTTGACTGGATCTATGACTAAATCTATGACTGGGTTTGGACAGTACATGCTTTTTAGGCAAAACAATGAATGATGCAATCTGAAGCTGGTATTGCGTCATCCATGATATGAATTGCATCATGTTATTCCTAGAAGTCATGGATGATGCAATCATAACGAAGCTTACATCACTCTGCTGAAAAAATTGCCCTACATCAGCTCTAGAAATCATACAGTGTCATGCTCTCTTATTTGTCAGTGTTTGATTTTGCAAAGAGACACATTTCTGTTTAGCCAAAGTGAGCAGAGATGCCTCATACTTGTGTGAACAGTGCAGATAACTTCTGCGACGTTTGTGGTGAAGTGACTTTTGCATCACAAAAGCGCAGTATAACCACCATGGTTAAAAAAGCCTATCACCTTTATTTTGGCTGCAAAATTGGAGATCAGGACAAGAGGTGGGCCCCACACATATGCTGCAACACTTGTGCAACAAATCTTCACCAGTGGTTGAACAGGAAAAGGAAATCTGTGCCTTTTGTAATGCCAATGATCTGGAGAGAGCCAACAGATCATACCAGCAATTGTTAGTTCTGCATGGTGCCTCCAGTTGGCAAAGGTGTGTCAAAGAAGAAAAAGTGGACTGTGCATTATCCAAACATTCCATCAGCTATACGCCCAGTACCACAAGGAGAAGGGCTGCCAGTTCCTGATGCACCAGAATCATTCTCACTTGAGTCAGACAAGGAACAGGAAGAGGATGAAACTTCTGATCCTGAACCATCAATGTCACAGGACCCACATTTTCTCCCATCCTCCTCTGAACCAAACCTCATAACACAAGGTGAACTGAATGACCTTGTCAGGGATTTGGAACTACCCAAGAGTAAGGCAGAGCTGTTTGGCTCCAGACTACAGCAGTGGAATCTCCTGGCAGGTGATGTTAGGGTTTCCATGTTCCGGGACCGTCAAAAGGATCTTGTCCCATTCTTCTTCATGGAAGGTGATCTTGTAGCCTGCAACAACATCGATGGTGTGATGGCAGCCCTCAACATCGTTCACGATCCAGATGAGTGGAGACTGTTCATTGATTCATCGAAGACGAGTCTTAAAGCTGTTTTACTGCATAATGGCAATGTTTTGCCATCAATTCCAGTTGGTCATGCAGTCCATATGAAGGAAACCTATGACAACATGAAACAACTTTTGAGGTGCATAAACTATGACCAACATCAGTGGCAGCTTTGTGGTGACTTGAAGGTTGTTGCTCTCTTGCTTGGTCTGCAGACTGGATACACAAAGTACTGCTGTTTTCTCTGCTAATGGGATAGTCGTGCAAGAGATTCCCACTACATCAAGAAAGATTGGCCACTCCGACAGTCATTGGAGCCTGGGAGGAAAAGTGTTCAGCATCCACCACTTGTTGAATCAAGGAAGATTTTGTTACCACCCTTACACATCAAATTGGGTCTGATGAAGAACTTTGTCAAGGCCATTGACAAAACACAAGCAGCTTTCAATTACCTCCGTGGAAAATATCCAAGGTTAAGTGAAGCTAAGATAAAGGAAGGTGTCTTTGTTGGTCCTCAGATTCGTGAACTTCTTCGAGATGATACATTTGACCATGCACTGCGTGGCAAGGAAAAGACGGCATGGAAAGCCTTCCAGTTAGTGGCAATACATTTTCTCGGAAACAACAAGGCAGACAACGACAGGTTGTTGGTGGAAAACCTCCTCAAGGCATACAAAAGCCTTGGTTGCAACATGTCACTAAAGATACATTTTTTGCACTCTCATCTAGATTTTTTTCCACCGAACTGCGGAACAGTGAGTGACGAGCATGGCGAGCGATTTCACCAGGACATTGCAACAATGGAGAAATGCTATCAGGGCAAATGGAGCCCATCAATGCTTGCAGACTATTGCTGGACAGTGACAAGAGATGCTCCATTTAATGAATACAAGAGACAGGCCAAGAAGCGCTGAGTAGACACTGAATGGGACTAAACTATGTACATAATAGTTTTTTGCCTTTTGTTTCATAATAAATTTTATTTATATAACCCTTTTGCTGATTTGTAAAGTGTTACATAAACAGGACAGGTGAAATATTATCATGTAAAGCAACCATAAACACATGAAAAGACCTAGGTTTACAATTTATGATTAAAACTCTACTATCTATACAATATACATAGACATAAAATATAAAAGCTTAAATATCTTAGAAACAGTAGCCAATCAGTTGTTTTAATTGTCATATTTGAATTCAGCAATGTATCCACTTAATGGTATTTCTGATGAGCCCACATTTCTCCAGATTACTTATCAGAATGTCATATGGAACTCTTGTCAAAAGTCTTGCTAAACTCTAGGTATATTATGTCAACCCAATTCCTCCTATCCATCCAATCAGTTACTCTTAGAAAGAAGGAAATCAAGCTGGTTAGGCATGATTTGTTCTTGGTAAATCCATCCTTGCTGCTGGTGATTACCCCTTCATCCTCCAGGTATTCGCAAATTGCATGTTTTATACATTGTTCTAGTAGCTTTCCAGGTATCAAAGTAGTATGTTAGGACTGTGAGTAGAGTTAAAGGACAATGATGGAGTTAGGAAACCAGCGGCAGTTGAATCAGAGTGGAGATGCTGGGTGTCATATGCATGGTAATTTGTCATGAGAATAAGTGAGATAGGTATATACCAGATGGAAGCAACTGAGGCTTAGAAGTTAAAAATGGGCCACATCAAAACTAATGTTGTACATCTCTAGGATACACAGCATACAGTAAGCTGTACAGTGAATACATGTGAAGCTACTCTGGAAAGGGCCCTCTGGAGGTAACTGAATACTATGATCTCTAAAGGAGGCCAGTCAAGCTAATTATGAATGGAACACCCAGAAATAAAGGGGAGTTTATTTCTGTTGGATGGGATTCCCCTTCTGGAAGTCCTAAAGGATCCCTATTTCATTTTCCCCAAGGAGCCCCACCAGAGACTTAAGCAACAACATTGCTAAATAATTAGGAGAGGTAGGTGCAGTGGTAGAAGATTCTATTATTATGAATATAGGATCTTGGAAATTGAAGTGTGACTTTCTTACAGAGTGCAAAGGTAGCAGGTTTTATGTGAGAGCGAGGTCCCAGAATGAAGGAAGAATGGTTTAGAGCTGATAAGGTAGTGTTCTCTGAAGTACTTCCAGTTGCATATCCTGTAGCAGCTGACAGCAATACTAAATCTTAGTGCATAGATAGGAAGATGATGTAAAGGAGTGTGGATTCCATTTCATCAGGTATTGCACAACCTTTGGGAAAATGGAGGATATGTTCTGAAGCTTTTTGTTCTGTGTTTGTACAGCACCTAACATAATGGAGATCTAAGTGCTATATTAATACAAATGATGCATTATGAAGGTATGGGTTCCACTTTTATCATAAGAAGACTAGATTTCTGATCATTAAAATTAATGTTTTTGGAGAATTTTTAACAAAGGGCTAGTTATTTTTCAGAATTTTAGAGTTATACCATCTTGTTTTAAATCCATACAACTGGATTTAAAAACAAACAAACAAACAATCAACATTATTTTTAGTCATTCCATGGAAGCTGCCATCTTCCTTTTAGATTAAGGTTGACTGAGATGAAAAGAAACTCTTTCATTGATTCCCATTGATTGGGAAAAGCACTTGACTTTAAACTCTCTCTTTGGAGAAGTTTTACCATATATTTACTTTTGGAGGGGCAGGCAGGGGAGATAAATGTAGTTTTGTTTTGCTTTAAGTTAGCATGTTTTTGTGTATAGGCAGATAGAGTTCAGGATTTGAACCTAAACACAGAGAATGTACACATGCCCTGACAGCTAGTGTTTCCTTTGAAGCATTTCCTCCTTACTTTCACCCACTCACATGTCACAGGGATGGGAATCAGGGATGAGGAAGAGAGCTTTTTATGCTGGTTAGCTTCTCTCTATTACAGATCAAAATACTATTGTGAAAATTGCTAAATGCTGTGTTATGTACTCAAGAGACAAGGTGGGTGAGATAATATCTTTTATTTGACCAGCTTCTGTTGGTGAGAGAGACCAGCTTTCGAGCCACACTGAGCTCTTCCTCAGAGACCAACACAGCTATAACTACACTGTAAATAACAGTTAGGGTTAGTACTGGCTTTTACATTTTACATTTACATGCCAATAACTTGTACTGTAGGACAGCACACAGGAAGAGACTGATCAACTTTGCCAATCATCATAATAACTTTAATAGGTCAATTAAATCTCTAAATTTTCTCCTTTGAGAGCTAAATATTCCTAGTTTTCTCAGGCTCATTATCTGCATGTCCACCTTTGTTTGAAATAAAGGGCCTCACCGTGTCACTACACATTACCTCAGATTTATTCCAGTATAACTTGAAATCGATGGAGTTTTATGCTGGTGTAAATGAAGTAGTAATTCTGGCCCTACATATCTGAGCACAACATATTTAGTATATATACCATTTAAAACACTGTCTCGATGAAAAGTGTAGAAAATAGGTGCATATTTTATCAAACAGGTTTCAGTGCTTATCAGTGTATGTATCTGAATGAAAAAGAGTACTGTATGTTGAAGTGTTAAAGACAATAAACGAATGAATAAATAAATAAAATGGCAGAGCTATACAGAACCTCCTGCTTGCAGTTTGCAGAGCTTTTCTTAAACTCCCTCATTCAGTTGGGAATCATGTGTGAACTTGCATATGCAAATCTCAAACTGTACATTTATAAATGGGTCATGTTCATGCAAACACAAACCCCCATGTTTGTGTTCACATAAGCAAAAATGCCTTGTGTGCCCTGCCTATGAGTGTGCATGAGCTCACACAATCCCACTATTGCACACCAAGGGACACAATGCTGAAGGAGGATAAATCAAAATCATATGAAATAATCTTGTAGGGTCGATGTGGCAGATGATGGTCTTAAACACAAAAGGGAACCACAGGTGTTTCAGAGAATGCTATTTTGAGGAGCCACACATTAGAATATATCAAGGGAAGAATATATCCCATTTGTTAGAATGGGCATGGACTGTTTTAATAATTTAGTTGGCATAAATGGGCCAAAGGTACATAACCCAGTCATTGTCCAACCTTAAAAAGTGTTAAATCCTTTTTATTAAAGATACAGAAAAGAAGAAAAAACAGTTAAAGCATTTGAAATGTAAAGTATTAAATAAGGCTTTCATTTTTAACAACACTTCTTTTTCCTTTTTGCTTTAGTTGGAAGGGAAAAAACCCCTTCTTTGACAGTCTCTTAGATGGTATCAGAAAAAGAGAAGGGCTTAGTTGGTGGGCTGGAACTGTCATTGGTGCTGTTGATGTTGAAGTCAAATCCCATTTCCTAAAAAGACAAAATAAGACAAACATGCACAAAAGGGGGAGGGAAAAGAACAAAGATTGAAAATGCAGTTTCTGTCTTTGGTGTCGACATTCACTTTCAGCCTCACTGCTGGATAAACACAGGCATTGCCCACAATCTTATCAGCCACTCCAAGACTCGGAAAACTCATAATAGCATCTTTCTGGGCACAGGCTTATATCAGTGTTGCAAAACATGCAGCCTTGGCTAGGAAAAAGGAGAGAGAGAGAGGAAAGAGAATAAATAAGGTAGGGAAAGAAAAGGGCACATGGTCCTCTCTGTGGTTGGGATTTAGCTGGAGCTGGTGGAGGTAGCGAGGTCATCTGGGTCCCTCTTTCTGGCCTGGTCTGGTCAGGACATTTCTCAGATTATGATAAAGAAGGTCTGGGGTCTGAGCAGACAGTAGTGGTGGAAGCCATGATAGTGAAGTTTGCTCCAGTAGCCTCCAAGTGTTCTTCCTTTCATTTCCCACCAAAGTCTCCTCCTTTAAGGATCCAAAAAGGGACTGATGGGTTGAATAGCCCATCCTCTTATTATTTTGTCTAGCAATTAGGCATAATATGTAGCACACCAATTTTGGTTAATCAGTTTCCCAACACATATTTTCTTGATTACCAAGCATGATCTTAACAGAATCTTTGAGTTATATCAGGAGGTCTTTTTGTTCAAACTAATTTAGTCTTTCTATCTCCTTTTTGTACCTTTTCCTGTCAACATTTTTTATTATAGGTTATTATGGCATCTTATGAATGTTCACATACTTTTTACAGTTCAGCTCACAATGCGAGTAAATTTGTAAGCTTAATTATTACAACAGTCCCCACCTCAGTTTGTTCCTCCTTTCTTAAGAGCACAGGGACTGCAATTATCCCTCACCCTTTCATGGCATGTGCCATGTGGGGCTAGAAGTCTTCTTGTGAACTTTTTATTCTGCACATATGTGCTAGGCCAGAGGCCATCTGTGTCATGGCAGTTTTACCATAATTTACAGGAAGTAAATTATGGAAGTAAAAAGGTGGCTTTAAATTACTGTATATAATCCGAAGATACAGGAAACTACTGAAAATAATATTTACACTTTGCTATTGTAGCAACTAAAGCCCCAAAATTATGATTTATTATTATTTAAGAGTTGTGCCAGCATCAAGACTGTTTAGAAAAATTGGGGCAGAGGGCTGAGAGAAAAAAATCAAGGTCTAATGGCAAGATTTCTTCAGGCAGCCTAAGAAAACTTAGAATATCTGCAGCCTTTCACTAGAATGTGTTTTCCTTGTCTGTGAATGAATTTATATATATATATGCCAAATATAATAGTGAAAATTGGGAGCTTGATAAAATCCAATATTTTGATTAAATAAAGTTACATGTATAAAAGAGAAGTTGACCATAAGTGATACAGCTTTAGGAAGAATATTGTAAACTTTAATAACAGGATTTACCTCATGGGCAATTTTGTTAGGAAAACAAAAGGGTTGTGTTCATGTTGATTTCTTTTAGTTTAGTGACAAAGTGAAGAACTAAGGCTAGTGTCTGCAATCAAGCATGTTTATCCTATCAAGTTAGTGAAAAACACCTGTGCAGAAAGAGGCAGTAAATAAAAGGAAATGAAACTAAACAATGTGTTTTATAAGGACACTTGATCACAGAGTGACATAGTCAGAAATGTAACTGTTTGATTAATAATGCACAGACTTAGGTCAGCCACACATACCAAGGTCCTATCAATGTTGTTAAAACAAGGAGAGCAGAAATGGAAGATTTATCCAGCTCTTACAGCCTGCTGGAGAATAAGAGTTCATGAAGGGACTTTGCATTGTATCATGGACTGTTAAAACAAGTTTAGAGAGCATCAAATACGGAGGGATTTTGCATATATTATATAAACTTTAAACTGGAGATTTCAGCACCTAGCAGAATGTTGATGGCAAAACAGCAATTTGAGCAAACATAATCTCAAAGTTGGCCAAGGGATGCACCTCAGAGGAGCCCATGGAAAGCAGTTTGCATAATTGAGTTGCTGACTCGAGCAAACACTCCAGTGTTCAAGGTATGTCTCATTAGGGGTGAACCAACAGCCATGGCCTAACTGGTCTTACACAAGCTGGTGTGACAAGATGTGTTTGTTTTTGAGCAGGTATACCCTGTCGCCCTTTGGGGGAAGGGGAGTGTTATAGCTGCAGAGTCCAAATAACCGCCCTTTTCCTTAGAGTGGTATGTCCTAATGGTCAGAGTCAATAGGACCGCACTTCAGTATAGGACAGTAGTACCCAGTGGCCAACATCCGTGGGCCTACCCCTAGAGTCAGGGCAGTACAGACTAATGGCCAGAGTCAATAGGCCTGCCTTCCATGCAGGGCAATAAGGCCCAGTGGCCAGAGTCATTAGGACTGCCCTAAGAGATCAGAGTCAATAAGGTTGCCCTTATATGCAGAGTGATGTGGCCTATTGGCTAGAGTAAGTGGGGTTGCCCTTATTTGCAGGGTGGTGTGACCTAATGGCCCACAGTGGACGGCCACCACCCAGAGGGTTCCCGGGAGTTCCTGGACCCTCCCTACTCCAACAGGTCCCAGCCCAGGGCCCTATCAGCAATCAGTGTATCTGCCAGTGGGTCAGCAGGAATCCATCCAGAACATGCTGACTCAGTTCCCGGTTCCACAACTGGATCAATGTCTGGGTCCCTTGGGCTGCTTCGTACCCAGTCTTCCTGTTCTGTAGTCTGCAGGTGCGCTGGGTCTGCAGGCAAAGCTCCTGATGACTCCTTCTCCTCACGGGCTTCCACAACTATCTGGGTATTTGCTTGGGCCTCCATGGTCTGGAGTTCCGACAGCTCCTGCCAGGAGCCTTCAACACATGTCCTCTGTCCTCCACGGTCAGAGTAGAATGAACTAGGTGGCTCCCTTTTATACTGAGGTTGAAGTTGGAGCATGCACATCAGGGGTGAGAGGCATGGCTTCCTCAGCCCCCAGTATGGGGTTAACCCCTTCCTGTCCAGTGCAGGGCAGGTATACACTGTCACTGTGTTGCACAAAGAGATTGGAATATTCCAGTCCCGATTGCAAGAATTCAAAAGGTGATGGTCATTTCCTGATTGGATAGAGAGAGATGACTCTCATTTTGGTTGGACATTTCAAACCCTCAGCAGAAGTCTGGGTCACCATCTTATTGGTCTACACCAGAACCTAAGAAAAGGAACAAAGTTGAACCACTCAGCAGAAGTGGGATAAAATGGCCTTTTCCTTCAGTACATCACTTCCCAACTGCTGAAGACACCTGGAAGGGAGAAGACTGAGGTTCTGGGCTTGTCACCTGGGAGTCCTCCTGTTACATCAGGTACCTGTCTCAGGAAGGTACCTTTAACTGTCTTTATTTTTTAGCAATTCTGGTTGCCTGCTAGTGCATCAGGAAAAGACCATAGTCTTTTGGCTCCACCTGTGTTTGCAGCATCAGCTCCTGCTGTGAATAATAACTGACCTGAAAGCTGATGGCTGAGCAAAGATCTGGTGATAAGTAACATACTGACTGTCTCTTGGGTGATGACCCAAATCAGTCAATTGACCATATCTTGAAGCTTCTTAATTAGTAAGAAAGTGTACAGAGTTACATTGTGCGTCCTTCTTTTGCAGTTTCCAGTCAAGATTGTTATAAGATATCTTTGAAACTGGATAAATTACTTTTAATAACTTAAATTGTAGAACACTGTAGATGTGTCTACCATAATTAATGGTTTCAGGCAGCCTTTCAAATTCTAGGTGCATACAGACATAAAACTATCCAAGTGTATGAGCCTCTTGAACTGCACTCAGTCTGTGTAGTCTCTCATAGATGTAGGAGTTGGTTAGATAGTTAGGAGTATTAGTCAGGTCCTAGGGCTAAGATAACTTGTGGGGAAGTAGATTAAAAGGGTTGACTACTATATATTCATTGTGAAGGAGACCTTGGTGAATTGGCTCATAAGTAGTTGACCAAATTGTCTTGGGCTTTTCCTTTGGATATTTTTTGTTTGGTTTTTCTTTCTTTACCTTTGTTGTGTTAGCAACACCGAAAATGATAACCATTTGGGACAAGTGAGACCCTCCCCAGATTGTGATTGAGTATAATTGTTATTTTCTATTGTGGTTGACTATAAAGAGGCTTGCATGGTAGTTTGAGAATTGTGCAGTAAGAACATTCCAAGGACAAAATTTCACACAACAAAAATTTTCTAGCTTGCAGAGATATAGAAGCCACTAAAGGTTATGGAAGCCATTTCCATGTTCTTGGTTAGGTTTCCACAAAGTGGAAGTTGGATGCATTTTTTATTGAATTGGACACCAGAAGATTAAGCATATTCTCCCAAAGGTTTGCTTAAAATGCAGTTATTAGGTTTCATTTGATTTTTTAGAGGTAGAGAATCAAATATGGATTTAAGAAATCCATATTCATATAGATGTCAATCAGTTAACTTCTGTCTTCATAAAGCTGCATGCTAGATTATCATTATTCTCCAGGGGACTACTTTTAAGTTAAATGCCATAGTTTCATATATATGTTTTATGCAAGATCCAGTATAGGCCCAGTCACTTTGCTTTCATAAAAAATGAATACAATCACTAATTCATTCACTGTCTGTAGTGTTTATTTTTATTTTAAAGTCAGATTGAATGTAATATATTAAAAACACTCTTTAATCATTTAGCTATAAGAATTCATTCAATAGATTTTTTCCTCTCTTTTTAATAAGACTTTCTGAACAGAGTTCTTTTGATCTCCTTGACTGCTTTCTATATTGTAAGTCTAATCCTATATTTAAACATTTTCCAACATTTCATCAAACACTCTGATTTAAATTTTCCTTAATCTAGCTAGTCATATTAATCTACTCCTTCACTTCACATTGTAAATCATGTCATTTCCTTTTAAAAATAAATAAAAATAAAAACGCTTAATGAAAATGACTGCTACAATTCATTTAAAAATACTCCACAATTGAGCATCACAAAAAGTGAACATTTAAGGATTCTGCTTCTAAATGCCATCCTAATTAAAGGAACATTCCTTTTAAATGTGCTTTTTTCACATGCATAAGAGGCCTTATTCAAATGAAGGGGAAGACCTTTCACATACATGAGGCTATAATAGAGAGCTTAGCATAACTTCTACCTGATTTTCAATGCAAATGGGAGAGGAGAAGTTAGTGTGTTGATGCAGATTATGGTTTATCCTTCTCACACACCACAGAATTTTTCACGCTCTGGAAATATTTTGCTTATCAGTGGGAAGCAATGATCAACACCTCACACCCCCAGTCCCAGAGAGACTCAGAAAGTGAGATCATCAATATTCAGATATAGTCAGATTCTCACGGTTCCAGACTATTAATTTGCTCCTAAACTGAAGGTTCACTGTACAATTCATAATATAAACACTTTTACTGCCACATATCAAATATCAAATAGAGTGATTAAAA
Source organism: Chrysemys picta bellii (assembly GCF_011386835.1). NCBI lineage: Eukaryota > Metazoa > Chordata > Testudines > Emydidae > Chrysemys > Chrysemys picta. The sequence goes on from NC_088792.1 coordinate 124,446,669, forward strand.
GACAATTTAACAATGATATTCTGGTGCAAAACGGTGGATGTTTTCCTTTGGTATTATAAGCAATACTAATTTTTTATTATTACTTTCTATAGAATAATTTTGACTGCTTTAATATTCATTTTACAAAGCACATAGAATGGGAAAAGATTTCTTTTTGTGATACACTAACATTCTCAAACTGGCTTCGAAAGTGCATATGTTGTTTGCTACCATTTATTTGATTTCAGTTGGGTGTTATAATGGCTTCTACAGATGTCAGACATTAAAGGTAGTGCACTGCACAGAAGCCTGAGGTCATAAACATATAAGCTACATGTAACACATGATCTCCTTTTACTCCAAATAAACAGAATTAATTCCAAATCATGTGAAAGGAATATGATTTACTATGAGCACCAGTGCTCAAAACTATTCTGAGTAACTAGCTGTGTGGTTTGGAGTGTTCTGAATGCTTCTTCGGAAACAGCATTGGAATGGAAGGTGAGGAATTCGGTATTGTCAGATGGGTTTCACCCCATTTTAGTGACTGAAGTTCTAAGCATGCTTAGACATCTGTGACCCTACCACTTATGAGATAAACCCATACTCTTCTTTATTAGTTACGCCTAAGGTAGAAACTTTGAGCTTTGTTTTTGATGAGGATTATTAACATAACACTTCTGTTGGGCAAAATGGCAGGTGATGGGCATTAGCCATTCTTAGACTATATCAACCAATAGCTCCCAATTTTAGGGACGGTTATTGAAAAAGTGATGATGGGACTATGTCAGTAACATGTGCATTACACACATTCCTGGATTGCTTCCAATCTGGTTTTAGACCTGGTGATGGACCGGCATAAGGGATCAATGTCAATTTAGTGAAATCTATCTCCGCTACCATTGACCAAATGGTACTGTTGACCTAGCTCTAGGATCTTACAAGGTGGACGGGGGGCTCTTCACTGAGTATTTTTTTATTTTATTTTTTTCAAAAACATCCCAGATAATAGCACTGGGAATGGCTCATGATCCCCAAAGGCCTTGTAATCCCTCATATTGAGTGAGTATATAAAGCCACTGGGGAACTGTGAAATATGTAATCAGTATGCTGATTATATTTCGTTCTACATCTCCTTTACATCAAACATAAGTTCTCTAGAAGATCATACAGCAGCAGTGATCAGGAAAGCTTTTTCCATTTGTGCCCAGCAAGGAGAGTGTGATTGTTTCTTTCAGAAACTGACCTTGGTATCATGATCCGGGTCTTTGTCACCTCAAGGATGGAACAGTGGAATGCATGCTACACAGGGCTACACAGCTTAAAACTATTTGGAAACTGAAGGTGATACAGAACATAGGATCCCACCTGGAAAGCTGTGCATCTCACTGGGAATATATGACACCAGGGCTCTGCATGCTGCACTGGCTGCCTGGATTTCCAGATGGAATTGAAAGTATTATTTTGGACCTATAAATTGCTAAGGGTGAGATTTTCAAAAGCACTCCACAATGCCAAGTGTTTTTGAAAATATTACTCTAAATAACTTCGGACATGTCTGAAGAGGTACTTGTGCTGGATCCACCTTTGATTTAATAGAGTGGCTGGAAGTAGAACATGCTTCAGGAAGGTCCCTCACTGTGGAAAGAAGCTTCTGTTCCCTCCCTACCCCAAATAGTTGAGGAGTGTTGACCTTCAAGCATACTGCAAGGCCCATTTTTTTGCCCAGGTAGCTGAAGAGGTTGGGACATGAAGGTTGATAGCTTATAAGAGATGGAGGTTTGGTGGGGAAAGTCTTGCCTTTGGGATATGTTGTGTGTGGAGGGTTATGTTGGTTTTATTTTTGTATCACTATTTTCAATAATGTCATAAGTGTGCATAGTAGCATATGGGGTTTCCTGGTCTATATATTGTAAAACACAATAAATAGTTTTATGAACTTCTTATCATTTTACTGAGTTTGGAATGTGAATGAAAGCGAATTGGCTGGAACTCAATCCAGATTATACAAAAGTGATGATCGTTGGCAGGAGTAAGTTTCTAGAGGAATAGCTGAGGCAACCTCTCAAACAATTATTGAGGGTGGATTTTTTTTAATGGAAAAGTAATCAATGCCCTACAAGATCTCTATCACTGTGTATGCTACTCTGAAAACCCAAATGCTTACATTTGTTCAAATAATGGGAAATATAGCTAGATTTTCTTGGTAATAATCAAATGACAGTTCAAAACTTCTGCAGATTCTGCATACAAGAAGAAGAGTAGAACTCAATCCTGTAATTTATAGAGGTGTTTGTATGGAACTAGTTGTGGAAGGAGTTTCCAAAGCTACACTCAGATAAACATAATCAGCACTTTACGTATGCTCATCTGTGGGTGAAAGGTAAATTAAAATAAATGCAATCAATCAATCCTATCTTAAGCTGTTTAGGGAATATATAAGAATTCTTCAACATAAAAATATATGAATTTGAAATAGTAAATTTAAAAGGTTTGAGGTTTTCTTTTGTTTTTGTTTTGTTTTCCCAATATTCTCCTTCAACGTATACTTACTTGTAATTTTTAAATCTACCCATATATTGCTATTGAGAAACTGTAGTCTGACTGAAATCAATGACAAAACTCTAATGGCCCTGAAAAGTTTAAGATCTTAATAGTTTAAGATCCTGCGTGTGCATATATACTTTAAAAAATCATTTCAGTTCATCTTTGAAGAATGTTTGTGGCTATGGTGGTTCATCATTCTGACTGTGAAATCCAGAACTGGTCTCCTAATATTTTCTTTACTAGAGATATGTGCAGGGCTCTCATAGTATTTGATTATATCATATGAGGAACAAAATGTTTAATTGAAAATCCAATATATTGTATTTATGAACAAGAAATCATTAACTTAACCAAATTTCATAGCCCAACTGTGATATTTACAGTTACAAAATATATTCTGCCTAGCAATAAAATACTATATCTGATCACTATGTATTATATCATCAAACAGTACTTCATGAAAATGTTCTGTGAGGGAAGGCACAACATACGCCAGCTTTTCCTAAATACTAGCATGTGCCAATGCTGTCACTTCACTGAGGCTAGGTCTATACTACCCGCCTGAATCGGCGGGTAGAAATCGACCTCTCGGGGATCGATTTATCGCGTCCCGTTGGGACGCGACAATCGATCCCCAAATCGGCGCTCTTACTCCACCAGCGGAGGTGGTAGTAAGCGCCGCCGACAGAAAGCCGCAGAAGTCGATTTTGCCGCCGTCCTCACAACGGGGTAAGTCGGCTGCGATACGTCGAATTCAGCTACGCTATTCACGTAGCTGAATTTGCGTATCTTAAATCGACTCCCCCCTGTAGTGTAGATGTACCCTGAGAGGTGTTCCATGAAATGCTGCTATAATTTACATAAGCAACATTATTCTGCTATTCTCAGACATGGTGTTCTGAAGCAGTTAAATTGTACAACATTTTACATTTGGATTTTTTTATTTGATACAAAGGATGTATAAAAACTTGTGTGGCTAGAAAACTCCCAATTGGTCAGCCAGAAAAAGCAGCTCAGGAGTGTAAATTATCCCTTTTAATGTCAATTATAATTTACACTCACCAACCTACCTAGTAGATCTAACCTTTCCAGGTGGTGTTATAGGAATAACTTATGCAACTTGCTAAAAGGCATTTTAATAATATTACACTTCTATAATGTTCTAAAGGAAGATTACACCTTATGTTTTACACCGTATATGTAGACAAATCACTTAAACTATCACTGAAATACAGCCACTTCTAGATTGAACACAGCAACACTATTCAAGATGCCCTACTCATAAAAGTGCCACGGGATCTTTGCCATTAACAATTAATAATTAATTAATAATAACATCCAGTATGAAAAACAGTGCCACCATACAAAGAGAGATCACATCACTGGACAAAGTATGTCTGCCTCTGTAGGCAGAAAGGGGGGAGTAGAAGTATTCAGAATGCTGAAAGGAGAAGTGTCTGGGAGTAACTGTATCAAATTAAGAAAGGGTAAATTAAGAATGAAAGTCAGAAATAACTCCTCGTAGTGACATGTAAATTCTTGTGGAAAGGAAAGAGGTGGAACAATGTCCTCTAGCAAATTTTAATCTGCATTGGACAAAACACTAGCTCTTTTACAGAAAGGAACAATTCTACATGGACCATGCTATAGACTAAATGATCTGATAAGTTTTTCTGTTTTGTTTTTTCCAAAACTAGATTCTATAAAGATCCACTGTCAAGAAGAGAGGATACCATTCCAGATTTGCTTGTTATTGAGAAGGTTGGAAAGGAAAACAATGGCATTTAAGGTGTAATATAATTTTAAAAGGCAATTACATATTGCAAAAAGAAAAAAAAATAGATACCACAGTCAAAAAAATATGTCTTGTCAGGGTATTGTACAGGTGCTACTTGTTCCAGTAACCAATTCTGTTGCTGATGTTCCAGAGGATATCCTGAATGTCTGAGTAGCATCTAGCTGTTTATCCATATTTCCCCCTGATAACTTGGAGTCTGTGTTCCATACAGGGCCGGCCCCAGGCACCAGCCGAGCAAGCTCCTGCTTGGGGAGGCAGATTCTACGGGGCGGGATTCTGCCTACTCCTAGAGTGGCACGACCGCTTTTTGTTTGTTTGTTTGTTTGCCGATCCGGTCGCCTGTAGAGGGCGGCAGCGTGGAGGAGGGGAGCGCCCTGCTGGGAGCGGGCTGCGCACTCCGTCTGCCCCAGTCGGTGCCAGGTCCATAGCAAGCCTGGCAGGGCAGCCCGCGTCCTTCCCTCCCCGCCGACTGGAGCGGTGCGGAGCCCTCCCAACAGGCGGCGTGGCAGTTGGGGCCACGTGGCGAGCGCCCCACTGAATCCCTTGGCCTCCCCCTTCTCTCTCTCCCCCCACTCCCTTCCCCTTCCCCCCGCTAGCCGGGGCATGTCTGCCATGCAGGGAGTTCCCCTGCACCCTGGCTCTGGCTGCCCCGCAGGTTTTTTTTTTTTTTTTTGCTTTGCCACTCTGGCCGCGCTGCAGGTTTGCTTTTTGTTTGTTTGTTTGTTTTTTTGCTTGGGGCAGCAAAAAAGCCAGAGCTGGCCCTGGTTCCATAAATGCTATCCATAAAAAGTCTCCCATTCATTATTTGATTATTTAATTAATCTTTAGATATTAATTAATATTTAGAATGTTCACACTTTTGAAACTGACAGATATAATTCAAAAATGGTGACTTCAAAATGGATTATCGAAAAGTTGTAAAAACATACAATTGTACCAGTTTACATGAAGTTCTATGTGTGACATAATTAATCACTGGAATAATTTTCCAAGGGTTGTAGTGGATTCTCCATTACTGACAATTTTTAAATCAAGATTAGATGTTTTTCTAAGAACTTATGCTCTAGGAATAATTTTAGGGAAGTTCTATGGCCTGTGTTATACAGAAGGTCAGACTAGATGATCTTAATGGTCCCTTCTGGCCTTGGAATCTATGAAAAATATGCATACTAAAACTGTAGTTATCAATGTTATAGTTTTCATATATCTTCATTGTAATCTTCATCTCACTTGCCATATCTGTATTCATTGAGAACGGAGAGCGGGGGTGGGGGGTGGGGTGGAATGAGATTTTTTTTCCCCTAAAAGATCATTTCCATTTAAAACTAAAATCAGAATGAGCTATTTTTGTTAAGTTGTAACTAGATAAAACCTATAGGATGAACTTCAAATATATAATAAATGGCTTTTGTATTGTTTCTGTGAAACTTTCATTTTTAAGTGCTAAAAGTAACAATTTTACAACTACATAAATAAAATCCTTCAGAATCTTCTCTCACAGAAGCTGCAAAATAAACATACACCTAGAGGTGGGCTGAGGTGATGAACCAATATGGATTGCATTTTGTATAAAGTTACAAAATATGGCGTAAAAGTGATTGAGGGATCAATTTCAAGGTTTTAATTCAATGGTACTAAAATTATGTGAACTGTTCTGAGATTTCTGCCATATTGGGCTGACAACTCATGAGGACCAGACTGGGAGAGCATCTGATCTGGACCTGGAAAATAGGGCCTTCTGGTTTTAGTTACAGGATGGGATGGGTTCAGATGTGTGGATTCAAATCTGTCTTCCTCCCCTAATATTCAAAGGGGTTAAGATATGAGGTTCTAGTTTTGGTCCAACTCTGCATAATGTGTCCAAGATTTTATATAGCAAACTTAATTCTGAACACAAAGGCTGTGACAACATGTATTAATGGCTAAGTTAAATACATTTTCCAAACAAGAAGAATTATGCAGTAATATGCAGTACACCTGGAAAGGTCAGCACAGAACTCGTCTGGGAGCAGAACCAATAAATTATTTGTGTGATAAAAGCAATGTGTTGCCTAGAACAAAATGCACTGTGTTTTTTAACTCTGACAATTTATTTTCCTTATAAATAAAACATTAACCGTGGTAAAACAATGTAGTGTGCAGTGAACAGAAATAATCTACAATTTTAGCATGCATTTCAACAATGGTGTGAGTAACAGTGAATCGGGTTCAGCAGTAGATGGAGACTAAGAGCTGGCTCTACAGGTAGGAAGGAAGAACTGTGGCTATAATGTTTCTAACAACAATACAATACAATCAGCTCTTGTTTCAAGACATGTAGCCAACTGGAGTGAAAATTCATGATCTCAACATTAATGTACATCTGTGAACATTTCTTCAGTACAGTGTTTCACTCTTGTTTGCCTTAGTTTCAATTAAATGTAATACTTTGCATTTATCCTGCACAGGGCCTTTAATCTAAGATCAGTCTTTGGCATCCTTTAAACAGAGTTGTTGAAAGTTACTTTAGTTTGTAAGTGTATTTCTTTTAATATCAAGCAATTTGATCTAGGATTTAGCTTTTCTTGAAAATTAAATAAAAGCTGTCACTAATACATTCCTACTGGAAATCAAGGGCATATTTAATCTGAATTTAGGCAACAGTCCTAGAAATTGATTTAAACAGACATACCCCAACTCCCACTCAGAGCGGTCAATGGGGCTCACAGAGGTGTAGGGCACTGCACTGGTGGATCTGATTGCAGCATTAGGGCCTTAATTGCTAAATACCAGCTGACTGCATACTCTCCATTTGTCTGGAATATAATGATGAAGTTAGGCACTTCTATGGCTACGTCTGCACTGCACACCACTTTCACTGACATGTAGGGATATGTAGCTACACACTACAGTGAAAAGTGGACTGAATGCACACTGTGGTGTGTATCTACACATATCAATTATAGGCTCTGGGAGTGGGGAGGCAGCTGGGAGCTGCTAGAGTTTTTTCCTGCTCCTTCCGCTCACCAGAGCCTTTCTCTGTTGCTGGAGCCTTTCACAGCAGCAGGGAAGGGCTCTGGCAATTCCTTGTGGTGGGAAAAACTCCAGCAGCAGGGAGGCAGCTGGACACTACAGTGTAGATGGGGGAGGCACTGCTTGGGTGAGCAGAGAGCTGTGTAAGGTACATATCCATGTATATACCCTCAGGGTTCAGGCGTGTCTTTATTCACCTAGGCAGTGCCTCAGCATCTAGACTGCTATTTATACCTGTGCTAGGGGGACATGCAATTAGGGTGACCAGACCACACAGGTGAAATATCCACACCCCGCCTCCCCCCCCCACACACACACCAGCATGCCTCTGCTCTGTCTGCACCTCCCCCCAGCAAAAAAAAAACCCCAAACGGCCACCGGGCCTCCACGCCCTAGCCCCCCCCCCGACCAGCTTGCCTCCGCTCCGTCTCCACCTCCCCCTTCCCTCCAGCGCTTGTGCTGCCATACAGCTGATCAGCACAAGCCTGGGAGGGAGGGGGGAGGAGGAGGAATGCGGCGAGCTTGGGGAAGAGGCGGGGCCAGGATGGGGATTTGGGGAGGGATCCAATGGGGCAGTGAGGGGGCAGGGCTGGGGGCACGGGGCCAGGGCAGGGATTTGGGGAGGGATCCAATGGGGGAATGAGGGTGCGAAGTCAGGGCGGGGGAGGCGCGAGCCCCCTCCAGGTTCCGCTCTGCCTGTGAGCAGAAGGAAAATATCGGGACAATTCGCATCCTGACCTACCTTCGGTCGGGATGCGGGACAAATAAGCAAATATCGGGACAGTCCCGATAAAATCAGGACATCTGGTCACCCTACGTGCAATGTATGTACTCTACAGGATGTTGAAAGGAGTGTGAAGTGTTGACATGTCTTACATTAACAACAAAAATGGATCCAGGCACATTTCTTTAAACACACAGTTTTAAATATTTTGGCTTCAGTAGGTGAGCCTAAAAAACAGGATTATATACACTATGGATGTGATGCTACTCTTTTGGGAATATGTGAATTACCTCACCTCTGCACTGATGCCAGAAGATGACAGGTGATAAGCCATAACTAATGTTCACTCTGCTAAAATATGATTGTGTTCTTGTTACCTCATTCCTTCACCGCTCCACTCAATTCACCCTCACACTCCACCCTATGTATTTCATCAACTTCTAACATAGATTGTGAGCTCTCCGGGGCATGGATTATTTTTAAAAGGTGTTTGAACATTGCCTAGCAGAATGGAGCTCTGTACCTGGCTTTAAGTAGTATCAGAAAATAAATAAATATTAATTAATGACTTTTTCTGTTTAAATTTGATACACTTTAATGTTGTGATTTTAATCAATTTATTTTTGTATGTACTTTTCAAATGGATATTGTTTAAAAGTGAAACTTCTGATATGAAACTCCTTCACTTTCTGGGCAGGGGAGAGGCAGGTGAGATGGCGGGGAGCGGGATGACTAGGCTTAGGATCTAAATCCGCAAATCTAAACCGAAACCTATTTTCCACTTCTGGTTTAGATTTTGTGGCTATTAGACAAACAGTCATTCACATGTAATTTTTCCCCTGAAATCTCAGAAGTCATCTAAAGATTTCCACCACCCATTTGAAACCAAAATCTTGCAAGAACAGAGAAAGATATTTTGGTGCTATTATCTCTGAACCAAAATCTTAGTGTGAACCTAATCCGGGCACCACCTCAATCAATACTCATAACTAAAGAAAGCTCTGGAGTCCACTCAAATTAGCCATAGCCACAGGAGAAGTGCATTGGCAGGCAGGAGAAACAGGAACACTTATTGAACTGGATAGTTTTCAGTTCTAGGAATGGGTGATAATGCTGGTTCTGATTTTCTCTAAACAATTTGCTTATCCCTTGTCTATAGAACCAGAAACATTATGGAAATTGGATTCTCTTTAGCTGACTGTGCAGATTATACTGTAACTGCATTTATTGGGACATATTTGCCTGTACTCTTCTGGCAAACTAATTATATAGAAATGAATAACTAACTGACTAAATAAATAAATTGAAGTGTGATGGGCTTTAGGATCCCTTTGTAGATGGGTTCTGGAAATCGCCTCCTTCAGTTCTTAGCTGAAAATAGGAGCGGAAGTTTGACAAGAGCTGCAATTCTCAACTGATGAGTTCAAAGTTAGGGGGTTAAAATTCTCATTTTTAAATGTTACCTTGCTTTTTCTAAACTCACATCTGTTCCCATCAAAAAGACATGGAAAGAGAATTGGCAGCCAGAAGTCAAGTGGCAACTCTCGCTTGTCAATTTCAGTTGCCTGCTGCCAGCTGTGCACTGCTGCAGAGGATCCTCTTGGTAACAAACCAAGTCAGGTCTGAGTTAAGGCAATCAGGCCACCTATATATATCCCATTATCTCCCCACTCCCACTCCAGAACTACTATTGACACAAGTGCTGTCTGCTGACCTGGTGTGGGACCCATACCACTCCTCTTTGGGCAGGCTGAGCCTCCCTAGCTCCTTGGGCCACTGTTCCCTGTGCCCAGGCAGTGGCAAAGCCTCCACAACACACACAGAGTTTTGTGCTGGACTGGTGTTGGTGGCTCTCCACCCAGAGCAGCAGGATTCAGAGTTTCGAGGAATGAAAGCCATTCATCCCTCTGAGTTGTTTCAGTCTGTCTGCAGGTGCAAGCAAACTTCATTGCATTACTCAAATGTTTTCAAGGTTTTTCATTTCAACCATGAGGACTATAAATATGTTTTTAAATGACAGTTGAGACTGTGATTTCATTATGTGACTTCAGGAATTGGGTCCATAAGTATGGGCCTATAATGCCTTGTATCTGAATGCAGCCCAGAAACAAGTATATATCTCTGTGTTTTCTCTCTGATTTTGATACAAAGCTCAGGTTCCCCACTTTTAAGTCAACTTAAAAAATCAATTTCCAATTGTTTTAATAATTTTCTTATCTGTGTTGAGGACAGTATGATGGTAGGACTGTGATCTCAGCCTTTATTCTTATCATTCCTACTACACTGTTCACTTCTTTGCCTCATCTAAGCTGGTTCCTGATTCCCACTACTTCTTTAAATGAAACCACTGCATACCCTGACCTGGCTCCCTTCCACATGGCATAACCCCTCTCCCTTCGTTCCCTTCCCCCCCACACCTAGTTTCTAGTTCCCACAACTCCTCTCCTAAAGATGGATGGGGAACCATCCTAGTTCCCCAGCCTGGTTCTGAGTGCCTTGTCTTTGCATGTGGCCTGGTTACTAATCCCTAATTCCCCTTAAAAATATGTTCTAAACAAATTCCTTGAAGCTTGAACAGAAACTGTTCTGTAGCACTTCCTCAATACGACACTTCAAAGCACCCTCGCTGCTAGCATTACAGTGTGCTGGTAAGCTTCTCTTCCAGTAACTCCCAGGGTGGGGGGTGAAGGGTGGGGGTAGGGCATTCTTCCTGTTGTGACAGTGGCAGACTAAGTGCCAGCTCATGCTAGAGCCCCAGGTCAATTCACTTGTGTATTAGTAGAGGTCAAAGTGATTGTTAAATGTGTAAGAGTATATTTGGTGTTTAAAGTTCATGAAAACTAGTGGGATGTTACTTGCATTTTTTTCACTTATCTAGCAGCAAATGTAGTAGCAAACATTTACGTTGTGTATACCCCTGTAACTAAGTACCATCAAATGAGAAAGAAGCCTTGTGGAAGCAAATGAGGAACTCTAACAGAAAAGTGCTAATTTCAAAGCAAGTGGTCATTGTATGTGATGATTGGAAGTCAAAGACTCAAAATGTATTCCTCACTCTCTGTCATCAAAGGAAAAGCCAGTGTGGGTAGTGATCTTGTCATCTTGTTTTCTGTGAGAAGAAGCTATAAATAGGGGTTGAAGGAAAGATCCTGGATCTCTGGATTATTTGGACTCTTACAGGGGAGTGTACCAGATGCAAAGCAGAGATCCCCAGAGACAATCTGGGTACCCTAAAAGACTTTGGGAAACTGGCAGTTTATTTACATCATTGCCACCATTTGGAATTACAAACTGTGACTCACGTATGCATATATTATACCTGCTTTAACCTCTCGATAACTATCTTTTCCTTTTCTTATCTAATAAACCTTTAGTTTGTTTATGGTAGAATTAGCTGCCAGCATTTTCTTTGATGTAAGATCTAGAGTACCAGTTGATCTGAGGTAAGTGACTGGTCTCTAGGGACTGTGAACAACCTGGTGTGGTGTGATATTTGGTTTAAGTGACCTTTTATCATAAAGTCCAGTTTGTCTATGTAGAAAAATAGATAGGAGAGTCTGAGGGGACTGTCTGTGACTCCATGGCAAGACTGGTATAGATTTCCAGGAGTTCACATTTGTTATTGGCTTGGTGAAACCTAATTATAGGACACACCACCACCAGCTTGGGGTATCTGCCCTGTTTTCTAACAGTCTGCCCTGGCTGTTGTGAGCCACTCCAGACAGTGTGATACCTGTCATATGAACTTTTGTTTTGTCAGCCTCATGTAACCTCAGGGAGAGCTGTTACCATGGCAGAACCACTGATAGTGACTTCTTATAATTTCTTATTTTTATCTTTTAAAAATTGACTTTCTTTTGTGAAAGTGATACTGTTCACCTTCTATGTATATTGTAGACTGATACATACAAGCAGAAAACTAGCTCATGATAAGATATAAGCATAGATACTGTAAGAGGAGTAAATAGGCCAGATCCTCAGCTGATGTAAATTGGCATAACTGCAATGAAGTCAGTAGAGCTTTACACTAATCAATGTCTGATTTATATTCAGAGGTTAAAATACAGACAGAACTGTGTAATTTTACTCCACAATGTTTTGCTCATAATTTCTTCCATTTACTTATGGATAATCTCACATTCTTAGAATTCTGATGTTCTACCCTGTCGTGATTCAGTGGCTACTGTTTACACAGAAACAAGTGAAAATATGATTTTTTTTGCAAATTTCACATTAATAGAATTTGAATGGAAGTGGGTTATTAGCCATTTTTTAAAACTTGGCATTGCTGATGCACCTCAGATGCACGCACTCACTAAAGGTGTAATTAGTTATGCTGTGGATGTCCAATACTTTGGTTCCCCAAGAAAAGAGGGTGGTAGAAATGCCAAGAAGAAGATGATCAGACAGACATCTTACCTGGTCCCCAACCAGGATCCCTTCCCATGCTTATAGATGTGTTCCCAAAACATTACAGAATGGAACCTATGCAAGTAATGATCTGGAGGATAGTGTGGATTGCACCCTCAGCAAGTTTGCAGATGACATTAAACTGGGAGGAGTGATAGATACGCTGGAGGGTAGGGATAGGATACACAGGGACCTAGACAAATTAGAGGATTGGGCCAAAAGAAACCTGATGAGGTTCAAAAAGGACAAGTGCAGAGTCCTGCACTTAGGACTGAAGAATCCCATGTACTGTTACAGACTAGGGACCGAATGGCTAGGAAGCAGTTCTGCAGAAAAGGACCTAGGGGTTACAGTGGACGAGAAGCTGGATATGAGTCAACAGTGTGCCCTTGTTGCCAAGAAGGCTAACGGCATTTTGGGCTGTATAAGTAGGGGCATTGCCAGCAGATCGAGGGTCGTGATCGTTCCCCTCTATTTGACATTGGTGAGGCCTCATCTGGAGTACTGTGTCCAGTTTTGGGCCCCACACTACAAGAGGGATGTGGAAAAATTGGAAACAGTCCAGCGGAGGGCAACAAAAATGATTAGGGGGCTGGAGCACATGATTTATGAGGATAGGCTGAGGGAACTGGGATTATTTAGTCTGCAGAAGAGAAGAATGAGGGGGGATTTGATAGCTGCTTTCAACTACCTGAAAGGGGGTTCCAAAGAGGATGGATCTAGACTGTTCTCAGTGGTACCTGATAACAGAACAAGGAGTAATGGTCTCAAGTTGCAGTTGGGGAGGTTTAGGTTGGATATTAGGAAAAACTTTTTCACTAGGATGGTGGTGAAGCACTGGAATGGGCTACCTAGGGAGGTGGTGGAATCTCCTTCCTTAGAGGTTTTTAAGGCCAGGCTTGACAAAGCCCTGGCTGGGATGATTTAGTTGGGAATTGGTCCTGCTTTGAGCAGGGGGTTGGACTAGATGACCTCCTGAGGTCCCTTCCAACCCTGATATTCTATGATTCTAAGTAGTGAACTATACCTGGACAGGAGCTGAAGATAAACTGACCTTCTCCAGAGCAGGGTAGTTGGCTTTTTCAGACCCAGATCATGGGGTAGATTCCAGGTATACCAGAGCAATACTCAGCACCGCTGAGAGGGAGGCTTTATGCCACCTTTTTGTTCCCCTAAATCTGGAGACTGCTGGGGGCTGAATTGGCCTCCAGAACAAACCTCAAACCTGTTCTAATTCTGCAGTGGATCCACCCCTGACATGCGTGTGTGCCTCTGATATACTCCTACTCTGCCTAGGGATTCCCCCCATGATGAGGAAGGAAAGAAGGGGCTGGTGAAGGGCTAAGTGCTAGGGTAATTCTCAACTGCTAATTAACAAGCAGCTTCCTGTCCCTTTTGTGTCAATGAAGCAGCACAAAGGAAACATGAGGGCCAAGGATCCAAATCCTTATATGTAACAGAAAATTAAAGAAACAAAGTATAATAAAATACAAACCCTCCTCTTCCCAACCAAGTGAAGATGATTATATGTAGAGAGCATATTACTGACTTTGTTATTGTTAATCGGGTAGATTTAAGTGTAAAGATAGGAAGAGGCAAGGATTTTTGTTTCGGCAAAGTTTCTAGGTTTTTTCCCCCCATTTATTATGATTTTGCAACAAAAGGCAAATTCCTACTAGATTTTGCATTTCATTTTTTTATTTATGGCCTGTAGAAGATTTTACTCTTGAAGTTTCTTTGTGCATTTGTGAAGCCTTTTCTCCTACAAATAACTCTTGCCTCAATGAAAGAAATAACTAAAACCAAGCAAATATGTAAATGCCAGTGCTAACGTAGTCAAACTACATATATGTTTTTGCATTTCATTAGCCCCACTAGCCTTGGCACTGGAAAATACAGATATCTGTAGAGGCAATGGAACCTCAAAATGTTTGAAGTATGAATCAGGTTAGTTTCCAAAATATGCATCTTATCTAAACTCAAACTACAGAGATCCTATTCCCCCATTGGACTGTTAGACAAACCCTCTGTTGCCATCACCACCACCAACCCCTCCGCCTCCCGCCCCCCAATCCATCATCCCCCTAACTGGTGTCTGCTTGGGTCTGATTGCCCTTCGGACCCCGTAGCTCTTACAGAGTTAGCATATTTCTTCCTAGGATTTACCTTCCCTCTGCTTATATAACCAGGGAACCTAAAGAAATTGCTTGTGAAATCAACTATCTCCGAGTAACCAATCCAGCTGAAATGTTTCCATGGTATTTTCACAAACATTAGATAGTACAAAACACAGATTAACATCCACCTTCAACAGCATTTTTCATTCATGCAGAAGTTTTGCATGAAACACAGCAAACTCTCAGAAGCTCTAAGAGTTCAAAAACATGCACATTTTGACGTTTTCTTTTTTAAAATTTTCTGTCACATATTTTTGACTGAGGTCTGGAACATTGGACTATTATTAAGTTTTATATTCTGTATAAATGCTGCATCTTGATTGTCCTTTCATTAATGAAGAATCATTTCCCTTAAATTCATGATGCAAGCAACCAGTCTGCATACACAAACTTCCAATTCTTAAAAGACTTTTCATAGGTCAATATGATTTTTTTCTTGATTTATAACTTCTCAATTCAGAAGGTTACTTTAGAAAAAAACTGTCACATTGAAACTCATTAACCTATTGCCATCAATGAGAGATTCAGATATAGCTGTAGAGAAGATATTCAGCTATCTGTAACTACATATACATAGAATTTCAACAGTGTTTTCATTTTAATTCATTTTGGTTTGACTTTTATAATACAGTAAAATCTCATTTGATTATATTAAATATTATCTTGACCGTAATGTATAAATACATATATTTAATATTTTGATATTATATTTGATATCATGCAAAAGACAAATTTAAATGAATCAAAACAAAATATGTTCATGGTCCTGAATCAAAGCTTTTCAGAATTTTTGTTTCAGAATTTCATCTTTTCATTACAAATCAGAACATTTTTTTAATGTTAGAATTTATCCTGGAACAAAAATTCCATTTCCTCACTAGCTCTAATATTTACCTTTTATTTCAATAAACTTTTGTATTCTTCTTTGAGTGATTGCACAGTTGTCAGAGACTTTTTCCTTCAGCCGCCAACTTTCACATTGTAAATAAGCAACCCGGCTTTCAAAATAAGCCAAAAAATAAGATAATCCCATTTCAAAAGAAGGCCAAAACAAGTCAATCACTAAAAGAACCCCAACACTCTATGTGCTGGAATCCTTGGGGTGCAGTCTGGGACTGTGGCACCGCTGTGCCGCCTGAACACTCCAACCTGGGCTGTCTCTCACAATGTCTTGCTAGTGACCAGCAGCAAACCCCTTCAGGCACTGTTACCACTCAGCACAACCGCATGTTGAACCCCACTCCCAGCTATACTGCGTGAATGCTCCCAGACCCACTCATGAATCACACAGAGAAAGGCACTAGAGCCAAATCCCCCTCTCCCTGCCCCCCCCAGCTCCCAGCACTGTACCCCAGGAATATACCATCTTGCACTGCTCAAGACGAGCAATGCAGATTTATTAATTGGTTCACCGCTTTATCAATGGAAGGTGGACATACACCAGCCTTTGCAAAACCTTTGCAGATTTGCTACACACTTCATAAAAACTCACTGGTAAAGATAAACAATAAAACAAATTTATTGACTACAAAAGGTAGAGTTTAAGTGATGGGCAAAAAGTCAGAGTTAGTTACCAAAACAAAACAAAACTCTCAACCCTATTAGACTGGGCAACATCTAGATTAAGTAGTTTTTCTCACCCCACTGGATATTGCAGTTCATAGTACACAGATTTCACTCTTGAAATCTGGGCCAGTCTCCTCAGTTGGAGACTTCAGGGTGTCCTTGTTGTTTGCAGCGTAGGTGGGTGAAGGAGAAAGGCCAAGCATGGGCCCCCTGTGTTCGGTTTTATACCCTCAGTCCATGTGCTTGATGAGCACAAGTCCAGGCACGTCTGGGGGGGCATTGCTGAGTCTCCAGGCAAGGTTGAGCAATTCCCCTGGTGTGGCCTCATGCAGGTGAATCACTGAATTGTATCTGCCTTGCTGAACAATGGTTGTTGATGGGTTGTTTGACACCCCACCTGGGCGTTGGTTACTTTCCTTGATGTTGCCTCTGGGGAACTAATATCTGCCTGATTCCCCAGTTTACAGCATGTTTTAATGACAACCGTACAACATAATTCTCATAACTTCATATGCATTAATGATATATATATATGGATAAAGAAATGACTTTCAGCAGATCATAAGCTTTTGCCTGATACCTTACAAGGCATGCTATATATGTAAAATCACGATTATATAAAAATGAGGAATATGGGGGTTCCAGGACGCTTCCACTCTACATCTGTGGCACACAATTCTGCACACACAATCATTTGCATATGCAACAATCTGAAAAAGGAGGCCAAGCTGAGTTTCCTTTAAAAATATGACCCTTTATGCCTAAATTTAGGAAACACTTAATAAATGTTGCATAAAGGTTAGAGAAGCACACTGGGTTCTATCTCTGTCTGTGCCACTGATTCATTGGGTTTCCTTAGGCAAGTCATTTAATCTCCCTGGGCCAAATTCGTTGTGAGATTGTGTTCCAGCTAATCCCCATCCCTCTGTCAATTTCCCACTGTCCCTGCCCACCTCTGCTGCCGCCCCCACAGCCAGGTTCTAGTCCTCCCCATCTCAGCCCAGCTCTGCCCCCAGCAGTCCTATGCCCGGCTCTGCACCCCAGCTCGGTTCCTTCCCCTCAGCTATCCCTGCCTACCTCTGCCCCCCCACTCATTTACCATCCCAGCCCTGCTCCCCCCAGCCATCCCCAGCCCAGTTCCTCTGCGCCCTACTCCCCAAAGTCTTGTGCCCAGCTCTACCCCCTGAGCTCGGCTCTCCCCTCTCCCAGCCTAGCTATCCAGGGTATCCTCCCGCTCTGTTCCCAGCCCGGCTCCCCCCTCCCCCCCACCGCTCCCTGCCCAACCCGGCTCTCCCTGCTGCCCCTCCCCCTCCATTCACATAGATGATGCAGAAAGTTTCGCTCCTGGACCTGGATAAGTTGCAGTATAGCAGTGATTGTTGCTGCAGCCACGGGCACGGCTCCTCCCCCGAACTGTGCTGTTCCCTGGTGCAGCTGCCCCGACTCACCCTCCTTCTGCCCTGGCGCTGTCTGGTGGGGTGCACAGAACCACTCTTCAGCCTGCGGTGGTGGGTACTGGGATGGGAGCTAGGCAGGAAACAGGAACTTAAAATTGTTTAAAGCACAGTCCACGTGCACATCACGTCACCCCACCTGCACGTCACCACGCATAGGCATGCAGGTGATGCAGCAGTTGGAAACAAATGCCGGTCACCATTCATGATTTCTGATTGGCCGGGCCTGGGGGCAGGCTTGGGCTGGAAGCCAATAAATAAAAGAAGCAACGAGCTACAAGCTAATTTAAAAGCCCTAACATGTCCCAAACTAGCCAACACGCAAATGCACAAGCCAACTCAGCCTAAAACATGCCTAAAACAAGCCCAATTTCTGCAGGTTTAGTTTGAGCACCCTCTGTCTCCACTTGCCCCTGCACGCTGGTATAGGAGAGTGAAGCTGCCCCAACCCACCTCAGTTTCTCCTTACCACCAATGACAGTTGTTGGAGCAATTCCATACTTGTTAAGTCACGTGTTTCCATCACCTATTTCTGTATAGATCCTGTTTGTTGTAAATTAGTAGTTAGTTGTAGTTATTTTTAGATGGTTTTTCAGTATTAGGTTTCTGTTTTAGGTCTTCTTTTTTAACCACTTTTTACCTTTTGTTAGTGGAATCGGTACTGGAACAATGCCTCATTAAACCAGGGTTTAAGTTCTGCCAGACCTGCACTAAAGTCATTCCATTCAGCAACCCACACCCTGCCTGCTTGAAATGTTTGTGAGAATCCCACATGAATGACAAATGCCACATCTGCCAAGGACTCAAGACCTGGTTAAAAAAAAAGATAGAGCAATTAGGCTCAAGTGCTTGCTTATGGAGGTAGTGTTTTGTCTTCCCATCAGAGATGTCACAGAGGGAGTGTCCCAAGCACTTCAGCTTTGCTATGGAGTGCTCCACTGGAGATGTCTGTGGTTCCTTGATCCCGTTCACCAGTACCAAAGAAAAGACATTGGCCTTCCTCAGGTTTGGTACTTTGCTCAACTGTATCAGTACCAAAATCAGAGAGAGGCAGAGACTCTATGAAGCATTTGGGGGAGATGCTTTCCTGGGAACACTCATTGCCTACCAAGAGAGGATCACTATTTCCAAAGACTGTGCCAGGTCCATCAAGGCTGTCCCCTGAAAGACCTTTGTGGAGCCATCAGATGGTGTCAGTCCCAACCATCCCGTAGGTATATTCATCTGCAAGGGACCTGCTTAGCCTCTCAGTACTGGCATTGCTAGCAGTTGAAGGTCTGCAGCTGGTACCGATGCCTGCAGCTTATACCTCACCATATTGAGATCCTGTGGTACCACTACCTAAGCCTCCACAAAACCCCATGCTGTCAAGAGGAGAGCCTCCAATGATTTGCCTAGAACTGCCATCCCCATGCTCAGGCTACCTTTCACCAGTCCTGTCTGGATCTGGTCCTCCATTATCAGAAGTATCTGACTCTTCTTCTTCAGACTTAAAGGTGAGCTCATCTGTATCCTATCCAGGATGGTAATATATCCCCTGTGACACACCATACCTCAGAGTAGCGCCCTGTAACCTCCATATTCATCATTCATACATGGTTACGATATTTCATACAAAGCATGCCATGTAAGAACATAAGAATGGCCATACTGGGTCAGACCAAAGGTCCATCCATCCCAGTATCCTGTCTACTGACAGTGACCAATGCCAGGTCCCAGAGGGAGTGAACCTAACAGGTAATGATTAAGTGATCTCTCTCCTGCCATCGATCTCCCCCTCTGACAAAGAGAGGCTAGGGACACCATTCCTTACTCATCCTGGCTAATAGCCATTAATGGACTTAACCTCCAGGAGTTCCACAGGTTGACTGTGCACTGTGTGAAGAAGAACTTCCTTTTATTTGTTTTAAACCTGCTGTCCATTAATTGCATTTGGTAGCCCCTAGTTCTTACATTATGGGAACAGGTAAATAACTTTTCCTTATTCACTTTCTCGACACTACTCATGATTTTATATATCTCTATCATGTCCCCCCTTAGTCTCCTCTTTTCCAAGCTGAAAACTCCTAGCTTTAATCTCTCCTCATATGGGACCTGTTCCAAACCCCTAATCATTTTAGTTGCCCTTCTCTGAACCTTTTCTAATGCCGGTATATCTTTTTTGCGATGAGGAGACCACATCTGTACGCAATATTCAAGATGTGGGCGTACAATGGATTTATATAAGGGCAATATGATATTCTCCGTCTTATTCTCTATCCCTTTTTGAATGATTCCTAACACCCTGTTTTATTTTTTGACTGCCACTGCACACTGCGTGGACATCTTCAGAGAACTATCCACGATGACTCCAAGATCTCTTTCCTGATTAGTTGTAGCTAAATTAGCCCCCATCATAATGTATGTATAGTTGGGGTTATTTTTCCCAATGCACATTACTTTACATGTATCCACTGTAGCGAGGCCGAGTGGGAGAGCAAAGGACCATTACACTCCCCTTGGAGGGCGGAGCCTAGATCACCCCGCCCCTCTCACCGGAAGTACCAGGGCATGGCCGGAAGTATAAAAGGCCAGCCCTGCAGCACAGTTGGGGGAGAGCCTGCGGAGGGGAAGGACACTCTGCTGGTTCAGCCGCGTCCCCGAGAGGAACCCTCACTGGGCGGTGCCCAATCCACAGACGTCAACGAGAATTGGCCCGGAGTGCCTGCTGCCGTCTACCCTGAGGAGCCGGAAGAGGCCTGGAGGCTAAAGGTACCGAACCCCAGGGTGGCAGGAAATGGCCCAGGCGCAGCCCCGAAGCAACAGGCTGCAGAGTCATGGCCCACTAGGCATGTTGTGGCTGGATCCCCACCGACACAGGGGCAGCCAATTCTGCCCTGGGCTGGGAGGCAGTGGAGTAGGGTGGGCCCACATCCCCCTGCCACATCCCCGGGGTGGATGACCCACTACACTGTGAAAGGAGGCTCTAGATCTGAGGAGGAGCTTCCCTTACCACTCCCCTGAAAGACTGTTTGTTTGCTGGCTGCCTGAACCCTGCCCAGGCCAAAGCCGTGAGACTGTTGCTTGCTGGTAGCCTGTGCCTCTCCAAGCCCAGGATCCAGTTCCCCTGAAAGACTGTTTGTTTGCTGGCTGAACCCAGTCCTGAGACTGTTTTGCTTGCGGGCTGCCTGAGCCTCCTCAGGCCCAGGCCTGGCTCACCTAGAGACTGTTTTGTTTGCTGGCTGCCTGAGCTCTGCCCAGGCCACAGCCAGCCCGAATAGACTCAGTTTAAGGGCTGACTGATTGATTCATCCAAACCCAGGCAAAAGCCTGACAGGGACTATTAATTGCCCAGCCCTATTGGGAGCTCTTGCCTGTCTTGCAGACTCTGGTCCTGGCCCAACAGGTCCAGCCTCAGTGGCCTCCCTCCGAGTGGGAGAACGAGGTACCATTACATCCACATTAAATTTCATTTGCCATTTTGTTGCCCAATCACTTAGCTTTGTGAGATCTTTTTGAAGTTTTTCACAGTCTGCTTTGGTCTTAACTATCTTGAGCAGTTTAGTATCATCTGCAAACTTTGCCACCTCACTGTTTTCCCCTTTCTCCAGATCATTTATGAATAAGTTGAATAGGCTTGGTTCTAGAACTGACCCTTGGGGAACACCACTAGTTACCCCTCTCCATTCTGAAAATTTACCATTTATTTCTACCCTTTGTTCCCTGTCTTTTAACCAGTTCTCAATCCATGAAAGGATCTTCCCTCTTATCCCATTGCAACTTAATTTAGGTAAGAGCCTTTGGTGAGGGATCTTGTCAAAGACTTTCTGGAAATCTAAGCACACTATGTCCACTGGATCCCCCTTGTCCACATGTTTGTTGACCTCTTCAAAGAACTCTAATAGATTAGTAAGACATGATTTCCCTTTACAGAAACCATGTTGTCTTTTGCCCAACAATTTATGTTCTTCTATGTGTCTGACAGTTTTATTCTTTACTATTGTTTCGACTAATTTGCCCAGTATTGATGTTAGATTTACCAGTCTGTAATTGCTGGGATCACCTCTAGAGCCCTTTTTAAATATTGGCGTTACTTTAGCTATCTTCCAGTCATTGGGTACAGAAGCCAATTTAAAGGCCAGGCTACAAACCATAGTTAATAGTTCCGCAATTTCACATTTGAGTTCTTTCAGAACTCTTGGGTGAATGCCATCTGGTCCCAGTAACTTGTTAATGTTAAGTTTATCACTTAATTCCAAAACCTCTTCTAATGACACTTCAATCTGTGACAATTCCTCAGATTTGTCATCTACAAAGGACAGCTCAAATTTGGGAATCTCCCTAACATCCTCAGCTGTGAAGACTGAAGCAAAAAATTCATTTAGTTTCTCTGCAATGATTTTATCATCTTTAAGTGCTCCTTTTGTATCTCAATCATCCAGGGGCTCCACTTGTTGTTTAGCAGGCTTCCTGCTTCTGATGTACTTAAAAAACATTTTGTTATTACCTTTTGAGTTTTTGGCTAGCTGTTCTTCAAACTCCTTTTTGGCTTTTCTTATTACTTTTTTAAGATATCATAGGAAAGGTCATATCTGCTGTCAAACTATGTATATCATTAGTGTGTATGAAGTTATGAGATTTTGCTGCTTGGTGGTGGTTGTTGTAAGTTTGCTAGTTCTCCAGTGACAACAAAGGAGGTGATCCACACCGAGGCGGGTGTTAATGAGCATTAATCGGCAGGGGAGTTGTAAAGGGATTTGTAATTCTGTAAAAGAAGCATCACGCAACCCTGTGACTCAGCAAGGCCCACCAGCAATGCCTAGGCTAGTTTCTTTCCAGCGGCATGGACTAAGAGTATAAAATAAGGAACAGTGTGATCATTCTTTTACCTTTCTCCTGGAAGCAACAAGAATGCTGGGAAGACAAAGACTTGAACTGAGGAGACTGGTCCCAGGCTTAAAGGGAAAACCAGCTTATTAAGAACTGTAACCTACCTGCAATAAAATGAACATCATTCATTTATACCCTACCCCCCTTCCCTGTCCCTCTTCAGGGACCATTCTCATGAGATTGCCCTTCAAGAAGAGGTCCAGTCTTTTCTTCAGGCAGAGGTCAGAGAAAGTCTCAGGGTACCTCAGAGGGAAAGGCTTCTATTCCTGCTACTTTCTTATCCCCAAAGCCAAAAGGGATCTCAGGCATATTTTAGAGCTAAGAAAGTTGAACAAATTCCTGAATAAAATGAAGTTCCACATGGAAATGCTAGCTTCAATTATACTTTCCCTGGAATAGGGGGACTGGTATGCTGCATTTACTTCCATGTTTCAACACGCTGCGACCTTTGGAAGTTTCTCATATTCATGGTCAATGGTTGCCATTATCAGTTTACTGTGCTTCCATTTGGACTGTCAGCTGCTCCTTGAGTGTTCATGAAGTACATGGCATTGGTAGCAGCACATCTACAGAAATTAGATATCCATCTGTTCCCATACCTGTATGAGTGGTTGATCAGAGGTTGATCGAAGGCTCAAGTCCTATCCAGGCTATCCACCATTCCGTCCAAATTCACTGTGCTGGGAGCCTGGGACTCCTAGTAAATTGGCATAAATCAGTCCTGAAACTGATACAGACAATAGGGTTCATTGGGAGAGTCTTAGACCCCACAAAGGGTCTTTCTACTGCAAACCAGGTTTGAAACTGAAAGCAAACCCTCTCACCACAGTACACAGACTCAGACTCCTGGGTCATATGGCAGCATGTATCTATTTAGTTCAACATGCCAGGATGCATCTCAGAAAGCTGCAGACATGGCTAGCATCAGTGTATGCCCCGACTCATCACATATTTGGACAAAGTGATTCAAATGCCAATAGTTTTGTCATCTCTGGATGGACCCTTTGGAAGTTTGTTGGGGGTTACTTTTCTCTCCCCATTACCAACCATGCACAGACACTTCATCCCTGGTTGGAGGCGCTCAGCTGAGAGTCCCTGCTGATTCAAGTATCAGGGGGTAGCCGTGTTAGTCTGTATCTACAAAAACAACAAGGAGTCTGGTGGCACCTTAAAGACTAACAGATTTATTTGGGCATAAGCTTTCATGAGTAAAAACCTCACTTCTTCGGATGCATAGCTATTCTTAGCTCTGTCTATAATAGCAGTGAACAGCTGTGTGGAGGATCTAAAGGACTTAATATGCTTCAGACAGAAAGCTAAACTCCCTTACATTGATATGAGTCGTTAGATCTTGAAACTTCCAGAGATCCTGAATCAGCAGGAACAACAAGGAGACTGGTGGCACCTTAAAGACTAACAGATTTATTTGGGCATAAGCTTTCGTGAGTATGCATCCGAAGAAGTGAGGTTTTTACTCACGAAAGCTTATGCCCAAATAAATATGTTAGTCTTTAAGGTGCCACCAGACTCCTTGTTGTTCCTGCTGATTCAGGATCTCTGGAAGTTTCAAGATCTAACGACTCATATCAATGTAAGGGAGTTTAGCTTTCTGTCTGAAGCATATTAAGTCCTTTAGATCCTCCACACAGCTGTTCACTGCTATTATAGACAGAGCTAAGAATCATTGAGAGACTCTTATCCTGGGACTCTTCATGCATTCATTTACGCTACCAACTGGCTAATATAACTTCACCAGCTAGAATGCCGGCACATTCTAATAGAGTGCAGGCAACTTCGGAGGCTTTATTGGCACAGGTGCTGAACATAGACATTTGTAAAGTAGCAACTTGGTCATCAGTCTACACTTTGGCTTCTCATTATGCCATTTCCAATCAGTTGAGAGACGACGCCAGTTTTGGACAGATTGTCTTAGGTAGACTCTGGGCCCTCCTATGATAGTCTATACTATTATTTGTAGGGCCCTACCAAATTCATGGTCCATTTTGGTCAATTTCACAGTATTAGGATGTTAAAAACCATAACTTTAATTATTCAAGCTATTTAAATCTGAAATTTCATGGTGGTGTAATTGTAGGGTCTTGATCCAAAAAAGGAGTTGTGTATGTGTGCGGGGGGTCACAAGGTTATTGTAGAGGGGGTTGCGGTACTGCTACCCTTACTTCTGCGCTGCTGCTGGTGGTGACACTGTCTTCAGAGCTGAGCAGTTGGAGAGTGGCAGCTGCTGGCTGGGAGCCCAGCTCTGAAGGCAGATCCACCACCGGCAGCAGTGCAGAAGTAAGTATGGCATGGTATGGTATTGCCACCCTTACTTCTGCACTGCTGCCTGCAGAGCTGGGTGCCTGGCCAACAGCCGCTGCTCTCTGGCCTCCCAGTTCTGAAGTCAGCGTAGAAGTAAGGTGGCAATACCATGACTCCCCTAAAATAACCTTGTGACCCTCCTGCTGATCCCTTTAGGGTCAGGACCCCCACTTTGAGAAATGCTGGTCTCCCCTGTGAAATTTGTATAGTATAGGGCAATTTTACAAGACTGTGATAATTTTTTTACAAATATGGCCTGTGAGGAATCATTTGAAATGTCATAATCTGCTGAACATTATTGTCCTGGCAAAATATGTGTATCAACAGTTATAAGATTCTACTATGTATCATTCCTGTAACATGCTCCAAGTTTAACAAAAACAAGCCCAAGCCAGTTTCTCAGAAACAAAGGACAGACCAAAACCCAGCCAGATGTTAAAAGACTATCACCTGCTTAAGCAGCCATTCTCCGACAGGGGGAAGGTGTAAATAATAAATTTACATTCCATCACAGGGATGGTTCAGACCTCACATCCAAAAGAGACTGCTTGTCTCTTGCACCCCAACTGGGGATAATACTCAGAGGGGAGAGTAGTATAAGAATGAGAATCAGTGTCCTCCAATTCACCTCTCTCTTCCATCCTCTCTACTCACAACAGCTACAATGCTTGAAAGACAAAGAAAGCATCATTGAAGTTGGGGAAGGGTGGTCCCATCTGGAAGGCCTTTCAGCCAGTATAGACTGCTGTGAACATATGGTCAGACAAAACATCTTTGCTTTTAAGTTCACTTACCATGTTAATCCTGGACGCCCCATCATCTCAGGCATTGGCACCCTAACATCAGGATTGTCTGGCTATGTGGACTCTCTCTTCAGGCCCTATGCTACCAGCACTCCCAGCTATCTTCGAGACACCACTGACTTCCTGAGGAAACTACAATCCATCGGTGATCTTCCAGAAAACACCGTCCTGGCCACTATGGATGTAGAACCCCTCTACACCAATATTCCACACAAAGATGGACTATAAGCTATCAGGAACAGTATCCCCAATAATGTCACAGCTAACGTGGTGGCTGAACTTTGTGACTTTGTCCTCACCCACAACTATTTCACATTTGGGGACAATATATACCTACAAGTCAGCGGCACTGCTATGGGTACTCGCATGGCCCCACAGTATGCCAACATTTTCTTGGCTGACTTAGAACAACGCTTCCTTAGCTTTCGTCCCCTAACTCCCCTACTCTACTTACGCTACACTGATGACATCTTCATCATCTGGACCCATGGAAAAGAAGCCCTTGAGGAATTCCACCATGATTTCAATAATTTCCATCCCACCATCAACCTCAGCCTAGATCAATCCACACAAGCGGTCCATTTCCTGGACACTACTGTGCTAATAAGCGACAGTCACATAAATACCACCCTATACCAGAAACCTACTGACCGCTATACTTACCTACATGCCTCCAGCTTACATCCAGGACACACCACACGATCCATTGTCTACAGCCAAGCTCTAAGATACAACTGCATTTGCTCCAATCCCTCAGACAGAGACAAGTACCTACAAGATCTCTATCAAGTATTCTTAAAACTACAATACCCACCTGCTGAAGTGAAAAAACAGATTGACAGAGCCAGATGAGTACCCAGAAGTCACATCCTACAAGTCAGGCCCAACAAAGAAAATAAGAGAACATCACTAGCTGTCACCTTCTAAGTGACTAAACTAAACTAAAACCTCTCCAGCGCATCATCAAAGATCTACAATCTATCCTGAAAGATGATCCCTCACTCTCACAGATCTTGGGAGACAGACCCGTCCTCGCTTACAGACAACCCCCCAACCTGAAGCAAATACTCACCAGCAACCAGACATCACTGAACAAAAACACTGACCCAGGAACCTATCCTTGCAACAAAGCCTGATGCCAACTCTGCCCACATATCTATTCAATTGACATCATTATAGGACCTAATCACATCAGCCATGCCATCAGGGGCTTGTTCACCTGCACATCTACCAATGTGATATATGCCATCATGTGCCAGCAATGCCCCTCTGCCATGTACATTGGCCAAACCGGACATCTCTACGCAAAAGAATTAGTGGACACAAATCTGACATCAGGAATCATAACATTCAAAAAACAGTAGGAGAACACTTTAACCTATCTGGTCATTCAATGACAGACCTGCGGGTGGCAATTTTGCAACAAAAAAGCTTCAAAAAACAGACTCCAATGAGAAGCTGCTGAGCTTGAATTGATATGCAAATTAGATACAATCAACTTAGGCTTAAATAGAGACTGGGAATGGCTGAGCCATTACAAATATTGAATCTATCTCCCCATGTAAGTACTCTCACACTTCTTATCAAACTCTCTGTACTGGGCTATTTTGATTATCACTTCAAAAGTTTTTTTTCCTCTTACTTAATTGGCCTCTCAGAGTTGGTAAGGCAACTCCCACCTTTTCATGCTCTCTGTATGTGTATATATCTCCTCAATATATGTTCCATTCTATGCATCCAAAGAAGTGGGCTGTAGCCCACAAAAGCTTATGCTCAAATAAATTTGTTAGTCTCTAAGGAGCCACAAGTACTCCTGTTCTTTTTACCATGTTAAGTTAGGTATTAGCTTGCATTTTATCTTTTATTTCTTTTGTAACCTATCCTGACTTTATGCATCATTATTTGTAATCACTTAAAATCTATCTTTCTGTAGTTCATAAACTTCTCTTACTCTTTTATCTTAAGCAGTGTGTTTGGGTAAAGTGTGAGAGAAACTCCATTTGATATAATAAGACTGGTACATATCATTTTCCTTTGATGAGCTTATATTGTTCAGGATGGTACTGAGCAGTAGAAGATGCACATTTCTGGGGGACAAGGCTGTGACTAGGAATTTGCAGGTGTTGCGCTATATGTAATTCCTGAGTGGCTGGTCAGAACATTTATGTAACATATCTGGTAATGATTTTGCATCCTGAAGGCTGTGTGAACAGGTCATGAGTGGGTATTCTCACAGCAAAGCAGTGTAAAAGGCACCCCAGGCTACAGAATTAAGGGGACACATTTGTTCAACAGTCCAGATTGTTCCCTTGGTAATGTCATACCGCCTCCATGTGTGTTTGCTTGTGAGTCACTAACAGTGGAATGGACATGTGCAATTGTTCGAAGAACAAAAAAAAAAGGTTACCTACCTTTCTGTAACTGTTGTTTTTTGAGATGTGTTGCACATGTCTGTTCCACATGCACATGCCTTCCCCTCTCTTTCATAGTCTATCTGGTATGAAGGAGGGTCGGGGATGGCCCCACCCTCTTATACTAGCTCATAGAGGTGCATGGTGACAGATGGCACTCAACCCACCCCAACAGGTACTACTGAGGGAAAAAATCCCCAACAGTTGTGTTCAGGACACCCATACACCCACAGTGGAACAGACATGTGCAACACATCTCAAAGAACAGTTACGGAAAGGTAGGTAACCGTTTTTCACCTCAACTGAAGTCAATATCTGTGTTTGATTCCTTCCACAAAGTTTGTTTCTTGTTGCTACTCCTGGTGCTGGAAGTAGAATGAGGTATGTGTGACAGATTGGACCCCCACCCCGTCCAGGATGACACGGGATGTACTGGGGTCCCACTGGTTCCGCCTGTTCCACCAGACTGGGTTTCCTCACCCTATCCTAGCTGTTCTAGGCCCTCAAGCCTTCTCCAGCACACACACAGGTAGGGATACACCCGGACACAGAGATACTGAGATCAGCTCTGTGTGGGAGGAATCAGCTCAGGGATTCACCCAGCACTCATGTGCACACACCCTTTGGGGAGTAAACCCAAAATAATATTGTCTTGCGCTGTATAGACAAATCTGCACAGCACAAGCTCATAAAAATCATCCTCTCCCTCAATGTGGAAAGAGATATGCACAGCTTCTTGCCCCCCATCCGCAGATATGAATGCCCAAACTGTGTTACGTTACGAACAAGAAATAAGTTTACTAATTACAAAAGGTAAATTTTAAGTGATTATAAGGGATAGCAAACAGAACAAAGCAGATTACTGAGCAAATAAAAGAAAACATGCAAAATAAGCTTAATAAACTCAAGAAACAGGTTACAAAATGTAATTTTTCATCCTAAATGTTGTTGTAGGCAAGTTGCGGCATTTCTGGAGCTTAGAGTTCCAGTTATTTCTCTTTACAGACTGGACCTCTGTCTCAGCCTGGACTCAACCCTGCCTTCCTCTTCAGGTGTTTTTAGCAGTCTTCTTTTCTGGGCAGGCAATGGAGGAGAGTCCTGATTGCCTTGCTTCCCAGCCTTAAATAGAATTTAAATTGAAGCCTTTGTTTCCATAGAAATGCACCAGCAGTGTGTAAGGTAATATTTTGTACCAGGTGACATTATCACATGACCTTCCAATGTCAGGGCAACCATGAGATAAGGTTTATTTGCAAGGTCCACAGGAAGGAACTCCTGGGAAGCTGGGGGATCCA
Organism: Chrysemys picta bellii; assembly: GCF_011386835.1. Classification (NCBI taxonomy): domain Eukaryota; kingdom Metazoa; phylum Chordata; order Testudines; family Emydidae; genus Chrysemys; species Chrysemys picta. The sequence goes on from NC_088792.1 coordinate 124,476,033, forward strand.
CATCTTCGAAGACTCATTGTCTTTTTCTAATGGCCCATTAAGGCTGATTGCTTACTGTCTAGTGGGTGTTTCCCAAGCACATACCCACACAGTTGTAATTGTCACACAGTCAGTATTCCTAACTTTAGATACAGAAATGATATATGCATACAAATTGGATAAACACATTCAGTAAATCATAACCTTTTCAATGTTACCTCACATAACCCATCTTGCATAAAACATATCTTAGTTATGCCATATTCATATCATAACAATATTTCTGTGAAGAATATTGGGTGTAATGTCCCAGTATGCATTTCTAAAATGGTCATATTGACATAGAATTCAGGCCAGAAGGGACCACCAGATCATCCAGTCTGACCTCCTGCACATCATAGGCCACCAAAACCATCCAGCCACCCCCATACCAAACCAACAACCAGAACCAGACCAAAGTATTACAGCCCTCATGAGGCTAAACTATTGTGTGTTACTGGCAGAGAACCAAGTGGACCGAAGTGCACCAATGTCCAAGGCCCCTGCAGTAGTAGGGAATTGATTCAGTAATATATACCCAATAATCCTGGCAAGTGACCTGCACCCATGTGCTAAAAAGGAAGGGAAACATCCCCCTCCCACTCAAAGTCACTGCCATTCTGACCTGGGGAAAAATTCCTCCACAATCCCACATATAGTGATCAGTTAGACTCTGAGTGCATGAACAAGAACCAGCCCCCCAAGCACCTGGGATATAGAGAGAATGCTAAGTGCCACTTCAGAACACTGACCGTCTGCATCCAATATCCTATCTCCAGCCATGGCCATCCCTGATGCTTCAGGAGAAAGAGCTAAAAAATACATTGTGGGAAGAAATTCCTTTCTTGGCCCCCTGAAGGTGACCAGCTGAGGCCCAGAAGCATGAGATTTTAAAAGCATAGGATAAGAGCCAGAAGGGACCCCTTGGGCTGCTGAGCCAAGCTCTCCACTGCCACAGGCAACCCCCTTCATACAATCCCACTCAGAGCTTGACAAATTAATATCATAAAACTGTTTGCCCCCACAATTCCTATAGGAGGCTGTTCCAGAGCCTCACTCCTCTGACGGCTACAAACCTTCTAATTTACAGCCTCAATTTATGTATTTATTAATTTTTCTTTTCCTCTTCTTGTGACATTTAAGATCTATATCCATGTACTCCTAGGCTTCTCTGCTAAAACTGAAGAGAGCATATCAATTAGTAACCACTGTAATTGTATAATCTTTTGGATATTTGTCTTGAAATTGGATTGAGACTACCACCTCATTTCAAATTCTAAAGGCCAAACAGCCATGCTTCTGATCACTGCAAACCAGAACTGAATTAGAAAGAAAGGAATAATTTTACATAAGGCCAAAAAGCATCTATCAATTTTGATAATAAAGCTGAAAAACTAATACTTTTCTTACTTCTTAACTGAAAGAGATTTTTTTTTCATACTTTGTCCCCGCTTTGAAGATTGCTGTAATTTTCAGTGAATAAACCAAATTCCACTGGCATATTAGACACGGTAGGTTCTGGAAACATTAGCTACAATACAGAACTTCACTTCCCTAAAACTTTTTCACCTTACATTTTACACTAAATCTGACTAAAGAACCTATCAAGAGACTTAGCAAATCATCATGTCTTACTGTAAAGTAATTTACAGTTGCATTTGCAGGCAGGCAACAGCAGGCTAAAAACCCATTACAGCCAAAGATAACAACATTAACTTAATCCTGACAGGCAAAATATTCCAGTCAATACAGTTGCAGGTATAGTATGTTGAAGCATCAAACCTCAAAAAATCTTGAGAAAGGTCAGTGCAGCACAGTTTTAATAACACAAGTGTTTCAGTCTGGTGTCTTAGACAAAGATTATCAACAATATTTAAGTCTGAGAAATTCATATTGAATCCTTGCCTTTGAAGTTTTTGTTACACCGAGTTTTCATCATAACCACAAGCAGTAATATTAATGTATCACAAAAACTTTTGTTTAAAAACCTGATTAAAAAATCTATCAAACTCAAAGAGGCTCACAGAAGTAGTCAACCTTTTATTTAGATTTTTATGTTCTGTAATCTTTAAGTCCACAATGCCTGGGTTAGATTTAAAGGAGGGCAAACAGCAAAACATTTGCATTCAGCTCAAACTCTGTTCTCCTAATAGTGCTGGGACTTCCTCAACAACCTATTGTTTTCATAAGATTTTTCTATTTTATGTTACTATTCAAACTAAGCTTTGTAAGCTGCCAGAAAATACAAATATATATAAAAAAAAAAGCACACGTGGAATTACTCTTTTGGAAAAGACAACTGTTTTGGAAATGTGCCCAAGTGTTAAGAACACACACACACACACACACACACACACACACACACACACACACACACACACACACACACACACTATCCATTGCAATAGCAGGCAATCATGCAGGCAAAACAAAAGAAAAATCTGAAGCATAATAAAACCAATTTGAGGCAAACTACAAAATTAATCAATTAAATATCTTTAACTGTAAATTCTGTCTAATTTAAATTCCTTGTTATTGATTTTGATGTTCACAGTGAGCTGCTGATGTTAACTGATGTTAGGACAGTAATGGGACAACCTTTTCATACTTCATTAACATAAGTATGCTCTTATGCCATTGCTTAATGCAATATCCTCAATTCCATATCCCTATTGGTGTGCAAAGGTCCCAGTTTTTATTTACAATTAAATATTACCAGACTAGTTAGTGTAAGTCTATGTGTTTCTAACTAAGATCTACAAAGTAAGTAACATTAATCCAGAGATAAGTTTGGGTTCATATCTGGTCAAGGAAATTCTATTATAATTATTATTTGTATTATTTGGAAATGAGCCTCTATTTAATTGATGATTCCAACCAAGCAAGGGACAAAGATACGAATCCTAGGTTTAAAAGACTGCAATTTGATTTCTTCAACTTCACTGTAATTACACTAATAATTAAAAAGGATTTTTTTCTGCAGTAAGAGAATGAATTGCAATGCTTGTAACATTTATATACTGTAAGTTACTGAATAGCAACAAAATGCTCTCTACTATGGGTTGAGAATTATTACTACAATAATAATTAACATGTTACTCTGACATGACTCAATTTCCAGGATAAAGCTCATGTTCCTCAGGGAGGGACAGTCTAGAAGGTTAAATCAACCATGCATCATTAAACAAATGCATACCACTAGATCAACTGCCAATACAACTGATGTACAGCAGGAGAGATCAGCACTGGTGTTCACACTGTGTTTCTACTAGCATGTATCATTGTGGGCACCTGTACTGAGGGTCCAATATGAGCAAGGGAAAGAAAACAAATGATGCTTGCATAGGGAGAAATGGGTGCAATTTACAAAAGTAATTTATCAGAACAAAGGAGAGAGTGAAGTGGAATATTTGTATAAACATGTGGCTTCCAGGATGTAGAAGGATACATTAAAGAAAAAGAAATAAGGATTTTTTTTAGCATACCGGTGTTGTGGCCTGGCTGTTGAGTTGTGGATGGGAATGAGCAATATAGAAAAAAATATTGTCAATCCATCATGGCATGACAGTCAAACTTTGGACTATTTGCAAACTCAGGTTTGAATTTAATACCCAAATTCCCTAGCTAGGCTTGCAGGAGCCTTCCTCTGCAGATGAGCCCACAGGAAAGATGGGCAACAGCTGTGTGCGATTAGAGAGGTTTCAGAAGGTAAGGGGAGAATGACAGCCCACTAACAAAACAAAACAAAACAAAACAAAAACCATATATATAACTGGCTATATATGAATTGAGCTCTTTGGGGGATTTTATTCTAATCTCTCAAATAAATAATTGTTTTTTAAAGGCAAACCCAAACAAACTTGATTATACAGTTTGACTTTTATTTCAGATAAAAGTAAATTATACTAAACTTTGAAAGACAACAACAAAAAGTAGGAAATTCAAAGTAATAACCTATATCACCATCTTTTTGAGCCCCATGTTGCATTTGTTATTCAGACAAAATTTCCACTGAAGTCAATGAGAAATTTTCCGGAGTAGGGAATGTAAGATCAAGCCTTCTCATTTTTCCCCATTCTTATCAACATAGTCCCCAAACTGGCAAACATTGAAGTGCATACCCTAGAGTATGGCTTCACTGCCAAGTTAACTCAGGTGTTGCCTCCTCCTGTCGACATACAAAACTCTCTCACACAAGTTTAATTGTGCTTTCAAACCCAGGCTAGAGGTGGGTATGGGTTAGAGCCTGGGTTGTGCTTCACTCAGACTTGTAACCCACTTTGCAGTGAGGATGTAGGCTAAATAACTCAACTGCAGATAGTCCTCCAATGCCATCCCACAATTCCTCCTGAGTGCCCAGGAAGACAGACAAGTTCTGCCATAGTTCACTGGGAAAGAATCATGGAGTGGCTCAGCTTACTGCAGTAAAAAGAATCATGGAATGTGACCCCAGAAGTCCTATCAACACAAAAGGGAGTAAAGCACCAGTGATCAGTTTTTCAGTGTGGCTACTCAAACCCAGGACTAGACTAATCTAGGTGCCAGTCATCCATTGAACTCAATAGTACAACTCATATGAATAAAGTTATAGACCTGCATAGATGTTTGAAGCCTCAGGATCTTAGTTCTTGTCTTTTCTCAACACTTTATTTTATTTATTTATACTTTTACTTTAACTGGGTTTTCATTTTCTTATTTTACATAACATTTTATATGCTGTTCTCCATCTAGTTCACACAATGAGCTTCTTTTCTGCATCAAGACTTCTAAAATACAAACCTTATAAGTCTTGGTCATGTCTGCTATATTGCAAGGTGCAAAACTGTTCCAGTTATAATCCTTTTTCACAATTTTATAACTTTCCAAACAAATCACCTTTGGGCTAAAATTTTCCATGATTAAAGTCCCACAAAAGATTTCTTGTGTTCCTTTGTGTAGGAGGAGAAGATGGAAGGGAGTTGAAATTTAAGGAAAATCCCATTAGCTGTTTTTCAGTTAACAAAGAGAGATAAAAATACACTAACATTTTTCTCAGTATAAAAAAATCCAAATATACATTTTCCCCTTATTTCTAAGAAAGGGCTACCACAGAAGTTGCTGAAAATATGACCTCTTCAGCCACTTCCCCACCATACTTAGGTAGACTTGCAAGATCCTCAGCACACACACGTGTATACTTCTTGGATAGAAAAGTTCTGAAACAACAACAAATAAACATTTGAATGAAGCTTGTCTGTAGCCTCTTAACCATGGTACATTAAAAGAACACAAGAATGGCCTTACTGGGTCAGACAAATGGTTCATCTAGCCCAATATCCTGTCTTCTGACAGTGGCAAATGCCAGATGCTTCAGAGGTAATGAGCAGAACAGGGCAATTATCAAGTGATCCACATGCTGTCGTATAGTCCCAGCATCTAGCCGTTAGAGGCTTAGGGAAACCCAGAATATGAGGTTGCATCCCTGACCATCTTGGCTAATAGCCATTGATAGACCTATCCTCCATGAACATATCTAATTCTTTCTTTTTTGAACCCAATTATACTTTTGGCCTTCGCAACATCCCCTGGCATTGAGTTCCAAAGGTTACCTGTGTGTTGTGTGAAGAAGTACTACCTCTTGTTTATTTTAAACCTGCTGACGATTTATTTCATTGAGTGACACCTGGTTCTTCTGTTATGTGAAGGGGTAAATAACACTTCCTTATTCACTTTCTCTACATCATTCATGATTTTACAGACTTCTGTCATATCCCTCCTGCATTTATCAACATTGAATTTGATCTGCCATTTTGTGCCCAGTCACTGAGTTTTGTGAGATCCCTCTGTAACTCTTCACAGTCTGCTTTGAACTGTCATCTGCAAACTTTGCCACCTCAATGTTTAGCCCTTTTTTTAGATCATTTATGAATATGTTGAACAGTGCTGGTCCCAGTACAGATCCCTGGGGGACCCTGCTATTCAGGGCTTTGGAGCTGTGCTCCAGCTCCGCTCCAGCTCCAGGCAAAAACCTGCAGCTTCACTGCTCCGGAGCTGCTCTGCGCTCCAGCTACGGGCTCCACTCCAAAGCAGTGCTATTTACATTTCTCCACTGTCAAAACTGATGGTTTTATTCCTACCCTTTGTTTCCTGTCTTTTAACCAGTTACTGATCCATGAGAGGACCTTGCCTTTTATTCCATTCTCCATAAAGGTGGGGCACTTTCAGGCCATGATATGTTAATAATCAGAACTCAGCATCTATATATAGATATAGATATATATAACTTAGACAAATAAGTATTTTTGTCCCTTTTAATAATTGGAGAAATGTGGCCAAAGTTAAGCAACTTGTCCTTTCCTTACTCACTCTTTATTTACACACGAGTAGTTAAGAGGCCATAAAAGTGCAAATTAATATGCTTGAGGTTCTTATGATTATCTAAAGCCTTATATCAATGTAATCTATTTAAGGTGATGTATAGGATTAGCATAGTTTAGGATTCTGATGCAACTTGAAAGCCTTAGTTTGGTTTAGTTGCAAAAACTATTCCAAGGCATACAATTTGGAGATGGCAAACATAAAGCAGCTTGAGGATTGGCTAAAGAAAGCAATGGTTCTTATCTTGCCTCAAACTGTGCACGTGAAAGAGCATGAAGAGTTATGGAGTCTCATATTTAACCGGTAGTATCAAAAGATACCAGTCAACCTTGCCTATCTGGTACCTCTTAGGCCTACTCATGCACAATTACTAATAAGATTAGGAGGCAACAGCTGGCCTTAGCTGCCTGGTGTCTGTTAGAGTTGTTTGTTCTTTTTAAAAAGCTTAGTAAATTAAATACTATGCTAGGTAAACAGGATTTGGTCCAGATTAAGTGATAAGCATACATATCTAAGAGCTGGATTCTGTGAGTCGCTGAGCACCCTTAATGTCTGTTGAAGTCAAGGACAGTTGATAGAACTCAGCACCTTCCAGTTGCTGCCCAGCACTGTATTGTAACACAATGGTATATTGTGGTATTTGAGAATTACTATGATTGCCTAATTATAGATAATATTGTCATGTATGGTCACAAAGGGGCAGAGTTAGGATGGAGCAGTCAACCCTAACTTGTACAGTTACTTACCTTTGTGTGCTTAATAACGAACACTTAATCTCCATTCACTTAGATCTCCATCCTGCACCCATGAAAATTAATGGGAAGTTTATCATTGACTTTGATGGGTGCAGTATCAGGCTCATAATGCTTCGCAATAATAGGTTTGTATTTTACTTTTGGAATTCTCAGACCAATTACAATTATAATTTTTCCTCTCCAAAGCAACATGAACTTTTCAGTCTTCGTGCTACTTATTGAAGTTCTGTGAAGATAAAAATGGACAATGTTTCTTTAGCAGACAATTTGTCACATAGCCTTTAAGTTTTACTAGCCCGGAGAGATATCCGACAACTAAATAGTGAAGGAAAGTGAATGATTAGCTGGCAGACCTTCAGGCTACTGAAAGATAGTTTTAGTAGCCTGTCATGAAAATCTGTGGCCTCAGGCTGCAGGGCTACTTTTTATTTCCAAGCCTGTTATTGATTTTGGTATGAAGAAAATAATTTGGTATTGTTGCTTAAGGTGTCACTGAGAAAAAAAAACAGGCACATGTTTCATTTGCTAACAGTTTTTAGTTCAAATTTACCTTTTTATTACAACAGGGATTGAGCTGGTAGATGAAGGCATTTACTACTTAAAGGTACTACCATCTTTATGAAACATGGCATACTAATCGAAAACACAAGTAAACTGAAAATTAAATTTAAAAGCCTATAATTTAGTATCTTCCTTGCCAGGAATGATGACTTTCATTTACAGAGGGAATCCAGAGCTGCTCAGGGTCAGTCTGATGTGTGCCATTTTCAGGCCTATTGCGAAGGCTGATGGAGTTGATTAATTTCTTGGAACTCAGCTTTGTCTTCTCCAGCTCACTGAACAACTTCATTTCAGCTGATGAGTTCAAACAGGGGTCAGAACAATCCTCATTTCTGACATACCCACAAAATGGGAATTAATTTTATGAGTTAGTACTACTGCGTTGAAAACTAAGCAGAAAATAGTGAGCTAAGTTAACATAAGCAGGGAGAAAGAAAATCTGTTTGCAAAGCCCTGGTATGATAACCTGACCTCTTTAAAAATACAGAAAAATGTTTATTTTACTAGGGAAGATGGTTAAATGTCTCATAAAATCAAAAGACTGGAAAGACATCAGTTTATCTCTGGTAAACACTGGGAGCATTTTTTTTTTGCAGCTTTTCATCATTATTTTAAAAAGCACATTCAACTTGGTATATTAAAGTTCACAGATACATTAGGGTGGGGTGACACACCCATTGTAAGATGCCACAAGTCATGTTTATTATGACTTTTATTATGACTGTTGATAAGATATATCAATAACATTACTTTATTATTATAAGATGGTGGTAATAATATTTTATATTATGAATATTGATGTCATCTTCAGACAAGTGCTTCAATACAAATCTTTCCATTGGAAAGTGATGAAATCCAAAAAATGTTGCTGCTTATTCACAATTTTATAAAATACATTGGAACAGTACAGATTTATTTAATTATTCTCATCTAATTCAGATAGTGTTAAAATTTCTTTTGAAGATCTTTTCCTTTTGTTCTTCTTAAAATGAAACTACTTATTTGCACAGTTTCATATCCATCCACAAAGGTGTTTCCTGAATTTATGCACTGGGAACGTTCGCTAAATATTTTATCTCTGACGTTGTTCTTGTCAGGGCCTGGATTTGAAATGCCGATGAAGCATAGAAACTGCAGGGGCAGAAACTGCTCAAATGATCAAAGTGAATACTATCTTTTGAAAGAGACTGAATATTTCCTTTATTTTCTTTAAATGATGGGTTGTTTCCAACCTAACAGCTTTAGAGCTAGATTTTAAGGTGACAATCAACCCTAAGTGAGAAGCAGGACATAGCTGTGCTCCTCCATGAGCAGACCAGGAAAGAGTTTTGACTCCGTCACAATCCTCTGACTGGCTCCCCACTTGCTCTAAGGTTGGGGAGAGGGAGGGAGAGAGAAATAACTTTCTGCTAGTCTGTACCAGATTACTACCCTCTTTCAGTGACAGTGTATTGCTGGACAAATTCAAGGCTCTTCCCAGGCCCTATCCAGATATGTGGGAAGGGAAGTATCAGTCCTGCAGAGAATCTTCTCCCCTCCCAGTGCTGGGGCCTGCTGGCTAGGTAGCTCACTCAGGGGCCAAAGAAGGCACCTTATGTATTTATCCTCCTGTGCAACTGCATAGGGCCAAGCACTTGTTTTGCCTTTACATAGTAACTCTACACAGCACAGACCTTTCCTTTTTGGATTGGAAAGCACAAAGCAAGGGATAAAAATAAAATAATCTTTTCTTAATAGCAGATGAATTGGCAGGATTTAGATACAGGAGAGCCTAAAAATGCAGAAGTTTGGTTCAAATAAATGTTACTTATTCATATCTAGCCTGTGCTATACAAAACCTCTTCAAAATGCAAAAAGTGCTAGAAATCCTACAAGAAAAGACCTTCTCTCTTGTGAGATTTAATACTTCCTGCTTCCAGTTCAGGCCAGAAATGAGAAAAGCTTGGCTTACCTCTGCTGGCTATCTATCTTTTCTTGGAGTGATAAACCTGTCAGGAAGGTCCAGCAACTATCCCACTGTAGCCTTGCCTTGCAGATATTATACAGGATACAACAGGCAGCTATAGCCATTGGGATATTTTTCTTGCAGAGATCAAATCTTGTGAGTAAACAATGCCAGCATCCCTTCAATTTACCAAAAGCAGCTTCAACTGTCATTCTGCACCATATGAGCCTGTAGCTAAATCTTTATTTAGTGCTGTTGAGATGTCTGGTGTGCGATTCATGAACCACGGGAGCAAGAGGTAGTCTGATTCCCCCAGTATCACTATTGGTATTTCAACATTGCCAATAGTAATTTGCAAGTCAGGAAATAATGTCCTTGCTTGCAGCTTTCTGAACAGTCCTGTATTCTTAAAGATGTGAGTGTTATGCACTTTTCTTGACCAGTCCATGCTGATATTGGTAAAGCATCTCCAGTGATCCGCCAAGGCTTACATAGCCATAAGAGAGTAGCACTTTCTGTTGATGTACTCTCTGCCAATGTTGCTGGTGCCAAAATAGGGATTTACCATCCCATCTGTCACCCCACTGCTGTTTGGGACCCCCATTTCTGCAAATTTATCCACTATGCCCTGCACGTTACTGAGACTCACAGTTCTGTGTATCAGGAGATGATTAATTGCACAGTTGCATGATAATGGCTCCCACTGTTGATTTTTCCACTCAAAATGATTTCCCAGTATCATCTGATATCATCCAGCATTGCAAGCTTCCACATTGCAATTCCGACTCACTTATTCATTGTCAGTGCAGCTTTTATTCTGGTCTTCCTGTGTTGGAGGTCTGGGGCTAGCTCAGCATACAGATCCAGGAGCAGCACTTTCAATCTGCCACCCTTATATGTCCCAGGTTCAGCACATCTCTATCCCCATTTTCACGTTACAACTGTTCTGGTAGTAACCCACTTGATGAGCAAACCCCACAGGATTTTTGGGCACTGCAGGGATCTTTTAGCTTAGGTATGAGGAACGTTGCTGCAGAATGAATGAGAAAACCAGAAAACACCCATGGGGGGGGGGGGGGGAGACAGCGAGAGAGAGAGAAGCAACCATCTTAATCATGAAAGTTATTTATTGCCAGGTAATAACCATAGGGGAGCCAAACAAACAAAACAGTTATAATATTAAATATAACTTAAATTTGATTATAAAAGTCAGGTTTACAAAACCATAACTGATCACACAAGGCTATACCTAGAGAGAGAGAGAGAGAGAGAGAGAGAGAGAGAGAGAGAGAAAGGGAGAGCTGGGTTCTCACCACTCCATGAATCTTAAATTGATTGGGGGGTCCCAGGTGGTGGTGGTAGCTGAGGGTCCAGAGTGCTGGAGTCAGGCAGAGCCCCCAGCATGGTCAGTCAGGAGAAGATGAAGTCCCAATGGAACTGATGCAGATTTTGGATCTGGGCATCAGAATACTGACTTGAGCATGGATAGGGGTTTTTGAAGAGAAATAATGACGGTTCAGTTTTGAGCTAGATTAAACTAGATTTGTTTATGTATAAACAAGGGAGAATACCAAAGTTGTTTTGTTCAGGATATACCATGGGAGCTGATCATTCCTGGCTTTGGGCAGTGTTCCTTGGAGGGGGCTCACAATGCAATTAGGGAGCTTCACTATTTTGGATACCAATAAAGGATTTATTACTAGAATTGGCCTTATGACTACTGAGCTCGGTGCGTGCAGGCGTGGATTCATTAACATCTGGAGCAGAGATCCCCCATCATGCAGTGCTTCCCTGCTTTTCTGGTCCCAGAGTTCTATGTGGTTCTTGCCTTGGAATCTCTGTTCTCCATTCTGACTGCTAATCTTCAATGCAAATGAGGCTAGGGGAGTTTCCTTAATCCTGTCATCCTTATCCCAGGAGTTTAGTTGTCTCCCACTGTATTTTCATTGCTTTTTGTAAGTATTTCTTCTGATGCAGAGGCTGGGGTGGGGGTCTTTCATGAGTCAGACAGGCTGGGTACTATGGCCTGGTTCCCCAAGAACACAGAGCTGCTAGGTAACACTGGGGCAAGTGATGTTGACAGTCCAAGTGCCTGGCACTATAGGCTCAAGCCAGAGAAGGATTTCCATATAGGTCTCACACTCAAAGAATTTATTCAGGCTGCCAGAAAATAAAGGATCGATTAAAAAGTCTTAATCTATTTGTTAGTCCAATAGGAAGATATGATACTATTCTGGGCTCTCAGGGCTTCCTCACATCCACCTTCTTGGAGAGAATTTAGAAAAAAAATCAGACTTTTGCTCTCACAGGACCATAGTTAGTTCTGCTATGGGAATAATCTGGTGGCTATGTTGGGGCCCCTTCATATCATCTCTATGCTGCCTAGCAGCATTGGTAGTGCACATCCTCCACTTGATGGTTTCTATGAGTGGTAGACTCCAAGAGTCTTCATCCCATTTACCTGGGTAGCTAGTGCACACCTGGCACCTATGTGACACACTCCTCATACAACCCTTTTATCAGTGGGTCTGTATTTCAATCATAATTCACTCTCTGCTGGGGATCTGTTCTTCAATTGGTAGAGTCCAAACGTCAAAGGCCATGTCTCCTTGAGGGCCAATTCAGCTCTTAGTACTTGACCCTTTAAAAATCCTTTTAGCTAATGGTTTTTAAAGGGCATTGAGAACTGTTCCTATCTTAAGATCCTGGTCGTTTTCTTTTGCCTGCAGAATATTGCTATATCCCATTCATCTCAGTTGCTGCTAGTCCAGTTCCCAGACTACTGCTCATGCTACTGTTGTCTACATTGTCTACATAAGAACAGCCAGACCAGGTCAGACCAGGTCAGACTTAGTATCCTGTTTCTGACAGTGGCCGGTGCCAAATGCCGCAGAGGGAATAAATAGAAAAGGGTGATTTTGAATGATCCTTTTCATCAAGTCCCAGGCTCTGGCAGTTGGAGGTTCAGGGACACCCATAACCCACTGATGACCTATCTCTCATGAACTTATCTAATTATTTCTTTTTTGAACCCAGTTATAATTTTGGTCTTCACAACATCCCTGGCAATGAACTCCACAGATTGACTGTGTGTTTTGTGAAGAAGAACTTCCTTATGTTTGTTTTAAACCTGCTGCCTATTAATTTCATTGGGGTGACACTTAGTTTTTGTGTTATGTGAAGGAATAAATATCACTTCCCTATTCCCTTTCTCCACACCATTTATGATTTTATAGACCTCTATCATATCCCCCTTTAGTCATCTCATTTCTAAGCTGAACAGTCACAGTCCTTTTAATCTATCTCAAATAGAAGCTGTTCCATATTCCTAATAATTCTCGTCACCTTTTCCAATTCTAATACCTCTTTTTGAGATGGAGCAACCAGAATTGCACACCATATTTAAGTTGTGGGCCTACCATCCATTTATATAGTGGCATTAAGATATTTTCTGTTTTATTATCTATCACTTTGCTAATGTTTCCTAACATTCTGTTAGCTTTTTTGATGGGTTGATGTTTTCAGAGCGCAATCCATGATGTCTCCAAAATCTCTTTCTTATTCATAGAGTCATAGATTCTAGGGCTGGAAGAGACCTCGAGAGCTCATCGAGTCCAGTCCCCTGCCCTCATGGCAGGACCAAATACTGTCTAGACCATCCCTGATAGACATTTATCTAACCTAGTCTTAAATATCTCCAGAGATGGAGATTCCACAACCTCCCTAGGCAGTTTATTCCAGTGCTTAACCACCCTGACAGTTAGGAACTTTTTCCTAATGTCCAACCTAAACCTCCCTTGCTGCAGTTTAAGCCCATTTCTTCTTGGTTCTATACTTAGAGGCTAAGATGAACAAGTTTTCTCCCTCCTCCTTATGACACCCTTTTAGATACCTGAAAACTGTTATCATGTCCTCTCTCAGTCTTCTCTTTTCCAAACTAAACAAACCCAATTCTTTCAGCCTTCCTTCATAGGTCATGTTCTCTAGACCTTTATTCATTCTTGTTGCTCTTCTCTGGACCCTCTCCAATTTCGCCACATCTTTCTTGAAATGCAGCCCCCAGAAGTGGACACAATACTCCAGTTGAGGCCTAACCAGCGCAGAGTAGAGTGGAAGAATGACTTCTCGTATCTTGCTCACAACACACCTGTTAATGCATCCCAGAATCATGTTTGCTTTTTTTGCAACAGCATCACACTGTTGACTCATATTTAGCTTGTGGTCCAGTATAACCCCTAGATCCCTTTCTGCCGTACTCCTTCCTAGAAAGTCACTTCCCATTCTGTATGGGCACGTCTTCACTACCCGCCGGATCGGGGGGTAGCAATCGATCTATTGGGGATCGACTTATCGCGTCTAGTGAAGATGCGATAAAATCGATCCCCAATGGCTCTGCCGTCGACTCCGGAAATCCACCGTGGCAAGAGGCGGAAGCGGAGTCGACGGCGGCGCGGCAGCAGTCGACTCACCGCTGTCCTCACAGCCAGGTAAGTCGACCTAAAATACGCAACTTCAGCTACGCTATTCACATAGCTGAAGTTGCGTATCTTAGGTCGACCCCCCCCATAGTGTAGATCTAGCCTATGTGTGAAACTGATTGTTCCTTCCTAAGTGGAGCACTTTGCATTTGTCTTTATTAAACTTCATCCTGTTTACCTCAGACCATTTCTCCAATTTGTCCAGATCATTTTGAATTATGACCCTATCCTCCAAAGCAGTTGCAATCCCTCCCAGTTTGGTATCGTCTGCAAACTTAATAAGCGTACTTTCTATGCCAATATCTAAGTCGTTGATGAAGATATTGAACAGAGCTGGTCCCAAAACAGACCCCTGTGAAACCCCACTTGTTATACCTTTCCAGCAGGATTGGGAACCATTAATAACTATTCTCTGAGTACGGTTATCCAGCCAGTTATGCACCCACCTTATAGTAGCCCCATCTAAGTTGTATTTGCCTAGTTTATTGATAAGAATATAATGTGAGACCATATCAAATGCCTTACTAAAGTCTAGGTATACAACATCCACCTCTTCTCCCTTATCCACAAGACTCATTATCCTATTAAAGAAAGATATCAGATTGGTTTGACACGATTTGTTCTTTACAAATCAATGCTGGCTATTCCCTATCACCTTACCACCTTCCAAGTGTTTGCAGATGATTTCCTTAATTACTTGCTCCATTATCTTCCCTGGCACAGAAGTTAAACTAACTGGTCTGTAGTTTCCTGGGTTGTTTTTATTTCCCTTTTTATAGATGGGCACTATATTTGCCCTTTTCCAGTCTTCTGGAATTTCTCCTGTCTCCCATTATTTTCCAAAGATAATAGCTAGAGGCTCAAATACCTCCTCTATTAGCTCCTTGAGTATTCTAGGATGCATTTCATCAGGTCCTGGTGACTTGCAGGCATCTAAATTTTCTAAGTGATTTTTAACTTGTTCTTTTTTTATTTTATCTTCCAAACCTAACCCCTTCCCATTAGCATTCACTATGTTAGGCATTCCTTTAGACTTCTCGGTGAAGACCAAAACATAGAAGTAATTGAGCATCTCTGCCATTTCCAAGTTTCCTGTTACTGTTTCTCCCTCCTCACTGAGCAGTGGGCCTACCCTGTCCTTGGTCTTCCTCTTGCTTCTAATGTATTGATAAAAAGTCTTCTTGTTTCCCTTTATTCCTGTAGCTAGTTTGAGCTCATTTTGTGCCTTTGCCTTTCTAATCTTGCCCCTGCATTCCTGTGTTGTTTGCCTATATTCATCCTTTGTAATTTGTCCTAGTTTCCATTTTTTTACATGACTCCTTTTTATTTTTTAGATCATGCAAGATCTCGTGGTTAAGCCAAGCTGGTGTTTTGCCACATTTTCTATCTTTCCTACCCAGCGGAATAGCTTGCTTTTGGGCCCTTAATAGTGTCCCTTTGAAATACTGCCAACTCTCGTCAGTTGTTTTTCCCTCAGTCTTGATTCCCATAGGACCTTACCTATCAGCTCTCTGAGCTTACCAAAATCCACCTTCTTGAAATCCATTGTCTCTATTTTGCTGACTCCCTTCTACCCTTCCTTCCTTAATTGTGAACTCTATGATTTCATGATCACTTTCACCCAAGCTGCCTTCCACTTTCAAATTCTCGAGTTCCTCCCTATTTGTTAAAATCAAATCTAGAACAGCTTCCCCCTTAGGAACTTTTTTAACCTTCTGAAATAAAAAGTTGTCTGCAATGCAGTGCAAGAACTTATTGGATAGTCTGTGCCCTGCTGTGTTATTTTCCCAACATATATCTGGATAGTCGAAGTCCCCCATCATCACCAAATCTTAGGCTTTGGATTATTTTGTTAGTTGCTTAAAAAAAGCCTCATCCACCTCTTCCACCTCATAGACTCATAGACTCATAGACTCATAGACTTTAAGGTCAGAAGGGACCATTATGATCATCTGGTCTGACCCCCTGCATGCTGCAGGCCATAAAACCGTCCCTACCCCTTCCCTGGACTCTGCTGCTGAAGTCCCCAATCCTGTTACTAGTGACTTCAATCGGCAGAGACCCTCCTGCTAGAGATCCCTGCCCCATGCTGCGGAGGAAGGCGAAAAACCTCCAGAGGCTCAGCCAATCTGCCCTGGAGGAAAATTCCTTCCCGACCCCAAATATGGCGATCAGTAAGACCCCGAGCATATAGGCAAGAGTCTCCATCCTGATCCCTGTTAGCCATTATGCTATTTACCTACCATTGCTTGGTTTTCTTGACTACTATGTTTTACCATTAAACCATTCCCTCCATAAACTTATCTAACTTAATCTTAAAACCAGACAGGTCCCTCGCCCCCACCGTTTCCCTCGGAAGGCCATTCCAATATTTCACCCCTCTGACGGTCAGAAACCTTCGTCTAATTTCAAGCCTGAACTTCCCCACGGCCAGTTTATATCCATTCGTTCTTGTATCCACGTTAGTACTAAGCTGGAATAATTCTTCTCCCTCCCTTGTATTAATCCCTCTAATATATTTAAAGATAGCAATCATATCCCCTCTCAGCCTTCGCTTTGTCAGACTGAACAACCCAAGCTCCTCTAGTCTCCTTTCATACGACAGGTTTTCCATTCCTCTGATCATCCTAGTGGCCCTTCTCTGCACCCGTTCCAGTTTGAGTTCGTCTTTTTTAAACATGGGAGACCAGAACTGCACACAGTACTCCAAATGAGGTCTCACCAGCGCCTTGTACAACGGAAGCAGGACCTCCTTATCCCTACTAGATATACCTCGCCTAATGCATCCCAAGACAGCATTGGCTTTTTTCACCGCCACATCACATTGTCGACTCATAGTCATCCTGCGGTCTACAAGGACCCCTAGGTCCTTCTCCTCTTCCGTTACTTCTAACCAATGCGTCCCCATCTTGTAACTAAAATTGTTATTAGTCATCCCCAAATGCATCACCTTACACTTTTCACTATTAAATTTCATCCTATTTCTGATACTCCAATTCACAAGCTCATTCAAGTCTCCCTGCAGGATATCCCTATCCTCTTCCGAATTTACAACGCCTCCCACCTTCGTATCATCCGCAAACTTTATCAGCCCACTCCTGCAATCGGTTCCGAGGTCAGTTATAAATAGATTAAATAAGATGGGTCCCAAAACCGAACCTTGAGGCACTCCACTAGTAACCTCCCTCCAACCTGACAGTTCACCCTTTAATACGACCCGCTGCATTCTCCCCATTAACCAATTCCTTATCCACCTCTGGATTTTCATATCGATCCCCATGTTTTTCAGTTTAACCAATAATTCCTCATGGGGTACAGTATCAAATGCTTTACTGAAATCCAGGTATATTAGGTCCACCGCATTTCCCTTATCTAATAAATCCGTTACTTTCTCAAAGAAGGAGATCAGATTCGTTTGGCACGATCTGCCCTTCGTAAAACCATGTTGTAATTTATCGCAATTGCCACTAATCTCCAGGTCCTCAACTAGTTTCTCTTTCAGAATTTTCTCTAACACCTTGCACACTACAGATGTTAAACTAACAGGCCTGTAGTTACCCGGATCACTTTTTTTCCCTTTCTTGAAAATAGGAACCACATTAGCTATTCTCCAGTCTAACAGGACCACCACCGAGTTTACAGATTCATTAAATATTATCGCTAACGGGCCTGCTATTTCCCGTGCCAATTCCTTCAATATTCTCGGATGAAGATCATCCGGTCCTCCCGACTTAGCCTCATTAAGGTGTTCAAGTTTTGTTTCTACCTCGGATATGGTAATCCCCCATCCTGAACGCCCCTCTGTAGTGGTGTTAGTATCCCTAATCCCTTCATTGGCCTCATTAAACACCGATGCAAAATATTCATTGAGATATTGCGCCATGCCTAGATTGTCTTTAATCTCCTCTCCGGCAATAGTCTTCAGCGGTCCCACTTCTTCTTTCTTTGCTTTCTTCCTATTTAAGTGGCTGTAAAACCTCTTACTATTGCTTTTAATTCCCCTCGCTAGGTCCAACTCTACACGGCCTTTGGCCTTTCTCACTCTATCTCTACATTCTCTGACTTCACTTAGATACATTTCCTTACTGATCCCTCCCCTCTTCCACTCTTTGTACGCTTTCTGTTTTTTCCTAATCGCCCCTTTGAGTCGGTCGCTCATCCAGCTCTGTCTAAATCTCTTGCTTAGTAATCTTTTTCCCTTTTTTGGAATACAGGCCTCCGACAGCTCATGCATCTTTAACTTAAAGTAATCCCAGGCTTCTTCTGCCTTTAAATCCATTAATACGTTTGCCCAATCCACTTCCCTTACCAGTCCCCTTAATTTGTTAAAATTGGCCTTTTTAAAATTATAAACCCTAGTCTTTGACTTAATTCTGTTACTCCTTCCATGTATTTTAAACCGAATTAGCTCATGATCACTGGAGCCCAAATTGTCCCCTACTACCACTTCCTCAACGAGGTCCTCACTACTTACCAGAATCAAATCTAAAATGGCCTCCCCCCTCGTCGGTTCAGCTACCACTTGATGGAGGAATTGATCAGCAAGCACATCTAGGAACATCTGAGCCCTATTATTGCTACTAGCGTTTGTTCCCCAATCTATATCCGGGAAGTTAAAGTCCCCCATAATTACACAGTTTCTATTAGTAATTACTTCTCTAAACACATTAAATAGTTCCTTATCCATATCCTGGGTCGATCCCGGCGGTCTATAGCACACTCCAAGCACTATCCCCGGAGAGGCTCTAGTAGTCCTATTACCCAGTGTGAGTATTGCCCAGATGGACTCAGTATTGTCTAATCCATCAACTATTATTTCTTTACAGCTTATTTCACTATTGACATACAATGCCACCCCCCCACCTTTACCTTTGTTCCGGTCTTTCCTAAACAGCGCATACCCCTCCATACCTGTGTTCCAGTCGTGACTGCCATTCCACCACGTTTCTGTTATTCCTACGATATCTGGTTTCAGCTCTTGGACCAAGAGCTCCAATTCCTCCATTTTATTACCTAGGCTTCTGGCATTGGAGTATAGACACCCTAATGTATGTCGTTTAGCCTGTCTCCCATTAGTAGCACTATATGTTGCGGGCCTCCTTGTGTCCGTCCCCCCTGTCCTTCCTATGTCCAATCTCATCTCCCCGGCTACATCTCCTCTCATTTTACTCACCTTCTCCATACTGGAATCTGGCGTGGAGATTAACTGTGCATCTCCCAACCGTCTCCCCAAACTTCCTAGTTTAAAGCTCTTTTGATAAGATGAGCTAGCCTCCCTCCCAGAAGTCTATTTCCTTCCCTACTCAGGTGAAGCCCATCCCGCGAGAACAGGTGTCTGTCCCCGAAAGCCTCCCAGTGGCCATACATCCCAAAGCCCTCCTTATAGCACCACTCCCTTAGCCAACTATTTATTCTCACAATCCTATCAGCCCTTTGCTGCCCTTCCCTTGGAACGGGCAGAATCCCACTAAAGATAATCTGAGCCTCTATCTCCTTGAGCGTCTTCCCCAGCCTGGCATAATCTCCCTTGATCCTCTCTAATGAGAACCTAGCCATGTCATTTGTTCCTACATGAAGGATTATCAAGGGGTTCTTACCTGCTCCTTTTAGAATCCTTTTCAACCGCAGGTCCACATCGCGTATCTTTGCGCCTGGTAGACAGCACACCCTTCTGTTCTCCGGGTCCGCCCTGGTCACAGGCCTGTCCAATCTCCTCAGTAAAGTGTCTCCAATCACATACACCTGCCGTTGCCTGGCAACAGTGCGATCTAGTAATCTAGTCTCTGATCCCTCTAGTCCTGACCTGTGCCTGTTCCTATCTTCCCTTATGCTCCCCCTTATGCCTTCCTGAATCCTCCCGGGGCCCAGAATTGGTGCTGTCTCCATCAACTCCTCCCCTCTCTCTCTTGGACTAGCTGCTCTTCTTTTCTTTCTCACCCTCCCACCTTCAGTCGCCACCCGCTGCCCCTCCACCTCGCTATCCAAGCACTCGAACCTATTCCTGAGTTCTATTCCCCCCTCACTGGCCCTTCTTTTCCTTGGCCTGCTTCTCACAGTCACATGCTTCCACCTCCCATGTTCTCCCCCTTCCATTCCCCTCTCACCGTCCTCTACCTCTGCCTCTACCTCCACCATAGGGCATTCTCCTTCAGCCCGCCCTTGCCTGTCCTCCATCAGCTTCTCAAACCCCCACCTAAACTCCACCAGGGTATCTACCTGCATCTCCAGCCCCTTAATCTTTTCCTCCAGTAACACTATCAGGCGACACTTCATACACACATACCTGTGTTCTGGCTCCCCTGCTAGGACCATGTACATACCACAGCTTCCACATGCAGCCATCTGCATTCTGTCTGCTGCTGCTTGGCTCATGGCTGCTGCAATCTCTGCCCACAGCACCTGTGGACTCAGAGCATACACCACACCGCGCCTTCCTGCCTCCCCCCTTACCTCCCCCTGCAAACTCCCTCTCAAACTCCCCTGTTAGCTGCCGCTGCTCGCAGCTGTACCGCTGCCTGGCTGGGCGGCCGCTTTTATGGGCCCCCTAATCAGCCAAGCCCTGCCCCCTACTCAGGGCTCGGCGTCCTTCTCAGCACCCAGCCCCTGCAGGCCCCTACAAACACACTGGTTAGGTGGCCTGTAGTAGACTCCTAGCATGACATCTCCCTTATTTTTTACCCCTTTAAGTCTAACCCAGAGACTCTCAACACTTCCGTTTCCTAAGTCCATCTCCACCTCAGTCCAAGTGTGTACATTATTAATATATAAGGCAACACTTCCTCCCTTTTTCCCCTGTCTATCCTTCCTGAGCAAGCTGTACCCATCCATACCAACATTCCAATCATGTGTATTATCCCACCAAGTTTCGGTGATGCCAACAATGTCATAGTTGTATTTATTTTTTAGCAGTTCCAGTTCTTCCTGCTTATTACCCATACTTCTCGCAATTGTATATAGGCATCTAAGATACTGATTTGATCTTGCCTCCCAGTTTTGCCCTGACCCTCCTTTCTCTCAGCTATTATAGCCCACACTCCCTCCTATTTCCGACCCAGCTCCCAGGTCTCCACGTTCTTCACTTACCTGTGGGCTTTGCTCACCTGTCCCCATCGAACCTAGTTTAAAGCCCTCCTCACTTGGTTAGCCAGTCTGGGTCCAAATAGGGTCTTTCCCCTCCTCGAAAGGTGAACGCCATCACTACCTAGCAGTCCTTCCTGGAGGACTTGAATGGTAACTACTAATTTAGAACCCATCATTTTGTATGTATAATTGGGATTATTTTTTCCAGTGTGCATTTCTTTGCATTTATCAACATTGAATTTCACCCAGTTCAGTGAGATTCCTTTGTTACTCTTTGCAGTCAGCTTTGGACTTAACTATTTCGAGTAATTTTGTATTATTTACAAATTTTACCACCACTGTTCACCCCCTTTTCCAGTTCTTTTATGAATATGTTGAATAACGCTGTTCCTAGTACAAATACTTGGGGAACCCTACTATTTACCTCTCTCCACTGTGAAAACTGACCATTTATTCCTACCTTTTATTTCCTATGTTTTAACCAGCTACAGATAAATGAGAGACCATTCCCTCTTATCCCATGACTGCTTATTTTGTTTAAAAGCCTTTGGTGAGAGACTTTGTCAAAGGCTTTCTGAAAGACCAAATACACTATATCCACTGGATCACCCTTGTCTACATGCTTGTTGACACTCTCAAAGAATTGGTGAGGCATGATTTCCCTTACAAAAGCCATGTTAACTCTTCCTCACTACAACGTTTTTATCCACGTGTCTGATAATTTTATTCTTTACTATAGTTTCAACCAATTTGATTGGTACTGAAGTTAGGCTTTACTGATTTATAATTGCTAGGATTGCCTCTGGAGCCTTTTTAAAACATTATTTTAAAAATAGGGGTTACATTAGTTAACCTCCAGTCATCTGGAACAGACTACATACCACAATTAGTAGTTCTGCAATTTCATATTTGAGTTCCTTCAGAAATCCTTGGTGAATACCATCTGGTCCCGGTGACTGATTGCTATTTAATCTATCAGTTTGTTCAAAAACCTCCTCTACATCGCAATCGAGGACAGTTCATCAGATTTGTCACCTAAAAAGAATGATTTGGCTGTTGGGATCTTCCCCACATCCTCTACAGTGAAAATCAATGCAAACATTCATTCAGTTTCTCTGCAATGGCCTTGTCTTCCTTGAGTGCTCCTTTAGCATATTGATTGTCCAGTGGCCCTACTGACTACTTAGCAGGCTTCCTGCTTCTAATGTACTTTAAAAAATTGTTAATTGTTGTATCTTTAGCTAGTTGCTCTTCAAATTCTTTCACAGCCTGCCTTATTATTACTTTCACACTTGAGTTGCCAGAGTTTATGTGTCTTTCTATTTTCCTTACTAGGTTATGACTTACAATTTTTGAAGGATGCTTTTTTGCCTCTAACCACCTCTTTTACTCTTCTGTTTAGCCATGTTGTTATTTTTTTGTTGTTGTTCCTCTCACTGTTTTTTTTAAAATATATTTGGTGTATATATTTAGTTTGAGCCTCTGTTATAGCATTTTTAAAAGCACCATATACTTTGCAGGCATTTCACTAGTGCAACCATTCCTTTTACTTTCCATTTAACTAATTTCCTCATTTTTCTTTAGTTCCCTTTTTTGAACTTAAATGCTGCTGTGGTAAGTTTCTTTGGCATTTTCCCCCAATAAGATGTTAAATTTAATTATTTTATGGTTGCTATTACTGAGCTTTATTCAGCTTTATTCACCTCTTGGACTAGATCCTGTGTTCCTCTTAGGACTAAATCAGAGGTTCCCAAACTTATTTGGCCTACCGCCCCCTTTTCAGAAAAAAAATTACTCAGCGCCCACCTGGAAATCTACCTTCTTTAAGCGAACAAACAGAAAGATGCAGGGACAAATTTGCGTTCTTTTATGTATCTATATTTATACCTACGTCCTACAATATAGTAAAGAAAGATGTGTTATTAGATTATTGCCCACGACAGCATACAGTGGCTTTTGTGTAAGACGGCAAAAGACAACCAAACTAAAATACTAATGAATCTAATAAACTGGGTTTTGTTCTTTGCTCAGCATTAGATTTATGTATTTGATATTAAATTGTCAAATATCAAACTAAATTTATCAAGAAATAATTAATTTAAAAATAATCAATATGCAATTAAAAATCAGTTAATAGTTTTAATTTAGTTTGCCCTTATTTAAATAATTGTTCCTTATTAACACACGCCTTATTTATCAATTAACACAGATGATTCGATAGATATAAATAAATGTTAATAGTTAACAGTTTTTTACGATTTCATTCCCGTTTTTGTTAATATTGTAATAAAAAATATGACAAATATATTGACTGTACACTTCAAATAGTACTGTACCGACACAAGCCTGCTACGATTTTATTATTAGTAAGCACTAGAGACACAGAAACATACGGTAGATAAGTAAGAAAATGTATAAAAATACTCACGTGTAAATTGCTGTTTTATTGAAACAACAATAATACAATTTGCTTTGTATGTGATCCGTAATCCGTAAAGATCGAAGGTGTCGAATATGAATAAAAATTTTTAAATACTTATTGCACGATTGTTAACTGCTTTTTACACAATTCAGAAACAATCTAAATTAGATTTCATACATGTCGCCTATTTATAGTATCGTATTGTAAACAAGTCATTACACGCACATATTCCTGCCGATGCATGCTGGACTTCCCGACAATGCGCGACATGCTTGCCTGCCAACACTTGCTTGTTAAGAGCTGTTGGCGGACTTGACACCTGATCGGTTATAATTTGTGAATTAATTTTGAAGATAAAGTAATCACTACAACTTTAACTCTATGTTACACAACAGATGAAACATGTACAAACGGTTTTTCAAAATTTTCTTATATTCTCTTCTTTCTTTATGCTTCCACCGCCCCCTTATTTTTATTCAACGCCCCCCAATTGCACCCGAGGCTACTAGTGCCCCCCTGGATCGTACCAGCGCCCCCCAGGGGGCGGTATCGCCCACTTTGGGAACCTCTGGACTAAATCAAGAATTGCCTCTCCTCTGCTTTCCAGGACAATCTTCTCCAAGAAGCAGTCATTTATGGTGTCTAGAAATTGTATCTCTGCATATCTCACTTAGGTGAGATGTACCTAGTCAATATGAGAAGAGTTGATATCCACCATTATTATTGTGTTTTCTGTCTTTGTAGCCTCATTTCTCTGAGCATTTCACAGTCACAGTCACCATCTGGGTCAGGTGGTTAGTAATATATTCCTACTGCTATTCTCTTGTTGTTGAAGCATGGCATTTTTATCCATAAAAACAACAAGGAGTCCAGTGGCACCTTAAAGACCAACAGATTTATTTGGGCATAAGCTTTTGTGGGTAAAAAACCTCACTTCTTCAGATGCATGAAGTGAAAGTTACAGATGCAAGCATTATATAATGACACATGAAGAGAAGGGAGTACCTCACAAGAGAATCACATAGAGATTCTATGATACAGTTTGATTCATTTAAGATTTTTACTCTATTTTACTCTACATTTTCTTTCTCAGATAGTGTCAGTTCCCCACCACCACAAACTACTCTGTGATTCCAATATATTTTGTACCCCAATATTACCATGTCCCATGGATTTTTCTCATTCCACAAAGTCTGAATGATGCTGATGATATCAATATCCTCATTTAGTGCCAGGCATTCCAGCTGACCCATCTTAATATTTAGACTTTTAGCATTTGTATGTAAGCACTTGTATATTTTGTCAATATTCAGTGGCTTGCCTTCATGTGTTATATTTAAATGGGAGTCTTTTAAGTCTGGTCATCACTAGCTTCTGCCTGTACTTTCCCAAGATTTCCTATCCTCTTTACTATACCCTTTACGAAATTCATTCGTAAGGGATGTCTCTGCCCGAACTATGTGTTCCTCTGCACCTTTTGGCTTTTCCCACATCCCTTAGTTTAAACATTTCTTCTACAAACTTTTTAATTGTACATACCAATAGTCTGGTTTCATTTTGGTTTAAGTAGAGCCCATCTTTTTTGTATAGGGTCCCGGCCCCCCAGCCCCACTCAGCCCCCCTGCCCACCGCTCTCCCCTGCGGCGGCAGGAGGCAGAAGCTTGGTCCTGCGGCAGCCAAGCTTTCTCCCTCCTCCACTTCTTCCCCCAGCGTGGTGCTTTCCTGCACCTCCTCCCATCCTCCTCCTCTCATTGGGCAGGCAGCAGCGTGCTTTCCTGCCCCTCCTCCTCTCCTTCCCTGTGCCGATCAGCTGATGGCCCTTGCGAGGGGGAGGGGGACGAGTGGCAGCATGCTCGCTGCTCCGTAGAGGAGGCAGAGAAGAGGTAGGGACGGGGCCTTGGGGAAGGGGGTGGAACAGGGCATATCCCTCCCGGCTGCTGGCCCCTTGCCAGCTGGCGTCCTTGCCGCAGGCCCCGCTCAACTTCCTGCCAGCCTAGGTGAACAGAACCCCAGGCTGGAAGTGGGCTGAGCAGGCTGGCAGCGTAAGATCAGCATTTTAATTTAATTTTAAATGAAGCTTCTTAAACATTTTGAAAACCTTGTTTACTTTACATACAACAATAGTTTAGTTATATAATATAGACTTATAGAGAGAGATCGTCTAAAAAAAACATTAAAATGTATTACTGGCATGCGAAACCTTAAATTAAAGTGGATAAATGAAGACTCGGCACACCACTTCTGAAAGGTTGCCTGCCCCTGATATAAAGTCTTTTGTCTGGTGAAAAAAAATTCCCTGGAACCTAACCCCTCATTTACATTAATTCTTATGCGGAAATTTGATTAGATTAACATTGTTTCACTTAAAGTCATATTTTTCAGGAACATAACTACAATGTTAAGTGAGGAGTTACTGTAGTTGTACATGCTGCATTCAGTACAGTAAACTGGATAACTGCCACTCTGCTGCTGGAATTCTGCCTGCATTATTTTTACTCTTGCAGGGGTTGGGTTTCTTTAATTGTTTGTTTTTGTGACGGAGGGTTTTTTGCCGAAGTTTAGAGTATGTTTGTTAGGTGTGTCTGCCTCTCACACTCCCTCTCTTTGCTACTCCTGTTCTCCAGCTTGTCTGGTTGCTTAGCAGCTGGCTTTTTAATCCCCTCTTCTCCCTGAGTTAACCTCACCCTATTTTTAAGAGATCCTAAAAGGGTTATGAAACAAAGGATAGCCGGCTATAGCCTGTTAGTAAGACCAACCTGGTTTAACCCAGAGATCTTCAATGATCTAAAACTCAGAAAAGAGTCCTACAAAAAGTGGAAACTAGGTCAAATTACAAAGAATGAATATAAAGAAATAACACAGGTATGTAGGGACAAAATTAGAAAGTCCAAGGTGCAAAACAAGAGTAAACTAGCTAGAGACTTAAGGGGTAAAAAAACCAAAAACATTAGAACTAGGACTGTCAAGTGATTAAAAATATTAATCGCAATTAATTGTGTGATTAAAAAATTAATTGTGATTAAGTGTGCTGTTGAACAGTAATAGAATACCATTTATTTATATATTTTTGGATATTTTCTACATTTTTAAATATATTGACTTCAATTACAACACAGAATGCAAAGTGTACAATGCTCACTTTATATTTTTGTATACAAATATTTGCACTGTAAAAACAAAAGAAATAGTAGTATAGTGCAATTGCTTTATCATGAAAGTGCAACTTACAAATCTAGAATTATGTACAAAAAAATTGCATTCAAAAATAAAACAATGTAAAACTTTAGAGCCTACAAGTCCACTCAGTCCTACTTATTGTTCAGCCAATCACTCAGATAAACAAATTTGTTTACATTTGCAGAGATGATGCGGCCCACATCTTGTTTACAATGTCACTGAAAGTGAGAACAGATGTTTGCATGGCACTGTCGTAGCTTGCATCGCAAAATATTTATGTGCCAGATGCGCTAAAGATTCATATGTCCCTTCATGCTTCAACCACCATTCCAGAGGACATGCTTCCATGCTGATGACAGGTTCTGCTCGATAATGATCCAAAGTAGTACAGACCACCACATGTTAATTTTCATCATCTGAGTCAGATGCCACCAGCAGAAGGTTGATTTTCTTTGATGGTTCAGGTTCTGTAGTTTCCACATTGGAGTATTGCTTTTTTAAGACTTCTGAAAGCATGCACCACACCAATTCCCTCTCAGATTTTGGAAGGTACTTCAGATTCTTAAAACTTGGGTCGAGTACTGTAGCTATAGTAATCACACATTGGTACCTTCTTTATATTTTGTCAAATTTGCAGTGAAAGTGTTCTTAAAATGAAAAACATGTGCTGAGTCATCATCCAAGCCTGCTATAACATGAAATACATGGCAGAATGCGGGTAAAACATACAATTCTCCCCCAAAGAGTTCAATCAATAGTGCAATTAACCCATTATTTCTTTAACAAGTGCCATCAGCATGGAAGAATATCCTCTGGAATGGTGTCTGAAGCATGAAGGGGCATATGAATATTAAGCATATCTGGCATATAAATACCTTGCCATGTCAATTTCTGTTGACATAAATAAGAAGCAGGCAGAATTATCTCCCATAAATGTAAACAAATTTGTTTGTCTTAGCAATTGGCTGGATAGGAAGTAGGACTGAGTGGACTGTAGGCTCTAAAGTTTTACATTGTTTTGTTTTTGAGTGCAGATATGTAACAAAAAAATCTACATTTGTAAGTTGCACTTTTGTGATAAAGAGATTGCAGTACTTGTATTAGGCGAATTGAAAAATACTATTTCTTTTGTTTATCATTTTTTACAGTGCAAATATTTGTAACAAAAATAGTAATATAAAGTGAGTACTCTTAGCTTTGTATTCTGTTTTGTAATTGAAATCAATATCATAGAATCATAGAATATCAGGGTTGGAAGGGACCTCAGGAGGTCATCTAGTCCAACCCCCTGCTCAAAGCAGGACCAATCGCCAACTAAATCATCCCAGCCAGGGCTTTGTCAAGCCTGACCTTAAAAACCTCTAAGGAAGGAGATTCCACCACCTCCCTAAGTAACCCACTCCAGTGCTTCACCACCCTCCTAGTGAAAAAGTTTTTCCTAATATTCAACCAAAACCTCCCCCACTGCAACTTGAGACCATTACTCCTTGTTCTGTCATCTGGTACCACTGAGAACAGTCTAGATATATTTGAAAATGTCTAGATATATTTGAAAATGTAGAAAATATCCAAAAATATTGAATACATTTCAACAGTTATTCTATTGTTTAACAGAGCGAATAAAACTGTGATAAATCACAATTAAGTTTTTTAATATTGATTAATTTTTTTGAGTTAATCGCATGAATTAACTGTGATTCATTGACAGCCTTCATGAGAACCAAGAGGAAGACCAAGGACAGGGTAGGCCAATTTCTCAGTAAGTGGGGGAAAGCAATAACAGAAAGTGTGGAAAGGGCAGAAGTGATTTGTTGTTTCAGTTTTCACCAAAAAGGTTAGTTGTGATCAGACATCTAATAGAGTGAACACCGGTGAAAATGAGGTAGGATCAGAGGCTAAAATAGGGAAAGAACAAGATAAAAATTACTTATACAAGTGAAATGTCTTCACTTCAGCAGTACCTGATGAAACACATCCTAAAACAAATATGGTGCCAATCCATAAAAAGGGAAATAAAAACAACCCAGGGAATTACAGACCAATCATCTTATCTTCAGTACCCAGAAAGATAATGGAGCAAATCATCAAGCAATCAATTTGCAAATACTTAGAAGATAATAAGATGATAAGTAACAGTCAGCATGGATTTGTCAAGAACAAATCATGTCAAACTAACCTAATAGCTTTCTTTAATAGGGGAACAATCCTTATGAATATGGGAGGAAGCGGTAGATGTGGTATATCTTGAGTTTAGTAAGGCTTTTGATATTGTCTCCCACGACCTTCTCATAAACAAACTTAGGCAATATAGCCTAGATGAAACTACTATAAGGTGGATCCATTCCCAGAGAGTAGTTATCAGTGGTTCACAAGCAAGCTGGAAGAGCATATTAAGTGGGGTCCTGCAGGGATCAGTCCCGGCTCCAGTTCTGTTCAATATGTTCATCAATGGTTTAGATAATGGTATAGAAAGTACACCTGTCAAATTTGCATTGATGCCAAACTGGAAGGGGTTGCAAGTGCTTTGGCGAATAGGATTAGAATTAAAAATTATCTTGATAAACTGGAGAAATGGTCTGAAATAAACAGGATGAAATTCAGTAAGAACAAATACAAAGTATTCCACTTAGGAAGGAACAATCAATTGCACACATACAAAATAGGAAGGAGTACTGCGGAAAGGGATCCAAGATCACAAGCTAGTATGAGTCAAAAGTGTAAAACTGCTGCAAAAAAAGGAAACATTATTCTGGGGTGTATTAGCAGGAGTGTTGTAAGCAAAACACAAGAAGTAATTCTTCCACTCTACTCCAGTCTGATAAAGCCTCAGCTGGAATATTGTGCTCAATTTCGTATGATTTTCACCTGTTTCACGGTTGTTGAGAGTAGAACAGATGGTAAAGTATAAAATTTGTGAATATGAAGAGCATGGATTTGGTGAACTTGCACTACAACACTTCCATAATAACACAAAAGAGAAGAGTGAAATACATCCTCTAAAAGAGATTCTTTTGAGACCAACATTGCTCTCTCAGCAGCTGATAATATTTTACTAAATCTAACTGATGTAAATACTATAAATATCCTTGCCCAATGAAGATGAGATCTTGAAGCAGATCTTTTTAAGGAGCAGAGATAAGAAAGACATATTTGATATCTAAAAATAAATTATTTACATTCTCTCATATTTGTCTCACTGAAAAAAGGAAGAATTACCATACCATATTATCTAGATATGTCAAATTGTACAATTATTTTGTAATGAAGCAAAACATACTACAGACAGCATACTGGATTAGAAATTAATGACACCATGACTATGAATTCTAGTTATTAGAAGTGAACTAATTTTTTCTAGGAATAATAAAACAGAGCATTCTACACCTAGGAATGTATCTCGATAAAGATGAGAGACTGATGGCCAAAATCAGGAGACTATGGCTAAGTTCAATTAAAGACATCATAAAATGGAATGAATCACAATACATAGCCAGCAAGACTAGCTTGATTAGAATGTAAGACTATCAGAGATCTCCTGGAAAGAAAGATCACTCTTTTTCGATAAATCCTCCAGGCTGCCCCAGAGAGACCTTCTCCCAATCTGAACTGCAGCTTTCATACTGCTATGCTCTTCTGAATGGCATGTGATTTGTTTGTAGCCATCCTGAGTTCAGACGGGACAGATTTTTCAGATAAATAGTTAATTAACCAAAAAATGCAGTTTGGGGTGATGCAAAGCTATTTACAAATTTTCACACATATTGACACATGTTCACTGTATTTTTTTCAGGATAGATTTACAAGGAGATTTAGTCACCATTCACATAAGGGCTGGAGAAGGAGGTGATTCCACATTTATAAGATTCAGCCCAGTGGTTAGGGCACTCACCTGGGCTGTGCGAAATTGTTCCATTTTATATAAAATACTTGAATAGTTATTGGGCCAAAAAGAACACATGAATGACTCTATAGTCTAGTGGTTAGCGCTCTCAGCTGGGAGACGGGAGCTCCAACTTCAAGTCCCTGCTCTAAAGAATATTTAATACAAGAGAAACAGGTTCCACAGGCGACAGTGAGAAAAACCCACAGCAAAATAACCTGTAGCCTAGTGGTTAGGACACACACCTGAGAGAAGGAAAAACTAGGCTTATGTCCTGCTCTAAAGCAAGGATTTGAACCTCGGTCTCCCACATTCTAAGTAAGTGCCCTCACTACTGGGCTAAAGGTTACAAATGCCCTCCCACCCCCTCCAAGAGTTTTGTAAATCTACCCCTTTAAAAAGGTCCAGAAACAAAACATTTGGGGTTAAGCAAAATGTTTTGTTCCAGTTGAAATGAAATGTTTGAAATTTGCCAGACATTTCTAAAAAATTCTGATTTGGTTTGAGTCAAAACCATTTTTTTCAATTTTCCGATACTGCCAGCAAACTGACAAATCTGTTATATGCCCAACTCTAATTCTGAGTACATCTAGCCACCAAGTCAATTAGGGTATGTCTACACTACAATGTAATCCCAGGATTAGTGGTACATGAGGCAGCTGACCTTTGTTAGAAAACCCCACACTTGAACATCTATACCATTTTTTTAAACTCTACATTAAAAATCTTCTACCCCAGGCTTGAACCTGGAACTCTGGCATTCATACTGCAGCATATAGCAATGATTCAAGTGACCCATACCCAAGACTGCCTAATGCCCTTGTGAAATGTGGCTGCTCTAGTCTTTTGTCTGTAGTGTATTATGGGAAAACTTTAATGCCCATGCTGCACATTTCAGGAAGTTTGAACAGCCTGCCAGCCCAACCTGCTGAGCAATATAGAGGGGACCCCTTTTCAAGAAAATCTCTTCCTTGCTCTTTCACTCCCATGTCAGGAAATGAGTAGAGTTTCTGAGAGACACTGGTAGACATTCCAGTGGCACTTTCTGACACACCACAGGCACCCGACAGAGTTTTGGATAGAGCAGAAGGAGGACGCAGAGCACCCTGGCATGGCAGACTTACAGTGGTTGATGCTGATCAGTACACTCAGTATAGCCACTAATGTCCCCTACGTAGACCGGTGCTTCTGGCACAGGGCCACAAGCACAGATTGATGGGATCATGTCATCATGCAGACCTGGGATGACCAGCAGTGCGTCCAGAACTTTCTCATGAAGAAAGCTACATTTCTGGAAATTGTGAACACCTCAACCTAACCCTCCAGTATAAAGACACATGCATGAGGTCACCTTGGCCAGTCCAGAAGCAGCTTATTCTGGGGGACCCGATATACCCCTTGAACCTTGACTTATGAAACCATACCCTGATTTCAGTAGCCCTGGCTAAAGAAGGTTTAATTATATTCTCAGTCAGTGCAAAATGGTTGTTGAATGTGTTTTTGGCAGTTTGGAATCCCATTGGTGATGTCTGCAGACCCATTTGGATGTCAGTGCCATTAATGCTGTCTGCATCACTGTGGCTTGCTGTGCTCTTCACAGTTTTTGTGAAACTAGAGATGAGCCATTTCCCCACAAGTAGACCTCTGACAGTGAGGGGCTGCTGAATTGGTACACTCAGCCTGAAAGTGTACCTGCTACAGCTGGAGCTGGATGCACCTGGATAATAGAAGTCAAGGATGCTTTGTGGTCTCACATTATGAACTTGTATGGCCCAATGGAAGAGGAGGACTAGTACCTCTAAGAATATACTTATGGGGGGATTAGAATAATTATTGGGGGGGGGGAAAGGGAGCTTGGGTGCCAGGCAATGTACTTATGAATGACCTGGTGAATTATGAATTGGGTGGAATGTGGGGAGCAAGGGGATGATTCTCAGTATGGGTTCATATGAGAAAGCGATTGAAGTGTGAATCACTTACCTAACTGTATGGAGGAATAGTAAAGTCTAGTTGCTCCTGATTATGTGTTTAGTGTTATTATTTCAAATCATCATTGTATGATGAGATGCAATGATAGCAACAAACTGATGACATAAAAGACTTTTTTGTAAACATATGTTAAAACAGTACAGCAGTACTGTAGTCCAGAAGCCATTACAACACCTAAACACCATTTACACAAGAATATTTCCAAAAACAAAACAAACCTGTGTAAACAAGTGCAAACACATCACAAACCCCCTAACACTGCATGTATTCTGGCCCCCTTTCTTTCCACATTTTCTGCACACTTGGTACCGGGGAAAGGGAGTGGAGGTATCCACAGGAGAGGGGTTCAAGAAAGAAGGCCTGACTCTATGGGTTTATTTGCCCTGTCCAGTTGCTCCTGGGGCCTGACTCTATGGGCCATCCAAACATGAAGTTGTCCAAGCTGTCTCTAGACTGAGGGAACATCTCAGCAGGATCAGGCCATTGTGTGGGAGAAGCAGTAGGCCACAGTAGTCTTGCAGCCATGATGGAGCTGAACCGCTCAAACATTTCTCTCTGCTGAGCTCTGTCATCTTTCCTTAGCCACCATTCCTGCTCCCATGCTGAAACCCTGTCCATTAGCTGTACATTGAGCCTCAGCCTTTTCTTCTGCCTCTTAACATGGCTTTCCTCGACACTCAAGTTCCTCTGCTTCTGGATTAGACCTGCTGATTGGATCTCTCAAGAACTTTGACCATAAACTCATCACAGAAACACTTCCTCTTGGAATGGTCTGTGAATGGTACTTTGGGCCATGTGAGTTGTGAAGGTACAGCAGCCAGTAGAGGTTGAGCGGCCTGCAACAGGAGAAGACAGAGGTTTATTGTCTCAAATAGCTCAGTGGAGGAGCACAACATTAATTCTTGTGGAATTTCAATGACATAAAATGTTACATTTCAAAATTGAACTGCAGTATACTTTGGAAGATAATCTTCCTGGACACAGACTGGTTAATTTCAATTATAGAGGTGCAGAGACAATGTTAAGTTTAAAATTATAAGCTGTGTGTTTTATAAGAACTGCATAGCTATGTGATAGGAGGCCGGGGGGGGACAGTCAGTGTCCTTGCTACAAAAGACTTTTATCACTTCAGGCCTTTCACTTTTTAGAGGAGGACATAACTGTGGAGCCCAATTGGCAAAGAGATATTATTCCAAGCTGCTGTTGGGAAACCTGCAGTGTATGTAGCCAAAGTAATCAAAGGTATAGTGACTGAACAGCACATCTCTGGAAAATACACACTTCCCTGCAGTGTGATTAACTATCTGAAACTCCTGCTTCATGAAAAGTTTGCAACTATCAGCACCCAGGATTGGAATAGAATTCATGAAGAGATTCAATAAGGACAAATGCAAAGTACACAGCTTAGGAAGGAATAATCAGTTGCACACATACAAAATGGGAAATGACTGCCTAGGAAGGAGTACTGCAGAAAGGGATCTGGGGATATGTATCAACAGTGTAACACTGTTGCAAAAAAAGCAAACATCATTCTGGGATGTATTAGCAGGAGTATTTTAAGCAAGACACTAGAAGTAATTCTTCTGCTCTACTCCGTGCTGATTAGGCCTCAACTGGAGTTTTGTGTCAAGTTCTGGGCGCCACATTTCAGGAAAGATATGGACAAATTGGAGAAAGTCCAGAGCAAAGCAACAAAAATGATTAAAGGTCTAGAAAACATGACCTATGAGGGAATATAGAAAAAATTGGGTTTGTGTAGTCTGGAGAAGAGAAGACTGAGAGGGGATATAACAGTTTTCAAGTACATAAAAGGTTGTTACAAGGAGGAGGGAGAAAAATTGTTCTTCTTAACCTCTGAGGATAGGACAAGAAGCAAGGGACTTAAATTGCAGCAAGGGCAGTTTAGGTTGGACATTAGGAAAAATGTCCCATTCCACTTCCCGCAGCCCCCATTGGCCTGGAGTGGTGAACTGCGGCCAATGGGAGCTGCGATCGGCCGAACCTGCGAACGCGGCAGGTAAACAAAACGGCCCGGACTGGCAAAGACTTTCCCTGAACAAGCAGCGGACCGGCTTTGAGAACCACTGGTCTAGATAATACTTAGTCCTGCCTTGAGTGCAGGGGACTGGACTAGATGACCTCTCAAGGCAGGGCTGGATTACCCAATAGGCAGACTAAGCACCGTGCTTAGGGCACCAGCAAAGCAGGGGGCACCAAAAAAAATGAGATTTTTTTTTTTAAATTGATATTTGATATTTCAAAAAAAGCATTGAAGTAGTCATCGGAAAAATCAGAACTTTGTTAGACTTCCTTACACTCCACTACACACTCTTCCCCCATTTTTCTGTTCTCTTTTTATTACTTATCCCCACCTAAACCAGGGGGGCATCCTACTAACGTAGATCGAAATAATGCAAGGAAATCAGATCCTGTCATATATTGCAATAAATTTATGTTTTATTATTGATATATTCTTCTGAGTTATACGTACTTGATTCATTTTTTTTCTTTCTTATATATATATAAGAAAGAAAAAAAATGAATCAAGTACGTATAACTCAGAAGAATATATATATATATATATATATATTGTACGTTGTGTAATTTTTTTTTTTTTTTTACTTTCAGATAAGTGAGATAAGGGGCAGGATGAAACGTAACCAACTGAGTGGAGCACAGAAATGTAAACTGGTGGAAGAAAAGAAACAAAAAACTAGTGAAATTTTCCAAAATCTTCCAAAGCTGAGATCATTTTTCAAAGTGAATCCATCAGAAGCAACATCTTCTCTCAGCAGCACAGCCATCGTTCCAAAACCTGTAGGTGTTTCAGAGACTGACCCTTCTTCTATTGGTGAAACAAACACCAGAACATGTGGATGTGTCAGAGACTGTAACTGATCATCCTACTCCTGGTGGTAAAACAGACATTGTTCTAGAAGGTGTGGATGTGTCAGAGACTGAACCTGCTCATGCTGTAAATAATAGGCGAAAAGATCCTGGTATGTGGGTTGATTTCAGTACCGATGATGTACCTTACTGGATAGATCGTGGACCAAATGACTGTTAACACCACACTGGGCCATTTGAGAAATCACGTCAGACTTTTACTAATGGCAAACAAACAAGATATTGTCCACAAAAAATATTTTTCGGCATGAAAGCGAATGGTGAGAAATACACTCGAGAATGGCTACTATATTCACCATCAGCATGGTCTGTGTACTGTTTTGTTTGCAAACTTTTTGCATATAAACCTTCAACATCCCGGTTTGCTGCAGATGGATTTAGTGACTGGCGGAATACTGTTTTAATTGAACAACATGAAAATAGCACTACTCACAGAGATTCAATGTTGACATATTTAAATCGAAGACAGGGCTTTGGATTGATACAAAAATTGGAAGAACAAATTAAAGGGGAGAGTGAATACTGGCAACATGTCTTGAAGCGTGTTATAGCTGTTATTCAAACATTTGCTGAACGTGGTCTGCCTTTCCAGGGATCAAATGACACATTTGGATCATTGCAGAATGGAAATTTCTTGGAATTGTTGGAGCTTGTGGCTCAGTTTGACTCATTTTTAGCAGGACATATCTTAAAATATGGGAATGCTGGCAAAGGTAACCCATCATATTTATCCAAGTGATGAACTCATTGGTCTAATGAATGACGGAGTTCGTTCAGCTATTGTGGATGAAATAAGTACTGCTGGGTACTTCAGTTTATCTGTCTATTCTACACCTGATCCTTCACATATTGATCAATTAAGTATTGTACTAAGATATGTGTCTCCCACAGATGGAAAACCAGTTGAACGATTTATAACATTCCTCAATTTGAAAAGCCACACTGGTGAAGAAATGGCAAATCAAGTGCTGCATTATCTGTGTCAAGTTTGCAAAATAGATTTCTCAAAGTGCAGAGGTCAATCTTATGACAACGCTGCCAACATGTCAGGGTGTTATCAAGGAATGCAGAAGAAGCTTTTAGAACAGAACAAATATGCCATATTCATACCATGTGCGGCACACTCTCAATCTTGTTGGCTGCAGTGCTGATGATTGTTGTCCAGCGGCAGTAAGGTTTTTCTCAACAGTCCAGTTACTTTATACATTTTTCTCTGCCTCAACACACCAATGGGCAGTTCTTAAAACATATTTGGGCAATGATCGTGTGTTGAAATCTCTTTCTAATACTTGCTGGGAGGCACATGCAGTGGCAACAAGTGCAATTCTGGAGTCCTACTCAAAGATTGTTGATGCATTAGAAAGTATAGCTGAAGACCAATCACAAAAGGGAGAAACTAAATGAGAGGCAAAAAACAAGATGCAAGAACTAGAGTTTGTATTCATGTTGACCATGTGGAATGAAATTTTACAACACTTTTACCACACAAGTCAAGCTCTCCAAGAAAAAGAATTGGATTTGAAAACATGTGCAGACCTCTGTCAATCATTAGCAGACCACTTACACACTTTGAGGAATGATTTTGAAAGATTTGAAGACATATCAAAAGATATCTTGCCTGATACTAACTACAGAGAAGCCCAGTCCCGCAAGCGAATCAGGAAAAAACAGGCAAATGATAGCAGTGCAACAGAAACTGCATTGAATCCTAGAGACAAATTTTATGTATCTACTTACTACGCTATAATTGATCACTTGAAGCTCATATGAAGAGGAGAGGTGAAGTGTACAAAGAAGTATCAAGTAGATTTTCTTTTCTAAATGATATGGACTTATCTGACGAACAATATTAACAAGGTTCCAAAAGCTAGTTGACTCAGACCCTGTTGACTTGAACATGAATCTCTGTGGAGAAGTACGGCAGTTCCACTGTTATATGTGCACAAAGTTTAATGAAACAGGAAAAATGAAATTCAGACACATTGATCTTCATGACACAATATTGAAAGACGGAATACAATGTGTATTTCCAAATATAGAGATCGCACTACGTATTTTTCTAACATTGATGATTACTAACTGCTCCGCAGAACACTGTTTTTCTCAGCTGAAAAGAATAAAAAACCCTCAGAGAACAACAATATGTCAGGACAGACTTGATTCACTTTCCCTATTATGTATGGAAGAGGACATGCTTCGTCAAGTCAGCGTTGATGAACTTATCCAGAATTTTGCAATCAGAAAATCTAGAAAGAAGCTATTTTAATCTCAGCATACATATAAGTTTTGAGTCATTTTGAAAAATAATATGTTATTTTATGGTATAGTATTGTTTTTATTTTGTATTACATATGGAGGGGCACCACAATATTTTCAGTGCTTAGGGCCTCTAAAGGTCTTAATCCAGCCCTGTCTCAAGGTCTTTTCCATTTCTATGATTCTATGATAACAGGATGCAGCATTAGCTTCTACGTGGCTTACACTTTTATGGCTGCAGGCAAACATACAGGACTCCTCAGCATTCCTTCTCCCTGCCCCCAGCACATTTCTGGACAATTACTGAAACCCCAGTCATACTTGGGACAAATGACTTTGTCACCCATGGACTGCAGGACGATCTCTAACTGAAATGGGCTAGGTTTGGAAATAGAACATGTTTCCCCAAACTCATACACACAGTTCACTGTTTCCAGGCAGCTCCATAGACCACTGAGTGATTACTGAGGTGCAAACTTAAAGTCATGGCAATGTAATTGTTATTATTTTAAAGAAAACAGAAATGACCCTAGCAAAAATCTGTTCCTTTCCGAAAATCTGGAAGTTTCCATGAGATTCTACAAAGGTACAGAATATGTGAATCCACATATGAAATACCTGAAACATTTTACTTCAATCATTCTATTTTCCCTTTTGACACTAACAACAAAAACAGCCCTCCAAACCTGGAGCCCCCCAAACCCAGCCCTAAGGCAGTCACCTGGATTGCCTGTCCCTAAATTTGGCCCCATGTAGGCCCCAGCAGCAGTGTAATGTGCCTTTTCAGTAGAATCCCTAGTAACATTCTTTCAAATTCTGTTCCTGGGTCTTGGTGGAGTGGTGGAGAGGCTTAGATTACTATGTTTAGGCTAAGATCTTTTTGTCATCTCAACTACATAAAAATGAAATCATATCAAGAAGAAGAATACATTAGGAAGCATTAGATGTTTCTATCTGATTATGAGAGATTGCACTGTATTATTTTTTACCTTATTATAAATAATGCTCTTTGGATAGTTAAAACTCCTATCCCAAGGTATTAGGATAATAGTTGGTATTATACCATTTATTTTTCAAATGTGTTTAGAGGGAAACTACTAATTATTCTCAAAGTCTTGAGAATTTTAAATAAAGCTGTAAAAGTATTGGAAACATACACTGCAAGGTATAGTTTAACCTTGTTGTTTCTGAAATATAATTACATATTGTGCAATTTCCATAAATATGTAACTGTCATTGGGTCCGCTCACCACTAGGGCACCTCCTTGTGGTTGTTCTGGGGATTAATTCCTTCCAGGTTTGACACCCCTGTTTCTATTCTCTTGCTCTCTGGGACTCAACATGCTCCCTTTTTTCTGCCTTGGCCCTCTAGCCAGGTCTCTATGCATGTTTCCCCCTTCCAGGGTGTTAAAGTCCCTGAGGACAGACTGTCCCAGGCAGTCTCCAATTCCATTCCCCTGACTGTGCCACTTTCCCAGTGGCTGGTACAGAATACGGGCCCACCCACTCCTCAGTATCTCAGCAGAGGGATCCTCAGCCCAGGAACCACAGTCTGCTTACTCCCAGACCCTGTTACTATTTCCCTGTACTACTTTCTACTCTTCTCCTCTAGGTATGCCCTTCCCTCAGTCCAGGATCTCAGGACTTCTCCTCTCCTGCTGGATTTCCTCTTTTTTCTCTAATGCCTATAGAGGATGATTGCAGACTTCCTCACTGCAGCCTCTTTCTGCTGCCAACTTCCTGGCTTTATAATAGCCTGGCCTGTTCCTTCTCAGTTTGACTCTATTAGCAATCATGAGTTGCTCATCCATCCTAATTTCCCTGTGGTGTGGCCTAACAAGTTAATTGACCCCCTTCTCAGCCTTATTAACCCTTTCAAGTATGGTGTGGGGTAAACACCCCATCACAATAACAAACAGCTTTTAACATCTATCAGAAATGTATACAGTGTATCAAGGAAGAGTACATGAATTCCCATGGCACAAGAGTCTGTTGTCTTCAATCAGCCATAGATATGATCCTACAGTCTATGCTCAGGCAACAGGCCCATTCTGCATATGAACTGCAGTGTCCTTAGTCAAGATCCTGGTAGAATTAAATGGTTTTCTTTCATTCCTTCTAAATTCTCTCCTACATTTCCACTATTTTTTAAAAAAAAGAGGAGTCTGGCCATAATTTAATATTTCTATTGATTTAATCCTATGAGTAGGTCGTAAAAAACTGATACAATTTCAGGAAGCTCTAAATAGTTTGTCATTTGGTTGGATATGGAGAAAGCCATAGATCTCAAAAAGTAGTCATCAGTGAGGAACATCATCATATGGGTGTGTTTTCAGTGGGGCTGTGCAAGAATAATCTCTAGGCCTGACGCTATTCAACATTTTCATCAATAATCTTAAAGTAATTATAAAATCACTGCTGCTAACATTTGTGGAGGACAGAAGAACTGGTAGAATGATAAATAATGATAAGGACAAGGCAGTCATGCAGAACAATCTGGATTGCTTGATAAATTGGGCCCATTCAGTGATAGGTGTGTTTTAAGTACAGCCAAATGCATTTTATATATATGGGAACAAGGATGCAGACTATACCTATAGAATGGGGGCCTGTATCTTGGAAAGCAGTGTAGTAATCTAGGCATCATAGTGTCCAAGCACGCCAACACAAGCTCCAAGTGTGAAGCTGTGGCAAAAAGGGCTAATGCAGTTCTTAGATGTATTAAAAAAGGAAGTAGTGAATAGTAGCCAGGAGGTGGTTTTTACCTCTGTATATGGCATCAGTGAGGCTGATACTAAAATATTGTGTACAGCTCTGGTAGCCACATTTTTAAAAGGATGTTCAAAAATTGGAGAAGGTGCAGAGAAAAGCTACAAAAATGATTCAGGTGCTGAAGAAAATGCCTTACATTGAGAGACTTAAATAAACTGCTTAGTTTAACAAAAAGATTGAGAAGTGAGTTGATTATGGTGTATAAGTACTTTCATGGGAAAGAAAATATTGAGTACCAAATGGCTCTTTAATCTAGTGGTGAAAGACATAACAAGAACCAATGGCTGGTAGCTGAAGCCAGAGAAATTCAAACTGGAAATAAGGCACACATTTTTAACAGAGAGGGTAATTAACCATTGGAACAATCTACCAGGGGAAGAGGTAAATTCTCCAACTCTTGATGCCATCAGATCAAGACTGGATACCTTTCTACAAGATACCGTAGCCTTTTATTTTATTTAAATTGAATTTAGTGATGTTGTATTATACCACCATAGGTATGTCTCTAGTTTGGTACAGTTTCAAACTCAGTAGAGTGAAATTGCCTGACATAATCAGAAATGCAAAGTCTTATCGGTACTACAAGTTTTATTAAAGCAATAAGTAAAGTTACAATTACCCATGCATATAGAAATCCTATAAAATCTATGCAATAATTATACTCACATCAATGGACCTCTCAATAGACTATGTCACCTGAAAGTGAAAGTGAAAGTGAGAACAGGCTTTCTCATGGCACTTTTGTAGCCGGCGTTGCAAGGTATTTATGTGCCAGATATGTTTAACATGCATATGCCCTTTCATGCTTCGGTCACCATTCCAGATGACATGGTTCCATGCTCATTAAACAAATAATGTGTTAATTAAATTTGTGACTGAACTCCTTGGGGAAGAATTGTATGTCTCCTGTTCTCTTTCACTTGTATTCTGCCATATATTTTATGTTATAGCAGTCTCGGATGATGACCCAACACATGTTCATTTTAAGAACACTTTCACTGCAAATTTGACAAAATGCAAAGAAGGTACCAATGTGAGATTTCTAAAAATAGCTATAGGACTCGAGGCAAGGTTTAAGAATTTGAAGTGCCTTCCAAAATCTGAGAGGGAAGAGGTGTGGAGCATGCTTTCAGAAATCTTAAAAGAGCAACGTTCAGATGCGGAAACTACATAACCCAAACCACCAAAAAAGAAAATCAACCTTCTGCTGGTGGCATCTGACTCAGATGATGAAAATGAGCATGCATCGGTCCACTCTGCTTTGGATCATTATTGAGCAGAACCTGTCATCAGCATGGACGTATATCCTCTGGAATGGTGGCTGAAGCATGATCGGACATATGAATCTTTAGCGCATCTGGCACGTAAATAACTTGCAATGCTGGTTACAACAGTGCCATGCAAATGCCTGTTCTCACTTTCAGGTGACAGTGTAAACAAGAAGCGGGCAGCATTATCTCCTAAAAATTTTAACCAAACTTGTTTGTCTGAGCCATTGCCTGAAGTCGGACTGAGTGGACTTGTAGGCTCTAAAGTTTTACAAGTTTTTATTTTTGAATGCAGTTATTTTTTGTACATAATTCTACATTTGCAAGTTCAACTTTCATGGAAAAAAACTATTTTTTTACAGTACAAATATTTGTAATAAAAAATAAATATTACGTGTGCACTGTACACTTTGTATTCTGTGTTGTAATAGAAATCAATATATTTGGAAATGTAGAAAACATCCACAAATATTTAAATAAATGGTATTCTATTATTGTTTAACGGCACTATTAATCATGCAATTAATCACAATTAATTTTTTTAATCGCTTGACAGCCCTAATAACTCTTAGTTAACTGGAATTTTTGACTAACTGCCACCATCAATTCCCCCAACATGCCAGATAACAAAGCTTTTCCTGTACACTCTCATCCCTCCTAAGTACTTATCAATCCTATACTTCTATTATCCTACAACTTAAATCTATTTAGCATACATTGGTTATATATGAAATAGCATATAAATTGACCATAATATCACATAATACAATGATAAATGAATGATAAAATGAATTAATTGACTACATTATGGTTTATTCAAACCACTTCTTGGAATCAGTACAAAGGTAACTGGGTGAAATTGAAGGGCTTGTGATATGTAAGAGGTCTGACTACATCAGGGATCAGCAACCTTTGGCGTGTGGCCCGCCAGGATAAGCACCCTGGCGGGCAGGGCCAGTTTGTTTACCTGCCACGTCCACAGGTTTGGCCGATCGCGGCTCCCACTGTCTGCGGTTCGCCACTCCAGGCCAATGGGGGCTGCGGGAAGCAGAATGGCCCAGGGGATGTGCTGGCTGCCACTTCCCACAACCTCCATTGGCCTGGAGCAGCGAACCCGCAGCCAGTGGGAGCTGCGATTGGCCGAACCTGTGGACGCGGCAGGTAAACAAACCGTCCCTGGTGGGCCGCGTGCCAAAGGTTGCCAATTCCTGGACTACATGATCTAATGGTCCTTTATGGCCTTAAACTATCTGGCCTTAATCTATGAATAAGGGGAGTGTTAATTTGAGATTGTTTGGATTTTAGGGTGTTAGGGGAGGGGTGGGGGGGGCAAGTTTACAAGTGGCTAATTTGATAGTATTTAAATTGTATTTAATTAGCCTTTTGTTCATGTTTAGATCCATTTATTAAAAATAATTCATTTAAAGTTGGAACTAAAATTAAATTTGTCATTCTAAACTGAAGCTTGAACTGAGGCGACTATGATATGATGAAAGCAAGTAGATGGTAAACCACCCTAATATTTTAAAGAAATAGCAATAAATTTCACAGCTATTTTTATAGAGTTTGATATCTGGTCTTTGGAGGGAATTGAAATCAAAAAGTTAAAAAGTCATTAGTGAATATTTCACATACTGTACACAACGTCTAATCAATACAGAAG
The DNA here is from genome assembly GCF_011386835.1 of Chrysemys picta bellii. Taxonomy (NCBI): domain Eukaryota; kingdom Metazoa; phylum Chordata; order Testudines; family Emydidae; genus Chrysemys; species Chrysemys picta. Next base: position 124,519,561 of record NC_088792.1, read on the forward strand.
TTTAAAAACACCAAGCCACATCCTGGGTATAAAAACCATTAGTAACAGTCTAATAGTTAAATCATTGTTATCTTTTTCAGTTTCTCTCAATGGATGACATTACAGTAGCAACATATTAACTAATTTTCAATTGAAATAGGGTGCGAGATACCATAAAATCTATAGGAGATATTTCATATAAAATTTGAGCTGTGTGAAAGGAATGCCACTCTGGCTAAAGTAACATAATTAAACCAGTTAGTAAAAACAAATTATTCATTTAGTACAAAACTATACTCTCAGATATGCATGCATGGCTCCTCGGAGCTGTTCCATATATGTATCTGAGGATAGAATTGTGTCTTACCCATTTTTATTTATTTTTTGTAGTCTTTATATACTAGTCATTGATATTTATTATAATTCTACAAGAACATATTGTCTCGCATTGAGAGTAAAACATAAACTCTTTCCACATTTATAATGGAACTCTGAAAAGCAGCACCATATTCTTCAGTACCTCTCTAGCAGTTAAATAAAAGATGCCGTATTTGAAGTTTGTCAAGATTACAGTTTGGGAGCATTAGCTTTTATTTCTCTTGGTGCTAATATCTTTCAGAAGCAAACAGTACAGAAAGATGCAATAGGCTAGTGAGTAGCATGGAGAAGCAGGGCAGAAATAACTACTGACAGTGATTGAATTATGTTGATCATATCAGCAAAACAGCCATCATCGACACAGGAGGCTTGGGACCATCAGCCTGTCTCTTGGCAGTGATCATTGCAGTGCCTGACATCAGGCAGGTAATGTTAACTCAATTGCTGAAAGGGGGCTATGAACTATGATCAGAGATACAGCCCCATCAATAGACATCTATTTTCCTGCTTTGCCATAAATGTCAGCGTCCATAGACCCCTCACTTATTCAGTGTTCTGTTGAAGGTTAAAGGCCTAGAACTGATTTTTAAGTCAGTCTTGACATATATTATTTTCCCTGACCATACACATACCCACCCACATGCACGTGCGTGCGCGCGCACACACACACACACACAGACTGGTGACACCGCAGAAAAGTAAAGGCTTGACTTGAATTCACTTAAAATAATTAGTCAAAAATGAAAAACCTTCCAGGTTAAAACATAAACAGTTTTTGCCCTTTTGCAAAATTCTTAGAAAGCAAAAGCCCAAATACATTAGGCTTTTTTGTTTACACTTTCACAACCAACATTACAATTTTATGATGCACAAAGTGAAAAACTTTCAAAAATGTCAGGTTTTGAAAAAGATTACTATGAATAATGTATTTTAATACAGCTTTGTCAAACTGTTATATAGTACATACATTTGTAATTTCTTAACACTGAATTTACTGGGAAGTGACACTAATGTGCTCATGTTGTTCACACTTGTTTACAAATAGAGGCAGTCAGGCTTTGAGCTTCAAATGCAAGTGTCCACATACTGATGTGACTTGCCTGAAAGCATTGGCAGGAAAAGTGTGCCGTGTTAAAAATTCATAAAGAACACTGCTTTTTATTTCAAGAGTTACAGGAGCAAAAGGTTTTTGCAGTGCCCAGGGAAACAGAAAGTTCAAATATTGTGAAGTTGCAGGAGCAGATCAGAGCATGCTATTCACAGTTAAAGCCTACAAGGCAGTTCTTTATAGTGTCTTGGGTGAGACAACTGAAGGAGAACTGAATGTAAGGAGCCAATTTGCTGAGTTTTGTTCAGTCTGTAAAATGAGTAGTTTTTTATTATAGTGTCAAGAGCAGCAAGAACTGTGAATCAAATATTGGAAAAAGACATTTTTGAACCTATATATATATATATATTTAGGATATCTAAATATAAGTTTAAAACCTATTCTAAATGTTAGGAATGGATGACTTTTAAACTCATGAAAGCCGGATGGATATGTCATCTAATATAACAGATTGTTTTGCTGCTGTTCTAGTACTAAGATGCAAATTAAAAAAAAAATCAAAAAGAAGTTTGGTTGACTGTATGTTTCAATTAAATATAGTGCATAATCATCTATGCACAGCTGTTCCTCTTATTAGCAGGTGGCATGGTCTTGAGGATGGAGATCACACAATGGATAAAGGAAAATGTCACCTTAGCTACCTAGACTTTAGCACATGGGTTCAATACATTTCTCAGAGGGTGTTTGTGTGTGTACATGCTTATAAAATTGACACATTCATCTCCCTCAAACGTAGCACCTGAACCAGCAACATCCCATTGTAAAAGAGACCAGAGTTAAAGCCAGCACCAGAACAAATGGCTAATGAGCCTTAGACTTGTGAGAGATCTAGAAAGAAACTGAATTGTTCCTTACATTTTCCTGACTGAAGGGTGACTGTTACACTAACTAGTTTCAATAAGTTTAACCAGGGCTGGCATTAGGGAAAATGGCACCCAGTGCAAACTTGTATTTTGGCACCACGGGCCCCTGATGCCTCACTGGGCTCCCCACCCATCCTTCTTGACCCATACTGCCATCCTGAGCTCCCCATTCACTCCATCGCACCCAGGCCCAGCTGCCTCCCTGGGCTCCCCACCCAGCCTACCATTTCCCCAGCCTCCGTTGCCTCCCTGGGCTCCCCACCCATCCCCTCATTGCCCCTGGTCCCCACGTCCTACTTTTTGTAGTTGTGCATTTAGGTATAATTCCTTTTGTGCCTCAGCCTTTCTGATTTTGTCTTTACATGCCTTGTGCTATTCTTTTGCAATCCTCCTTAGTAAATCATCCATGTTTTCACTTTTTGTAGGATTCCTTTTTGATTATCAGGTCATTAAAGAGCTTCTGATGGAGTCATATTGGCCTCTTACTATTCTTCCTATCTCTCCTTTGCATCAGACTAATTTGCAATTGTACATGTAATATTGTCTCCTTGAGAAACTTCCAGCTTTCCTGAACTCCTTTTTTTCTTACATTTTCTTCCCATGGTACATTACCTACCAGTTCTCTGAATTTGTTAAATCGTTTTTTTTTTTTTGAAGTTTGTTGTCCTTATTCTGCTTGCTCCTACTTCTTCCTCTCCTTAAAATCATGAAATGTATAATTTCATGAACACTTTCACTCAGATTGCTTTCCACCTTCAAATGCTGTACATATTCCTCCTTGTTGGTCAGATTCAAATCTAAAATGGCTGTCTTCTTGATTACTTCCTCCACTTTCTGAAACAAAAAGTTGTCCCCAATGCATTCCAAGAACTTCTTAGAAATTTTGTGTTTTTCCCTATTATTTTCCAACAAATGTCTGGGTAGTTAAGTCCCCCATTATTATTGTCTCTTGTTTTGGTTATTTCTGTTATTTGTCCTATAACTGCTTCATTCACCTCCACTTACTGATGTGATGGTCTACAGTATATCCCTTCCATGATATTACCCCTATTTTTTATCCCTTTTTATCTTTACTCAAAGACTTTTTTCTGGTCTGTCTCTCACCTTCTTCTAAACATCAGAATAAGTATATGTATTCTTGATGTATAATGTAACATCTCCTCCCTTTTTATTCTGCCTATCCTCCCTAAACAAGCTAGATCCATCTATAGCAATATTCTAGTCATAAGATTTATCCCACCAAGTCTTGGTGGTGCCAATTAAGTCATAATTTAGTTTATGGACTAATACTTCCAGTTCTTTCTGTTTATTCCCCCTACCTCTTGTATTTATTTATGTATATACATCGAAATTGTTAAGAACTGGTTAAGAACATGGCTAAGTAAATATTTATATGTGCATACTTTGGTCAGAGTTGCAGTGGGAAACAATGGTGGCCTATAATGACTCTGAGAGACTTATTGGTTCTAAACCCCACCAGTTACATTGTTTGTGTAACATAAATTAATATGCTTGCTAATGGTGAGAGGTTTCCTTTCTCTCTCTTCCCCCATTCCAAGTCTTTCCCCTAATCCAGAGGTGGGCAAACTATGGCCTGGGGGCCACATCTGGCCCTCCAGAGGTTTTAATCCGGCCCTTGAGCTTCCGCCGGAAGTGGGGTCTGGGGCTTGCCCCCACTCCGACGCTGCAGCTGGGAAGCGGGATCAGGGTCTTACTCCACTCCGAACGGCTCCCAGAAGCAGCAGCACATCCCCCTTCCACCCCAAGTGCCACGCCCCGCAGCTCCCATTGGCCAGGAACCACAGCCAATGGGAGCTGCAGGGGCCGCACCTCCAAGTAGGAGCTGGAGGGGGGATATGCCGCTGTTTCTGGGAGCTGTTTGAGGTAAGCACCTCCATAGCCTGCCACCCTGACTCCCTCCCATGCCCCAACCCCCTGCCCCAGTCCTGATTCCCCTCCCGCCCTATGAACCCCTTGGTCCCAGCCCAGAGTACCCTCCTGCACCCCCAACCCCTCATCCCTAGCCCCACCCCAGAGCACACACCCCCATCTGGAGCCCTCCGGCACCCCAACCCCCAATTTTGTGAGCATTCATGTCCAACCATGCAATTTCCATACCCAGATGTGGCCCTCGGGCCAAAAAGTTTGCCCACCCCTGCCCTAATCCTTATTCAATTATTCTTCCCCCCTCTACCCACTAAAAAAGAACAACTAATTCTGTCACTTTCATAGAATCATAGACTGGAAGGGACCTTGAGAGGTCATCTAGTCCAGTCCCCTGCACTCATGGCAGGACTAAGTATTATCTAGACCATTCCTGACAGGTGTTTGTCTAACCTGCTCTTAAAAATCTCCAATGATGGAGATTCCACAACCCCTCTAGGCAATTTATTCCAGTGCTTAATCACCCTGACAGTTAGGAAGTTTTTCCTAATGTCCAGCCTAAATCTCCCTTGCTGCAATTTAAGCCCATTGCTTCTTGTCCTATCCTCAGAGGTTAAGAAGAACAATTTTTCTCCCTCCTCCTTGTAACAACCTTTTATGTACTTGAAAACTATTATCATGTCCCCTCTCAGTCTTCTCTTTTCCAGACTAAACAAACCCATTTTTTTTCAATCTTCCCTCATAGATCATGTTTTCTAGATTTTTAATTATTTTTGTTGCTTTTCTCTGGACTTTCTCCGATTTGTCCACATCTTTCCTGAAATGTGGCACCCAGAGCTGGACATTATACTCCAGTTGAGGCCTAATCAGCGTGGAGTAGAGCAGAAGAATTACTTCTCGTGTCTTGCTTGCAACACTCCTCCTATACATCCCAGAATGATGTTCGGTTTTTTTACACTGTTGATTCATATTTAGCTTATGGTCCACTATGACCCCCCAGATCCCTTACTGCAGTACTCCTTCCTAGGCAGTCATTTACCATTTTGTATGTGTGCAACTGTTCCTTCCCAAGTGGAGTACTTTGCATTTGTCCTTACTGAATTTCATCCTATTTACTTCAGACCATTTCTCCAGTTTGTCCAGATCAGTTTGAATTTTAATGCTATCCTCCAAAGCACTTGCAACCCCTCCCAGCTTGGTATCATCTCCAAACTTTATAAGTGTATGCTCTATGCCATTATCTAAATCATTGATGAAGATATTGACTAGAACCGGACCCAGAACTGATCCTTGCAGGAACCTGCTCATTATGCCCTTCAAGCATTACTGTGAACCACTGATAACTACTCTCTGGGAACGATTTTCCAACCAGTTTTGCACCCACCTTATAGCTCCATCTAGGTTGTGTTTCCCTACTTTGTTCATGAGAAGGTCATGTGAGACAGTATCAAAAGCTTTACTAAAGTCAAGAAGTCAAGATATACCACATCTACCGCTTCCCGCCTATCCTCAAGGCTTGTTACCCTGTCAAAGAAAGCTATCAGATTAGTTTGACGTGATTTGTTCTTGACAAATCTATGCTGACTGTTATTTATCACCTTATTATCTTCTAGATATTTACAAATTGATTGCTTAATTATTTGCTCCATTATCTTTCTGGGTACAGTAGTTAAGCTGACTGGTCTGTAATTCTCTGGGTTCTCCTTATTTCCCTTTTTATTGATGGGCACTATATTTGCCCTTTTCCAGTCTTCTGGAATCTCTCCCGTCTTCCATAACTTTTCAAAGATTATTGCTAATGACTCAGATTTTACAAAATATAATGCAGGCACTCCCCCCACATTTAATTCTCCCCCTCTCAAAACAAAAACAACCCTTGACCTATGAAACACACACATTTATTTCTGTCCAGCCACAACCAATACAGATTCCTGACACAGATCCACTACAAAAAACACATGATCCCCTCCCACAAGATGCAGACTTCCACACCACACAGATTCCTACCACCCTAAATTCACACACTCTGCAAATACATACACACCCAAAACTGATACACACCCTCTCCCTGTTTGCTAATTTTGCCAGGGATTCTCCTGTACTCCAGGCACTGTTCTTCGCCCCCACTCCCATGAAAAGTGCAATAGTCCATCTGCTCTACTGCAGCAAGAACAGGAAGGCATTACACACACCACCCCCATACCAGGCCTTCGTGGGGAAGTACCATGATTGTGTGCTCTTCACCCCCAGTTTGGGATGAAAGGGGGTAGCAGCAGTTACCCAGCCTGCTCAGAACTGGCATGCTGTAGCCTGGGCTTACTGGAGAGGGAGAAAGTATTATTAGCTCTTTCATGCGCTGAGGATGTCCCACAGTGATGGCCAATTTATTTGCTTTATAGCCAAACTTTTCATAGTCAGTGTAGAGTTCCCCAAGAGTCTTCATTTATGCACCCCCTTCACAGAGAGTAAGTTTGTGACTGCTCCACAGCTACAGCATTGCTTTCGGGTAGAGATGTGCCAAATATGTGTTTTGTACCTACTGTAATTGGCCAGGCTTTATGGGTGGAATTGTGATGTAATATTGCTAGAACATCCTTCCGCCAAAGTCATCATGCCTTGCCTTACCTCTCCTCTAGCAAACTGTAAGCCCAATGTAATATAAGATGTGTAGCTGTTAGTTTCTCTATCTCAGCCTAATATTCTCCAATTAAATTTTGAGGTTCCTTTGTTGTAGGAAACCTCCCAGTGGAATCTCATCCTCCTAACCCCTCGCTTACCTCAAATGTTTAGATTATATTTGGTTTTTCAACCTTGAGTTTATGAAATACATTCCCCTGCCAAAAAGATCCAGTTGCAGCCTAAATGCCATTTAATTCTGTTTTTATATTACCTTAATCATTAGTAATATTCTACAAATTCTTACTTTTAGATATTTCAGTGACAATAAAATGTTCATTTTTAAAAATTAAACATATATCCAACAAGTAAAAAAGCCATATCTTGAAATGTTTATTTCAATACAAGAAAATTCCTCAAACATCTAATGGAAAATAAGAATCTCGAAGGTCTAGCAAAAAATACAAAGACTTTATATCTTACCATTTATGCCTTATACTTCCAAAACAAATGAAATACTTGGTGTCAAGTAAATTCCTATTAAAACTGGCTAATTTTGAATCAGAAATGCTGCTTTTATCAAGAAATGATGTTATCTAACTGAAAATCTAATACCTTAATCTTGTCATACTCATAAATACAAGGTGTTACAAATGGCTCAGCTATATCCTACTCTGCTACACAAGGTTTTTGCTAGAATTTTGACTAAGAAAAGCGAAATCAGATAATCCCAGCCTGATAAAAACAATTTGGAGAAGTAATACTTTTTTATCAGCATGTCATTTTAGATCTGGGGGAAAGTTACATACTTCATGATTCTCATAAAAACTCCTCAACTTGCTAATAGCGCTTTAGTTGCTCTTTATTAAAACAAAAAGACAAAACAAAAAAAGACAATGAGACAAGGTAGAGCAGGGGTGGGCAAACTTTTTGGCCCAAGGGCCACATTGGGATTGCAAAACTATTTGGAGAGTCAGGTAGGGAAGGCTGTGCCTCCCCAAACAGTGCCCCTCCCCCATCTACCTCCTCCCACTTCCCGTCCCCTGACTGCCCCCCTCAGAATCCCGACCCATCCAACCCCCCCGTTCCTTGTCCCCTGACAGCCCACTCCTGGGACCCTCACCCCTAACTGCCCCCCTGGAATCCCACCCCCTATCCAACCCTCCCTTCTCCCTGTCCCCTGACTGCCCCAACCCCTATCCACGCCCCCACACAGGCCCCCTGGGACTCCCATGCCTATCCAACCGCTCCCTGTCCCCTGACTGCCCCCCATCCCCAAATTCCCGACCCATTCAACCCTCCCTGCTCCCTGTCCCCTGACTTTCCCAACCCCTATCCACACCCTGTTCTCTGACAGGCCCCCCCCAGGACTCCTACGCCTATCCAACCCCCCCCGTTCCCCATTCCCTGACCGCCCCCCCCCCAGAAACTCCACCTCATCCAACCGCCCCCTGCTCCCTGTTCCCTGACTGCCTCCCGAGACCTCTTGCTCCCCTTACCATGCCGGAGCCAGCCATGCCGCTGCGTTGCCTGGCAGGAGCAGCAGGCCAGAGCACTGGCGGTGAAGTGAGCTGAGGCTGCAGGGGAGGGGGGACAACAGGGCAGGGGCCAGGGGAGCTCAGGAGCAGGCAAGACTGTCCTGCGGGCCGGATGTGGCCTGCAGGCTGTAGTTTGCCCACCTCTGAGGTAGAGAATAACCTTGTCTAATAGAGACAGTGGAAGAAAAAGTTCTTATTTTTAAGCCAACTGGGACATCATGAAAAGTAAGAGAATTTAAAAACCTGAAATAGACCTAAAAGCAACCTCTCCTTTAGACCTCAAAGGGACTCACGACAGCGTCATTCCTGCTGGTGCTTCAGATCTTCCTATAAGTAATAAAGTGATCACTGTTTACTACCTCTGGAGGTAGTTATCTTCCCATGCCTCTACCACACAAACTCTCTTCTGTCCTTCAATACTATTGTCTAACAAGTGACAGTATGGAGCTACTTCCACAAAGGGATTAGCTGCCTAACTGCCACTTACGGTGCCCACAACCAAAATTTAGATCCTCAAAGTCCGTGCTCAGCTGCCACCTAAACTTCCTCGGGGCCTACGTCTCCATTGGAATAGCCCCTTAGGTGCCTACATTTCTGCTAGTGGGCATGTAGTCAGTTTCCTAAGCCCTGACACCCAGGCACCTAAGCCCAAGCAGGATCATCAAACTAGACATTTCCCACCTCTCTCACCTGTGGTGCCCAATCCAGTAGGTGTACTATAAGCATTTTTAGGTGACTAACTCTCTGCATGCATTGCACAGGCAGCCTGGGCCCCCAGCTCAAAGCTGTGGATTCCACTAGGTGGGAGGGCACTAAAAGTTAGGCCCTGCAATCTTGAATCTAAGGCCTGGGCTACACTATAATGTTAGGTTGAAGTAAGCCACCTTGTGTCAACATAGTTCTGCATGTGTCTATATTTATATTTGTCTCCCACTGATGTAAGCATCCCGTTACACCAACATAGTAACCCCACCTTCCTGAGTGTCATTTAGCCATGGTCAATGTACAGTGGTTGACACAGCATATGTGTAAACACTGCATTACCTATGTTGACCTTAACAGTCCTCCAACAGTTGTCCCACAATGCCCAACACTGACAACTCTGGTCTCAATTGTGAACTCCACTGCCCAGTGGTTACATAGACTGGATGTCCCCTGTCCCCTTTAAACTCTGTACATTTTTAAAATGCCTTTTCCTGATTGCCCTGCTGACCATGCTAGCTACATGCTCCATATGTGCTCTGGCTTGGGGCCAGTGGGGAGAAGAGGCTGTGCAAGCACAAGTACATTTCCTGGTACTAGAAGAGGTAGCAGTACAGCATTGGTATTTGCTTTTCATTCCATTGTGGAGTTAGGCAAGGGGGGGGCCATGTGGAGCAGTTTGTTTATGAACACAGAGATGTCCCTTGAATCCTCGGATATGTCTACACTACGGGATTAATCTGAATTTATATAATTCGAATTTTGGAAACAGATTATATAAAGTCAAATGTATGGGGTCACACTAAGCACATTAATTTGGTGGTGTGCGTCCATGTACCGGGGCTAGCGTCGATTTCTGGAGCACTGCACTGTGGGTAGCTATCCCATAGCTATCCCATAGTTCCCGCAGTCTCCACCGCCCTTTGGAATTCTGGGTTGAGATCCCAATGCCTGATGGGGCCAAAAACATTGTTGCGGGTGGTTCTGGGTATATCCTCCCCCCTCTCCAGGGAAGCAATGGCAGACAACCGTTTCGCGCCTTTTTCCTGGGTGAACAGTGCAGACGCCATACCACGGCAACCATGGAGCCCGCTCAGCTCAAGACAGCAGTCATGAACATTGTAAACACCTCGCGTGTTATCGTGCAGTTTATCCTGAACCAGAACCTGCAAAACCAGGCGGCGAGGAGTAGGCTACGGCAGCGCGGCGGCAAGAATGATGAGGACATGGACATGGAATTCTATCAAACCGCGGGACCCAGTGCTTTGGAGATCATGCTGTTAATGGGGCAGGTTATAGCCGTGGAACGCCGATTCTGGGCCTGGGAAACAAGCACAGACTGGTGGGACTGCATAGTGTTGCAGGTGTGGGACGATTCCCAGTGGCTGCAAAACTTTTGCATGCGTAAGGGCACTTTCTTGGAACTTTGTGACATGCTTTCCCCTGCCCTGAGGCACCAGAATACCAAGATGAGAGCAGCCCTCACAGTTGAGAAGCAAGTGGCGATAGCCCTGTGGAAGCTTGCAACGCCAGACAGCTACCGGTCAGTCGGGAATCAATTTGGAGTGGGCAAATCTACTGTGGAGGCTGCTGTGATGCAAGTAGCCAAAGCAATCACTGAGCTGCTGCTTCGAAAGGTAGTGACTCTGGGAAATGTGCAGGTCATAGTGGATAGCTTTGCTGCAATGGGATTGCCTAACTGTGGTGGGGCGATAGATGGAACCCATATCCCTATCTTGGCATCGGAGCACCAGGGTACCCAGTACATAAACCGCAAGGGGTACTTTTCAATGGTGCTGCAAGCACTTGTGGATCACAAGGGATGTTTCACCTACATCAACGTGGGCTGGCCGGGAACGGTTCATGACGCTCGCGTCTTCAGGAACACTAATCTGTTTAAACGGCTGCAGCAAGGGACTTACTTCCCGGACCAGAAAATAACCGTTGGGGATTTTGAAATTCCAATAGTTATTCTTGGGGACCCAGCCTACCCCTTAATGCCATGGCTCATGAAGCCATACACAGGCAGCCTGGACAGGAGTCAGGACCTGTTCAACTACAGGCTGAGCAAGTGCAGAATGGTGGTAGAATGTGCATTTGGACATTTAAAACGTCGCTGGCGATCGTTACTGACTCGCTCAGACGTCAGCCAAACCAATATCCCCATTGTTATTTCTGCCTGCTGTGTGCTCCACAATCTCTGTGAAAGTAAAGGGGAGACCTTTATGGCGGGGTGGGAGGCTGAGGCAAATCGCCTGGCTGCTGATTATGCGCAGCCAGACACCAAGGCGATTAGAAGAGAACACCAGGAAGCTCTGTGCATCAGAGAAGCTTTGAAAACCAGTTTCATGACTGGCCAGGCTACAGTGTGAAGTTTCTGTTTGTTTCTCCTTCACGAAAACCCACCCCCTTTATTGACTCATTCTCTGTTAGGAACCCACCCTCCCCCTTCCCCCAGCTTGCTTTCAAAGGAAATAAAGTCACTATCGTTTAAAATTCATGTATTCTTTATTAATTAATTATAAACATAGGGAGAGAACCGACAAGGTAATCTGGGTAAGGTTTGGGAGGAGGATAGGAGGGAAGTAAAAGGCCACTGAAAAAATTCTATATAATGACGGCCTTTTGGTTGGGCTGTCCACTGGGGTGGAGTGGGAAGGTGCACGGAACCTCCCCCCTGCCCCGGCGTTCTTACACATCTGGGTGAGGAGGATATGGAACATGGTGAGGGGGGAGGGAGGTTATACAGCGGCTGCAGCGGCAGTCTGTTATCCTGCTGCCATTCCTGAAGCTCCACCAGACGCCGGAGCATGTCCGTTCAATCACACAGCAGCCCCAATGTTGCAGCCTGCCACCTCTCATCTCGAGCATCCCTCATGACCTCACGTTCACTGGCATCTTTCCTAAATTTAGATACCGTGTCCTTCCACTCATTCAAATGAGCTCTTTTATTGCGGGTGCATTCCATCATTTCCGTGAACATTTCGTCTCGCGTCCTCTTTCTCCGCCGCCTTATCTGAGATAGCCTTCGGGATGGAGGAGGGAGGCTTGAAAAATTTGCAGCTGCTGGAGGGAGGGTTGAAAAAAAGGAGAGACGTTTTTAAAATGATACATTTTACAGAACAATGCTTATACTCTTTCATGGTGAACAACACTATTCACATTACATAGCACATGTGATTTCAGTACAAGGTCGCATTTTCCATCTCAATATTGAGTGCCTGTGGCTTTGGTGTTAGAGATCACAGATGCAGGTCTGGACAACAGAATTCAGCTTGCATGCGGCCATGGTAAGCCATTGTCTTTCGGCTTCTGCGCCCTCCTTTCCCACATACCAAGCAGAGCCCATTGACTACTGCGGTTTTCCTGTTAACCTTCAGCAGCAGAAAACAAACTAACCCCCCCACCATCCAATTCTCTGGGATGATCGCTTTATCCCTCCCCCCACCGCATGGCTGGTATCAGGGAAGATCCCTGCAGAAACCAAACTAACACCCCCGCACCTCCTCCCGCCATGAATTATCTGGGATGATCGCTGTACCCCTCCCCCCACCATGTGGCTGGTAACAGGGAAGATCCCTGCTAGCCAAACGCGAAAAGCTCTGGGCCAATTCCCCCTCCCCCACCCCCTGCGCTTGGCTAACTGCAGGGAAGGATTTCTTTTCAGCCACAGGCAAACAGCCCAGTAGGAAGGGCCACCTCTGTCCCCTTAATTAAATTCCCGTATTTCAACCAGGTTACCATGAGCGATATCACTCTCCTGAGGATTACACAGTGAGATAAAGAACGGATGTTGCTTGAATGCCAGCAAACACCGGGACCATATGCTGCCAGGCTTTGTCATGCAATGATACCAGATTACTTGCTGCAAGCATGGCGTAGTCAAGTGTCCTACCATGGAGGACGGAATAAGGCTGCACTGCCCAGAAACCTTGTGGCAAGGCTTTTGGAGTACCTCCAGGAGAGCTTCATGGAGATGTCCCTGGAGGATTTCCGCTCCATCCCCAGACACGGTAGCAGACTTTTCCAGTAGCTGTACTGGCCGCGAATGCATCCCAAGTCCTCAGGGCAAAGTAATCATTAAAAAATGCTTGCTTTTAAAACAAGTTTTATATTTTAAAAGGTAAACTCACCTGAGGTCCCTTCCATGGGGTCATGGTCTTGGATACTGGCTTGGGAGGGTTGGGAGGGTAATTCAGTCAGGCTGAGAAAAAGATCCTGGCTGTTGGGGAGAACGGAGTGCTGGGTGCTCTCCGCAAGCTCGTCCTCCTCCTCCTCCTCTTCTCCATCCGCAGAATCCTCAGGTGTAGCTGATGAGATTATCCCCGCCTTGGAATCCACAGTCAGAGGTGGGGTAGTGGTGTCGGCCCCCCCTAGAACTGCATGTAGCTCGGCGTAGAAGCAGCATGTCCGCAGCTCTGACCCGGAGCGACCGTTTGCCTCCTTTGTTTTTTGATAGGCTTGTCTGAGCTCCTTGACTTTCACGCGGCAGTGATCTGAGTCCCTATTGTGGCCTCTCTCCATCATACCCTTGGAGATTTTTTCAAAAGTTTTGGCATTTCTTCTTTTCGAACGAAGTTCTGCTAGCACTGAATCCTCTCCCCATATAGCGATCAGATCCAGTACCTCCCGTACAGTCCATGTTGGTGCTCTTTTGCGATTATCGGCCTGCATGGTTACCTTTGCTGATGAGCTGAGCTATCTGTGGTAACCTGTGCTCTCCACACTGGGCAAACAGGAAATTAAATTCAAATGTTCATGGGGCTTTTCCTGTCTACCTGGCCAGTGCATCCGAGTTCAGATTGCTGTCCAGAGTGGTCACAATGGTGCACTGTGGGACAGCTCCCAGAGGCCAATACCATTGAATTGCAGCCACACTAACCCTAATTCGAAATGACAATATCGATTTTGGCGCTACTCTGCTTGTCGGGGTGGAGTACAGAAATCGATTTTAAGAGCCCTTTATTTCTAAATAAATGGCTTCGTTGTGTGGACAGGTGCAGGGTTAATTCAACTGAACGCTGCTAAATCCAAATTAAAGTCATAGTGTAGATCAGGCCCTTCTGAGAGATCTCAATGAAACTTTCACAGAGGTATTCTGCAGTCCTCTCCCAAAGTCTTCTACAGATGGCAGCCTTATTTCTTCCTCTGCCATAGGACAGTTTCCCATGCCAGAAAGGAATAACTTCAGCAGGCACCACTGCAGTACACAAGATAGCAGCATGCAGGCCCAGGCAGCTTCAGGATGCCAGCAGCAGCTGTGCTCTCTCTGCCTTTGTTAATTTCAGGAGTGAGGTATAAGCCAAAATCTCCATCACCTGTGCCAAATGGTGCCCGTATTCAGTTCCATTGCCCTGTAGCCATAATTTTGTTCAATGAAGCAATTCCCTCATTTCCCTCATCCCTGGCAGGCCATACTCACCAAGGCTGTTCTGTAGTGGCACAGTGCACAGGCACTCCAAAGGAAAAGTGTCAATAAGTATGTCTTATTTAAAACTTTAGGGGAGTAAGGGAAGGGAGTCCAGAATCTTCTATTTTGCTTTCCATTGTGACTGCACTGACAATGGCACCTCTCTGTGTTTTATCTGCAGCTGCTGACATTGTGGCCTTGAGGCTTTCCCCCTCCACATCCACAGAATGCCTGAGCCAGGAGGAGAAAGAAGAGGACTTGGGATGACATGGTCAATGAAATACTGCTAGCCAGTGCTGCATCAGACCGTGAGGGTGAACATTGCAGACAGATTGGAGAATGAAAGAGCAGACAGGAGAAAGGCTCAGGAGTCCCCTAAGGAAAAGGAGAGGGAGATAGACTAGGAAATAACGGGGCTTCTCTGGCAGCAAACACAGATGCTGCAGACTCTTATGGACCTACAGGTTCAACAATCCTGAGCTCACCTCCCTTTGCAGTTAATTGAAAACTCCATTGCAGCACCTCCCTATCCCCTCCAACCCCTCCCAACATTCACATGGCGTTACAGGCCACATCCCTACTCTTACCACTCCACCCTGGGGGACATTAAAGACAACCAGAGCTTCACATGAACTGACCTGTGAAAGCCATGATATTTGTATGTATAGCTAAAATGGACATAAATGTTTTTTCTTCTTGATAAGTTCTCTTCTATCAACTTATTAAGTTTTTTATGTATTTGCTTTTAAATTGTATGGATTTTTCTTTTCACTGATCTTGTCACTGAATAAAATTTTATTATTTGGAACATAATTCATCTTTATTAGTTCACAACATATGGTGCAGATTGCCTAGCAGTTCTGAAAGCACCCACCTACATGTTACTCTACAGTGTGACACAACTCAGAGCATCAGTGACAAACATACACCATGTAATAATCATAAATATATAGCAAGCACCACAAAATTAATAGGTGTTGTATTCGTACATGAACACACAGCACCACACAATTTCTAATAGGCCCCAAAGCAACAGGGCCAGGTAGCCCACAATACACCACAGCCCATTACTGTAGTGCACTGTTAAAGTGCTCCTTCAAAGCCTACCTGAGCTTCATAGCTCTGTGTTGAGCTCTTCTAATAGGCCTTTTGTCTGGCTGTTCAAACTCAGCGGACAGCCACTTCACGTCTATCCCAGTGGCAACCTTTCCCCCTTTGCTTCACAGATATTATGCAGGACTCAGCAGGCAGCTATAACCATTGGGTTACTTTTCTCACTGAGATCCAATCATGTGAGTAAATGACACCAGCATCTCTTCAATCTACCACAAGCACATTCAACTGTCATTCTGCACCTGCTGGGCTGGTAGTTGAATCTTTTCTTGCTGCCATCATGGTGACTGGTGTATAGCTTCACAAGCCAGAGACGTGAGGGGTAGATAATGGGACAGAAAATATCATGTTACCTCTATATAAATCCATGGTATGCCCACATCTTAAATACTGTGTGCAGATGTGGTCGCCCCATCTCAAAACAGGTATAATGGAATTGGAAAAGGTTCAGAAAAGGGCAACAAAAATTACTAGGGGTATGGAACAGCTGTCATATGAGGAGAGATTAATAAGACTGGGATTCTTCAGCTTGGAAAAGAGATGGCTAAGGGGATGTATGATTGAGGTCTATAAAATCATGACTGGTGTAGAGAAAGTAGATAAGGAAGTGTTGTTTACTACTTCTCATAACTCAAGAACTAGGGGTCACCAAATGAAATCAATAGGTAGCAAGTTTAAAACAAATAAAAGGAAGTATTTCTTCACACAAAACACAGTTAACCTGTGGAACTCATTGCCAGAGTATGTTGTGAAGGCCAAGACCATAACAGGGTTCAAAAAAGAACTAAATAAATTCATGGAGGATAGGTCCATCAATGGCTATTAGCCAGGATGGGCAGGAATGGTGTCCCTAGCCTCTGTTTGCCAGAAGCTGGGAATGAGCGAAAGGGGATGGATCACTTGATGATTACCTGTTCTGGTCATTCCCTCTGAGGCACCTGGCATTGGCCACTGTAAGTATACAGGTACTAATGCGGAGAGTGGACTAGATGACCCATCTGAGGGAAGGGAGCAGAAGGAGACTCCACCAATTGGAAAGCAAAAGATGCACTGTCCCAGGGATGGGGGTTCCACGACCATCACTCCCAAAAGGAGGAGGAGGGTGCTGGTGGTCGGGGACTCCCTCCTCAGGGGGAATGAGTCATCTATCTGCCGCCCCGACCGGGAAAACCGAGAGGTCTGCTGCTTGCCAGGAGCTAGGATACACGATGTGGCAGAGAGACTGCCGAGACTCATCAAGGGGTCCAGGAGAGCTGGCTGTATTTTAAAGAATCCTTATTGCGGTTGCAGGAACAAACCATCCCGATGTGTAGAAAGAATAGTAAATATGGCAGGCAACCAGCTTGGCTAAACAGTGAAATCCTTGCTGATCTTAAACGCAAAAAAGAAGATACAAGAAGTGGAAGATTAGACAAATGACCCGGGAGGAGTATAAAAATATTGCTCAGGCATGCAGGAGTGAAATCAGGAAGGCCAAATCACACTTGGATTGTAACAAGAAAGGTTTCTTCAGGTATGTTAGCAACAAGAAGAAAGTCAAGGAAAGTGTGGGCCCCTTACTGAATGAGGGAGGCAACCTAGTGACTGAGGCTGTGGAAAAAGCTAATGTACTCAATGCTTTTTTTGCCTCTGTCTTCACGAACAAGGTCAGCTCCCAGACTGCTGCACTGGGCAGCACAATATGGGGAGAAGGTGACCAGCCCTCTGTGGAGAAAGAAGTGGTTCGGGACAATTTAGAAAAACTGGACGTGCACAAGTCCATGGGGCTGGATGCACTGCATCTGAGGGTGCTAAAGGAGTTGGCGGATGAGATTGCAGAGCCATTAGCCATTATTTTTGGAAACTCATGGCAATTGGGGGAGGTCCCAGATGACTGGAAAAAGGCTAATGTAGTGGCCATCTTTAAAAAAGGGAAGAAGGAGGATCTGGGGAACTACAGGCCAGTCAGCTTCACTCCCTCAGTCCCTGGAAAAATCATGAAGCAGGTCCTCAAGGAATCAATTATGAAACACTTAGAGGAGAGGAAAGTGATCAGGAACAGTCAGCATGGATTCACCAATGGGAAGTCATGCCTAACTAACCTAATTGACTTCTATGATGAGATAACTGGCTCTGTGGATGAGGGGAAAGCAGTGGATGTGTTATTCCTTGACTTTAGCAAAGCTTTTGATACGGATACAGTCTCCCACAGTATTCTTGCCGCCAAGTTAAAGAAGTATGGGCTGGATGAATGGACTGTAAGGTGGATAGAAAGGTGGCTAGATCGTCGGGCTCAATGGGTAGTGATCAATGGCTCCATGTCTAGTTGGCAGCCGGTTTCAAGCGGAGTGCCCCAAGGGTCGGTCCTTGGCCGGATTTGTTTAATATCTTTATTAATGATCTGGAGGATGGTGTGGACTGCACTCTCAGCAAGTTTGCAGATGACACTAAACTAGGAGGCGTGGTAGATACACTAGAGGGTAGGGATCGGATACAGAGGGACCTAGACAAATTAGAGGATTGGGCCAAAAAAACCAACAAGGACAAATGCAGAGTCCTGCACTTAGGACGGAAGAATCCCATGCACTGCTACAGACTAGGGACCGAATGGCTAGGTAGCAGTTCTGCAGAAAAGGACCTATGTGTCACAGTGGACGAGAAGCTGGATATGAGTCAACAGTGTGCTCTTGTTGCCAAGAAGGCTAACGGCATTTTGGGCTGTATAAGTAGGGGCATTGCCAGCAGATCGAGAAACGTGATCGTTCCCCTTTATTCGACATTGGTGAGGCCTCATCTGTAATACTGTGTCCAGTTTTGGGCCCCACACTACAAGAATGATGTGGAAAAATTGGAAAGAGTCCAGCGGAGGGCAACAAAAATGATTAGGGGTCTGGAGCACATGACTTATGAGGAGAGGCTGAGGGAACTGGGATTGTTTAGTCTCCAGAAGAGAAGAATGAGGGGGGATTTGATAGCAGCCTTCAACTACCTGAAGGGGGGTTCCAAAGAGGATGGAACTCGGCTGTTCTCAGTGGTGGCAGATGACAGAACAAGGAGCAATGGTCTCAAGTTGCAGTGAGGGAGGTCCAGGTTGGATATTAGGAAACACTATTTCACTAGGAGGGTGGTGAAGCACTGGAATGCATTACCTAGGGAGGTGGTGGAGTCTCCTTCCTTGGAGGTTTTTAAGGCCCGGCTTGACAAAGCCCTGGCTGGGATGATTTAGTTGGGAATTGGTCCTGCTTTAAGCAGGGGGTTGGACTAGATGACCTCTTGAGGGCCCTTCCAACCCTGATATTCTATCATTCTATGATTGTAAGAAGACAGAGTACTGGGTTAGATGGACCTTTGGTCTGACCCAATATGGCCATTCTGATGCTTGTAGCTTTCTGAACAGTCCTGTGTCCTTAAAAATGCAAGTGTCATGCACCTTCCCTGACCAGCCAACATCGATGTTGGTGAAACATCACCAGTGATCCACCGATATTTGCATAACCATAGAAAAGTAACCCTTTCTGTTCATGTACTCTGTTGCAAGGTGGTCTGGTGCAAAAATAGGAATATATGTGCCATCTATAGCTCCATGACAGTTTGGGAACCCCATTGCTGAGAATCCATCCACTATGTCCTGCACATTGCCCAGAGTCGCAGTCCTGCAGAGTAGGAAGCAATTAATGGCCCTGCACACTTGTACGACAATGGCCCCTGTAGTGGATTTTCCAACTCCAAACTAATTTCCTGATGATTAGTAGTAATCTGATGTTTCAAGTTTCCACAGTGTGAATGCCACTCACTTCTACATTGTCAGTGCAGCTCTCATTCTGGTCTCCCTGCACTGGAGGACTGGGGCAGGCTCTGTGCACAGATCCAGGAATGTAGCCTGCACTTCTGAAAGTTCTGCAGCCACTGCTCGTCATCCCGAGCCTGCATTTTGATGCGATCCCACCAGTCAGTGCCCATTTCTCAGGCCAAGAAAGAGCGCTCCACCATCATCAGCTGCTCTGTGAATGCCACCAACAACCTTGAATTCGTTGTTGCTATGTTCCACCCCAATCTGTCCTCCAAGAAATTGTTATGTTCCCTGCTGAGTCAGTTATTCTTGCAGCTCTGCAAATAGCGGAGGATCTTCGTCTTGTGCTTGCAAGGCTTTGACAATCGTTCAGGCTCCATGTTTCTGTCAGAGATGGCAGATAGTGAGGAGGGCTGTGGAGGTTTATAGGATTTTGAAAAAAAGTGTGAAAATGATAGGATATAGATGACATTATGGGATGGAGACAGTTTCATGCTGGGAAGTTGACCCCTTATTCCCAGTCACCTCTGTACAACTCATTTTGACCCCACCATGCATTGCCAAAACTTCCTAAAAGACAGCATACTGGATGGTGATGGGTTTCACAGTGGGACACCTAAGCATGGTGAACCGCACTCTGCATTGACAAACGCACTTTTGGTGAGTAGGCTCAATGCTGATGCAAGGAGACAAGTATCCGTGTGCACAAGGGATATAGTAACTGTGGCAGCTTAAGGCTAACATAACTTCTGTTGACCAAAGTTTGTAGTGTTGATATGGCCTTTTGTGGATCTAGGCCATGGTGCCTCTTCTTTTATAAACTAAGCCCAGAAACAAAATGAACATTTTCCCAAAATGAGTTACAAAGAGTTCATCTCATAAAGCAGACCTCAGCTAACCTATAGCAATATTTAGGGCACCAGGACTGGAAAGAGGCTAACCTCAGTGGCATGTAAGATAGGAAACACTGAGAAAATACAGTTCTTGAACTCCCTGCGCAGCTCGCCCATATCACTTCCTAGGTACCATTTGATATAGCTGGTGCAGCCTGAATAATTTGAATGAATGTGGACCAAAGCACGTGTATACAACGTTGCAGATAGAAAAGAAAGAAATCACGGGGAAATGGTTTATTTGAAGGATCCACAAGACAATACAACTGTTGAAGCAGCTTCTTCTCTTTTCTTGCTTGAGGGTTTTTTTCCACCTCACAAGAAAACTGATCCCTTGCCTGCATCGGCATGTCCCATTGCTGGTTCAATAATATTCCCAAACCTGGCCACATTTGGACCTAATTTAACAAAAGGTAAAATCAACAGTAAAATGGAATAGGGTGCAATGACATAGTGTTTAGGGACGAAATAGCCATCAAATTAATCTCACAGCCTTCCAGTTATGGATGAGCAAGTGACCTGGGTGCTGATGCCCTAGTGTCATATTGCCACTTCATACTAGTTCTCCAGAAGAGTCTGGCGGCTCAGGGTTTCCAGAGTATGGGAAGTCCCTTTTGATTGGCATTTAAGTGGTGCAGAGGCTTTATGCTGACCTTTTGCACTCAGATGAATTTCACCCAGATAAATTATTCATGGCAAATTATTTGTTCAGTTCCACTGTACTCTGACTATCATATCTCTGAAACTACTGATCAGATTTCTTTAAACTCTTTTTTTTTTTAATGAAAACCAACAAGACTTTTTATTTAGATTTGTTTTTTGACTTAACTCTAATGTGCTATTTTGTAATATTGGATCCCTTTTCCACTACATCATCATTTTAGTGATTTCATTTGCTTGAATAGAAATGTCTTTTGTGGTTCATTTAAATTCAGGGGATGCTTCTGGTCACCTAATACATATATTTTCAGCTCACTGGGGAAGAAAACATGATTCACTATCCAGAATCACATTCTCCTTGTTTCCATTTCTTGTTTCTCACAAGCAGTGTTCTATGGGACATTGCAATAACATATGTACTAAATTCCCATTTCCCTCCTCACTATTCCAGCATTTGTCAGTTTATTTTATGCCAGTTTTCAGCATCCTAGTTGGTGCCCAAAATGTTCTGAAAATTATTGTCCACATGCTAAATATTATGTCTGTGTGCATCTTTTGTATATTCCAGCATATTTTGTCCCACACTCCATTTTCAATGTAATACTATAAATCAAAGGTTGCCCCCCATCATGTACACACACTATTGTTTAAAATTCTAGAGGCAAAAGCAACCCTTACCTACTTCCATTCCATATGATATCACAGCCTCAGCTTTGTATTGCTATAAATCACAGGCCTTTGTGAGTCTCCTGATGCATCACTATATTTGGATTAGGGTTGTCAAACGATTAAAAAAATTAATCACGATTAATCATGAGATAAAAAAATAATCATGATTAATCACAGTTTTAATCACACTATTAAGCAATAATAGAATACTGTTTTAATATTTTTGAATGTTTTCTACATTTTCAAATATATTGATTTCAATTACAAAACAGAATACAAACTGTATAATGCCCACTTTATATTACTATTTTTATTACAACTATTTGCACTGTAAAAAAGATAAACAAAGAAATAGTATTTTTCAATTCATCTCATACAAGTACTGTAGTGCAATCTCTTTATTGTGAAAGTACAACTTACAAATGTAGATTTTTTTTTACATAACTGCACTAAAAATAATATAGTGTAAAACTTTAGAGCTTACAAGTCCAGTGAGTCCTATTGCTTGTTCCGTCAATCGCTCAGACAAACAAGTTTGTTTACATTTGCAAGAGATAATGCTGCTTGCTTCTTATTTATGTCACCTGAAACTGAGAATAGGTGTTTGCATGGCACTATTGCTGCCGGCGTTGCAAGGTGATTGTATCCAAAAGTTTTAAAGCATTGTAGCTCTTCAGTGTCTACAATGGAGTATGTCTTGCTACTCCTCACTTAGGCCTTGATTGAAGACATCACTTAACTCTTCAATACAGCTCTATTCAGGAAAACACATAAGTGCATGTTTAACTATACGCATGCACTTAAAGCCTGTGTTGACTTCAGTGGGACTTAACCATTACTTAAGATCTGCACTGAATAGTGATGCTTTCCTGAATCAAAGCCTTGGCTGAGAAAATTGGCACCACATTGTGACTCTGTCTGTGTTCCTCTACAGGGATCCCTGCAGTTAAAATGTCATTAGGAAAACAAATTATGTGATGAAGTGCCTGCAAGACCTGTTCTACCACAGATTGAAGAACAGCAGATGCATTTGAAATATCATAGGGCAATCCACCTGAATAGTCCTCATGGAGTATTTCTAGCCTTGTGCTGTTCAGAGCTCACATCTCGTTCCAGTTACTGGAAAGTATTTGACAATTCAAGTGTACAGAAATAAATACTCCTTGCCGGGGTCACAAATATTTCTTTCACTTTGAGTCAAGTCATCATAATCACTGATCAGATTTAGTATGTCCTTATAGTCACAGCATATTCCAAGAGATTTATCTGGTTTGGCTATTCACTTTACTGGTCTCCATCCCCCAGTTCCTTCTACACTGGATAATGTTTTCACCCCTCAGCTCGTAGAGAGCCAACATGACTGGTCACTAGCCTGATTAGTTGACTGCTTCCTGGAATGAACTGTGGCATTAGAGCACACAACTGAGCACTAGCAAACCAATCTCTTCTCTAAAGCTTTTTATGTGGCCAAAAGCCTTCCTTCCTTCAGTGATGGTAGTGGTATTAGATCTTTTTCACTGCTGTTTCTAGGAAATTCTGTGTTTCCCAAGGGAAGAATCATTTCAGACTGATATGCTTAAGCAAGCTAGCTTATTATCAATAAAGAGGGCACATTCCATTCAGCTACTATTATAGACCATTGTTTTCTAAACCAGGGAGGGTGGAATTACCAGACAAATCACAGGGCAGAGAAGAGCAGTGGAGGTGAACAGGCATCATGAATAGCTCATATATAGTGATTTTCATGAATATATTTCAAAGCATTTTGCAAAAGACATCAGGATCATTCTCATTTTACAGATGGGGAAACTGAGGCACAAAGAGGTGAAATGACTTGCCCAAAGTCACCCAGCAAGCAAGTGGCAGACCTATGAATAGAAGACTGTCCTCATCTATCCACTAGGCAATACTGCCTCAGTCCCACAGAATAATTTTTATGGAATGCTCCCATTCCAAGCAACATGTAGTCTTTGGTGAATGGGGAAGCCTCCATGGGAGGACCAGACCATAATAATAAATAAAGGGAGAAAGAAACACACTAAAAAGAAGCAAGATGGAAAGGACAAAAATAGAAATAGCCAGGAAAAAAACAGAGGTGGACAACTGTGTGTGAAGTTACATAGGGGTGGAGGTGGTGCTCAGCTGGTGATCCATCACAAAGGGGAACCACCAAAATATCTTAGGGAAACACTATAAGGTAATCTATAAGACTATTTCTAATATTTAAAAGAACATTTAACTGATTCATTGCAAGGATTTTTGCTCCTAAATAAATGTTTAATTGCACGGTGGTAATTTCTGTGATAAATTTGACAAATACTTCCTGTACATTTTTCTGGCAGATTTTATTTCTACAGTAGCTCCTCTGTGTCAAGCTATATGTTCATAAGGGCACCATCTGAATACATTTTAATTGCCACTCTTTCCCCCTCCTCACCTGCTGTATAGACTATAAAAATCCCCAAACAATCCTGCTCAATTGGGAATTTTTAAAATATAATTAATCATTTTAATATTTTGTTTATCTTTGCAGCTCAGAGCCTACATGACAACTTTCATTTTTCTATTTACATCTACTAGGTATGTGCTTTTCTCCATACCCATAAGAGAATTGCTCATCTTCTGGTCTTGTTTTTTGCTCCTTCAGGTTTTTTGCTCTTGAACCCACAGAAAGAATATTTCATTGCAGTGGGAGGTTTGTTAAGGTTATTGTTGTGCCATGCCTACATTTACCTCTATTTGTTGCATGCTAGTTGTTCTTCCCAGTTCTAGTGTATATTTCTTCAGAACACAGAAACATGGGAACTTCCATACCATCACACAATGATCCAGCTAGTCTAACATCTTCTCTTTAACAATAGCCAGTACTAGATTCTTAAGAGAAAGGCACAAGAACCTGCATAATGAACAATTAAGGCATTATCTGACCATAGATGAAGTTTCTTTCTAGACCAGGGAGTTAGGAGTTGCCTTAGGCCCTGTAGCCTGGGGGTTTAAATCCCTTATTAATGGTCACCTCTAATGTAATTGGATTTTCTTATTATTCGTATAAATGTTTATACTTTGAACCTTGCTAAACTTTGAATTTATATCTTGTGACAGTAAGTTCCGAAGGTTTATTATGCATTGTGCAAAGAAAGTATTTCCTTCTATCAGCTTCAAACTTGTCACATTTTAATTCCTTGCTCCTGTATTATGATTTTTTTTCTTTTCTCAAGGACATGGTGGAGGACTCAATAGTCTCCATTAGTTTATATTCCTCTGTTACATCTCTTCATATTTGTTTCTTGTCTAAACTGTATATTCCTAATAATAATCTATTTTTTCCTCATTGTTCTAAAATTATTTCAGCCTTACATAGGTGCTTTTTCTTTTTCTATATCTTGTTTAAAATTGGGGTAGCCAGAACAAAATTTAGAATGTCCACAAAAGGATTTAGATACCTGTAACAAGGCACGCCGCCGCTCCTGTCTTCTTCCCCACAGAAACTGCACAGCTCCATTGGTTGTGCATTACCTGTGCCAATTAATAATATAAGAATATAAGAACATAAGATCAGCCATACGAGTCAGACCAAAGGTCCAGCTATCCCCATAGCCTGTCTTCCGACAGTAGACAGTGCCAGGTGCCCCAGAGGGAATGAACAGAACAGGTAATCATCAAGTGATCCATCCCCTGTTGCCCATTCCCAGCTTCTGGCAAACAGAGACTAGGGACACCATCCCTGCCCATCCTGGCTAATAGCCATTGATGGACCTATCCTCCATGAACTTATCTAGTTCTTTTTTGAACCCTGTTATAGTCTTGGCCTTCACAACATCCTCTGGCAAAGCGTTCTACAGGTTGACTGTGTGTTGTGTGAAAAAATACTTCCTTTTGTTTGTTTTAAATTTGCTGCCTATTAATTTCATTTGGTGGCCCCTAGTTCTTGTGTTATGAGAAGGAGTAAATTACACTTCCTTATTTACTTTCTCCACATCAGTCATGATTTTATAGACCATTATGTTATCTCCCCCTTAGTCTTCTCTTTTCCAAGCTGAAAAGTCTCAGTCTTATTAATCTCTCCTCATATGGCAGCCGTTCCATACCTAATAATTTTTTTGTCCTTTTCTGAACCTTTTCCAATATATCTTTTTGAGCTGGAGCGACCACATCTGCACGCAGTATTCAAGATGTAGGTGTACCATGGATTTATATAACGGCAATATAGTCTTATCATCTATCCCTTTCTTAATGATTCCCAACATTCTGTTAGCTTTTTTTGATTGCCGCTGCACATTGAGTGGATGTTTTCAGAGAACTGAAAACTTTCAGAGAAAAAGTTCCTAACTGTCAGGGTGGTTAAACACTGGAATAAATTGCCTAGGGAGGTTGTGGAATATCCATCTCTGGAGATATTTAAGACTAGGTTAGATAAATGTCTATCAGGGATGGTCTAGACAGTATTTGGTCCTGCCATGTGGGCAGGGGACTGGACTCGATGACCTCTCGAGGTCCCTTCCAGTCCTAGAATCTATGAATCTATGAATCTATAAACTATCCACAATGACTCCAAGATCTCTTTCTTGAGTGGTAACAGCTAATTTAGACCCTATAATTTTATATGGATAGTTGGGCTTATGTTTTCCAATGTGAATTACTTTGCACATCAACACTGAATTTCATCTGCTATTTTGTTGCCCGATCACCCCGTTTTGTGAGATCCTTTTGTAGCTCTTTGCAGTCAGTTTGGGACTTAACTATCTTGAGTAGTTTTGAATCATCTGCAAATTTTGCCACCTCACTGCTTAACCCTTTTCCCAGATCATTTATGAATATGTTGAATAGGACTAGTCCCAGTACAGACCCCTGGAGGACACCGCTATTTACCTCTCTCCATTCTGAAAACTGACCATTTATTCCTACCCTTTGTTTGCTATCTTTTAACCAGTTACCAATCCATAAGAGGACCTTCCCTCTTATCCCATGACAGCTTACTTTGCTTAAGAGCCTTTTTAAGATATACTTTTTTAATAATGAAATGATGAACAATATGTGTGAGAAGCAAGCACAAATAAATATAAACACAAAAGAACACTCTAATATACAGTAAAATACTGTACTGGAAAACAAAATATACTCAATGTGTTTTTTGAGAAACATATATTAACATCTGTTATATGTGGCAACACTGAATTACAAAGATGGCAGGTAAGGGAACAATGATAACACTTCCATATACTCTTCTGTCATTTGAGCAAAAGGCCTCCAAAAGAGGGGAAAAGTCTTTTTAAATGTTAAATTTCAGTGAGCTTCAAACCAGCATGAAATACTACCTCTAAGGTGCCCCTTTGCTCAAGGAAGTCAGCATGACTTATCAAATCTATTTTGAGTATTGCTCTGTATAAGTGCTATTTCAGAAGATTCATTGGCTATGTAGGCTTTTACTATCAGCATATTTATTTCACCTCCTAAATGAAATCCAATTTGAAGCTATTAATATTAATGCACTGAGATAATTCTGATGATGAATTAATAAAACACTTGGCCTCTCAATATGCTGTTTGCTCTTACCATTTAATGATGCTCTTAACTGGAAAGAGGAAGAGATAGAGCAGACTCCACCAGGAGCCTGAAAATTAGAAACCACTTCATTGTTTTTAGTTTGCTGCTTTAATGACAATCGATGGTATTGATTTTGGACTAGAAAAGTATTTACTAAATCTTTACCATGTGCTACAATCCCTATTTAGATTCTTTAAGCATCATCTGTATGTAACACATGTTTAAAGAACTCGAATTGCTTGCCAGTAATAATTTAAAATTATTAAATGTATTTCTGTAGCATTTGTTTAAAACCTGGACTGTTTGTGTTAAATTTTTCATTAGTATAACATGTAACAAACCAACCACAAATGACATTGGTTACTTAATAAAATTATAGGTATTTCTCTCACTGAGGACAGAGCTTTTCTTTAAGAAATACCAAATGTCATCAAGAGAGAGAGCTTTATTTATTGTCCTTTTTTTTTAATTTGTGAGGTGCTCGGGTACTATCAGGATGAGGGCCATATAAGTAGCTAATTAGTTAGCTCTATGATGTAAATCTCAGACTCTATAAGGGGTTATGTTTAGAAAACATTTGGACGTTTCTGTATTTAGTGCTGTAAAGAATTGGCTGTGTTCACTTTTCAAATGACCTGTGAACAGAAAATAGTGGGGGTAATTTTGGTGGCAGGGGAGAATGGAAGATACAAGTTGAGTACATCTGTTATGTCAATTCTTTTTTATGCTTTTTCTTTTGAAAATATGAGCTTGAAATACCCATACAATAAATTACAATGCAATCCACACTTTATAAAACACTGCATGGGCAGACTTCTCAAAAGTGCAAAGCAGACAACTCAGACCAACAGCCATCTCATGACTGCATTGAAAACGTAGGCAGTACATTTTCACTTTCCATTCTATTCCCATCTTCCTGGTACGTAGAAGATGAGAGGATTACATCAAGTTTCTTACCGCTTTCAAAACAGCACCCTGTAACTATAGACACAAATAGTGGAGGTTAGACATATCATTTCTCAAAGACACTACATATCATGCAAAGATTTAGAAATGTTTCATCATTAGTAAATACAGATATTTGTTTAGAACTAATATTCATTATTAGTCTCATAATTTCAAGGAGACTGAATATAGCAATCATGATATTAGTTTCCAACTATGAAACTGTTCTAAGTCCTTTCTATGCAAAATTGTTCCTGTTCATATTTAATTTAAATTTACAATTGCCAGTACAAAACCCTCCTCATCAAACAGGTATAAGTTAGAAATAATTAGGGCTGGCCCACAACCAAGAATTCTGAAAATGTTTGGGTTTGACATTTGTTTTCATTCCTCATTGGAATAAAAACTTGACCTTTTCAAAAAATTCCCACAAAAAAAGAGACACCCACCCCAGAATAGCTCAGTGGTCAGGGCAACTCACCAGGGCCTAATTTGCCTAATTTGAAGTAAGAACTTGAAGCTGTGTCTCCTACATCCCTGGTGAGTGCCCGGATCACTGGACTATTCTAGGATGGGTTTCTGTCTCTAGAAATTCCATCCTGAACCAGTGGCATAGCTAGGACTGGAAATCTGGGTGGGACCTGACTTTCAGGTGGGTGGGCAATGACAGGGAGTGGCAGGGAGAGGGAAGGGGAGCCTGCCTGGACCCCAGCGCTAGCCCTGCCCAGACCCACCCACACGAGGCACACCCCCCCCACCTGGGAAAACTCACCCCTCCCAGCCTGTAGATTCAGGGGGGCTCTGGTCCTGCCTGCTCTCTGGTTCAGATTTGTGTGGGCCTGGATGCTAAGTGGACTGGCTGCGGCCCACCCAGGCCCACCCATGGCTTGCACCTGTCCTGGACCTGTGGATAAATACAAATATGTTTCCGGCATGCTTAACTGCTCAGAATACCCCTCAGAATATTTATATCAATACATTTTCTGTTGAAATTAAAAGTTAAAACAGAAAAAGGAAAGGCATACAAGAGGAACCAGTGCATTTAATTGGAAGAGTTTTGCAATAAACTGATTTAAATATCGGCTTCAGCTTTTCTTATTTTTTTTTCCTATTTGTTAATTTGCAATATTACACCATTAAAACACATCAATAAGCAATGTAAAACAAAACTGATTTCAAAATATCACAATACAATTTAAATATAGAGTTCTGAGTTTCTTTTGAATATTTTAATTTATCATTTAGGTGAATCTACAACATTCATAATGATATGTTTTAGGGGCAATATATTATCTTTAAATAAACAGCTACTGTGACATTTTGTAAGTAAGATCTCATAGGGTCTGATCATGTGAAGTACTGCTGAGCACCTCCTATAAGGTGTTGACTGAGTGTCCTTAACTCTGTTGAAGTCAATGAGACTTTAGGGTGCACGGCACCTTGCAGGCTAGAACCTGAGATTACATAACTCAATGTAAGAATCAGGTTTTGTCTTGTTTTTGTTAGACATAATTTGATGTAAAAAAAAAGAGTGTAAGCACACCCCAGCATTTCACTTCTATCATTGATGTGTATAAAATCCTTGCCCTACACTTTTAAGGTGATGAAAAGGACAACTAGGTTGTGTCTAAATCAGGAGAGTTTGCTATGATGTCAAAGCCTTTGGCTAAACATAGATTGACTTAATTCTTTCAATAATGAACTTTGGTCCAGAGCATTTAACAACCACAAGAGGGAGAAACCCAATATAGAAGAGAAAATCTCCTCATTCAGGTTATCTTGACTCTGCTGCAGGCAAAACATAGAAATATTTTTTTAATCGAGATTCTCTGCAGCAGCCCTTTCCAAATGCCAGTATCCATCACCGATGACTGGATCAATAGCTCTGTTTTGGCCCCAGTCTCCTACGAGAGATGGCATGCCATCAGTGACAGACAAATATCACAGTTAAGCAAAGTATCCAGCCAGACCTAGTAACATTTTTATTGATTTTTGTTGTGCAAATAATGTCTTTTTGGGCTGAATAAATGGCTTTGAGCCAAACAGTCATTGTTTATGATTCCAAAATGCAATAAAGGGACAGGAAATATATTATAGCCAATGTCTCAAGGCACACAACATAATCATCCTTTGGTGGTGAAAAACTATCCAGCTGAAACCATGAGTGCATATTTATCCATGCTTAAAGGTACCTGTAGGACTTGCAAATCTTACACAAAATGTCCTGTTAGGAAACAGATGGTATTGCCCTTTAACCTATTGAATAACTACTAGAAAACCAAGCAAAAAATAAGCACTATATTTCTTCAATCAATACAAAGGAAACACTTTGTTATATTCCCTTCAAATGAAATATCAAACTTGCCAAAATAGCATTAGTGTACTTTGAAAAAGAACACATCAGAAAGAACCCTCCTTTTTTTTTCAAATGCTACAAAACTGTAAAATATTTTTGATACTTTTCACTACCTACAGTTCTATTTCAACAGTTTCTGACATAGGTTTTACATATTTTTAAGGTTTAAAATAAGTTAAAACTCAAATAGCTTATATTTCAAAAATAAAGTTTCTGTACTAATCACTATCAAGCCACTTAAGCTAATGATACAGTCTAAAATGTCTACATTTAAAATCTGTTTACCAAAGTTCATGCCTTTTCAATTTTAATGCATAGTACATCCAGAAAAAGTGGTGAGAAACCTCTAGAAGCTCAGCCAATGTACAGCTGGAATGTCCTGACATAAAATTCTGATTAATGCACATTCTCTTGCAACACTATTGCCAAGACATATGCACAGTCCATCAGGAATGAAGGTGTTCGGAAGCAAATATTTTAGAAATGCCAAATGAGCTGGTTTTAACAATTTTTAAATTAGACAAAAATAAACTGCATTAGCTAGTATTATTGCAAGGCTGAAAAAATATTTCCCCATTGTTGCACAGTCCTAAGTTTCTGTGGGAAATATCAATAATTCAAACACCTTTCAGAGAAATTCAGGAATATTTATCCTCACCCCAGAAGTGTCCATTCATCTGTAGGAATATGCTACAGTAATCATCTGACAGCTCAAATCCTGTCTCTTTCTTACATCTTTAAATTTCAGGCTTTTATTAACTCTCTGCTGACAGCACTGAACAGAATGTTTAAGATATTTGAAGCACAAAATAAGGGCTGTGTCTTAGAAATTACACTGGAAATCTAAAGGTCTGTTTTTGCAGCACCGTGAACATAAAATTCCAGAGAATAGAACAGAAGTTCACAGACAAGGACATGAATGAACAAGGACAGATAGTGTTATGTTAGGCAACAATTGGCCACAGCCTTATTAATAAAACAAAATAAGGTTCTGATCCTGTTCCCATTAAAGTCAATCAAAAAAAAATCTCATTAATGTCAAAAGGGGCAAATTGGACTTTAAATGCGTATGTTGTTTGCAGTCTTGTTGTAGATGTGTTGGTCCCAGGAGAGTAGAGAGACAAGGTGGGTGAGGTAATGTCTTTATCAGACCAATTTCTGTTGGTGAGAGAGACAAGCTTTTGAGCATACACAGCTTGTCTCTTTCACTAACAGAAGTTGGCCCACCTTGTATATGGTGTTGTGAGCTATGCAAAACGTTGCCCATAAATCTCCAAGCCACACAACTCATCTGGTTTCATTTCAAGTTTAGAACTTAGCCCCACTCCATCAAATGTTTGCTAATGTTCACAAAAAACCTGTGTGGACCTGGGCTCAATTGTGTGCAAATCCAGACCCAGACTGAAGGAAAGCTGGGATCAGTTGTTGTAGTTATTTATAACTTTTATAGCACTCAAAAATGTGGTAGGTGATTTAAACAGGTGTAATCAGAGGGATTTCTGTCCTGGAAAGATTACTGTCCACAGTCTGTAACAACACATGTGAAGAGTCCCATTGAGTTCAGGACTCCTTGTGGCATAAAGTTAGTCAATTTGGCAAATTGGGGCCAAAAAAAAAAAAAGATCACATACAGACAAAAGGAGACAGACCCGCCAGTGTCACTCATCTTGCATGACACTCATACATTTGGCAGCTCTGTCATGTCTGCCCACATAGCTAGGAACATTTCATAAGAGAGAAAGAGAGGGAGAGAGAGATACTAAATTCCCCATAATAATTCTGTAGCATAAGAGAAGGTGCACTGAGCTGCAAGCTAGGAGACTAGTTTCAAGTCTTCCACCGATTGGTGTTAATGTTTCTGGGCACTTCACAACCTAGAAAGGTCTTATTATTAAGCAAGGTCTTATATCTCTACCTTAGGGGGAGGCAACTAGCATTCACTCATTTCACAGCTATCTAACACAGGTCTGTAGTACAGCAGACAAAGTCTCAGTTATTTTGTCAGACTCCTTTTCATAGCAAATATGCTAACTTATGTCTACGGCTATGCTATCTCTGTGCATTACTCCAATCACTTCATTTCCCCAGAAACAGAACCCAGAAATCTGATGCCCAGTATTCTAGTGCCAACTCATAAAATAGTTGTGTAGTTCACGAGCAATGTGTATGTCATCGTCATGTCCCTGTTTATGGACTGCTTCTCATAAAGGATAAAAGTCTGCATTGGCTACCAGTTTTTCCTATGGGTCATGTGGAGGAAGTCTGTGCTGTGGATCAGAAAATCCTGGTTTCAAGCTTTGTTGATGATACATATAAGGTAAAAAGCATGTAATCATGTAATTAAAGACTATGTGCACAAGGAAGCCAAACTGAGGTTATATAGGTAAACTTAATTTTATCATTTCCTAACTTGTAAGTACTCAACTGAGCAACCTTATGTGTGTGTGTGTGCACGCACATGTGTGCACACATGTGTGTGATGCTACTATGTTAGAGTGGTTAGCCTTTTATTTTAAACTGGAAATTTTCACAGAATATTGAAATGTTCCTTTTTTGATGAAATTGTTAAATGTAAAATTTAGCCCTTTTTCTGTTTTTTTTAAATTATTTTTATTTGCTCTTCACATTTTTCCAGTGTTTGGTTTTTCAGTTTATCATCTTTATCCCTCCCTTAATCCCTGTTCCCCTTTTTGGAAAAAAAACAAGGAGGGAAAGGATCAGCCGGTGAAAGGGGGGAAAGGGCAGGGGAGAACAAAAGACTAAAAAAATGAAAGCTTGTGAAAATGAAATTTTCCTATAACAACTGCAAAAAGTTAAAAAAGAAACTCAGAAAAAGCAGACTGAAAAAGACTTTGAAATTTCCCCATTATTTTGATCAGCTCCAGTTAGCATTTGCTGGGAGGCTGAGTGCTTTATATTGCTAATGAGCTTCAGAGCCTTTCACCTGTAAATTGTCTCTTTGATTCCAGTCCATTCCAGCTGGGTATGAAATTTGGTGTCTCTTATATGAGCTCTCACATCAACACAAGACCATGCTTTGCACCAACTGGCAGACTCAGCAGATATCAAGAATTGCATGGGCTATGAGGACTGAACTGCCCAGAAGCTCTAGGGAGGACCCTCATTCCAAGTCAGGGCTGAGGCATTCTGTCAGGCAGAGTGTTTGGAAAGGTTGCCCTGCTGCTGCTCTGTAGATAAAGAGAGCACTCCATTCACCAGGACTTCTAAACCAATTATTTCATGAGCACTAAATCTACATGTTTTTTAAACTTAAGTTTATGCAAACCAGCTCATAAAAAATGTATAATATGTCACCAGTGCATCTCAAGGGGAAGGGAAGAGATGTAATCTATGATTTGTTTATTTATTAAAGGTGAGCCAGGATCCAGACTTAAAGGAATCTGGGCCTGTTTATTGTACTGCCGTGAATTCATTCACATTTATTAATTTTAAAGGGTTTCAATGCAAATTGAGGTGAGAATCAGAAGTTTTGACTGAATTTCACTTTCAGATTTTGGGTTCCTTTGAACCAGAAGCTTGAAATAAAACCTGGAGAGTATTAACTCACACAGACAGAAATCAAAGAAAATCTCTGATGAAATCCTGTCCATGTGAAAGTAAGTGAAAGTAAATGTCCATATTTAATACCGTTCTATGTTAGCAGTTCTTGCAACACCAGGTCCATAACCAATCATTCTCTACTTGAATGAGCATGACTGTGTAAAACCCAAAATGGGCTATAAGATCTGTTAGTGCTCCCCTTGCATACCTCAGGAACATGTGTATGTATGACTGATGCAAACTTCAAACTCTGGCTATTCCAACCCAGAGCACAGCTTCAAGAGGATAGAAAAACACACTGTAACTGTATATGATGTAGAATGTTCCTGAAAGGACTAGTCCACCTGGATGTTATGAATTGTGAAGTGAAGATACTAAAATTAATATTGTTAGAGCATGAAATCACCTTTACTGATGGAGCAAAAAATTATGAAATGGAAATAGTTTGTTCATAAACCTTTAACTGCACCTACTACTTTTCCCCTAAGTGCAAACAACAGTGCTGTTTTCTCTTTAGATAAAGTCCCCTTCCCTCAACTGCCCTCACTTCAAACAGGTGGAGGCTAAAGGAACAGCAGTGTTTATACAACAAGATAAAGCCTGAAAGGCTTTGTTGGCTTCCTTTTAAAGGCAATGACAGCTGTGTAAACCCCAATCACAGAGCTTCAATGGCATCACCATTATTAGAGTAATAAGAATAAAGGTGAGTCAGTAACCCTTATATTTAAGGTTGTTTTACTGTTTTCATTCCTACCCCCTTTCTGGTGGCTCATAACTTTTTGATGCTTTTACTTTGGGGGCTGACATTTTCCACACACAGTCTCCACCTGCAGGTGAATTATTGTGAATGTTCTATGGGAAGTTTGAGCTCTTGTTCATTAAAGTTTTGCATCAGCCCCTGTGAATCTTGTAAGGTATGAAGGGTCTGGGGAAAACTCAGGTACATTTTAAGTGCACAGGAGAAAGCCCACTGTGATGCACCTAAGGGTATGCCTACACTGTGTTTTAAAACTTGAAGCAATGAGTCTCAGAGCCCAGGTCTACAGACTCAGGTTCATGGGGCTCAGGCTGTGGCACTAAAAAGAATTGTACAGACATTTGGGCTCGGGCTGGCACTCAGGCGCTCAAGTTCAGGGAGGGATGAGTATTTCAGAGCCTGAGCTTCAGCCTAAGCCCAAATATCTACACAGCTGTTTTTAGTGCCATACCACAAGTGAAATTGCTGGTGGCCAGTGGTGGCCAGTGATGCTTGTGGCTGGGCTCCTCCTTAGTGTGTCCCATTTCCTCCAGGAAGCATGTAAGCAGCGAGGGGCATGCAGCCAGCTCCCAGCCCACAAGAGTGGGATGCAATCTGGGCACTAGATGGAAAGTGGTGCAGGGACCTGTGACTCCTCCCTGCCCAGCACATATTCTCCTGTCAGTAGAGGGAATTTGTGGGAAGCTCCCACCATTTTTTTTTCTTGTCAAGACTCTTACATTTCCTTCATCAGAGTATATTCTTATACTTGTGAGTAGATTAAAAGACAAGTCACATGGTTAAGTTGGGATTGTTATCCCTTTGCACTTTCCTTCAAAACAGATGTTTTATTTTGTTTGACTTTAGAGGCAGGGCCAAGTGTCTAAAAGGTGACATCTCTTGGTGCGTTAGTGAAATTGTTCATCCTGTTAAAATCTAACTTTTGTGTGTTTCGTGCAGACAAAATAGAACATTTGCAGCTATCGGTTACAGACTAATTTTTAAAACAATACATGAAAATGACATTAAGGGTCTAATTCACTGACATAAGCCACTAGCTTTTTTTCTTTCTTATCTCTTGTGGTTGTGTGTTAGTGATGGTGATATAGTATTTAGGCCTGCTTATTATTATTATTATAGAATTTTGGGTTTTGTTTGCCTGTTTGACTATTGATATTCTTATATCCTTACTAACATGTGTGAAGAAAGAAAAAAGACACTGTGTGTTGCATCTGCCCACAGCCAGATGAGATTTATAGCACAACGAGAAAAGATAAGGAATAGAGTTAAAGTGTTACTGGGTATGGTGGGAGTTTAATGTACAAGCATACACTTGAAGGCTGCCCGACTCCTCTCCCAAATCAAGGTCAAGCAACCAGTCTGGAGGGGCTAGAGGGATGGGAGGAGTGAGGTCTAAGAAACACTAAAAGCCAAAGAAACGGCGACCCTGTCAAAGCACAGCCTCACTTCCTACCCCTCCCAAAGCCCCCAAGCCCCTCCAAAACAGAATATAACCATAAATTATAAGGGGTGGCACCAGGTGCATGCACTACTGTATAATTAAGCCTGCTAAGAAAGAGGAGGTGGGAAGGAAAAGCTTTACTGGTGAACAGAGCTGTGGATTATGCTTGCATGGTAACCCCAATAAAAATTTCATTGGACTCTTTACTTTGGACTCAGGCCTTCTGGTTTCTGTCTGTGTGTGAGGGGAAGTCCTGACATTGCACTGATGTGTTTTAGTGCTTTGAGTAAAGCTACTGGCCTTAGGCCTTAGGTCCTAGTCAAGATAATAATAATACTAGTTACCCTTACTTCGAGGACAATGTGGACAATCACAGTTTGTCCTAATGGGTCTTTGCATGGCTCCATAGGCCAATTCAGAAAAAAAAAAAAAACACATTTACTGCACTGCCCACAGAATGCATTTGCCTGGCTGTGTTGATTGAGCAGTGCATTGTTTCCATACCTCATGCTGTGCTTCCAGCTGCACAGTGCAGCTCTTCTCAAAGTCCTGGACATCCACCCTTACGGCATGGCATAATGCAATGCAGTCAGTCACCGGTTGTTCGAAGATCCAGTCAGAAATATTTGTGTTGTGCAGATTTTGTTTCAGAGGATCTTTGAGAGAAGTTTCATGTGCCTTCCACTCTTACAGTTGTCAGAGCTTAATTAAGAACATACAATTTGTTCTGATACACAAGTTCAAGCATATGAATTATATCTCCAGTCAATCTTACTTGGGCATAAATCAAATGAGCCATGCTGAACACTTGGTCCTGGCATTTGATGCCCACCATAGGTATTGCAAATGGAAACAGTATACAGTGCTGGCTTTCTTAATTCATGCATGCACTTTGTGATCGATTGTCCCTTTATTGTTTAACATGCTGCTGAGATAAGTAAATTGTTTAACGGCTTGGAGTATGGTACTTTTCAACCTTATTGATGGATCTTGGTAAGCTTGTTAGGAACTGGCTAGTAGATAGCCTCATAGTTTTCATTCACCTGATGGTAAAGTGATGTGTAATATCTTGTAGTGCTGCTTCACAGTATGCCACCAAGGCACAATCATTGGTGTAGAGCAGTTTCTGGATGAAAGCTTTGATCACCTTGGTATTGAGAGGGATTAAAAATTGTGCCAGTATGAAAGCGTATAAAGACACCATTTAAAGAACCATGTAGTGTGTCCTCTAGCATCACAGCACAGAATAGACCCGAAGGGCTAGAAGTGAGTTCAACTTTCTTCATGCCATTTATGATTGGAAATGGGTTTGTTAAAAGACCATCAACACTAACTCTTCCAACTATGCCTTTGTGGAATTGCCGAATGGTGTCAATAAATTTGTCTGGACATCCCATATTTAGTGAGCAATTTTCAGAGGATGGTGCAGTTGACCATATTGAAAGCTTTGCTTAGATTGATAAACGTGATGTACAAAAGTTGATGCTGTTTGCAACATTTTTCCTGTAATTATCAGATGATGAAAATCAT
This sequence comes from Chrysemys picta bellii, assembly GCF_011386835.1. Lineage (NCBI taxonomy): Eukaryota > Metazoa > Chordata > Testudines > Emydidae > Chrysemys > Chrysemys picta. The sequence goes on from NC_088792.1 coordinate 124,557,277, forward strand.
CTCGACAGTGCTCCACTGAGAATTTAAATCTCACTGTGGCTCAGATAGAACATTATCAATAATTTGGGACAGGAGCTGGTTCAAAAGGATCCATGCAAGAATCTTACCTGTCACAGAAAACAAGGACATGCCATGATAATTACCACAATCACTTTTTGAATCTTTGCACTTATAGATATATTGGCATCTTTCAGATGTTGCAGTATGATTTCTTGAAGCCAGACATGTGAGAAGAATTCAAAAAGCTTGCCAATGAGAAGGTTTCCTCCATGTTTGAAAACTTCAGCTGAAATGGCATCAGGACCAGGAGATTTGCTATTTTTTATTGCTTGGACAGCCTTCAAGCCTCAGCTCTGTGGGTGGATCAGCAACTGTGTTAGATGTAGACAGTTTGCAGATGTTATCCAGTGACTCATCAGAGACATTAGATAGATGCTTAAGTAATTCACTAAAGTGTTTATGCCACCATTGGTGGATGACATTGCAATCCATGATGAAAAATTCACCATCAGTACTTGTTAACAGTGTAAAGGCAGATTGGGTAGAGCTGTATACAGCTTTGACTGGAACACATAAGCCTTTGGAGTCCTTCACCAAGGACCTGTAGTTCATCTGCTTTGCAATCAAACCACATATTTTCATCTGGCAGAGTTTGAATTGGAGTGTTCTGCAAGCTACTCTTTATCTGGCCCTTTTTTGACTCAGAGAACAGGTCAGCTAAGAGCATGTCATGCACTTGCTGCTTGGCATCAAGAAGACTTGCTATTTCAGGATCATTATCATTGAACCAGCCTGCATTATGGTGTTTTGTATCTCTAACACAATTCACAACAGTATTATAGATTGTAATATGTCATCACTTGATCATTGGAAGAGTTTCCAAAATGATAGTTAGCTGTGTTCAGAATTGTTCAGCGATTGATGGATCTTTCAGCTGGGCAAACTTTAGATGTTTAACTGACTGTTTTTATGTATTTTTTGCTGAATAAAAATGGAAATCTTTGATCAAACAAGTCAAGCAAACAGCTCTGCATAATACCAGGGTTATGAACACATCTTGTAGATCCCGCTGTCAGACCAACAAATAGTCAATCAGATGCCAGTGATGTGAATGAACCTGCATCCAGGTTCTTTTGTATTTGTCAGAGAACCAGAAGAGAGTATTTGTGATAACTAATTGGTGCTCGATTCACGTCATCAGCAAAAGTAAGCCATTACTGTTCATCTTGCCAATGCCTTGTTTGAAAAGTACGCCACACTACATAAAATCATCAAGATACAGTGAAGTGATTTAAGAGTGAAGTTATAGTTTTAGTTCAGAATTGATTCACTGGCAATCCCTCAATTCAAGAATGATTTTTACAGTGGATTTACATATGGGTCCTGAGATGACTGAGGCATCCTATCCTGGAACCACAAATCCACCCGCAGTAGGTACAGACATTTTGTGGCAGGCCAGTGGCCTGCTGGGAGAAAGATACTCCTTTTTCCTTCCTTCCCTCTCTCTTTTCAGCTTCATGGGTGAGGCGTTCCTCCACTGCCTGATGGAGGATATGGTGCCATTAGGGTCAGTTGGTGGCTTGCTCTTCTCAGCTTGTGATGTCCACATCAGTTTTCTTAAAATACACTTTCAGTGAGTCTTTGTACGGTTTCCTCTGACCACCATGGAATCTCTGACCATGGGTGAGCTGAGAGTAGAGGATTTGTTTTGGGAGATGAGAGTCTGGCATCCGCACACAATGTCCAGCCCAGCAAAGTTGGTGCATGAGGATCATTGCTTCAATGCCGGTGACATTGGCTTCAGCGAGGATGCTGGCGTTAGTGCAGTGATCTTGCCACTTGATGTGAAGGATCTTCCGGAGGCATTGTTGGTGATACCTCTCCAAACTCTTGAGGTGCTGTCGATAGGTCATCCAGACTTTGCATCCATAGAGGAGTGTTGGAACAACAATTGTCTTATAGACCTGGATCTTGGTGTCCTGCTGTAGGTGACAGTCCATGAAAACGCATTGGAGCAATTTTACAAAGGAAGCACTTGCACACTGGATCCTGTGTTGGATCTCACTGAATTTAGCTCAGAATTCTGTAAAACTAAATTCATACTCAAATAACTGAATAGTATCGCAATTGAACATATTCCTTCCATATCTAGAATCCCCTCACTTTGTGCTTCTCTTTTAAAAGTTGCAAAATCTGAAGCAGAGTAGATATTTTCTCCACATATAACTCAAACCTATTTAGAAAAAGAATATTAAAATATGTCCTTCATACTAGCTTTTACAACTTACAGCTATAACTCTGCATACATATCCTGCTTCTTCTTCTTCTTCTTCTTCTTTTTTGGTATATTACCCCACACGGATTATGGGAGGCATATTTCCCCTTGTGTGTGTTAACACAAGTCAATCCTATGAGAATTTGATCTTCATTAGTATTGGCATTCAACTGCCAGAATTAAGGTGGCCCACCTCTATTTATGTGGACTCAGTGTTGAGGAGTCCTTAAACTCCTCAAATTCTGTTCTGGCATTCTTGGACATAATTTCACCAGCATTGTGTTGAAAAGAGAACACATTTTTTTAAATCTTCCTTGAATAATACTCCTCCCCCCCCCTTTTTTTTTCAAGTATAGAGAGAGGGGAATGATATGATCCTGCAACCTTATTCGTACAAGAAGTTCCACTGAAGTTCTTCCATCCAGACAGAAGGAAAGGAAACAGAATTGCTCCCATGAGTAAAAATTGCAAGATTGTTCCATAAAATTGTATTGCACTGCTGGGGTGTTTGATATTAACTAGCACAGATTCTCTCTCATTTACAAAAGGGACTTATATTGTCGGCATGTGTATTCAGATAGGCTTTATTAGCAAATTAAGTACCATCACAAATCCCCTTAAATTAATTTGAAACTGTTGGCCAATATGGCCCCAAATGAAAATACAACAACAACCAAAAAACATCACATTACATCTTTTAACCAGCAAGGTAATACAGAAACGAACCAGGTGGCATCACTAACACTGAATCACCAGGCTCCAGCTCTCCCTCTGACCTTAAGAGTCTTCCAGATTGCCCCAAATGGTCCCCCACTCTCCTTTCCTGTCCTCAGGAGATTGCAGGATACACTCCCATCTACAGTCTTTGAGGGACCCACCAAACCCAAAGACAGACAGAGAGAACATGCTGGGATCTTCAGAGGAAGGGACACAGCCAGGACTGGCCTTAGGGAAAATAGCAACCCGGGCAAACTTGTATTTTGGTGCCTCTGGCCCCAGCTGCCTTCCCAGGCTCCCCATCCCACCCCCGTCACAACACCTCCCGCTGCCTCTCCCCCCGCCCATTGCTACAAACTCCCTTCCATGACCTTGCACTCCAAGCCCACCCTGCTTCTTGCCTCTTAACCACAGCACCCCACTGACCATATCACCCAAGCATAGGGCCGGTCTTGCCCTGCAGTGACTCACATCTGGATGCCATGGTGATGGTCATAATAGGAAACACCACAGCAGTCACTTGGACTCCCTCCAGCCAGTGCATTTGAGCAGAACAGGCAAGATGATGTAGTAGGTAATCTTCCGCACTTTGACACAGTGAGCGGGCTCTGGGGCAGAGTCGTATCTCTCCTTCACCACCCAACTTCTCCCCCTCAGCATGGCATCCAGCTCCTCTGCTAGAGCCCCAGAGGGTCGGCAGCCCAAGGGGAGGCGCAGGGACAGGAGGGCACCAGATGGCCGTGGTGGCAGAGGAGCATGGTGACCTGAGAGCCCCAGAAAGGGGGGAGGGAACCAGAGGTGTATAGATAAAATCACATTGGTGTGGGGATACTGGGGTGGGGGGAAGTGACATGGGGACTCCAGAAGGGCAGATCTCGCCCCACCCCAATACTGAGCATTCCTGCCCCTCCCCAGTCCCAGGGAAGGTGGATTATTGGGGGAAGGGGAGGTTAAAATGCTCCAGTGCACTGAAGGTAGCTAAGGTGGGTGGTGATGGTGGAAGGTTGGCTCCCGATATATCCCTCACCCCTTGCATAACATGTCCCTTTGAGTAACAAAATGGGGAGCCCCTGAGAGCTGGGAAGCATGGGGAACTGTGGATCAGAGTGTGGCATGCAGGAGGGGGACCTCAAAGACGTGAGGGACACCCTGAGAACTGGGGAGAATGGGGGAGTCCTGAGAACTGAGAGGCTGGGACCTGTGGGCAGAGGGAGGGGCCTCCTGGAAGCTGTGTGGACATAGAGGGGGGCTGAGAGCTGTGGGCTCAGGGAGGGGTCCCCCAGGCTCTGGGGGCACAGGGAGGGGCCCCTGGGAGCTGGTTGAGCTTGGACCTAGAGGCACAGGGAGGCAAGGACCCTGGAAGCTGGGGAGGCTAGAAGCTGGGGGCACAGGGAGGGGTCCCCCGAGAGGGGTGGGGTTGGAGCTGGGGACACAGGGTCAGGACCCTCTAAGAGTTACTGGTCTCTTTGCCCAGCAGTTTTAGTTCCCAGTCTCTTCCCTTCCCCTCCCAACCTGGAAGAGGCTGGCAATTTCCTGCTCCCATTGGCTGACCAATACACCACACTCACCTTCCATTGGGTGGCATGGCTTTCATTCAGGTCACCCATCGAAAGAGGAACAGCAGGGCTGGGACAGTCTTGGGGGAGGAGCCAGGCTTGCAGTCGTAGAGTGTGGAGACAGGACTTGGAGTTGGGTTGGGAACCCACATGGGGCAGTGAGCAGGGGGCATCCACTCAGGAGCAGGGAACTGATGCTCCTGCCATGTCAAGCTGCACCCCACAAGCAGCGAGGCAAAGCCCGAGCCTCAGGCCTCTGCACCACAGCACCGCCTGGCTACAGCGCCTTGGACGGGCACCCATATTGTCCTGCCCCCATGCCGACCCTGGACACAGCCTCCCCTGATCTGGAAAGCCCCATGCCCCAGCTGCTGTCCTGCCAGCCTGAGGGTAGCCTGAGGTGGCTTGACCCAGTAGGGGGTGGGGTTCCCCATCCATGTGATGAGGAAACATCGTATCACCAGCAAATCTCTCCTACTGATTGGCAGTACTGGCCCCGCAGAACTCAGTCTGCCTTTGGCCAAAGCACGTAATAGTCTAGTCTCCTGTGGGCTGTGATAATTTGGTTGAATTCTGGTTGAGTTTAGTGTGAGGGTGCTGGGTGGTGTTGGTGGTCCGTTAGTGGTAAATCTAGATGATCTGGCGGTCCCTTTCTGTCTGTAAACTCTATGCTTCTATGACTGCTTTTAAACGCTACCTCCTGTCATCTACCGGGGGAAACTGACTGGCATAGATATTACAGAATATGCTCTTTGGCAGTAGGTATTCAGGAATAGCTCTCTATGTGGATACTCTATTCTGGAATAACAGTCACTTTATTCTGTAATAATTACGCCACTCTTCTTGATTGTGATGCTGATCTCATGCTGTCTTTGAAAATGAATCCTCACAGAGCTTTAGTTTTTGTTTCTGCCCTCATAATGGAAAAAGTTCATAGAATCATAGAATCATAGAATATCAGAGTTGGAAGAGACCTCAAGAGGTCATCTAGTCCAACCCCCTGCTCAAAGCAGGACCAATTCCCAGCTAAATCATCCCAGCCAGGGCTTTGTCAAGCCGGGCCTTAAAAACCTCCAAGGAAGGAGACTCCACCACCTCCCTAGGTAACGCATTCCAGTTTATTCTCTTTAGAAGAAACCTGAGCATGTTCTTCCCTTTCTGTGAGACTCTGCAGGAGGTATTCATCCTGAAAAAATCTCTCTGTGATCTATATTATCATAAGAGCAAATAGTTCAGGGGTGGGCAAACTTTTTGGCCCAGGGGCCACATCTGGATATGGAAATTGTATGGCAGGCCATGAAGGCTCACAAAATTGGTGGTTGGAGTGCAGGAGGGTGTGAGGGCTCTGGATAGGGGTGCGGGCTCTGGTGTGGGGCTGGGGATGAGGAGTTGGGGGTGCAGGAGGGTGCTCCGGACTGGGACCGAGGGGTTCGAAGGACGGGAGGGGGATCAGGGCTGGGGCAGGGGGTTGGGGCATGGGAGGCAGGCAGGCTCCTGGCGGCGCTTACCTCAAGCAGCTCCCAAAAACAGCGGCATGTCCCCCCTCTGGCTCCTATGTGGAGGCTCAGCCAGGCGACCCTGCACGCTGCCCTGTGCACAGGCACCGCCCCTGCAGCTCCCATTGGCTGCAATTCCCAGCCAATGGGAGCTGTGGGGGTCGCGCGTGGGGTGGGGGCAGCATACCCCCGCAGCTCCCTGCACGTCCCCACTCCTGCTGCTTCCGGGAGCCATGAGGAGTGAGGCAAGACTCTGACCCCGCTCCCCAGCTGGAGTGCCGGACCAGGGAAGCCCCCGACTCTGCTTCCAGGCAGGAGATTGAGGGCCGGATTAAAATGTCTGGAGGACTGGATGTGGCCCCTGGGCCGTAGTTTACCCACCGCTGAAATAGTTAATTGGTTCTCACACAGGTTAGTGGGGCTTCATCGGAATCTGCTGGTCTCCTCTCTCATATTCTTTCTTTTCTGTGTCATTATCTTCTTCCTTTTCATGTTCCTGTCTTATATTTCATCTATTTCATTTTATATAGCTAAATTTCAAACACATTGATAAAATGTTAATTGAAAATTGTTACCATACACTGCAGTAAAATGATATTCACTTTTTTATTTGCTTTCTGATTTCTTTTCCTAACTGATGACAAACACTTTGCAGCAAATTGAAACTTAAAATATTTTCTGGTAGTTTTTCCTCCACTTTGTTCATAGTGTATCTAGTGTAGCTTATTTGTACAGGCTTTGTACATTTTTCTGTTTCTATCAATGTCTATGATTATGGGGGAAAAGTATTGGGAAAAAGAAGATGAGACCTGTCAAGAGAAAAAACAAGCTTTTAGTTCAAGAAAACTGAATTTGTACATAACACTAATTTTGCAGCAGACTGTCATCTTTATGAAAGTAATCCCACAGCCATTATTACCTTGATAACATTGATTTATGCTATCCATTTGATTCTGGTCCTGTAAATAAGAACTTCAAGGTTGTTGGTCTAAAGATCAACAAACTTTTTCTGAAACTGTAGATCAGCATTATACATATGATCATACTATGTAACCTATTTGACTATATAACTTTTTAAAAGTTTCTGCAAGCCTTAACTCTGTACTGAAAAATTCTCACATCCCGTGTTTTGATAAATACCAATTCTGTTACATTTTACATGGAATAAATTGCTGAGGGATGTTCTGGAATCTCCATCATTGGAGATTTTTAAGAGCAGGTTAGACAAACACCTGTCAGGGATGATCTAAATAATACTTAGTCCTTCCATGAGTGCAGGGGACTAGACTAGATGACCTCTCAAGGTCCCTTCCAGTCCTAAGATTCTATGATTCTATGATTTAAATGAAGAGGTCCATTATCTAATGCGAGAAGATAGCTTCTTCAGACAGTTCACCAATGCACTCAAGTACAACACTATTGAAATCTTTAGTCAGCTGTCATTTTTTATTTTTGTTTTTTTAAAATGATGGCATAGAAGAAACAGTATTATACAGAATGGGAGTGTCATGTATTACATAATAAACCAAAACACAGGAAAAGTTATGAAATATATAGAAATGTAACAAAGTGCTAATAATCCATTCACTGTGACATCATATGTTTTGTTTCCATACACAAACCAATACTCCGTATGCTGTACAAAGAAGCATAGTCATTCCCATAGACAAATAAATAAATAAATGAGGGGGAAGGAAGAGACAGTGGCAAACTTAAAATGAGAGCTAAATTTAGTAACCAATCAAGGTATGAATTTCTTACGTCCTCCAGTATGCTTCCACTTCAGTGATGTTGAGTTCTCTGCTAGCAGTTGCAACAAGGAAGGGCTGTCCTTCCCTGGGCACCCTTTCTTGAAAATAAGATAACATCTGAAATCTTTCATTTGGTTAAAAATTCTCCCATCTCTGATCCCTCCTGAGTGATTTTAATCTCACTTCTGCACCAGAAACTTTATGTACTGCTATACAGTAAAGTTTATTTGCATTAGTTTAATACATTCTCCATTTAGTCTTAAGTAGAAAAAATAAAATATCACCAATGTGACTAACCTCAAAATGGTGGTTCTTTGTACTTGATTATCAATCACTCTCCTTGGAAACTAACTAAGACACAAACATCTATTTTTACTGCCAAATCACTCCTTCAGCTTAAGGATTCTATTTCTGACATCAATAAAAGATTAATTAACCTGGAGACTTTTGCTTGCTGGAAATCATGGTTTTCAGGATTGATATTTCAAGTGCATTTCTTATAGATGTTTCTTGTGTGTTCAAAAACTATGGATTTTTTTTTTTTTGGCTTTGGAAAGTTTTCAGTAATCTTGCACAGTTATGTTAATGAGACAAATAATTAAACCTAAAAATATGGGTCCCCCTCTGCTGGCAGTTCTGAGCTGTGGGAGTCCCTCCCTGCCTTCCACAGCAGCCGGGAGCTGTAGGGGTTCCTCCTCCTGCCAGCGGCCGCCAGGAGCTCTGGGGTTCTCCCCTACTGCCTGGGGTGGCCAGGGGTGGCGGGAGTTCCCCTGCTGCCCACAGCGGCCAGGAGCTGCAGGGGGCTCCTGTCGCCTGGGGCAGCAGGGTTAACCCACAGCTCCCTACATCGGCAGGGTTCAGGGGACCCTGAAGCTCCTAACTGGCAGTGGCTTAAGTCAGGGAAGTCTTTGGAAGTCATGGATTCAGTGACCTCCGTGACTAAATGACAGCCTTAATTATACATGTCTAAAGATTTTCCCAAAGTTTTCCACAGGTTGTTAATGATTATATGTGGTAGATCGTAAAGAGGTTTTTCTGGTGGTTCAAATCTTGTGACTATGAAGGCCAAAGATCTTTTCAAAATGGTTTGGTGTGCAGCCTTTGCTGGTATCATGAAGGAACACAACACTATGAAACATGTTAACATAAGACTTTTTGGAACATACAACAGCATATAAAGGTATTTTATAGATACTCTGTACATTTCGATGAAGATGCTTTTTAGATGTACTATGCACTTCTAATACCAAGTATAACAAATTTGGTAATATGCCAGAACATTTTACCAGTACCCTCTCATTCTTGATTTTATTTATGTAGGACAGCAGAAAATATCATTTTTCAGGAACAGGAGAAGTCTGTAGCACTGAGAGAAAAAAATCACTTTACAAAACTATTGCAAAGATATTGTCATAGTAACCTATTCCTCCTGGACTGTGATTATAGGAATTGGGGAGTGAGCAAAACAGTAGTGAGGATTTTTCTGGGTTATCTAGTTTGAAAGAATCATGTTCAAACCCTGAAAAGATAAAAGAGATACTATACAGAATATAAGCTGGACTGTTAAACATTTCCATATGACAAACTTCTCTCATGAGATCTGACCTGTCTGTAGATTCCCCAGTTTACAGATCTAAAGGAACCAGACCCACCAGTGCCTGCTCTAAAGAGAAGAAGCTGCATCTGACTAGCTTTTGAAAACTACTTTAAAATTCTCTCCAGAAAATGCCTCAATAAAAAAAGGGAAGACATATCCATAAAACATTCAAAAGAAAATCCCATAAATCAGGATGTTTAGAAAGTAACTGTCACAAAAATATCTTAAAGATGATAACCCATGTATACCTTTGTGGGAGAAGTTGCTGATCTCTGTAGATGACATTTCCCCCCCCCCCGAAGATTATTGGTAAAATTATATTCTTAAACATGAATCCTGAAGATGTTTATGCACATTCTTAACTCTAAGAATATGGGTAGTTCCATAGACTATAATGGAACTATTTGCAGGCTTTAAGTTAAACACAGGTAGAAGTGTTCGCAGGATTAAGACCTTTATTTCTAAATCATCTAATGGCCAACTATGCATGCACTGGAATAACCACTGACAAAATGCTCTGTAAATGGCATTTCATAAAAAAACTAATTTTAACAATTTTTAATGAAAAAAATTAAAGTATTTTAGGAGAAGAGAATTCTTTCAGGACTGTAAATCATTATCTATATATGAACCTACTCATAGATCAAGTAAGATTTTTTCCCCTCTGTTTGCCTTTATCTTTTTTTTTTTAAATGATACTACTCACATGAACATTTTCCTCTGAAGGACCTTTTTCCTTTTTTGGACCCTGATCCTGCAAGCTTGTATCTAGAAAGGGCTCAGTCATTAAGACTGAAGTGCTCTTTCCCATCTAGAGATATTGCCTTGTGCTAAGGGCTGAGGTACATCGACAAAGTAGTATGAGTTAATTTGCAATACCCCAACCAGTGCTGTATGAATTTGTAGGTATAGGGATATATTAAATGTTGAGAACCCTCAATTCATAACCACTCCTGCCGGGGGGGGGGGGGGGGGGGGGAACAGAAGATATCCAAACAAAAACAAGTGGTGCATTGGCACTTTGTTTATTGAGGACACCTGGACATCCAGGATGCTACTGACAGAGCTTTTATTAATTATTATTAATAACAATAATAAATAATTACTGTAGGGCCTAAGAGCACTAGTTATGGACCAGAGCCCTATTCTGCTAAGTGCTGGACAGACACAGAACAAAAATATAGTCCCTGGCCCATACAGTTATAATTAAATATAAGACAAGAAACAACAGAGGCATACAGACAGACAAGGAAATACAGGGAAACAATGAAACAATAATCGTCAGCATAATAGGCTGTGGTCACATGTAGTAGTTGCCCACCTAGTAGCTGAGAATGGAAAACACCAGGCGCAGTTAACACAGCCTCTAGGTGATGGATCTATCTCAGCTGCTTTGAGAACAAAAAGTGCTTGAGTGAACAGAAAGGCATTGAGATTCAAAGATAATAGTTATTGACAGCTGTTCAATAAGAGGCAAAATAATCCTCTCATCTGTTGGAGTGTTTGGGTCATCAACCTTGACCTTTGTCTTCAATGTCTCCATTTGTGTTCTATTAATTAGCTGTATTTGTTTGGAGTGATTATTTTTGGTTCCTATTATATTTTATGTGTATTTGATTTTAAAATAAACAGAAGACATAACAGTCTCCTCTACAGTCAGTGAATACTGATCCTTGACATATCACAAGAGCATGACCTTTTGCAGCTTCCTGACCATGTGCTGGGTCATGAAATAAAAAATAATTTCTTATCAGTACTCCAGTATGACATAGCCTTATTCCATTCTCTCTCCTCTTTGGGATTTTTCTTCTTCTCTTTTCCCTCAGTAGGCAGTATTATGAGAAAAGAAAGATCTAGAATCAGAAAGATACCAGTAATCAATAATTTCAGGAGAGGAGGCAAAAGATACTGAAGGGTTGGTGGTGGAGTCTTCCCTCATTTATCCTCTGTTTATCACGATTCTTTGCTTCCTGGTGAATGGCTGATTGTCTGAAATCCTCCACAGGATGAGACAAGAGGACAAAAAAGAAGTCCAAATTACCTTTTTTTTTAAATAATCATTCCATATCATTTGAAACTCTTCCTTTATTTTTGCTGTGTTGTTGAGCTGTTTGTCCCACACTTGAATAGTTGCAATTTTGGTAGATAAGTCTAAGAAGCCCAGAGAATAATAAAAAATCATGAGGGATCTCTTTCAAACCAGTGATTGTTTACCACGAAGATTAGTGAAGTTAAAAAAAAAAACTTTATTAAGAACAAGTTAAACTACTAAAGGACAAACTACTGAATATTTGTCCATCTCCACTGGATTATGATTGGTTATTCATGCTTCATCATGCTATCATTTCTTCCTCCTCCCCCAGTCACTCCTTTTACTGTGAACAAGTTAGCTATTTAACCACTCCCTTTTAATTCTTTTCACACTCATCTTCTTGCCTGTTCCTTGTGCTTGGAAAGTCTTCCATTTGTTGTGTATCCTTCCATCATCCTCTTTTCCATCCTCATCCTCTTAGTCCCTGCTTAAAGCACCCTTCTTCCATGAGGCCTTTCAAATGGCAATACTCCAAAGTAAGAAGTTGAAATTACAAAAAATCATAAGAAAAAATAAAACAAAACATAATTAACAAGCTATAAGCAAAATGTGTATCATCTGCATTCCACGAGGAAAACTGTGCTGTCTCAAGGGCAGGAGTAGCTGAGAAAAGCTGAGCAACTTTTCTTCTTGACCTGGGTCATGAGTATGAGAACAATTGGTGGCAAAAAAGGTTGATTTACTTCTATTTAGCTGCCTCAAGGTTCTGAGTGATTCGATGGTTGTTTAAAATAAAGAAATAATAACTTTTGATTTAAGATGACTTTTCCAATTTTTATAAAGTTTATTTATCACACCCTACCCATTAATAACCAAAATAAATTCACAAAATGCTTAATCAAATAGCTACCCAAAGCTTCATATTATCTTCCTTATCTATCAATAAAATAATCACAAAACAAATTCAAATTATTGCAGTAAAATCAAACAGACAATCCTTATACAAATAAATAAATAATCCTTATCTGAATAAGGAGGTGAAACTCTTGTTGACTTCAATGTGAGACAAGTTAAGTCAATGCTGAGCACTTCTGAAAATTCCACCCTAAACTTCTGATACACAAAATATATTGGTGTGTGATCTCTTAAGATAGCATAACATTTACTCAGCTTAAAGGTTGGAATTTTTCCATTGGTAATGTTTCCATGTGGATTCAGTAACTATCCTAAAGAAACTCAGAGAGGTGGGACCTACCTTGTCTCTCTAATATCCTGGCACCAACATGGCTGCAACTACACTACATAAAGAAACTCACACATTCACTTCTCATTATCAGGTAACTGTTTCTTAAAGTGTAATATTGTTAATCAGCCAGGACTTCACCCCAACTGTTAAAGAGAAACTGTTTTGATATTTCTGATCAGATGGTTCTTTGTGAACTTTTCAGCTCTCATTGTCTTTCAGATCCTCAGGAAAGCTGGCACTGAACATGGAGAATCAGCCAACAGTGCTCTTTCAGCCCAGCTTGATGCCAGTAGGTTACTAGTGGTAGGAGACCATCCATGTGCTTGTCTATGACAAGTCTTTAGGTGCAGGTGACACCCATCCCCAAAGTGATCAGTCGTGGAGTTCTGGACACTCAGTTTTCTCTCCATGTGTCACTTGCCTCCGAAGCAAAGTTCTCATCTTTGCCAATGATTTCTAACTTGTCTGTGAGTCTATTGACCCAGGGCATACCCCTCTGGTCCTTTGGCCTAGGCTCCATCCTGGAACTATCTGACAGCCCAACAGTGTTTGAATTCAATAGTCTTCCCCAAAACCAGGAACTCTTCAGAATTAGCAGTTCTATCAGCAGTTATAAAAATTCCACTGGCCTTCAGTAATTCTAAAAATTCTGGGCTCAGCCAATGAACCCGTCTTCAGATGCTGCCCTCCTCACTGGATAAGTCATTTGATTATACTCCATTATAGTACATATCAGAATAATTTTTTTTAAAATGTCCATTAATAAACCTACCACCAATCTTGGGTCTGGGCCTAACACACCTCACCCATGTGCCAGGCAAGCCACAATTAAATAATCTTGCGTATTTTTATGTCTATAATTTAAAGAACAGGTTAGTTCTTCCCCACTTTACGTTTGTCTTAAAATGGAGAGGTTTCATATTATGACTCCTAAAAACAGGAGTGTTATAACTTTCATAATACAATTCATTAACACAATTAATGGTTAACAATTAATATTTATAATTTTTGTTTAACTATTTCTTTCTCACAAGAACTAACCTTTTAGTCCAAACCTGCAGCATGTTGACAGTATGTATAGCCAGGCCTCTTGTTTTCCAGAAAGTATGAGTTATCAGTTGTGTGAGGAGAGCCCATTATTCTGAGCTGGATGAGTCTGTCCTTATCATAAGAGGAGCACTTTCAAAGAACAGAACTATCTTATGGACATTTGGGGGAAGAGTCCACCAAATCAAGGACTGACTAATAATATGATGGAGACAAAAAACCATGGTGAGCTCATCTAACCCTGGTCAAAACTGAAAAGTGATTCAAAACTGAAGGTGTCTTATCCTTGTGAATAAGATTACCAGCCATCAACCTTAAGAATCTAAGGATCTCCCTTAATTAACTCATCAGTTTTGCCATTATTGACATGAACAATTTCTGTAGCTCTATGAATAAAGTTTGTGGAAGAAAAGTAGAAGCTATTTTGGAATCTAGAATCATTCCTATGAATGGTAATTTTTGTTCTGGTTGAAAAGTGGATTTCTCACTGGTATAGATTGTGGTCTCAGCCTTATGCCATTCCGCCTGTCAATATCCTGAACTCCCAAGGAACTATTCAAAATACCTGACAACACTAGGTGTTGGCTGAACTTTTGGAATGACAAGCTATGAAGATGATAGATATTCTGTTATCTGAAACTCTGACTTTCTTATCTGAGAAACCAGCACATTGCCAGATACTTGATGAAAATCCCAAAAGCATATGGGAGCACCTTGCACTACTACCAGTCAATACCTACCTGAGTCTCAGTACTCCCTGTGGAGTGGGTGCCTTTTGAAGATGTGGAAGTAAACATCTAAAACCATTCTTGCTGAGGAAAGTAGAGAACATAAATTATCATACAGAATTTATTTTTCAGGTGCACTGGCTTTGCTTGTGGAGAGCTAGAATAGCATCAAGATCCATCTCCCTTCTTGCCATCCTCCTAACTTTTGTGAGATAAGGAAATAATAGGAAAAAATTGTTCTGTAAGAATCGTCCAGGTGGTTTGTCTCCAAATTCCTTTCCTGTTCTAAAGAGGAATTTGAGCATTTTTGGAAAGAGCAAGGTTCACCAAGTCAGGGCAGTGCCTGCCATGTTGACTGGCATAGGATATTTTGCTGACATTGTATGCCTCCTAAGTTCATAGTGTTTCTCTCAGTCTGTCATCTTGTATGGCCTACAGAGCTGACAGGAAAGATACTACAACCTACAATCAGCTACTCTATCTTCTAATACTGAATTTCAAAAGAAAATGTCAAGAAATTATGGAGAAAAAATAACAAAAACTTTGAACATACCCGGAGGAATGGTCTGTGACCCATTGTTCCCAATGGAAAGGCAAGAAAAAAGGTCAGATGGAAGGCACAGACCTTCATAACCTTGTCTAGGATTTTAGGATCTGTGGGTTGAGATGTACCTGCTTCCAAAGTTTTAGTGCTTCCTGGACTCTGAAGGCAGGATTCCTGCAGTGGATATATTTGTTAGCGGGCTTATTCCTTCACCCTCTCACTTCCCTGGTCCTTCTCGCATGAACAGAGTGCAACAATACCCGAAGTCCAAAGGCGCAAACAATTAGATGTTTATTGGGGTGAACTTCCAGCAAGCATGATTCCAATTTCCTTCCTTAGTGTCCCCCTTCCCAGCTCTGACACCACAGAGCCTTGCCTATGTTCCTGTTCCTGTTCCCATCCCTGTTCCCATTCCCCCCCTTAGCAAAACATGATCCCAATTCCCCCACTCCCATTCCCCATTCCCATTCTCCCCCTTACTTCCTAATTGACTGCAGACTATATAGTAAAACTTGAGTTCTGCTTAGCTATACCTTAACCAATCATTTTACTGAAATTTAACTAACCAATCCTAACATACTGTAACATGGTTATTTAACCAATTATATTCCACCACCTTAATTGGTTTACACCCAACAAAATTAATTATACAGCAGACAGAAACAATTACAGAACCAGACAGAGACCATGCAAATAAACATACAAAACAATACAGAAGCGAGGATTTCACATCCCAGCTATTGATAAGTGAGTTTTTGCCAGACAGAATTCTATCAAACTAAGTTTCCTTTTACATTTTCTAGGACAATATTAGGACAGGATTGTATTCCTAACAGCCCAATAGTACCTTATTTCCATGTGACTAGTTTGGAATGTGAGGATGTGACCGTTCACTTCTCAGCTTATGGCTGCCTCTGCTGCTTAGCCAAAGGCCTTACTTAGCCTAAAAACAGAGCCTCAGAGTATCCCTTACACATACAGAGAGTGATTTTCATTCTCTCTTTTATACCGCTATAACTAGCTAAGTGATAAGAATACATGTACATTCTTAAAGTATAGGCCTTTACAGACAGGCCTGAATATCTATCTCCTAACAATATTCAAAGGCAAATTTATGAAGGAGAAATCTCATTCATCAATACCCTGATCCAGTGCCCACTGAAGATCTAAGTGCCCCATATTTATATACAGTTTCAGTATTTTAGGTTTTACATTACATTAGGTATTACATAAGATGTGGGCACACAACTCATTACTAAAATATTTTAATGTTAATATCCTGCACATAATTTATATCTGATATATGTACTCTGGGTTAGCATTTAACGAGTCTTAACTGTTTGATAAAGTTACTAACGATTAACATTGAGGACTAAGCTTTGATTTGCATAGAACTCCAACCTTGAGGAGCATATACACTCCCAGAGTTTTCTGGTCTGCCCATGGGGTGTGCACATTCAGCACTATCCATTCAAATGTTGAAGATCACTCCACAAGGTTTACTGGTTCTGTTCCGTGGGCTGGTGCAGATAGGGATTGGGCCTTCTCCCCCATTTTTCAGGTTGGACACCAGTGTGAACAGAAACTGCTATAGTGATGAGTCCTTATGCACACCATGCCAGAGAAGGGGCTTCTTCTGCACACCATGGAAGGCCAGTCACAATCTGGCCCTGAGTTTTTGGGTATAAAAATTCTGAGAGGCTCTGAGCACTGATGAGTAACTTCCAATGGGAGCTGCAGGTGCTTGTCTCTTTTCAGGATTTGATCATGGGTTGTCACTTATTTGCTGTAAATGCTAGAACTAGAGTTACTTCATATCCATTTTGAATGTTTTATCTTATTTGTTAAATTAGGATAGCAGTTTAAATGCTTTGAAAAAGGGTAATATTTAAATCCTTTAATTAGAAAATGCAGTTCATCTTACATCGCTCAATACTGCAGTAGGAAACTGAAAAACATGGTACTCACTTTATGCTTTACCAACAGCTACTCAGTAAAAGTATAATTCATAACAGATAGAGACAAATCATCTGATGGCAGAGGTTAAAAGAAACCTGTTACTATGACAACAGATAGGGTCAGATAACAAAATGAACAGCCACTTTTGATCTTCAAAAATTTCTTTTTCCTTTGCTCTCTCCTCTGTTATCTGGACCACTCCATCAAACACCTAGCAGATAACAGAGTTGAAAACCCAATCGACCTTCAAGGAAGACTAGACAAGTTGGAAAGTCTATGGAAAGGTTACTATTACAGTGGAAGTGCTTGTCATGATATTCTCTCTCTCTGTATGTGTGTGTGTGTTTTACTAAAGTAACAAGATTCTGTTCAAAAGGTTTTACCAAAGCATTTAACCTAGATAAATAAATGTATTTTTTTTACAATTCCACTTGTAAAAAGGAAATAAAAATATAATAAAATCTGAAAAGTTTTACTACATAAATATAATATGCAATTAGCATACTTTGGGTAAAAAACTCAACTGAGACATCTTTGAATAATTACCCAAAGCACAGATTTCACTGAATTGTTTTTTCACAGATGGTCTGTAACCTGGAAAAATAAATCAGTATTCTAAACCTTAAAAAGCATAACATGTTTATATATTTTTAATATATTTGAAAGAACTTTATATAAAATAATAATAAATGCACAAAGCTGGTCCATTCAGTGCTAGGGAAATTGAATTAAAACCAAAACATAATGCCACAAGATCCCTGCTGTCCACAGTTGGAGATGTAAAGGAAAAGAAAGGAAAAATATTAGAAAATTATTATTCACTAAAGGGCAAGTCCTGCACTTGCCACCAAGGCGTCTGACGCTCCTCTCAGGACTGGGGTGCTTTCAGTGAGCAAGGATTGAGGTAAGGCTATGGAGAGTGTGCCATCCCTGCCCAGGGCAGAGCTGCACTCCATGGACAATGGACAGGGACGGGATGGGATAGCATGGGCAGATAGAACAAACTGGGATGAGCCCAACAGATCCACTCCTCTTTCTCACATTGCCCTGCAAGGGTCAACAGAGGTTACATCTATTCCTGTAATTGGGCTACAGTAAGCTCTACAAAGGGGCTTTGCAACTCCTCTGTGGTGTGGGAGAAGATTCCTCTTTTTTCCTCCTGTGTGTTCTCACCAGCATCAGACCCAGCTGCTTGGGCTATGTACTTGAGTGCCTAAGGCACAACTGAAGTATGAAGCCTTGCAGGACCGCCATCCATTGGCTCATGTGAATTTCACATAAAACAAACAGCTTCATATTAAAATTTCCAGTCTCCAAAACAATGGTATAGTATTAAAGCCTAAGGAAGACAGACCTCTATTACATATGGCAAGGAGAAATCAACAGCATACTGTGAAATTGATTAGAAATGCAGGAAGTAAGATTTATTTGTTAAATTGTTTTTGACTAAACAAAGCAGATATTTTCTTACTTCCTCTTCCCAATAAGGAATCTAAAAATTTCTTAGTTTCACCAAAGACCATGAATAAATACTAATGACTTCGAAAAATGTTTTGGAGTTGAGTAGGATATGACAACTTATTAGTTCCCATAATCCAAATCCAACAGGGATGAAAAAAATATTGTTCTACATTGTTGGCAAAGAGCATGCTCAGTAGATTGATTGCCATAATTATTTTTTGACAAAATATATTCTTTTATCAATATACCGCAAAGGGCTTCACAAATTTCCAGTTAACACTTAAAATGTTCTTTGTCCATAGTCACATTTGAAGATATATATATATATATTTTAGTTTTACTCAAAATGCTTAATCTTGGCATTTGTTTCTGTTTTTGCCCCTTTTGACCCAAGTGGTAATCAAGGTTTGGGACCCCAAGGGTGTTCCAGATGGGAATAGAAATTGCTGGTAGCCAGGTATTTCTCGGATGCAATTTAATTTACAAAGAATGTACAAAGTCCTGTGTCTCTGACCACAGAGGGAAACAAATAGCAGGAACAGCTCCTTTTACTCACAAGCACTGAAAGCACTCTTTTCCACCTGCACCCCAACCCAAAAACTTCTCCCCTGGTTTCTTCCAAGATCAGTCAGTATGCACTCAATTTCTTCTTTACACTGTCTCTCTTTTCCAGTATTTCTTGTGTATTCTTCAGTTTCTTTGTGCTCTGCCTTTCCACATAAACACAAACATACACACACAAGACTCAGTAAAATCTCCTGGGTGGATTCAAATACTCCTTTTTTCTTAGGTGGGGCTTAGATTTACAGTTATATAAATTAAAGGGAGAGTTCACACCTATTAACCTCAATCCCATAACAAGGTTTCACTCAACTCATAACACTATTTTAGAATCCGTGCTCTGATTGTATCCTGCTCCCCATCCCGTGTGTAGCTTCTTTTCTTAGGCTATGTCTACACTAGCACTTATGCTGGCAAAAATTTTGTTGCTCAGGGGTGTAAAAAAACACCCCCCTGAGCAACATAAATTTTGCCAGCCCTAAGCACTTATGTTCACAGTGCTATGTCAGCAAGAGATGCTCTCCCACCAACATAGCTACCACCACTCATTGAGCTGATTTTATTAGGTTGATGGGAGAGCTCTCTCCTGTCGGCATAACACGGCTACATGAGCGATCTTACAACAGCACATCTGTATCAGTACAGCTGTGCTGCTGCAAGCTTGTAAGTGTAGACATGACCTTAGAATGTAAAGTATTTTAGCTAGAGGCCATATCTTCCTGTGTTACAAAATGCCAATCATATTATGGGCATGATCCTCGGGACTTGGTTTCTCAGGATAGTCATGTTGAAAAGCATGCAGGAGGTCCAGGGCTTGGATGTGTTCCTCAGGTTCCCATGTGCATTTGTCTGGACCATCTCCTTCCCAATTAATTAGGTATTGCTATCCTCCCCGTCGTCAGTAGGAGTCCAGTATTGGCTGAATCATGTATGCTTCTTGCTCCTGAAAGGTTATCGGTAATGGTATATGTGGGAAGGGATTCTCAGTATGTGGCTTCAACAGGGAAATATGCAGTGGACCTTAAGGGATTCTGGTAGCTGTAGCCTGAATATTACCAGGCTAATCCTTTCTGTAATTTGAAAGAGCCCCAAGTACAGCTTCGTGGTTGGGTGAGTAGATCCAAGGTTCTGGGCAGACAGCTAGACCTTATCCCATACTGTGAAGCTGGGGGCCAACTGATGGTATCAATACTATGTGTATATGTGGTACTATGTGAACCATGTGTATGCTGCCTTAGTATCTTCTAACTGGCATTTAAGCTTTTGGTACCCCTGTTGGATGGAAGTGGTGAGGTCAGCAATGGTGAGCATTGGAGACTCAGTGGGGACCTTGGGGCGAAAGCAAAGATGGAGCCCATAATAAGCACAAAAAAGTGGGGTCTGTTGGGTTGAGATGTCCATGGCATCGTTGCAGGCAAATTTGAGATTGGGGATCAGCAACAGCCAATTGTCCTGGTGATAACTGAGAAAACATTATGTACTGCTCCAGGCCCTGACTGACCCGTTCTGTATGACCGCTGGTGTTTGGGTAGTAAGCAGTCACGGTATGGGCTTCAATTTCCAGGAGAGACAGTAATTCCTGTCAGAAATGAGAACTGAACTGGATCAGACACTATGCTCATTGGTAATCCATAGATGTAAAAGATGTCTTCAAAGTCGGGCTGTGTCTCGGGCAGTGGGGAAACCCTATCATTGTACAAAATATGCCATCTTTGTTAAGGGATCCACAACTACTAAGAATCATGGTGTGTCCTTCTGTAGGCAAGAGTTCCATGATACAGTCCATGGAAGTGATGGCCCATGGCTGAGATGGGGTGGGCAAGGGCTGGAGGAGACCAAGCAGTCTCACATGGGGGGCTGTCATGCTAATGCAGAGATCACAGGACATCATGTAAGTCACTATGGAAACATGCAGGGCTGGCCACCAAAAGTTTCTAGACACCAAGTCCTGGATCTTGAACCAGCTGAAGTGGCCTGCCAGAGGAGCGTCTTGGCAGAATCTTAGGACTTAGAGCCTGGGCGGGCCCTCAACCACATATATGCGCACCTTGTGGTAGAGGAGTTCATCTTGGAGCATGAACGCCAAGTTGGACTGAACTTTGGCATCATCTAAAGCCCAATGAATTTGAATTACTAAAGGATCGTTGAGCAGCAGGGATTGGATGGAGGATATCAGGTTGTGAACTGCATTACCAGAAATAAAATTGAAGGATTTTAGGATCATGAATGGGGTTTCCATGCCAGGTTCACAATACTCATCTTTAAGGATAATGCATCCACCTTCCCCTTCCTTGTTTCTGGCTGGTAGGTGACCATGAAATTGAAGCTTGTAAAAGAGAGGGACCAGCAGGACTTCTTTATGAATTCCAGATTCTTATAATTGATAAGAACTAGAGCTGTCAAAAAAAATCACAATTTAAAAAATTAATCATGATTAATTGCATGATTAATTGCACTGTTAAAAATTAATCATGGACATTTTCTACATTTTCAAATATATTAATTTCAATTACAACACAGAATACAAAGTGTACAGTGCTCACTTTATTTTTGATTGCAAATATTTGCACTGTAAATAACAAAATAAATAGTATTTTTCAATTAACCTAATACAAGTACTGTAGTGGAATCTCTTTATTATGAAAGTTGAACTTACAAATGTAGAATTATGTATAAAAAAACAAACAAACCTGCATTGAAAAATAAAACAATGTACAATTTTAGATCCTACAAGTCCACTCAGTCCTACTTCTTGTTCAGCCAATCACTCAGATAAACAAATTTGTTTACATTTGCAGAAGATAATGCTGCCTGCTTCTTGTTTACAATGTCACCTGAAAGTGAGAACAGGTGTTTGAATGGCACTGTTGTAGCTAGGGTTGCAAGATATTTACATGCCAGATGCACTAAAGATTCATATGTCCCTTTATGCATCAACTACCATTCCAGGGGACATGCGTCCATGCTGATGATGGGTTCTGCTTGATAACTATCCAAAGCAGTGTAGACCGATGCATGTTCATTTTCATCATCATGAGTCAGATCCCGCCAGCAGAAGGTTGATTTTCTTTTTTGGTGGTTTGGGTTCTGTAGTTTCCACATCAGAGTGTTGCTCTTTTAAGACTTCTGAAAGCATGCTCCACACCTCATCCCTCTCAGATTTTGGAAGGCACTTCAGATTCTTAAATCTTGGGTCAAGTGCTTTAGCTATCTTTAGAAATTTCACACTGGTATCTTCTTTGCATTTTGTCAAATTTGCAGTGAAAGTGTTCTTAAAATGAACAACATGTGCTGGGTCATCATTCAAGACTGCTATAACATGAAATATATGGCAGAATGTGGGTAAAACAGAGCAGAAGACATACCATTCTTGCCCAAGGAGTTCAGTCACAAATTTAATTAACGCATTATTTTTTTAGCAAGCATCATCAGCATGGAAGCATGTCCTCTGGAACAATGGCCAAAGTATGCAGAGGCAGATGAATCTTTAGTGCATCTGGCACATAAATATCTTGCAATGCCAGCTACAAGAGTGCCATGCGAATGCCTGTTCTCACATTCAGGTGATGTAATTAAGAAATGGACAGCATTATCTCTTAGCGATTGGCTGAACAAGAAGTAGGATTGAGTGGACTTGTAGTTTTATATTGTTTTGTTTTTGAGTGCATTTATGTAACAAAAAAACCTACATTTGTAAGTTGCACTTTCATGATAAAGATACTGCACTACAGTACTTGTATGAGGTGAATTGAAAAATACTATTTCTTTTGTTCATCACTGTTCCAGTGCAAATATTTATAATAAAAAATAATATAAAGTTATCACTGTACACTTTGTATTCTGTGTTATAATTGAAATAGATATATTTGAAAATGTAGAAAAACATCCAACATATTTCATAAATTTCAGCTGGTATTCTATCGTTTAACAGTGCAATTAATTGTGATTCATTTTTTTTAATTAATTGCGTGAGTTAACTGTGATTAATTGACAGCTCTAGTAAGAACTTTAACTGAGAACTTAGCACTTTCAAAGAGTTGCCATCACTCCTCACAGGCCACTTTAATGGCCAATAACTCTTTATCTAGAATATCATAGTGCTACTCTGATGAGATAAGTTTGCATGAATTGAAGGCACAAGGATAAAGATGACCTTGGAAACAGTCTACAGATTGCTCCCAGCACAAAGTTCGAAGCATCTGCCTCTAAAAGATCTAGCTGGGTCAGGGTGAATTAAGGTGGGGATTGTGACAAAATTCTGCTTTAGATGATCAAATGCAGCATGTGCTTCTGGGGACCAAAAAAACTTAGGATCCTTTCTGTAGGAGAGTGGTGATAGGGGCAATCAAGCTGGAGAATCCCTTGATAAATCACCTGTAGAAATTGTCAAAGTCCAGGAAGCACTGTATTCCACAGATATATTTTGGTGCCATCAAGTCTGTGATGGCTGCCATCTTACATTGGTTGCTAGAAACCCAAAAACGCCACTGAGTCCTGGTCAAACTGACATTTCTCTAGGTTGGTATGTGGGTGTTTCGGGTGAAGTCTTTCCAAGATGCTTCGTATGTGCTGGTTATAACATGCTTGGTATGTGCTTGGTCATCCAAGAAAATAAAGATGTCATCAAGGTAAATATTAATGAATCAGGCCCGCATGTCCTGGAAGATATTTATTAATAAAGTGCTGGAAGGTTGCAAGGGCAATGTACAGGTCGAATAGCATGTCACGTTGCTGAAATTGGCCATGCCGAATGTGGAAAGTGGCCTTCCATTCATCTCCCTTTTGCACTCATACCAGATTCTAGGCCTTCCACAGAACTTGTTTTGTAAAAATGTGAGTGTATACAGTCTAAGACTCCATGAATGAGAGTGAGAGGATAGTGGTTCCAGTCACCTTTTGGCGTGCCCAAAAAATCAGTGTAGGCCCTCAAGGACCCATCCTTCTTCTTAACAAAGAAAATTAGAGTTTCTGCCCGAGACAAGGATGGATCGATGAATCCCTTCTGCAGATTCTTCTGCAGATAGGTCCAAAGACCCTGCAGCTCTGGTTCAGAGAGGGCATATATACAGTCGAAAGTAATCTCAGCTCTGGGCTGGAGATAGATAAAATAGTCATACCTCCAGTGCAGGGCAGGGTGTCCACATTTCCTTTGTCAAATATATCAGCAAGGTTATGATATTTAAGTCGCATCTTGATGGTATCTTTTTGCCTCACACTTCTCTTTCCATTGTATCCTCAGTCTTCCATATTCTTTCTTGCTGTCCTCTTCCTCCCATGCTTTCTTTGCTGGTCATTCTTCTCCCATTCTTATCACATGTCCAGCCCACCTCAAATGTGCACAATCAGCACTGAGAATTCAAAGTTCTTCTTCCCTCTAATTTCTTGAATGCACATTCCATCTACCCTCCACTTGCCTGCCATTCTCCTCAGTATATTATTTTCTTTCTGTATCTTTTTTTCTTCCATCTCCATAAGACCCACCATTTCCAAACCATAGAGCAGGCAGGGACAAGCACATGCAGCATACACTTTTCCTTTCAGTTTCTTACTTAACTGCCAGTCCCATAGTACTCTTGCCAACTTTTTCACTGCCACCCATGCACATTGGATTCTTCTTTTAAATTCTCCAAATCTCGCTGTGATGACTCTAAGTATAATTCACAAGTACACACATTCTTTCTTCTGATTCACCTCCTCCCAGAAATGTCAATCAACAGCTTTTCTTCCACTTTCCCTACTTGCATAATTTCAGTTTTCTTTGTGTTTACCTTCAAACCATAGTCTTCAAACACAGATGACCTCTCTGATTACCAATGCCCATTCATATTTACTAATTCTTCTTTGCTATCAGCCAAAAGAGCCAGATCATCAGGACCCATTAGTTTTCTTTGTGTCTCCATAACTGGGATAAAGAGAAGTGGACTCAGCATGCTGCCCCATCTTAATCCTACTGTCACCTCCAAACTCTTCAAAATTCTATGTATTGTTACTAGCTTAGCTCTTGGCCCTCAATACAGCTCCTCTATCACCTCCTCTTCTTGAAGTTCTCCTCCCATCTATCTCAGTACTCCAAATGCCAAGTCCTAAAGAACTGACTCATATGCGTTTTCACAAGGAATAAATGCTATATAGCAATTACACCCTCCATTTAACATTCTTTCAAAATTATCTTATTGCTAATATTGCATCTATAGTATTCCTTCCCCACCTAAAGCCATGTTGCACCTCTCCTATATATCTACCCACATCTTGCTCCTCAGCCTTGCCTCTAAAACCCTCTCAAGGACTTTAAGATGCTGACTTTAAAAGGTGATATCCTGATAGGTGTTTGGATCATTTGCAGCATCTTTACCCATCCAGAGAGGTACAATCAATCCTGTTCTCAAGTCATCTGTATCCTTGGTCAATCCCAGCAAACACATAGTAATTTTTAAAGCCACTTTACACCAGTATGTCCAACTGCCAACAAGTACTAATTACTACTAATTATAGTGGTGTTTCAGCCACTTTTTGAGTGGGGACTGGAGATCATCAAATTCTCTTACCTCAACCACCAAAGAGTTGTTAATAACATCCAGTTGTTACTGATCTGATCTGGAAATGAATCAGCCACTTATAATGAAAAAGTTTTCTAATCTATTAACAATTGCAATTTTTACATTAGAGAATTATCCAAGAATACATATAAATCCAAAAAGACAAAGTGCTATAAGAGGAAAAAGAAAATATACTCTGTGGTGTGTTTTCCATGAAGGTATCTTCATCCCAAATAGCAGAAGAAAATCAATGTTGATACAGGAAAAGCAAAATCTGATTTCATACAGCAAATGTATATTGGATAATTGGTTTGTAACCCACCAGTGAATGTGTTTTATGGGTCCCCCTCTGTGCCAATCCACAAAGGATATGAGTTGTTACAGCCCTCCAGCTCTCCTCTGGGGATCAGCAGAGAAGGGGACCTGAAACACACAAGCACCTTTTGGTTAGAGGTGCACTTCCAATATTTAGTAATTTTTTTTTCATTATTCCACCCTCTGAGAAAACCCTTCAGAGAAAATTAATGTCAGGAAATACAACATAATCCTGATATCAACACTCCACTAAAATGCCAGGGTTTGGTGATCATTAAACTTGCCTTTTTAGCAAAATAAAAATGTTCAGGTAGTATCATACTATATATCAATACCTGAAAAGAAAGAGATGCTAAAACAAGCTAAATAATTGCCTAACAGTACTAGTACTAATGACCGTAAACTTCTACTATGCTAATTTGTATCTGCACTTTTAATTACAGATCAATAATACTTTGTGGTTGACATTTAAAAATGCTGAACCATATGTAGGAACACAGATTGAATGGAAATATACAATGCAATACTGAATTTGCCAAATCAATAAACTTTGCCATTTAACAAACAGTAGCATGTAAACAGTCACCAAGATTAGCAAGTGTAAAAGACTACACTTCAAGTGCTTAATTATGGTTTAATAACATTAAGCTTCACTTCATTGACAGAATTCCACTGCTGTGAAAATCAGCAGTTCTGTGTGCTTGCCTTGTTTATGTATAGCATTTCTTTCAAATATTTTAGGATAGCATTTGCTGAACCAAAACTAAGCCACACTAGTAAACTATCTTTAAAATACAATAGTTTGAAAGATCAAAAGGTAAATAATTAGGGCTGTCGATTAATCGCAGTTAACACACGCGATTAACTCAAAAAAATTAATCATGATTAAAACAATCATGATTAAGCACAGTTTTAATCACACTGTTAAACAATAGAATACCAATTGAAATTTATTAAATATTTTGGATGTTTTTTCTACATTTTCATATATATTGTATTCTGTGTTATAACTGAAATCAAAATGTATATTATTTTTTATTCTAAATATTTGCACTATAAAAATTATAAACAAAAGAAATAGTATTTTTCAACTCACCTAATACAAGTACTGTAGTGCAATCTCTGTCATGAAAGTGTAACTTACAAATGTAGAATTATGTACAAAAAAACCCAGTGATTAATTTTTTAATCGCATGATTAATCACGATTAATTTTTTAATCGCTTGACAGCCCTATAAATAATCTACTGTAAATACATTGTATGTGTTTTAGTTTATTCTTACCGACTTAGTTAAGATAATTTTCTATAAAAAATATCTTTTGTGCCAAATAAATGTAATGGAATCATGCACATATGTTATATTAAGATGTGTCATTAAATAATACCTTCCTACGTGTATTTCAATATAATGTCAATGATTCAGTTAGAATTTAAGGAGTAGATTCAGTAAAAGACTCATTCACCTTTCTTGCTGAAGAAACTTGCTCTATGCCACACACAGGTACCCCAAAACATCTTTTTAGAGTGTTCTGGCATGGGACACAATTGACTGAGGATATGTCTTCACTGCATTTTTAACTTGCATGTCCCCCCAACTTGTCTCCTTCCCTCACACGCAAATCTCGAACTCAAGTTAAGTGGTGCTTTAAACTCAAGCTAGTTGGCCTATTGGGAATGTGGGGTATAACAGATGCTATAATGCAGTGGAGATTCAGCTACTCTCCACTGCTAATGCACATGCTATGTTATTTTGCTGTGTGACCACTCTCATTTGAGCTAGGCTAACTCAAGAAGTGTTAACTTGGTGTAGATAATTCGAGCTAGCACTGCAGTAATAACAAGCCCTTAATTTATCTCTAAAACGTAACACAAATCATGTGATTGTTGAAATGTCATTTCACATTTAAATTGTGGATCTCGTAAACTTTTCTCCTGTTACTGGGTCCCAGCACTGTTGTGAGATCTGGCAGAGGCTCTGCTACTCTCCTTTTGGATTGCCCAATCACTGAGTGAGAAAATCAAGGAATTTTTCCAGTGGTATGTCAGTTATAATAAATTTGTAAATGTAAGGTCCATTCTGCAACTCTTACTGAAACTGATAGCTCTTACTGATGCAGATAGTTCCAGGGAAGTCAATGGAATGAATTCTCCTATCTGCTAAGTTCACTTTGCACTGGGTAAGAAGCACAAAGAGAACTAAAGCTGCTAGAGATTCTCCTAGGAGAAAGTGCCCTCTATAAGAGCAATCTTCTCTGGTGTTAAGCAGGTTGAGGTGGTTCTGCTGCCTTCTATGCCAGATGTGGCCATCTAGCATAAGAGTTGGGGGGATGGAAGAAGAGGCCGGAAGGAAGGGGGTACATAAGGGAAGAAGATGGGAGGGCATGGGGTGTGGTGAAGTAAAACTTCACTAGGGGTGCTTCCTATTGGCATAATGTCCTTGAGGACCTCACAGCTGCATCAGCATCAGTTAAAGTTGCCCGACTGCAGCTTTAACTTACCCTGGGATCTGGCACTGAAAAAACAGGATGCTATAATTTACTCCCTGTTCTCCCTCCCACACTCCAATTACTCCTGAGCAAAGAATTGAGTCCAAGCGGACGACACGTGTATAAGTGCCAATCCTATCAAAAATGATTACACAGTTAAGTAGTTCAAATTCTGAAGTTTGGAGTATGCTTAATTTTAAAACACATGCTCTGCTGTGCTTTAAGAACAGTCCCAGTGCCGTTCCCATGCCGTGCCCTACCTCATATTGGGGTACCAATAAAAGCAACTGAATATCAAGGCCCAGAAAGAGAAACACCTCAAAATGTGTAAAAGGAAAAAAAAAACACTGACAAGATTTGGCAATATACAGGTTTCGTACTTTGAATAATAAAAATTTCCTGAGAAACCTATTTTTTGCAGAAAATAAAAAAAGATGACATCAAAGAATCGTAGTGTGTTCTCCAAACTCCCCAACCCTGTCTAACAGATTAAAGGGTAGAACAGGATAATATAAATATACTGAAATAAAAATGAAGGATTGCTAATGGTAACATTAAAAGGTTTGATAGCTATATTTTAATAATTAGTAATTATGGATAGCAACTGTATCAAGGTATAGCAAGGTATCAAGGTGTTAGTCTGTATCCATAAAAACAACGAGGCATCCGGTGGCACCTGTTAGTCTTTAAGGTGCCACCGGATGCCTTGTTGTTTTTATAGATAAGGTAACACTTAGGACAAGTCCTTGCCTGGCATGAGTGTGTTACTGCCAGTTTTTCCTTTATATAAATTGCTGATTTGTTTAAAATGATATTATTGCTGGCAAGATAAGTAATGTGTCATGTTGGAAGGTGTAAGTAAGAGGTACACAAGCATATAATGATAAATAAAAAAATCCCTTTTCTGTGAACAGGATGACAGAGAACAACATGACCCAGAAACTGCATAACTATCAGGAAAAATGCAGAAATTGGGTAACTAAAGCTTGTGCATGTGTAATGTATGGTTTACATTAAAAAATCAATAGGTAATGTCTTAGACACTGACTGGAGAAAAGTTGAGCAATGCGAAATGTGAAAATATATAAAAATCCAAGTGAATGTGGGTCCAAACTGGAGAAACACTGGACTAGAAACTGAAGGACAGGACTGAAGGTCCAGACCAGGAGGATCAGAGGACGGGCAACCATCATGGAAGGTGGAAGGACTTTCCACTGCCCCGGAATACAGTAATTTTAGCCCATTTACCAATTCCATCTTGTCTGTTATTATCTGGAATAAATGTATGTCCAGACACTGTAACTGACAATAATTCTGTCTGAAATTGTATAAATAAAGGCAAAAATTGATTAAGCCTAAATGGGTGACTCAGTTTCCTACATTTAACCACCAACACCCATTCCTCCATGCTACTCACATGGAGTGTCTCATTGTTCTGAATTATATTTGCTGAGTAAGTTCAGCCACTATGTAAACATTGCTTTGAATATGAAAGTCTTGGATGGGGAGCTCAGAACCAGCAGAGTTACTGCTCCTAGGCTGAAGCCAATTATAGTATTAATATTGAAAATTTCAGTCCAGTCAGAGACAAGAAGATATTCCAAAGTCTGGCAGAAAACCTCCTGTACCTAACATAATTTATTTTTTCTGAAAACTATAAATCCTGGACTAATAAACAAAAGTTTGTTGGGACTGGGTGAAACTTAGGTTTCCAAGAAATATTCAGGCCAAGCTGGATGATTTTCTAAGACACAGATTTATAAAAGTAACTAAAATTGACAAGAAAAAAATCATACTTGGTGAATGCTTTCCTTCATTTGCTTATGAGCCTCTGGATTCGCCTATGTTGCAGTTTGCTTGCCAAAATATGGTTAATGTCGGCTATACTGTGCTCAGGAAAAGCTTTTGAGTCATATTAGTGTAAGTGTTATTTTGCTTTCAACTTTGAAGGACAACATGACAGGGCATTGCCAGAACTGACCCACTATGCACATGCACAGAGCAGAACCCAGGGATTACCAATTGAAAGAGACAAGGTGCCTCAGCTGTGCTTGGGTGACTCTCAATCTAGTTTTCCTGTCCCTTATGTAATTCTCCTTCTTCCCTTTCAGTAAGTACCCACATGGCTAAAGAGAATACAATATTTAGTTATTAAAAGCATTCAGGTAACACAGGAAAATTGTTGGTTCTTCAGGAATGATTTTACATGATAAAATGTCAGACAGGAAATACAAGAGATTATTCTAGCCAAACAGGTATCCTTGGAAATGGAAATCCAACCCAAGATAAGCAAATAAAAAGGAAAAAAATTATGGCATGTAAAATGTAAATTGGAAATTTGGGAGGCCTAAGAAGGAATTTGAAGAGCAAATAACCAAAGACAGAAAAACAAATAAGAAATTATTTAAGTCTATCATAAGCACAAGAGTTCAGAGAATCAGTGGCTCAATTAGATTGCTAGATAGTAAAGGGACTACCAAGTAAATTAACTGAAACAATACAGAAGAGACAATCACAAAACATGATACAAAAGGGACAAACCAAACATGGTTCTGTAAAGGTAAATCATGCATCACCACTCTACTGGAATTCTTTGAACGTGCCAACAGAATAGTAAATAAAGGTCACAAAAGCAAACAAAATATTATGATGTGCAAAGAATGGAACAGGAAATAAAAACTGAAAATATTCAATTATAGCAAATATGATTATAGAAACTAATCATATACTGGTAATACATAAGAACATAAGAAAGGCCGTACCGGGTCAGACCAAAGGTCCATCTAGCCCAGTATACTGTCTACCGACAGTGGCCAATGCCAGGTGCCCCAGAGGGAGTGAACCTAACAGGCAATGATCAAGTGATCTCTCTCCTGCCATCCATCTCCATCCTCTGACAGACAGAGGCTAGGGACACCATTCCTTACCCGTCCTGGCTAATAGCCATTAATGGATTTAACCACCATGAATTTATCCAGTTCTCTTTTAAACTCTGTTATAGTCCTCGCCTTCACAACCTTCTCAGGTAAGGAGTTCCACAAGTTGACTGTGCGCTGCATGAAGAAGAACTTCCTTTTATTTGTTTTAAACCTGCTGCCTATTAATTTCATTTGATGACCCCTAGTTCTTGTATTATGGGAATAAGTAAATAACTTTTCCTTATCCACTTTCTCCACATCACTCATGATTTTATAAACCTCTATCATATCCCCCCTTAGTCTCCTCTTTTCCAAGCTGAAGAGTCCTAGCCTCTTTAATCTCTCCTCATATGGGACCCGTTCCAAATCCTTAATCATTTTAATTACCCTTTTCGGAACCTTTTCTAGCGTCAGTATATCTTTTTTGAGATGAGGAGACCACATCTGTACGCAGTATTCGAGATGAGGGCGTACCATTGATTTATATACGGGCAATAATATATTCTCAGTCTTGTTCTCTATCCCCTTTTTAATGATTCCTAACATCCTGTTTGCTTTTTTGACCACCTCTTAACACTGTGTGACATCTTCAAAGAACTATCCACGATGACTCCAAGATCTTTTTCCTGACTTGTTGTAGCTAAATTAGCCCCCATCATATTGTATGTATAGTTGGGGTTATTTTTTCCAATGTGCATTACTTTACATTTATCCACATTAAATTTCATTTGCCATTTTGTTGCCCAATCACTTAGTTTTGTGAGATCTTTTTGAAGTTCTTCACAGTCTGCTTTGGACTTAACTAGCTTGAGCAGTTTAGTATTGTCTGCAAACTTTGCCACCTCACTGTTTACCCCTTTCTCCAGATCATTTATGAATAAGTTGAATAGGATCGGTCCAAGGACTGACCCTTGGGGAACACCATTAGTTACCCCTCTCCATTCTGAGAATTTACCATTTATTCCTACCCTTTGTTCCCTCTCTTTTAACCAGTTCTCAGTCCATGAAAAGACCTTCCCTTTTATCCCATGGCAGCTTAATTTACATAAGAGCCTTTGGTGAGGGACCTTGTCAAAGGCTTTCTGGAAATCTAAGTACACTATGTCCACTGGATCACCCTTGTATACATGTTTGTTGACCCCTTCAAAGAATTCTAATAGATTAGTAAGACACGAATTCCCTTTACAGAAACCATGTTGACTATTGCTCAACAGTTTATGTTTTTCTATGTGTCGGACAATTTTATTCTTAACTATTGTTTCGACTAATTTGCCCGGTACAGACATTCGACTTACCAGTCTGTAATTGCCGGGATCACCTCTAGAGCCCTTTTTAAATATTGGCGTTAGCTAACTTCCAGTCATTGGGTACAGAAGCTGATTTAAAGGACAGGTTACAAACCTTAGTTAACAGTTCCGCAACTTCACATTTGAGTTCTTTCAGAACTCCTGGGTGAACGCCATCTGGACCCGGTGACTTGTTAATGTTAAGTTTATCAATTAATTCCAAAACCTCCTCTCGTGACACTTTAATCCGTGACAGTTCCTCAGATTTGTCACCTACAAAAGCCAGTTCAGGTTTGGGAATCTCCCTAACATCCTCAGCCGTGAAGACTCGAAGCAAAGAATCCATTTAGTTTCTCCGCAATGACTTTATCGTCTTTAAGCGCTCCTTTTGTATCTCGATCATCCAGGGGCCCCACTGGTTGTTTAGCAGGCTTCCTGCTTCTGATGTACTTAAAAAACATTTTGTTATTACCTTTGGAGTTTTTGGCTAGCCGTTCTTCAAACTCCTCTTTGGCTTTTCTTATTACATTCTTGCACTTAATTTGGCAGCGTTTATTCTCCTTTCTATTTGTCTCACTAGGATTTGACTTCCACTTTTTAAAGGAAGTCTTTTTATCTCTCACTGCTTCTTTTACATGGTTGTTAAGCCACAGTGGCTCTCTTTTAGTTCTTTTACTGTGTTTCTTAATTTGGGGAATACATTGAAGTTGGGCCTCTATTATGGTGTCTTTAAAAAGCGCCCATGAAGCTTGCAGGGATTTCACTTTAGTCAGATTACCTTTTAACTTCTGTTTAACTAACCCCCTCATTTTTGCATAGTTCCCCCTTTTGAAATTAAATGCCACAGTGTTGGGCTGTTGAGATGGTCTTCCCACCACAGGGATGTTGAACGCTATTGTATTATGGTCACTATTTCCAAGCGGTCCTGCTATAGTTACCTCTTGGAACAGCTCCTGCGCTCCACTCAGGACTAAATCTAGAGTTGCCTCTCCCCTTGTGGGTTCTCATACCAGCTGCTCCATGAAGCAGTCATTTAAGATATCGAGAAATTATATCTCTGCATTTCGTCCTGAAGTGAAATGTTCCCAGTCAATATGGGGATAATTGAAATCCCCCATTATTATTGAGTTCTTAATTTTATAGCCTCTCTAATTTCCCTTAGCATTTCATCATCACTATCACCGTCCTGGTCAGGTGGTCGATAATAGATCCCTAATGTTATATTCTTATTAGAGCATGAAATTTCTATCCATAGAGATTCTATGGAACATGCGGATTTGCTTAAGATTTTTACTTCATTTGATTGTACATTTTCTTTCACATATAGTGCACAACCTGTTCTGTCCTTCCAATATATTTTGTACCCCGGAATGATTGTGTCCCATTGATTGCTCTCAGTCCACCAGGTTTCTGTGATGCCTATTATATCAATATCCTCCTTTATCCTTTATAGTACTAACGTGGATACCAGAACGAATGGATACAAACTGGCCGTGGGGAAGTTCAGACTTGAAATTAGACGAAGGTTTCTGACCGTCAGAGGGGTGAAATATTGGAACGGCCTACCGAGAGAAACGGTGGGGGCGACGGACCTGTCTGGTTTTAAGATAAAGTTAGATAAGTTTATGGAGGGAATGGTTTAATGGTAAAACATAGTAGTCAAGGAAAGCCAAGCAATGGTGGGTAAATAGTATAATGGCTAACGGGGTCGGGCTGGAGACTCTTGCCTATATGCTCGGGGTCTTACTGATCGCCACATTTGGGGTCGGGAAGGAATTTTCCTCCAGGGCAGATTGGCTGAGCCTCTGGAGGTTTTTCGCCTTCCTCCGCAGCATGGGGCAGGGATCTCTAGCAGGAGGGTCTCTGCCGATTGCAGTCACTAAAAACAGGATTGGGGACTTCAACAGCAGAGTCCAGGGAAGGGGTAGGGACGGTTTTATGGCCTGCAGCATGCAGGGGGTCAGACCAGATGATCATAATGGTCCCTTCTGACCTTAAAGTCTATGAGTCTATGAGAATCACAAGGCACTCTAGTTCACCCATCTTATTATTTAGATTTCTAGCATTTGTGTACAAGCACTTTAAAAACTTGTTACTGTTTATTTGTCTGCCCTTTTCTGATGTATCAGATTCTTTTTTATGTGAATGTTTATCATCTGATCTGGCCCCTACTTTATCCTCTTCCATCCTCTGCTCCTGACTATAACCTGGAGATTCTCTATCATTAGACTCTCCCCTAAGAGAAGTCTCTGTCCGAGCCACATGCTCCTCTGCAGCAGTCGGCTTTCCCCCATCTCCTAGTTTAAAACTGCTCTACAACCTTTTTAATGTTTAGTGCCAGCAGTCTGGTTCCACTTTGGTTTAGGTGGAGCCCATCCTTCCTGTATAGGCTCCCCCCCATTCCAGAAGTTTCCCCAGTTCCTAATGAATGTAACCCCCTCCTCTCGACACCATCGTCTCATCCACGCATTGAGACTCTGAAGCTCTGCCTACCTACCTGGCGCTACGCGTGGAACTGGGAGCATTTCTGAGAATGCCACCATAGAGGTCCTGGATTTCAGTCTCTTCCCTAGCAGCCTAAATTTGGCCTCCAGGACATCTCTCCTACCCTTCCCTATGTCATTGGTACATACATGTACCACGACCACCAGCTCCTCCCCAGCACTATACATAAGTCTGTCTAGATGCCTCGAGAGATCGGCAACCTTCGCACCAGGCAGGCAAGTCACCATATGGTTTTCCCGGTCATCACAAACCTAGCTATCTACGTTTCTAATGATCGAATCTCCCAATACTAATACCTGCCTTTTCCTAGCAACTGGAGTTCCCTCCCCCGGAGAGGTAACCTCAGTGCGAGAAGCAACCTCAGGACTGTCTGGAAGGAGGGTCCCGACTATGGGAAGGTTTCCCTCTGCTCCCATTGACTGCTCTTCTTCCCTGGGCCTTTCATCCTCCTCAACAGCACAGGGGCTGTCTGACCGGAGGTGGGACAATTCTACAGTGTCCCGGAAAGCCTCATCAACATACCTCTCTGCCTCCCTTTCCTCCAGATTCCGTACGTGGTCTCTGAGGGCCAGGAGCTCCTTGCACCGAGTGCACACATATGCCACCCACCCACAGAGCAGGTAATCATACATGCTACACTCAGTGCAATAAACTGGATAGCCCCTACTCTGCAGCTGGGCTTCTGCCTGCATTTTCTCCTAGTTAATGAAGGGGTTGTTTAAAGCAAGAAGTTTTGAATGTAGATTGGGCTATAGGTTTTAAGGGGAATAAAGGGTTTAAGATAGAACCGGCAAGGGACCCGCGCTCCCTTCCTGCTCCCCTTCCAAACTCCCTTGCGAAACTCCCTGTTAGCAGCCCCTGGTCGCAAAAGCTCCCTGGTCGCTTGTGCACTGCTTTATAAAGCCCTGGCCTGGGTGAATGCCCCGCCCAC
The DNA here is from genome assembly GCF_011386835.1 of Chrysemys picta bellii. Taxonomy (NCBI): domain Eukaryota; kingdom Metazoa; phylum Chordata; order Testudines; family Emydidae; genus Chrysemys; species Chrysemys picta. Next base: position 124,593,225 of record NC_088792.1, read on the forward strand.
TGATTAAGGCTCAGCCAATTACTAGAGGCATCTAGCCTTCAGACCTTCCTTTGAAGCTCCCAGCTTCCAACTGCCAGCCACAGCACATGGTCCTTCAAACAACCAACCAACCAACCAACCAAACAGACTGACAAACACAACCTCAGCAAGTAACCCCCAAACACAAACAAACACCCACTACAGACAGTCACTTACCCCAAGGGTCCTGTATTTGCTCCTCCTTCACCTGGAGAACTCCCTTGCGAAACTCCCTGTTAGCAGCCCCTGGTCGCAAAAGCAAAAAAAAATACTGTGTTCAGCTCTCAAAAAAAGGAGAAAAAAGAGAAGTGATCCCACAACTGGCAATGAAAATAATTATAGAAATGAAAAGAGTTCTGTATGAGAAAGACAAAAAAGGTTAGAAAATTTAAAGGTTTAGAGCAGGGCTGTCAATTAATTGCAGTTAACTCACACAATTAACAAAAAATTAATTGGGATTAATTACAGCTTTAATCACACTGTTAAACAATAGAATACCAATTTAAATTTATTAAATATTGTGGATGTTTTTCTACATTTTCAAATATATTGATTTCAATTACAACACAGAATACAAAGTGTACAGTGCTCACTTTATATTATTTTTATTACAATATTTGCACTGTAAAAATGATAAGCAACAGAAAGAGGATTTTTTCAGTGTACCTCATACAAGTACTGTAGTGCATTCTCTTTATTGTGAAAATGCAACTTACACATGTAGATTGTTTTTGTTACATAACTGCACTCATAAACAAAACAATGTAAAACTTTAGCTCCTACATAGAATCATAGAATCATAGAAGATTAGGGTTGGAAGAGACCTCAGGAGGTCATCTAGTCCAACGCCCCGCTCAAAGCAGGACCAACACTAACTAAATCATCCCAACCAGGGCTTTGTCAAGCCAGGCCTTAAAAACCTCTAAGGATGGAGATTCCACAACCTCCCTAGGAAACCCATTCAGTGCTTCACCACCCTACTAGTGAAATAGTGTTTCCTAATATCTAACCTACACCTCCCCTACTGCAACTTGAGACCATTGCTCCTTGTTCTGTCATCTGCCACCACTAAGAACATCCAAGCTCCATCCACTTTGGAATCCCCCTTCAGGTAGTTGAAGGCTCCTAACAAATCCCCCCTCACTCTTCTCTTCTGCAGACTAAATAAGCCCAGCTCCCTCAGCCTCTACTCATAAGTCATGTGCCCCAGACCCCTAATCATTTTTGTTGCCCTCCCCTGGACTCTTTCCAGTTTGTCCCCATCCTTTCTGTAGTGGGGGGCCTAAAACTGGACGCAATACTCCAGATGAGACCTCACTAGTGCCGAATAGAGGGGAATAATCACTTCCCTCGATCTGCTAGCAATGCTTCTACTAATGGAGCCCAATATGCCGTTAGTCTTCTTGGCAACAAGGCACACTGTTGACTCATATCCAGCTTCTCGTCCACTGTAATCCCCAGATCCTTTTCTGCAGAACTGCCACTTAGCCAGTCGAATCCTAGCTTGTAGCAGTGCATGGGATTTTTCTGTCCTAAGTTCAGGACTCTGCACTTGTCCTCACTGAACCTCATCAGATTTATTTTGGCCCAAACCTCCAATTCATCTAGGTCACTCTGGACCCAATACCTACTCCCCAGCGTAACTACCTCTCCCCCCAGTTAAGTGTCATCCACGAACTTGCTGAGTGTGCAATCCATCCCATCATCCAGATCATTAATGAAGATGTTGAACAAAACTGGCCCCAGGACCGATCCCTGGGGCACTCTGCTTGATACCAGCTGCCAATTAGACATCGAACCGTTGATCATTACCCATTGAGCCAAGGTAAATCAAGGTAAATCACGTTCACCGTTTTCCCCATATCCACAGAGCCAGTTAACTCATCATAGAAGGCAATTAGGCAGGGCTGGCTCTAGGATTTTTGCCGCCCCAAGCAAAAACAATTTTGGCCGCCCCCCCCCCCCTGTTTTTTTCTTACCCCACCCCCGGCCTCGCCTCAACTCTGCCCCTTTCCCAAATCCCCAGCCCTGCCTCCTCCCCCCAGGCTCTCAAGCCTAGGAGGGAGGGAGGGAGGGAGAGGGAGAAGCAGCGCGTGCGCCATGGCCACTCGGGGTCTCCCCCTCCCTCCCAGGATCTCAAACCTGGGAGGGAGGGGGAGATCCCGAGCGGCCGCAGCACGTGAAACAGCTGATTCGCGCGCCGCTGCTCGCCCTCCCTCCCAGGCTCTCAAACCCGGGAGGGAGGGGGAGATCCCGAGCGGCCGCGGCGTGCAAATCAGCTGTTTCGCGCGTCGCGGCCACTCGGGATCTCCCCCTCCCTCCCAGGTTTGAGAGCCTGGGAGGGAGGGCGAGCAGCGGCGCGCGAGCGGCAGCAGCGGAGGTGAGTTAGGGCGGCCGGGGCACATTTTTAGGGGCGGCATGGCCCGCGCCAGAATGCCGCCCCTAAAAATGTGCCGCCCCAAACACCAACTTGTTTTGCCGGTGCCTAGAGCCAGCCCTGCAATTAGGTTAGTCAGGCATGACTTGCCCTTGGTGAATCCATGTTGACTGTTCCTGATCACCTTCCTCTCCTCCAAGTGCTTCAAAATGGACTCCTAGAGGACCTGCTTCATGATTTTTCCAGGGACTGAGGTGAGGCTGACCGGTCTGTAGTTCCCCAGATTCTCCTTCTTCCCTTTTTTTAAAAATAGGCACTATATCTGCCTTTTTCCAATTGTCTGGGTCCTCCCCCGATTGCCATGAGTTTTCAAAGATAATGGCCAATGGCTCTGCAATCACATCAGCCAACTCCATCAGCACCTTCAGATGCATTGTATCTGGCCCCCTGGACTTGTGGATGTCCAGGTTTTCTAAATAGTCTTTAACCTGTTTTTTCACCACTGAGGGCTGCTCACCTCCTCTCTATACTGTGTTGCCCAGTGCAGCAGTCTGGGAGCAGCGGGGAAGGAAGGGGATAGAATAGGTATACATTACTAATTTATTATAGAATAGGTATGGGAGAGTGGAATGTGGAAGTGAGGGAAGGGGAATGGAGAAGAAAAGTGGCATGCAGTGTTCCTTCGGCAGGGGCTCCCCCATTAAGTAGGCCCATCTAACCCTCACCCTGACAAACCCCACCTCCCCTGCACCTGGACTCCCTCCTGCTCCCACCCTGTCAATCCCCACTCCCCCTGCTCAGCCCCAACACCTTCATCTGGATCCCTTGCAGAGTCCCATTACCCCTGCACCTGGAAACCTCCCCCACGCCGCCACATGAGCCCTGTGCTTCCAGATCTCCCACTGAGCCGCCTGCACCCAGATTGCCCCACACAGAAACCTCTCACCCCACACTAAGCCCCTCCACATTTGGATCCTGCTGGGCTGAGCCTGCCCACCCACACATGGTGCACCTGGCACAGAGGGGTAGGGCCCCAGGGTATTTCTGGGTCAAGCCCAGCCCTTGCACTGTGTCAGGGTCAGGTGCAGCTTCACTGCCATGTCCCTGTACCTCAGTGCAGTCAGTGGCCTGTGCTTCCCACTGCCATGCTGGAGCCACATTTATTTATTGACAAATAAAATTTGCAGAATTTTAAAATATTGTGAACATAATTTTTATTTTTTGGCACATAATTCCCTCAGAGAATTCTATTTTCTCATATCAGCCTGCAGACTTCAGTAATCAGTACACCAATAAGAACCTGAATCATAGTCAATACTGATGCCTGAGAAAAAAAGAAGTGTGGAGAATTTCACAGATTTATAGATTTTTAAGGCCAGAAGAGAACATTATGATTATCAAGTTTAGCTTTCTGCAAAACACAGTTCATAGAATTTCAACATGTGATACCTGCATCTAGCTCATAATTTATGATGTAACCAAATTATATTTTTTAGAAAGACATCCAGTCCTGATTTAAAGACTTCAAATGATGAAGAACCCATCACATGCCTTGGTTAGTTGTGCCAATAATTAATTGTCCTCACTGTTGAAAAGTTGTGCCTTATTTCCATTCTGAATTTATCTCACTTCAGCTTCCAAACCCAGGTTCTTCTTATACCTTTTGCTACTAAATGAAAGAGCTTTCTATTTAGAAATCTTCTCTCCATGTTTGTACTTGTAGATTGTGAGCAAATCACTTCTTATCCTTCTCTTGGATAAACTAAATAGATTGAGCTTCTATAGTCTCTCAGTCCAAGACAGATTTTCTAGACCTTGAATCATTATTGTAACTCTTTTCTGAACCCTTTCTTATTTTTCAGCATCCTTTTGAAGTGTGGATATTTCAGTTTGGGCATTGATGGGCATTTTTCCAGGTCTGCTGATGACCCCATTCTGCATATTACCAATTTTTGTATCTGAAAAGCACATAAAATATCTATTAGAGAATCACTGTAACAAGGTTTATAATACTATGCATTCAGTGCATTAGATACATTCAATATACTGTAATGTACTTGCAAAACACAATATTTAATATAACAAAGAAGAATGTTCCCCCTGCCTATCATCTATATATTCTGGATGCACTTATCTAAACTAAACAATGTTCTTTCACCTTAAAAACATTTTTGTTTCCAAATAGTTTTGAATAATTTTAGCAAACATTAAACTAGAACAAGAAATATTTAAACAATTACTAACTAGCTTTTAGATTCCTGGAATCAGATCTATTTGGTTTAAGGACTTACAAGCTATGAAGGCTATGCTTGTGATGTTTGTAAGCTCCTTGAACGGAAGTTGTTTGGTTTATGGAGCTTAAAAATGACACTTTGTGTGTCTGCTAAGATTAAATTCCGGGAACGGCAAACTGTGGCCACTGGGAGCTGCGGACGGCTGTGCCTGCAGATGGTCAATGTAAACAAACTGTCTCACGGCCCGCCAGCAGATTACCCTGTCGGGCCACATGAGGCCCGTGGGCCGCAGGTTGCCCACTACTGATCTAACCTATTAGATTTATGGAGTTTGCTATTTTCATAGGCATTCTAGCAGAGCTATTAAGAAGTTTATAAACTCTTCAGAGACCTCACAGAGATTTGGAGGTCTCAGAGTTTCAAATGTTCATTACAGATAACTCAGCCATTCAACAATCCAAACATCCAAAAAGTCAGGACAAAGCTCTCATAACACACAGGAGTTTTTAAGAAGGTTCAACTAGGCACGGTGCTTGTGTGTGCACATTAAGCTAGATCCACAAAGAGACTGAGCTGAGAATTGCCATGCCCAACTTTAAGGCATCCTGCCACCCAGGGGAATTCTCAGCCTCAAGGTAAGTTCCTAGGCTCCCTGTAGAGTGCATGGGGAGAGTTAGGTGTCTAAGAAAGGGATTCACAGAAGCAAGCAAGCTGAGCATGGAGCTGTAATAACTAGCCAGTAGGAAATACCAAGGGGTATTGCCTAAGCCATGTGCCCTAAAGCTAGTTAGGTGCCTTACTCCACTTGGGGTTCACAGCTGTGAACCTTCCCTGGAATTAAGCACCTAAATCAGAACAGCCCTTTTCCACACACTAAAAGGGTGGGGGAGTGGAAACCCCACACCACTATAGTCCAGTGGTTAAGGGCACTTGCCTGGGATGTAAGAAACCTGTTTGTAAATTCCTGCTGTGCCTTATTTGGAATAGGGACTTCAGTCCAGATCTCCAGTGAGTGCCCTGACCCCCAGTCTATTAGGTATTGTGTAGTGAGGCTCACTCTATCTCGCCTGTTGCAGTTGTTACAATTTGAATAAACAATTAAATATTCTCTGGATCACCAGCTAGAGCTTGGGCCTTGCACAGTCCAGGGAGTGTCCTCACCACTACACTGTCAGTCTCTCTGTCTGGCCCAGTGAATATTTAATTATTTGTACAAAATGAAACAGCTTCAACAGGAAAGACAGAGAAATCTGCTTTAGAATTCCTAATAGTCTGGTGCTCTGGACACTTAGCTGGGATATGGGAGACTTTGGTTCCAGTCCCTCCTCTAAATCTAATCACTGGACTATTGGGTATTCATGCACATCAACCTACCTGAAAAATATCCTGATCTGGTTGGCCCTGGATGTCATTTGTTTGGCTTAGGAGTGTGCTGAGAACACCTATTAGATCACACCCTGCCAGCAGCAAGATAGGCAGGAAAATGCCTGGTTTGAGAATCCTAATGGGGCTTAAGTGTGAGCTAGGATGCCAAGCAACTCAGCAGCATCAGGATTTAGGCAGTTTGGCACATGCCCACCAATGGAAAGGTAGGTATCATGGAGACTTTAGCAACAGAAACTTAAGGGTTCAGCTGAGTATGGGGTTTTTTTAGGATCTTATTGGTGCCTAAATGTTGGATTTAGGCACCTAAGTCCCTTTGCGGATAACCCCCTTTTGTCCATCATGACCTAAAATGATACTGATGAAGGTATTACGTCTTAGGGTTTACAGTTGTAGTTAAAAGGCTGATGTGCGAGTGGCAGTCATTTCTACACTGAATGCAGGCATAGCTCACTATCAAGGAAGGGATTACAATCTGTGCCTGCTGAATCTGCCACTGTTTATGATTCATACTTTGTGCTTCCAGATCCATACAGCGATTAATCTCTAACTGAATAACCCCATCATTGACTGCTGCTCACCAGCGTGATCTATCTGTTGCTGATGACTTCCAGCTGTCGACATCAATGTTGCACTGCTTCAAGTTATGCTTCCATGTGTCCTTGAAGCATTTCTTCTGGCCACCTCATGTGCAGTTACCCACTTTCACTTTGCCATATAGCAACTTCTTTGGCATTTTGGTGTCATCATCCTCTGCCAAATGAAGAACTGGCTTTGTTGATGCAACTTGTTAGCTCCTTGTCTATAGTAGCATCATTTGACAAAGTGCTGCCAAGATACCAGAAGTCTGTAACAGCATTCAGCTCTATGGTGCTGATGATGTCTTTTGATTTTGTATAGGGTTTCATTGTTGCAGGCTAATACATGACTTCTGTCTTTTTTCAGATTGATTGTCAGCCCATATCTTTTTGCAAACTCCATAAATCTGTTTGTAATCAATTGTATCTCTTCGTGAGTATGTGCCTCTAGAGCACAGTCATTGGCATACAGCAGCTCATGGACAATTTTCTCAAAGACCTTCATGGAAGTTCACAGCCTGTTCAGATTGCATAATTTTCCAGAGGATCAGAAACATCCTGATACCTGTGTTTAGGTCTCCTGTAGCATCATCTAGCACAGAGGTGGGCAAACTACAGCCCGCGGGCCACATCCGGCCCATGGGACCATCCTGCCCAGCCCTTGAACTCCCGGCCAGGGAGGCTATCCCCCGGCCCCTCTCCTGCTGTCCCCCCTCCCCCATAGCCATGCTGCTGCACTGGCAGCGCTCTGGGTGGCAGAGCGGCGCGCTCCTGCCGAGAAGAGTGGCAGCGTGTCTAGCTCCGGCCGAGCGGTGCGGCTGACAGACATGCTGCTCTGAGCAGCATGGTAAGGGGGCCATGGATAAGGGGAGATGGGTCCTGGAGGGCAGTCAGGGGACAGGGAGCAGGGGGCGGTTGGATGGGTCGGAGGTTCTGGGGTGGGGCGGTCAGAGGATGGGGAACAGGGGCAGTTGGATAAGCATGGGAGTCCCAGGGGGCCTGTCATGGGGCTGGGGTGTGGATAGGGATCAGGAGATGGGGACCGGGGGGGGGGTTGTATAGGCATGGGAGTCCCAGGGGGCCTGTCAGGGGGCAGGGGTTGGATGGGGGTCGGGGCAGTCAGGGGACAGGGAGAAGGGGGGGTTGTATAGGGGGTGGGGTCCCAGGGGGCAATTAGGGGCAGGGGGTCCTGGGAGGGGGCAGTCAGTGGACAAGGAGCGGGGGGGGTTGGATGGATCAGGAGTTCTGAGGGGGGCAGTCAGGGGCGGGAAGTGGGAGGGGGCGGATAGCAGGTGGGGGCCAGGCTGTTTGGGGAGGCACAGACTTCCCTACCCGGCCCTCCATACAGTTTTGCAACCCCAGTGTGGCTCTCGGGCCAAAAAGTTTGCCCACCCCGATCTAGCATTTCTGCATAGAGTAGATTGAACAGGATTGGACCAGTTATGCTTCATACCATTAGTGATAGGAAATGGGTCAGACAGAAAACCATCTACACAGACTCATCCAAGCATTCCATCTTGAAATAGCCTCAGATTGTTGGTAAATGTTTCTGAACAACCAAACTTATGTAATAATTGACAAAATCCAGGTCAACTGACTGTGTCAAATGTGTTAGCCAGATTGATGAAGACACTGTAAAGGTCCTGTTGCTGTTCTCTGCATTTTCCCTGCATCTGACAAGCTACATATATTGTCTAACATTCCTCTTGTTGGCCTGAAACCACATTGTGACTCCAATGGCACATAATTAGCAATGTTGTCTAGCAGAAAATCTAAGAATATTTTCACCAGAACCTTTCCATCCATGGAGAGTACCAAGTGTGATGCTGGCAAACCAGGTGCCAGTTCATGCCAAGGCCCTTAGGCCTCACTGAACAATGCATAGCTGGAATGCAACCTGGCTCACCTGTGTGTTAGTATTGTTAAAACAGCTATTAGCATTATAAGAATGTGTTTGGTGTTTAGACTTTATGAAATGCTTGTAGGATGCTGCATGTATTAATCTTACTTAAAACATTTGTATCCCATGTTATATGGTAATAGTTAAGTGTTTGCTCTAAAACTGTAAACCCCCAGTTTTCCACAAGAAATGTCATCTCCTCTCCAACAAAAGAAGGTTCATATACACCAGACAAGTCAGTGGAAAAAAGACTGTTGATTCCTCCCCCAACACCCATGAAGAGCAGACATGCATGGGGACTTATCCCATCAGCTTGAACTCTGGGGCAATGGAATAAAAATCATTCACAGGAAGAAACTGCATCTCTGTGCTGCTTAGAGTTGGAAGGGCAGGATTTCTAAGCATAAGCAAGGGATCCCCAGAGCTTGGTCTGGGTTAGCCCTAGAGGACATATAGAGCTTGCATATTACAGCAGCTGCTATCACATTTTGAAAACTAAGACTATAACTCATTTGTGTGTATATCCTTATCGTCTTTAGCCTTGTAAATAACTCTCTTTTTTTCTTAGTTAATAAATCTTTAGTTAATGTATTATAGGATTGGCCACAAGCATTGTCTTTGGTATAGGGCAGGGATTGGCAACCTTTGGCCCGCGGCCCGCCAGGGTAAGCACCGTGGCTGGCCGGGCCGATTTGTTTACCTACCGCGTCCGCAGGTTCGACCGATCACGGCTCTCACTTGCCACGGTTTGCCGCTCCAGGCCAATAGGGGTGGTGGGAAGTGGCGGCCAACACATCCCTCGGCCCGCGCCACTTCCCGCAGCCCCCATTGGCCTGGAGTGGCGAACCGCCACCAGTGGGAATCGCGATCGGCCAAAGGTTGCTGATACCTGGTATAGGGTCTCAGGTACAATTGAACTGGGGTAAGTGACTCGACCTTTGGGACTGGGAGTAACCTAAATATTGTTGTTATTTTTAGTGTAAGGGGCCATCTTTGAAAAAAAAGGCAAGCTTGCTTTGGTAGTAAGATAGACAAGAATAAGCAAGGGGATTGTCTGTGACTCCATGTTAAGGTTGTTATAGTGCTTGAGAAGCTCACATTTGATACTTGTTTTGTGAAATGTAAGTGGAGAACACACAAAGAGTTCAAACAAACAAAGAGTTTGGGGTTCATGCCCTGTTTCTTAACAGTCTGCCCTGAGGTTAGCATTCATGGTCGTGAGCCACTCTAGACAGTTTGACACTAAGATTGCGCAATAATTGCCATAGCCAGACTTTTCACCTTCTTGTATATGGTAACAATGGTGCTATCTTTGAGGCCTTGTTTGTATGTACATTGAGAAGGAGTCCATTCAGTCACATCAGCAAGGACTCACCTCCATACTTAGATATTTCCTCAGGAATGACATCAGATTCTGGGCCTGCAGTTCTTCATGATCAGGTCCAGTTCCAGGCACCAGTTTGTCAAGCAAGTGCTTGGGGTGGCCACTCCGGAGAGGGGCGGCATGTCCAGCTATTCGGCAGTAATTCGGCAGACGGTCCCTCACTCCAGCTCGGAGCGAAGGACCTCCCGCCGAATTGCCGCCGCAGATCGCGATCGCGGCCTTTTTTTTCTTTTTTTTGGCTGCTTGGGGCGGCCAAAACCCTGGAGCCGGCCCTGTTCATGATACTGATCGTCATTACATGTTGGCTAATCACTACTCTTATTCGTGCCTCATCTACTATATTGAACAGTGTGTTCAGAAAATCACTGAAATGCTGCTGCCACCTCTGAATGATTTATCCTTTGTCAGTGATTAGTGTTAGACCATACACATTCTTCAAGGGCACTGTAGTGCTGTGGGTAGAACTATATACATCTTTCAAATCAGCATAGACGTCTTGGTCTCATGATGGTCAGAATAGCCCTGGATATCATCTGCCTTGGCATTCCACTATTGATCCTGATTAGATGCCATAATACACATTCCTGTATGTTGTTACTGTGCTCACAGGGACATGGGATGCAAGAATTTGACAGTGCAGCTCATATTTTTCAGTGAATAGCTGTTGTATTTCTGAGTCATTCTCATCTAACCAATCTTGGTGAAATCATTTTGCTGTGGTGAGAGCTGCTTGATATTGTGAAGTCACCCACTGCGCTGATGTAGCTTCATCTTGTAATGGTTTTACATTGAACCAATTGATTGGTTTATGACTTGCAGTGCACTGGTTGTATTACCAATAGCAGTTTGGAGTAGCTCATGCCAATGTCCAGCAGTCTGCCCCGCACAGGGATTCAATGCTGTAGATCTCGCCACTGGACAATGATGTAGTCAATAAGATGCTATTGTTTGGATCTAGGGTTCATCCATGATGTTTTCTTTTTCTCTAATTGGTGGGAAAAGGTATCTGTGATCACTAGTTGCCACTTGACAAATTCACTGAGTAGCAGAGTTCCCCTGCTATTCTCTTTTGCAGTTCCATGCTGTTTGATGACATGCCACCAGACTACTGCATTACTTTCAACTCTTGCATTGAAGTCCCCCATGATGATCAGTTTATCTGGCACCAGTGTGGACACCATGACTTTGTCTAAGTCACTGTAGAATTTTTCTTTCTCACTGTCAGCATTTGTCATGGTGGGAGTTTAAGCATTTATAATGGTAGTGGACCACTTGTGGATCTAGCCCTCTATAGCAAAGTGAATCAGCTTTAGCCAGAGAATTCTTTTACTGATTCTCTAGACATCTTCCTACCTCCTTCAGCTGCTGCAGATGAGCTGTGAAAAAAAACTGGAGAAGAGAGCACCAAAATGGCCACCCTACCGATAGTTGAGGATAAACAATTATTGTAAGATCCTACCAAAACTTAGATAGAATAGTCTGTCAGAGGAATAATATCTTCCTGGTGGGCTTCCTAGAAGCAGTCCGTTAGCCTTTGAGAATGGGCCATCAAAACAAGTCCCTTTCCCTTTGACAATACAATATCTCATCCTCAAAAGACAGGAGACGTGAGCCTAATTTTAACAGCCTAACCTTTAACTCTAGCCCAAACACTATATCAAGAATGAGACCAGCTTTGTTTATTGTGCCATTAATCACCATAGACAGTCCCAGAATCATCATAGCTGAGCTGATACTAAAGATTCATTAGCTAAGTGGATGTTGAAGTCACTGACCACTGTCAGCTTTGGCACAGTCAACTCCACCATGGCAAGGAATTTAATTAGTTCACACAGAAGCTTTGCAGCGTTGCAGGGAAATCAGTACACCAGAACTAGTGCCAGTGTAACCCCATCCTGGGATTCACACAGAAGATGAACATGTTCTATTCAACACAGCTGTGGAGTGTGAGAACTATATTTGAAGTTGGAGGCAAACAGCAAAGTCTTGCCACCTTTTGCTGAACCCCTATAGGCTCATGCTGTACTGAATCAAGAGGCTTGTACCAATCATGCCAAGAGTGGTTCTGCAGCATTGTCCAACCACAAATTGGTAATATATGCAGGATTGCAGGCCTTGGATGAAATCCTGACCCCACTGAAGTCAATTCAAATTTTTCCATTGACTTCAGTGGAGCCGGGATTTCATCCCTTATTTTTAAGTAGATCGTATTTTTACTGATATCTGTGTATCTATTTATATAAATATGTATCTATTTGAAAATGAATAGTCCTCTGTATGACACTATATGCAATATATCAGAGCATTTATAATCTAGTTTTTTGCTCCAAATTAGTCTAAAGGCATTTTTGTTTTTCTGTTCTGATTTCATAGCTTAAACATACTGTATAAATGAGAAACTGGTCTGTTTCTATTAAAGATTAAAAGTATTCAATGAATAGAGGAGTTGCAGGAATATAATTCAATTCAATACCAGTAATTTGTGTAAATAAATGTCTAATATGAAAGAATCACCAAAAGTGGAAATTATGAATGTTAAATTTTTTATGACAGTCATCAAAAGAAGAAAAGGGTCCATACTCATTAAAAAAGAAAAAAAAATCTAAAAATAACAAGCCTTGGTTTTTCCTATGGGTCCATATAAATTTTTTATTTTCCATTTTAAAGTTAGGATTAGGCTATATACATGCTTTTCTGTTCATACATGGATTGAATTTAAACTTTTCAGCAAAATTATTAAGCACAACTTTAGCATACTCTAAGGTGACTCATTTGGGGAATATTGGATTGTAGAAGTATGAGAAAAGCACACATCAGAGCAACTGATGATACAATTGTCCAGAATTATTGAGGAATGAGTAACTCTGCCTGTGTCTTGTAAACAAAGCCTGGTTTTCAACCCAGCCCTTCCTGGCTTTCTCTTTGTACCCAGTTAATTACAGGTACAATCTACTGCCCTATCCTGCAATTCCACCAGGCAAAACGTTACCCCCAATGGAATGTCACTGAAATCAATGTAGCTCATCATGAATACAGCGGTCCATCCATATGCAGCTGCTTGCAGGATTGGGGCCTATATCATTTAGATATCTAAGTACTTAATTGTGCCTGCAGATTTGCAGTTATTTGTGTCTGCAATTTGCAGGTACAAAAAGGTAGGCTAACTTTTAAAAAAACCTGGGACATAATTTCAGAAGTTTGAACTCAGCATCAATTTATTCCCTGCATTTTCAAAAATATAATTTTCTGATGTTTTCATTTTGAACCTTTTAAAACAAAGGCAAAACAGCTCATCCAGATAACAAGCTAAATGTCACACGCTCTCTTTGAACTATACAGGAAACTCCCTGTTACAGCATGTGAACAAGGCAAGGGCTGTTTGCAGCCCTAACTAATAGAAAAAGTACTTTTTTAAAAATCAGTTAATTAGTTGCATTACTATATACTCAGAAAAGTGACCACAGATAGTAATACTGAGCACAGAGAACAATTCTATATACTTGGGATACTCAGTGGAGATTATATGTAATAGGAAATAGCATTCCTTCCCTCACATCCTTTATTTGTTGTTTAATCGGGGGGGGGGGGGGAGGGGGAATAGAGTAATCCAGACTTTAAAATCCAGGATCCACTTTGGCAGGACCAATGGATTCACACCAAGACTCCTTGCCATCACAGCCTCTCCTCCTCCACTCTTTTTTGTTTACAGCTGATACCTGTTCCAAGGGCAGGGGGAGAAACCTAAAATGAAAGGTTCCTTTGAGTGGGAAATGTGTTTTGATTTCTGAATCATGTGATGTGGGAGGAAATTAGGAAATGGTGAATTAGAACTGGAATGTGGAATGATACTGTAGTGGAGTCAGGTATATGGTGGATTGGATATGGAACTGTGATTGTAATGGGGAAAGGATATCTAAGTGTGTGCATGTGCACACAAGCACGTGTGTATGTGGTCAGTAACAAATTATACAGGGGACTTGGATTGTATTCTTTTAATACAGTTAAATCCCACCTTCCACTCTAGTGATGTTATTTTCAATTTTGATTACTTTTATTTCACTTCAAAATAGACAAAGAAAGAACAAATATAAAATCCATAGGAAGTATGTGTGAGTAGAGTAACAGGGACTTCAGAAATTGACCGAAAGCCAGCAGAGAGAGATTTTTATCTGGGTTGCTAAACTTATATTTGGAAATTTCAACATCCACCACACAAGAGCTCTTCTGAGTGGGGATTGATGACTGGGGAACTGAAGTCGACACTGTTTTCACAGCAGACCACTTCAAGATTTGAAGTCAGAGTTCACTTTTGCTTTCATCAGGGTAAAGGACTTGTTTCATTATTCTGAAATCCAATAGGTTCTCTGAGCATAACTCTAAAAGAGAACACTACTTCCAATAGACTACTGTATCAAATGTTTGATAGGACATCATCATTATATTTTGTCATCAATGGAAGGAGAGGGATAGCTCAGTGTTTTGAGCATTGGCCTGCTAAACCCAGAGTTGTGAGTTCAATCCTTGGGGGGGGGGGGGGCATTTAAGAATCTGGGGCAAAAATCTGTCTGGGGATTGGTCCTGCTTTGAGCAGGGGGTTGGACTAGATGACTTTCTGAGGTCCCTTCCAACCCTGATATTCTATGATGATTGATAAGTATAGTTTTTCCTAGGTACCCTCTCTCCATATAGCTACCTTACAGGTCACCTTTCTTTAGAGATGGCCCACCACACATGAAATACATGGGACAGAGGTTAGAACATCAATTTTAGAAATGGCACTCTGAGTACAATTAATTTTGGCATAAAATGTTTTTGAAGTCCTATGTGATTACTGTGGTGAAGGAAACTGTTTTGGATAGTTGACAACCTAGCAAATCCAGATCACCTCTTCTTGGACCATTCATGTTGTGGGGAATTTTCAATCTACTTCACAGATAAGACATATCAAATACACTGGGCTGGCCATTGTCATGAGGCAGATCCATGCCTGGTAGTGACAGAAGCAACAGAGTTTCAACAAGTTTTAATCACTAAGGTACAGAAACTGCCGAGAAAGCTATGACCTGTAATCTGCAAGCTGACTCCATACCCCTTATGGTTATTGAAATCAAGTGGGGATGTGTTTGAATCATTGATGGTGAAGATTGATAATACCACTTCAATTCAGTGAGTTACACCACTTTGTGGCAGTTGCGAGGCCTTTACTCAAGAAGGCGTGTCACAAACAAAAGCTTACAAATTATTCAAAGTGGTAGCTGTGTTAGTCTGTATCAGCAAAAAAAAAAAAAAACAAGGAGTACTTGTAGCACCTTAGAGACTAACAAATTTATTTGGGCATAAGCTTTCGTGGGCTAAAACCCATTTCATCGGATGTGGGTTTTAGCCCACGAAAGCTTATGCCCAAATAAATTTGTTAGTCTCAAAGGTGCCACAAGTACTCCTCGTTCTTTTCACAAATTATTGCCTTTTCTCAGATTTTCCCCTTATAGAGAAGTTTATTGTGAAGTGTGTGGCAAGGATATTTTGGAGTCATCTGGAATTTGAGATTTCCTTGATCCCTTTCCACTGGCAATTAAGCCTAGTTTTGGCATGGAGATTACAGTAGTCTCAGAGTTGGGAATCATGTTCTTAATGATGAACAGTGAACAGGAATCCATGTTGATTCTTTTAAATCTGTCACTGGTGTTAAACTCACAATGAGTGATGCTGAATGCAAGTTAAGCTGAACAAGTGGAACTTTATTAAAATCTGTGGACTGCTCTGGCCATGTAGCTGAGTTGCTGCCAGTCTAACTCCCTTTATTTCCTGTTCCACTGGTGATCTGTCAATAACTGGATCTGACTCCAGTTCCACTGATCATGATACAACCATCCTTTTAAAACTTGAACCATGAGGTTTTGTTAACTCACCGCCAGTTCCTAACAGAGAAAGGGAATAGCTTTTTCCTCTCTGAGTGGTTTTGAGCAATTGCTCATCTGCCCTTAGAGATTCTTTTGTGCAGGATTCTACAAGGCTCTGTTTTAATCATTCCTCCTGCTCAATGTGTATATGAGGCTGCAGGCGCAATTTGGTCTGTGGTGCTATCAATGTACAGATGGCACACACAATTATGGCTTGTTTTCATCAGATTTGAATGATGTGTATTTGCTTTCTAAAACCTGAGTGCAATAGAAACCTGTGGAAACCTAGCCAAGGTTCAGCCCAAACAAGCTGAGAGTTAATGCTAGGAGATTAGATCCGGAAGGTATGGCAAAGATAGTTGTTATCCCCATGAAGGTGGGTTTTCCACTCCTTCTGCAAGAGACCTACTATTTGGGACTGCTCTAGGGCCTCTTTTCCTGGAATCCCAAGTGTCATCAGTGATGAAGAGCACCTTTTCTCATGTGGTTCTGGCTAGGTATTTGACTGTTTTTTTCTTTTAGATCTGGCCCATCCTGTTTTAGGCCACACCTTTGTGACTTCTAGACTGGATCACTGTAAGTGTCTCTATATGGGGCTAACCTAAAACCCAAAGATGCCATTGTCACATTTGTTTCTGTGGCAATAATACAATAGAACCCTGATTTTATTAACATCAATCTTATGAATGACCTGTTACATGAACCATTTTCTTCCCCCAAAGTCATCTTTCTACCTCAGAATGGAACTTCAGCCATTGTTCAAGCAGATGTACAGATTTGAAAAGATTGAGAGATTTGATGGCAATAGAAGAGATTCAGTTCTCTCAAACAAAGAAAAATCAGACACGCTGTCTACATTTGTTACAATTTGTTATGTGCACTGTAAATTACCAATCAATGCATTAATTTATGCAACAGACCTACTGTAATTTTGAGATGTTCAATTGTATTATCTTTGCAATTTATGAAGTTTTCAATCCCCAATTTGTTCATAAAATAGGGGTTCTTCTGTATTAGCAAAAAAAAAAAAAAAAGATAATGTAAAATGTAAACTAGTTTTCTTTGTATGCATTTTATTTTAGAACAAGCTCAGTGTCAACAATCTTCTCTATTTAGCCAAATAAAGTGTTTATTAGTGCCAATACTTAATGAAAAAATGCCTTAAAATCTCTGCCATTAAACTCAAAGTTGTGATAACATCAATAAACTTGTCTGTATGAGGTAAAAAGGAACTAATTCCTGAACTCAACTTCATAAAAAGCTACCTCTATTGCCTTTAATTCTAATATAACACAATATTAATAATGTTTATACCTTGTAGTAAATAACATGTTTCATTCAACACCTTTAGTTATTTATTATAAAATGACCTAAGAGCTCAACCATCCTATGTCATGGAAAACACACAGGGGGTGAAAAATAACCATTTGTTTCCAATATTCTTACTCAATATTCTTGACTGTCTTTTCATTGTCAACCAGTGCTGTTCTATCCTTTCAAGTATATAAAGATAGCAGTCCTTGAAAAGGGAAGACCAGGGATACACAAGAAACATAGACCAAAACCCATGTGTCCGCAAGCAGAGAACAGTTTTCTTTCCATGCCTCCTCCAAGTAACCCTTACTTCCTGGCAATATGTCTGGTTTTTATTAATCAATCTCTCCACTGTGATTGCTTGTTGTGAAAGCCACCCCATCTGCCCCCAATGACCTTAAAAATCTGCCAAAGATTTTCAGCTTATCTCAAGGTACCGTGTTGTATGAAATGTTGATCCCCAGTTCCACCCCTCATATACTTTATCCAAACACCACTTCCTACATCCTCAACAGCCACACAGCCTCCAATATGTCTATATGGATGGGTGACCATGAGTTCAGGAAAGAAGCATCATGTGGAGCTCTTTGCTCCTTACCACATGGGCCTACTAAATCAATTTGTAAAGAGAGAGGGATATTGGGCCTGATATGTTTTAAATGTTGCTTCATATTTACCAAGAACTTACACTCCTCTAGCTCATAAGTTAAATAAGTTCATATTGTTTATAATTTAGTTAGACATTACTATTTTGACTTTTGATTTTGATTTGTACACAAATATCTGATCTTTAGTAATATATATATATATACTATTATAGGTTGTTTTAAACCTCCCTGAAAATGCTTGGTATAACAGATAATCTTCATTTGGGATAAATGTGAGAAAGCGTTAAGTTCCTTTATGTAAGTAGGTAGCTGAAACAATACCAAAAACATAGGCATATGTTACTGCCCAAAACAGAGATATATGTAGGTAGAGGACTTTCAATGGGTATTGTTGTTTGAAAGTTTGTCTGTAAAAGAGAAGCAGAAAGACAAGAATGAGAAGGCAGCAAAGAAACAACACACACTCACACTCACAGAAGTACTGGTAGCAATTTCCTGAGAAAAAGCTAAGAGGGTGAGCTTTTGGGCTCAGTGCTGGCATGAAAAGGGCTTGAAACTGTGAACAAAGAAACATCTCCTGCTGTTTGATTCCTCCTATGTTCAGGAAAACAGGAATTTATAAATTCTTTGTAAATAAACAGGATTGCACCAAAGAAATACCTGATTCCAAAATCAATTTCTCTTCCTGAATGAAACCGTCTCCAGTACCCAAAATTTCAGCGTCGCTCAGGTGAAAAAGGGTAATTATACAAAGCTCTGGCATACAATTGTTTTTTGGGAAGAAAAGTTTATTTTGTTTTTTTTAGTTAGTCCTAACAGAAAAACTATTTTCCAAGTAAATCTTTTAGTTTCAGAGAACATTTTGAAAGCAATTGGAATCTTTAGGATCAGTCAAAAATTAGGTGGATTGCACATAATTCAGCGCTGTCAGGTTCCAGCAGGAAATTTGAAGGAGATTTGCTCAGTGATGGAAGGAGATTTTACAGGACTGGACAGAGATTTGGATTTGTTTCCCTGCTCCTTTTTTTTGAGTTTCTGCTTTGCTTCCATTCTCTGATCCTGCCTCTCCCTTATTCTTTTTCCTTTACCACATGCTTATTCCCTCTCTCTTCCCTTCACCTCCCCTCTGCTTGCCTCCTCCTGCACCCTCTGTTTCCTCTTTATATCTCTACTTTATCCCCCTAGTCTGCTGACTCTTCCCTTTCCTATTTACTAATCTTCGGTCTATTATATCATCCTCCTTCCCCATTTCTTCTCAACAGCATTTTTTCTGTCACCACTGTTTCTTTCCCCTGACAACATTCCCTCTGTGATCTTTGTCTCTCTTACCCCTAACCAAACCATTCCTGATACCTCTATCTTTTCCTCATCATCTCCATTAATCCCCTTGCAATGCCTCTCCTTCCTGCAACATTTCCTTCCTCCTCACATTTGTGTTCTAACCCTCTTTACAGACAAAAATTCCCAGGAAAATGTTTAAGCCGCAGAAGCCATGTGGGGAAATTAAAGGAAGCTGGCAGGGGAGTGGGAGAAAAATATTGAAGACAGGATATATGGGTAAGGCTGCCAAGTGTCACACATTTGCCTGCTCTGTCATGGAATGCCACAGCCATGCTGTAATGTCACACATTCAGCGGGCCTCAAAGAGTGGCCTGCCATTGCTGCTTCTGCCAGCCACCACAGATTTCATAGAATCATAGAAGTGTAGGATCGCAAGTAACTTCAATAGGTCATCTAGTCCAGTTCCCTGCACTCAAGGCAGGACTAAATAATTATTAGACCATTATTGACAGGTGCCTGGCTAACCTGCTCTTAAAAACCTCCAATAATGGAGATTCTACAGACTCTATAGACAATTTGTTCCAGTGCTTAAATACCCTGAAAGTTAGGAAGTTTTTCCTAATATCCAACCTAAACCGCCCTTTCTGCAATTTAAGCTTCTTGTCCTATCCCCAGAGGTTAAAAAGAACAATTTGTTACCGTCCTCCATATAACAACCTTTTATGTACTTGAAAACTGCTTTCCTGCTCAGTCTTCCATTCTCCCGACTAAACAAACCCCAATTTTTTCAATCTTCCCTCATAGGTCACCTTTTCTAGACCTTAAACCATTTTTGTTGCTCTCCTATGGACTTTCTCCAATTTGTCCACATCTTTCCTGAAATGTGATGCCCAGAAATAGACACAATACTCCAGTTGAGGCCTTATCAGCATGAAGTAGAGTGGAAGAATTATTTCTCAAGTCTTGCTTACAACACTCCTGCTAATACATCCAGAGTGATGTTTGCTTTTTTTGCAACAGTGTTACAATACTGACTCATATTTAACTTATGATCTACTATGACCCCCAGATCCCTTTCTGCAGTACTCCTTCCTAAGCAGCCATTTCCCATTTTGTACGTGTGCAATTGATTATTTCTTCTTAAGTGAAGTACTTTGCATTGGTCCTTATTGTATTTCATTCCATTTATGTCATAACCATTTCTTTATTTTTTCCAGATCATTTTGAATTTTAATCCTATCCTCAGAAGCACTTGTAACCCCTCCCAGTTTGGTATCATCCACAAACTTTATAAGTGTACTATGCCATTATCTAAATCACTTATGAAGATATTGAACAGAATCAGACCCAAGTCTGATCCCTGTGGGTCTCCACTCAATGTCCCCTTCCAGCCTTACTGTGAACCACTGATAACTTACATTCTGGGAATGGTTTTCCAACCAGTTATGCACCCACCTTATAGTAGCTCCATCTGGGTTGTATTTTCCTAGTTTGTTTATGAGAAGGTCATGCAGGACAGTATCAAAAGCCTTACTAAAGTCAAGATATACCACGTCTACCACTTCCCCCCTATCCACAAGGCTTGTTACGTTGTCAAAGAAAGGTATTAGGTTGGTTTGACATGATTTGTTCTTGACAAATCCATTCTGACTGTTACTTATCACCTTATTATCTTCTAGGTGTTTGCAAATTACTTGCTTGACTATTTGCTCCATTATCTTTCTGGGTACTGAAGTTAAACTGACTTGTCTGTAATTCCATGAGTTGTCCTTATTCCCCTTTTTATAGATTGGATTTACAGAGTTTAAGATCAGAAGGGACCATTCTGATAATCTAGACTGAACTCCTGTATAATGCAGGCCATAGGGCTTTCCTGTATTAATTTCTGCTCCAAGTCCAATAGCTGTGGTGGAATTAGACTCTGGAGCATTTCTTTCAGAGAATCCATCATAATCATTGTTAAGTTGTTCTAGAGGTGGATGTGGCACCTGCTCTGCAAGCAGCCAGGCAGACACTCTGCAATCCCTCTAGCTGCACTTCCAACTAGATATGAGGAGCAGGTGGAAGGAACAGAAGGAAAGGGGTCCAGTAGTGGCCCTAGTCTATCCCAGACACATCTACCCCAGCTCTCCCCCAGATAACCACCTAACCCATGCCCCAACACTTTCCAATACACAAACACCGATGTCAATACTTCCCACCACCCACCCTACTAAGACTAACAAGTTTTGTGCAACTCCATGTCCTACCTCTGCCCTCCACGTCACAGCTGGACATTTTTTTTTTTTTGGATAAAGTTTGCCACAATGCAGTTTTAGTAGACCCAAAATTATTTATGAACATGGTTCAAGTTTGCCAAATAGTTTTGACTGAACAAGAAAAAAGTAAAAATATTTTGGTAATGTTGAAACAAAATGCTTCCTTTTGTTTTGACCCCCAAAATTTCATTTATACTTTCATGTATTTTACAGAAAGCAAGACATAAGATCAGGGAAAGTCAACCACAGCATACTCGAAAGAATGGCAGAAAGTGAGAATGGTAGAGAGCAAGGCTGACAATTTTAAAGGTGTTTATAAAACTACTAAGAAAAATCACTGATGAGTCAGAAAGCCTTGATAAATCATGCTAAATGCAGACTGGTAACCTCTTATGAGCACTGTTAAAAATAACTTCTTGGTATGCCTTGTGTATTGAAGTGCTTTGCGTTTAATATCTAATTCTAATGCACTTAGAAATTCCTTTCTCTCTGACATTATTTTTTCAATGGGTACACACCAGCTCGTGTATTACTATTATCTTAATATTATTTTGCTTGCCTTGAAAGCAGCCTTAAACACAAAATTTTATCCTAGGATCTACAATTGGACTGTGTTATAGATTTTAAATCTAGCATCTTGCAATTAAATTCAATAATTTATTTTTATTTAGAGATCAGTGTAATTTTTGCATTTTTAAAGATTAATGCTGATTTAGCAGTTACCAGCTACTAAAACTATTTTGTTATTTCTTAAATGATTAACACTAAGGTTATAGTTATCTTGTTGTGTATTTTTTCAAAATGTGGAATTGTTCTGTATTGTTAACACTTTGTGAAAATGTATAGTTTAATGGCTTATCTTGTGTTTGTTGTTTAACTTTGGGTGTTACTAAATTTGTTAAATCTGCCCTGTGTATTACACACTCACTTAGGGTATGTCTACACTACAAAATTAGGTTGAATTTATAGAAGCC
The DNA here is from genome assembly GCF_011386835.1 of Chrysemys picta bellii. Lineage (NCBI taxonomy): Eukaryota > Metazoa > Chordata > Testudines > Emydidae > Chrysemys > Chrysemys picta. The sequence goes on from NC_088792.1 coordinate 124,615,434, forward strand.
GGTTTTATAGATATCAGTTTTATACAGTCAATTGTGTGTGTCCCCACATAAAATGCTCTAAGTGCATGAAGCCGGCGGACCGCGTCCACAGTACTGAGGCTAGCGTCGACTTCTGGAGCATTGCACTGTGGGTAGCTATCCCACAGTTCCTGCAGTCTTCACCGCCCATTGGAATTCTGGGTTGAGATCCCAATGCCTGATGATACAAAACAGTGTCGCGGGGGGGTTCTGGGTACATGCCGTCAGGCCCCTCCCCCTCCATCAGAGCAACGGCAGACAATTGACTCGCGCCTTTTTACCTGGGTTACCTGTGCAGACAACATACCACGGCAAGCATGGAGCCCGCTCAGCTCAGCTCACCGTCACCATATGTCATCTGGGTGCCGTCAGACGTGGTACTGCATTGCTACACAGCAGCAGCTAACTGCCTTTTGGCAGTAGACGGTGCAGTATGACTGGTAGCCTTCATAGGCTATCTGGGTGCTGGCAGATGTGGGGCTGCATTGCTACAAAGCAGCAGCCCCTTGCCTTTTGGCAGTAGATGGTGTATTACAACTGGTATCCATCGTCGTCGTACTCCAGTTCAATCATAGGCACCTGGGCAGACATGCTTTGTCTCCTGGAGACTCAGTCCTGCCGGCAGTCCTACTGAACCGTCTTGACGATGATGGCTAGCAGTCGTAGTACAGTATCTTCTGCCAAGCACCCAGAAGATGCCGAGGGCTATCAGTCATGCTGCACCGTCTGCTGCCAGCTTAAGATGTAAAAAATAGATGGACCAGATTTGTTCTGTATTCATTTGCTTCCCCCTCCCTCCGTGGTCACCTGTGCTCTCCACGCTGGGCAAACAGGTAAGGAAATTCAAAAGTTCACAGGGCTTTTCCTGTCTCCCTGGTCAGTGCATCTGAGTTAAGAGTGCTGTCCAGAGCGGTCACAATGAAGCACTGTGGGATAGCTCCCGGAGGCCAATAAGGTCGAATTCCGTCCACACTACCCCAAATTCGACCCGCAAAAGCCGATTTTAGCGCTAATCCCCTCATCGGAGGTGTAGTAAAGAAACCGGTTTAAAGGGCCCTTTAAGTCGAAAGAAAGGGCTTCGTCGTGTGGACGTGTCCAGGCTTAATTCAATTTAACCCTGCTAAAGTCGACCTAAACTCGTAGTGTAGACCAGGGCTTACTGTAGGTAGACTGTCTCTGTGTGAAAATAAAATTACTAGGCAACAAGGTTGAAAGAAGCTTCTTTAAATTTCTTTCCTTGGTAACATTATACACCTCTACCCCAATATAACGCAACCCAAAATAACACAAATTCAGATATAACGCGGTAAAGCAGCGCTCTGGGGGGGACTGTGCGCTCCGGCGGATCAAAGCAAGTTCGATATAACACAGTTTCACCTATACTGCGGTAAGATTTTTTGGCTCCCTAGGACAGCATTATATCAGGGTAGAGGTGTACTATGTTTCAAATAACTCAATTGTTATTTCAAATACTAAAAGAACGGTGTTAATTTGGATTTTAAAATTAAATTTGTAACCTCTCTACCTCCTTCCTCTTCTTCCTTTATTCTAAAAAAAAATAATATTTTTTTCCCAAAACCAAACATCCAAAAGGGGGGAAGCAGGGAGCAAAAGTAAACTGTTTTGCATAAAGATCATCTGTGTATAAAATCAGATTATTGGTACTAAGAGTGATACTCATATTATGTATTATATTAACCAATTTAAGCTATTCAAAGCACAAGGATAATTCTCTTCCTGGCAGAAAGAGAAGCCATGGATGGCAAGGTGCTCCTGGCACTGCTCCTATGGATCTATTTTCCAGGAGTTGGCAAAGGAGATGCATATCTCAGCATTCATAAATCTGCAGTAATGGGGATGGTAGGAAACAATGTGTTGCTCCCAGTAACATATCATCTCATAGGAATGCACAACTCCATTGGAATATATTTTATATGGACAAAATCTTCTGCATTGTATTTTATGTGTAAACATGATAGCACTGGTAAAAGTAATAATGAAATACAACATGCAACTGAAAGTACAAATAGACATTGGGTGTATGGTTTTGCCAGTAACAGTCCCTTGTTGATTAAGAACTTAAACTTTATGAAGTATTAATAACCTACCTATAGAAAGAGAGACCCACAGGGTCCACCATACCAAAAATGAAAAGAATTATCCTATGGGTGGTGGACCTGCTCACAGCAACTACTGTGGCAACAACTGTAGAACACACTTCCTGTCCAGAAGTTGAAGCAGGTCCAAAGAGTGAACTCAGCAGTACTGGGATATTGATTAATCATTTACAATGTATGTGTTTTAAATTTGTCACATTGGAATATGGCAGAGATTGTTTTTGTAATGCTACTAGTGTGTCCAGATGGTACACTTCTGGGTTATTTTAAAAAAATAGCTGTATATCATAATCAAATAAGTGGTACTATTGGGGGTAAGAAAAGGTATTTCCCTCGGGTATTTTTAGAACAGAAGGGTTACAAAGCCTAAATGAAATAATTATATCTATTTTGGGCCTTTCTGAATCAGGTATAGAAAATATCAAAAGACAGGTCAGCCATTTTAATTATAAGGAGACTGTTCTAGTACTTACACCAATGATCAATGAAATAGACTGGTTAACCCAAGAAATTACTCTTAAAGGTTCAAAGTGGAAAGATAAATGCATAGATAAGAAAACAATTTGTACTGCTGATGATAGTTATATATTACAAGTAGTGGATGAGATATTAAAGTATCTTAAGGGAAACAAAGTGCCTAGCTTAATTAAAGGTGAACAAATGTCCAAGTGGTATTGTCCTAAATGTGCCAAGGGAAACAGCCTATAGATTGGTCCTATGTTCGAACATATAAGCCATTTAACACCATCAGAAACTTGGGGTCAGTAACATCACATCCCAATGATGATGCCTGTAAAATTAACTGTATCACAATGGCCAGTCTCCTGTGTATTTCTTTTAATTTGTCTTTACCTGTGTTTAATCCTTTTGGCAAAGGATTTGATAAATTAGCAGCTGTCCATTCAATTGGTTACCTGGAATGAAACATTTATAAGGAAAACCTGGAGTTACCAGAGTCTTTTTGTATATCATAAAGAATCCAGGACTTGGAGAGCCTCCCATATGGCGTGTTGTTCTGTTAAGGGATATTTCTACTGTGACATACCCAGACCAGTGGGGTACAGGAGTCTGGTCGAGGGCAAATATACTGGTCACTGGATGAGTAGTTTTCTGTTCCCTGAGTGACCAGAGCAGGGGCTGCACTAGAGTAATCAGGAACCTGCTAAAACCAGTTAAGGCAGGCAGGCTAATTAGGACACCTGGAGCTAATTAGGAAGCTGCTAGAATCAATTAAGGCAGGCTAATCAGGGTACCTGGGTTTTAAAAGGAGCTCATTTCAGTTTGTGGTGTGAGTGTGAGGAGCTGGGAGCAAGAGGTGCAAGGAGCTGAGAGGGTATGCTGCTGGAGGACTTAGGAGCACAAGTGTTATCAGACATCAGGAGGAAGGTCCTGTGGTGAGAATAAGGAAGGTGTTTGGAGGAGGCCATGGGGAAGTAGCCCAGGGAGTTGTAGCTGTCATGCAGCTGTTACACGAGGCATTATAGACAGCTGCAGACCACAGGGCCCTGGGCTGGAACCCAGAGTAGAGGGTGGGCCTGGGTTCCCCCCAAACCTCCCAACTGACCTGGACTGTGGGTTCTTCCAGAGAGGAAGGTCTCTGGGCTGTTCCCCAACCCACATGGTGAATCTCTGAGGCAAGAAAATCTGCCAATAAGCGCAGGACCCACCAAGATAGAGGAGGACCTTTGTCACACTACATATCCAGGTATAATGTATTTGACATCACAACTCCAGTCTGTGCATATGCTGGACTAGGAAGAGTCCAACAAGACCAGTTAGCAGCTACTGTGTCTTACCCAGTATGGCTTGTCAAATGGCTCTGAGGGTGACCTATAATATGAAGGAACAGTACTATGTGGTAACTAACCATAAATATTATCAATATGACACTCTAATATGTTCCTTACTAACAACTTCTCTTTTACACACCACAAAAAAAAAAATTGTTGGGCACACAGTTATTGCTCCTGTTTCAGTTGAGGAAAAAGAAACCACAATTGATGGTATTCCAAAATGGATGGAACTTGACTGATATAAACCCAAGTTCAATGTCCACATAAATCATTTAACTCAAAATTTTAAGAAGTTATTAAATAAAAAGGATATTCATTTTAATCTAAATTAGTAACAGTATGGCCCAGTCTAAAGAACATACATAAATTGGATTTAAGGTTTTTCTTGTACTAATGATAATAGTTGTATTAATTCTGTTTTGTTGCTTACAATTTTTAATATGCAACTATAGAGCTCATATTAAAGCATGATCTGTAGCCGCATATATTAATGTTTCTAATGTAAGGTTAATCAGATAAGGTCCACCATAATGCACCATTACGTGCCAAAAGGCTGTGGGGGGGGCAGTTACCATGTAAACTTAAAGTTCCTAGCATCCCACAGGCCTCTCTTTCTCTCTACAGGTTAGCAAATGGCAAACACTGATCCCTGAGTCCTCTGAGTGTTCCTCTGGAATGCTCAGCCCCTGTTCCACTGAACACTAATAGATTTCTTAGATCTACTATTCCCACATGAACAGTACACACCAGCTTGTAAGATGCAACTCAGGATCACCACTTTGCTTAACACACAGCGCTTATATTATCAAAGAACAGAGATTCAAGTGATAGTGAGTAAGAATATTGGAAACAAATGATTACATATAAAACAAAATCATATCATGCTTTCTAGAAACTAAACTTAACAACAAGTCTCTGCTACAAAATAGCTTACATCAAGTTTGAAAAGATCTTTTGAAACTATACCTGGGGTACAAATTAACCCAAAGTATTATTATCCCCATTTTACATGTAAGGAAAATGAGACAGAATAAGGTCAAAATTCTTTGATCCAAGTCATAGAGAAAATCAAAAATAGAGGCAAGACAAGAACCCCAGCCTCCCACTTCAATGCACTAGCCACTGGCCCATGCTGGTATTGACTCCAGGCCTATGATATGTTTTCTGTTTCCATGTGTATATCAGTATATGCCCAGAGCCTATCCTTCCTAAATTCTCTACCAGTACTATATGTGACAGGTTACCACCTACTCTGGGGTACCACCTGATGTACTGGGATAGCACTGAGCCCATCTATTCCACCAGCCTGGGCTTCCTTACACTGTCCGGCTGAGCCAGGCCCTCAAGCCTCCTCCAGCACACACACAGTTAGGGACACACCCAACTTCAGATAGAGAGAGAGACACTAAAATCAGCTCTGCATGGGAAGACTCAGCTAGGGAATGGCCCAGAGCTCAAATGCGCACCTCTTCTGGCGTGTAAACCCAAAATTGTATGGTCTTGCGCTGCACAGAAAACTACAGCGTAAGCTCATGAAATTCGCTCCTTCCCTCAATGTGGAGGAAAATGTGCACAGCCTTTTGCCACTCCCCCACACAGTTATAGATTTCACAAACTGGGTTTAGAGAAAACAAAAACAAGTTTATTTGCTACAAAAGATAGATTTTAAGTTATTATAAGGAATAGCAAACAGATCAAAGCAGATTATTGAACAAATAAAACAAACAAGCAAACTAAGCTTAATACATTAAAGAAACTGGTTACACGTAGTAATTTATCACCCTAAATGTTGTTTTAAGCATTTCTTTCACAGGCCAAACACCCTTTTTGAGCCTGGGCTCAGTCCTTCTCTCTCTCCTCTCCCCCATTCTCTTTGTTTCTCATATGTTTCCAGCAGTCATCCTGGGATGGGATTCAGTGAAGAAAGAATAAAGATTAACTCACTTCCCTGCCTTAAATAGGATTTACATATGGTGGGAATCCTTTGTTTCCCAGTTTGATCCCCATCCGCTATTAGTGGAAAAATACTAGTAGTCCAAGATAGAATCCAGTACCAGGTGACATGATCACATGACCTGCAGTGTCAAAGCAGCCATGAGTCAAGGTTGTTTGCAGCATCCCAGGAAACTTCTCAGGAAGGTGGGAGATTAACATTTTCAAAGTCCTATTGTTCCCCCCAGTAGCCCATCCATGATTGCAAATGCTGATTGCATTTTGTCTGGTGGGCATTCCAAGGTGTAAACACAGTTTTAATAGGTACATAGACATATTCCCAACTTCAGATATAAAAAAGATACATGCATACAAATAGGATAGTCATAGTCAGTACATCATAACCTTTCCAATGATACCTCATGATCCATCTTGCATAAAACATATCTTAGTTATGCCATATTCATATCTTAACAATATCTCTATAGAGAATATGGAGTGTAGTGCCACATACAGTCCTAAGGATTTTAGTTTTCAGCTGCTTAAGTACAATACCAATGTAAAATATAGCCATGCTTATGACAGTTGTATCTGCAGGTATGATTTGTAATTTTATATTAATCCTATGGACCAGTGATTTTTCTCCTATCTATATAATTGTGTTTGCATAAATTGTACTGCTCTTGGAAATCACATATCAGCCACCCTCGTTTACCTCTGGCTGAGTTTCCCAAACTGAGGACCATGGACAAGTAGTGGTTAGTGGATCACTAGCTGATGATCTGCAGAGGCTACATGATACTGATAGTTCCTCCTTTCAAGCTGCTTCAATAGGTGTCCAGGGTCCTCATTAAAAAGAAGAGCTTGCAGGCATGTAAAGGCAGTGGAATACAAGAAGAATCAGCACGGCAGAAGCCACTAGGGGTTTGCTGCTGTATAAGAGGAGAAGAAACACGAGTTTACCTCAAGGTGCTGACCCATCAGAAGGAGAGGAATGTCCATGGGATAAGGGAATGAGGTAGCTGTAGGTTATGGGAAGCAGGTGCAGAAGACGGGATGGGTGGCAGGTACAAGGGAGTAGGGAACCAAGTGACAGAGAAGCATGTGCCATAAGAAATAATGACAAGGAAATAGGGAATGTGGAAAGGAATAGGAAGATAAGGGATCCAGGCAGCAAAGAAATATTTGCAGGGGAAAGAGATTAACAGAATAGATGCGAGGAGTGAAGAACAGAGATAGGCAGCAAGATTAATTTCTACTATCCTAACATTACCTCTCCATATCAACAATTGTTGTAGTTGTGACAGTGACGTTATGAGATTGTAAATGGGGTGAAGTGGTCCACCCATTTGTGAAAGGCACATAATGTGATCCACACTGAAAAAGTATGAGACCCCCTGACCTGTGCGACATGTCCCACCCAGCCTATCTCCAAGATGTTGTCTGGGAGGCCTTCATGGATCCACAGGATCTGTGCTATGCCAAAGCTTTTAAACAGTCTCTTGGAGGTACCCCTTCAGTGTGCCACAAGCTCTCACTCTTCCTTAAGGGTAGGCCAGATGACCTCAATGTTTCCTAGATTGAGCTTCTGGGCTCCAGCACTCCTGTTTCACGCTGTGACCTCTGTCCAGTGAGTCCAAATGAGATAGACTCCTGTTCAGAGACTTTTTGCCCTCTTCAAGGACCAATGCACCTCAGCAAGTATTTGCAGTGACACCAAACAGTCTTTTCAAAATAGAGTAACTGGAACACAGCAACAGGAAGTCAGATTAGCATTCAGAAACAAAAGTTAAGACATAGTCCACATTGGATGAAGCCAGGGCTCCCTTGAGCCATGCTGCTCTTGGTACAATCTTGTTTTCCTTTCTCTCTCTTTCTGTCCCTATTTCTGTCAATGCAGGTGACATCTTCCTTCATCTATCTGAGCTCAGCTCCTAACACAGATATATGATACCTCTTGGTCCATTGTCCGGCTCCTGCAGACCCAGACTAGTGCACACGTTCTGCTTGCTGGAGCTTCCTGCCATTAGGTGTCAATTGTTCAGTCATTTGGGTTCCCACTGTCTGTCTGGATCCTCCATTGATATGGGCTTTTTCTAGCTAGTCCCAAAGACCATTCATATTGCCCCACAGAGTTATGTGACCCAAACACCTCATGTCTCCTGCCCTGCCCCAGGAGCATTGTAACCCCTCTGCACCCACTGGGTAACAATACCAGTCAAGTAAGTCACTGCTATGCATATCATTCTTAAAAATATTACAGAACATCAAAGGACTATATAATGCTGACATGTGCAGCTCTTGAGAAGAGCTTGCTGGAGCTGAATACTAGCATTTCCTTAGTAGGGTACATATCATGATCTGTAGCAATTCTTAAGGCAGTCCTTTTAACTCTATGCCTTAGTCTGGGCTGTGGGATGAATAAAGTTGTTGGCCCCTGCTTAGCTGGTAAACTAGTGGCATACAATTAGTTAATCTGAAAGCTGCACTTTAAGGACTAATGTGATCCTGAAGATTTGCTTCTCCTTTACTGTAATGATGATTACAGCTGCTACAATATCTTTATAGCATCAGAGCTATTATACTTGGGATGTTGTGATGAGGCTGCTTGTTTCCAAAACTTTTTGTAAGTATCTTGGGAATATGATAGCAATAAGATCATGTGACAGACCTTCAAATTAGATGTGTTTGCTGTCTTTTGTGACATGAAAACCACAGGAATGCAAAAATGATAATGACAATATGTTTGTGTTATTATTTTGAGTTTCTAAGATTAGTCAAAAGCTTCCTTTAGATAGTATATTAACATACTGGATTGGTTTTGCATGTCTATTCAATTTTAGTATTAAGTTTAAGGAAATCCAGCTGTCAATTCCTATTAAACTGGTTGAGTTTTATATTGTTAATTCAGTTGTCTTTCACACTATTGCTACTAAACCTAAAGAACTCTTTACAAAGGCAGATTTATGATGGATGCCATCTGGCCTGATAGAAGGAAACAGATATTGATTTTTAATATTTTCTCCAAACTTGTTTACTCTAGGATAATACAGCAGCTGTGTGGCGGCTTGTCTCAGAGTGGAAAGGATTATTACCACTGCCTTTTGATGAGATAAATTACCTAGAATGACTTGAATGGCTAAAGGGTATACTTTGATGTTATGTCGCTTCATTTACCCTTATGACTAAATGATTATTGATTTTATATTTTTAAGCTCTTGAAACGTGAAAATAAGTTGGTAGAGAAGCCTAGCTGTGTTAGTTTTATTAATTTATTTCTGCAGGGCATAATTCACTTTGGACCAGGTTGTGAAGGTTTTGGGTTCATGACCGACTCCAGATACAGTTGCAAAGAAATGGCTTATTTATATAGTCATTGCAAGTAGTTCCAAAATCAATACAGTCTGGGATTGGATGATTAAACTTAGTCCCTTTGTGGGATTCATTCCTGTAGCTACCTCTGAAATGATCTTGACTGAAGCAGATTCATGTGATCCAGTCTGCAAATAGCAAGTTTGTTCTAGCTGAAATATTATTTTTGGCTCATCATTTTTTTTATCTACTGGGTTCACTCAATGACATTTTAACAGCCAGAAAAAAGCAGTTGATTGACTACTTCAATGAAATCACTAATCTGCATTCAAAGAGTTGCCTCCAAAAACTACTTAGATTTTCCATGGATAGATTTAACTACTGCTTTGATCAGTTAGTCCCAGTATGCAGTGGATTTAGGTCTCTCTGTACTTATGTAGACAGCAGGAAACTAAGGTGTACACTAACCCTTTAAATAGTCTTCACAGTTCAAAACAGCTATTTGCCTTTTGTGTATAGCAGACACCTACATATTTATGTGAAGTATTGCCTTTTCTATCATCATTTAACATGTTGGTGCTTTTTAATGTTTGTCTGAAATGTGACTCTGTTGTCTATCTATTGACATATTATGTAGACGCTGGAACAAGTGCAGAAATATTGCATGAAAAAATAATCTCTACAGTTTTCCTGATATGACTGATTCAATGCATCTGGTGTCTTTTGCTGTCTTAAGCATCAGTATTTTTAAACTTAATTTTCACTGCAAAATTTTAAAGTAAAAAAACTTCAAAACTTTAAAATATTCCTATATCTTGTTTAGTATTAAAAATTTGACTCATAACAGTGACATTTCATTTTTATATTTCACTTGCCTTAACTATTGAGAAAATTATAAGTATAATAACTAATCTGTCCAAAACCATCTTTCTTGAGGAGGAAGATACCTTCTTTTATAAGCACATTTCACATTTAGATACTATTTCAAGTATCTTAGAGGAATTAACAGCAATAAGATATAGCAAAAAGCTAAGACAAAGTTTTTTATTTGAAAAAGTTACCAGTGCAGTAATTTCTATAAAATTCATGACATTAAAGAATAGCACTTGATAAATTAACAGCACATATTAATTTAAATAGCTTTTAAATATGCTTTAAATATTAAAGTAAAAGCTTTTAAATATGCTTCTTTCAGTTCCTTATAAGCAGCATGACTGTATGTTTAGAAATTGTTTTCTTTATATAAAGATTTGTCTGATAGCTAAAGCTGCACGTTTCTAAAACAGAATGACATTTCCAGAAGTTATGTTTGATGTAGAAAAGGGTCTTTTACATACCTCTATTTAATGGTCAGGTATATTGTTTTCAAAAGAAATCTTATCATTATTATAAACCATGGCAACATATTTTACAAAGTTAAAAAAGGTGTAAAACTTTCTTACTTTAGCCGCACTATATGTATAATTAAGGTATAGTAAATTATATGTCCCAGTTTAAAGCTTGTTTAAATGCATAGTATTTGAAGTCTAATGCAGGAATAAAATACCTTTTGGATCAGTGTAATGTAATATGTTGATCCATTCTACAGGGTAGTGGTGATTATTTAATTAATCACCTTTTGACAATTATTCACATTGGTCCAAATCAAAGTCTCCATTAAAACCAAAGAATAGCTTCATTACAAATGACCCATAAAAGTGTCAAGTGCTGGCAGTGAAGACAAGTAATTTCCTTTCCCCTTAAAACCATTAGATCGAATGATGGGGGTGGGGAGGGTGATGAAGTGCATAATAGTGTGATTACAAAGAAAAGCTTAAACAGTAAATTTGACAGCCATGTAAGAGTGGACAGAAGATAAGGGTTATAAAGTGTTGGTTCTCTACCTTCAAAAAGCTTTTAATTTTATATGAAAACAGGAATGAGTAGATTATATTTTTGTCAAACTTGTTTTTATCCTCCTTTGGTGTTTACTTATAAATTGAGTTTTGAAAAGCTCCTAGCTTTAGAGCTATGTAATTATAAAATAATATCTAATTACTTTCTGAAGGTTGCTTAAGATAGTGCTTAATGGAGAACAAATTATTTTACAATTATAGGCCTATTTTAAAAGGCTGCTTATTTATAGAATCCTTTCCATATATCTTTGGATAGAAAATATAGTAGAACTTTCACATCAGTGTGAATACCTTTGCACTCTCTTTTGAGAACTATCAACTGATCATTATTATTCCACCTACACATGGGTAAAATCTATGTAAATTCTTGAAAGAAATACAAATCATTTATATCCTACCAAAATCCTTTTCTTATTGTACCAAAATAATCTAAAATGGCTTTGAGTTTCATCTACTTCTGAAGAAATATTATATATTGTTATAATTATCACTACTTAAGTATTATCTTTATACATAAAGATCAATTTTTCACTTTTTAATTGAATGTTTGCTGTTCAAAATTATATCACAATGAAAGTTCATGCACAGGAATGGGAAAGTATTATAGCTTTAAAGAAAAATAAGAGAAACAGAACATCAGCTTTTATAGAGGCTGAATTGTACGAAATATTCCCCACAGATAAATTCTGATTGTAAACACGCATTCAGGTAGTTGTTGTATTCTAAACTCAGAAAAAAAACTGAGTTAAAGTAATTCTTGCATGAGGTGACACCATCTCTCTTGTAGAAATCATGAGTTAATTCTCTATTTTAGGGTAATAACGGGTGTTTTGGGGATCTCAGCATCAGCTATCATTGTAAATGGATCTTGCAGTAATATTTTCACTTCAGAGATCCGGATAAATTCATTTACTATAGAGAATGAATGTATATTTACTCGTTTTTCAAAAGAGAAGCAAATATTGACCAGTTCCTGAGATATGTTTGTCAAATCTACTTGTCATTCTTTCTTTCATCTTCATTTGTTTTAAATCTTACACCCATGGTTGGACTACTGACTGTAAAAAAAAACAAAAGTTCAAGTGCTGCTTCTAAAAACTAATGGCTATTGACTTTCATTAGGATTTCTGTGATGTTATCTAACCCTGTAAAGACATTTGCGGTATGCAGTTTACATTGTATCTAGTGATTGTATAATCATTATTGATTTTCCTTGTGTATAGTACCTATGTCAAACAACCTAATATATTTAAATGGTGATTATTTCAGCAATATATCTATTATTAGATAAGATCAAAGGCTGTTAAACGTGCAGGAGATAGAGTGATAAGATAAGATAATGTATATTTGTGCCAGTACCAAGGCCCTATTGTGTATACAACTGCAATTCATGTCTTTAATGATTAACCTTCTGAAACATGTGATTCTGTCCTGTAGTAGAATAAAGTATGACAGATGGATTAAAAGAAGCCCAGTTTTGCGCAAAAGACCTAGGAGTTATGTAAATATATTACAGTTATATGAATTGCTTTTCAAAGACCATCGGAAATCATTCTGTATACTCCACTTACTTTTTTTTTTCTTACTAATACTTCTGAAGAAAACTAGATATATATTTAGAAAGATGCATGATTTCCCCTAGGATGTAATCACTGTTAATCCCATGAGTATGGATTAACAGAATAACTCAGGCTAATTTCATGAGCTGAATGATTATTGTATTTCATTAGTGATCAAACAGTATTCTACTTATGCTATAATAGAAAAGTAGTTACTCTAATGCATTCATTTAATATAAAAAAACTATTTAGTTATGGAATTTCCTTGTTTTAACTAACATCCTTTAATTAAAATACACTTCTAGTCAATAAATAAATATTATAATTTATATTTAGTGCAATTAAAAATAATACAAATTTGCCAATGTACCTAGAATTTTGAGAAGTGTAAATGCAAAAACCTACCTTTCAGCTTCCTTATTTTTACTCTGTGTTATCACTTTCTCTACTGGTCCTCTTTCAAATCCTCTATTTTGCGCAACACAAAATTTGACTGCACACATGTCTGTTTGTTCTAACAGTGAGATTTCTAAGGTATACAAGATTTGAATACTTGTGGGTACTTTTTTGATGGATACATTTTTGGCAGTCAGTTTTGAAAATTTTCCTGTGTAGACCCTTGATTATTTTCTTTTTAATTTCTTGCCAAAATATAGTGACATTTTTAAAATAAAATTGTAGATGGTGCAGGAAGCACCACCTATAGTTAAAGTTGCCTAACACTTTTTATTATAAGACTGTTTTCAATTACATATAACTTTGCCAAACTTAAACCATTCAGGCTGAAATTTTTCTCTGACTGATGTCTTATGTTCCTAAAAGCTCATGGTTTAGGACTTCAGACAGCCACCTGCAGGGGTGAGGAAAGAACTTCCTCCGCCTCCTCCTCCCCGCACCCACGTATTTTGTATTTTGTTTTGTTTTTGTCTTCAGAGATGGCCAGGGCTGGAGATGGGATATTGGACAGGATGTGCCAGTGCTCTGAGGTGACATCTCTTTCTCATGTGGGGTTGGGAAGGAATGTTCCCCCAGGTCAGATTGGCAGTGAACATGTTTTTTGTTTTTTTTTCACCTCTTCTGCAGCATGTGGGTGCAGGTCACTTACGAGAATTATCTGAGTATCTCACTTAATCAATTTCCTGCCATTGCAGGGGCCTCAGGCATTGGTGCACCTGGGTCCTTCCTGTTCTCTGCCTCTGGAATGTAACAGTCTAGTCTCCTGTGGGCTGTGATATGTTGGTGTAATTTCAGTTGCTGGGTAAGTGTGCAGGTGCTGCATGGTATTGGTGTCCTGTGAAATACAGAAGATCAGACTAGATGATCTGGTGGTTCCTTTTATCCATAAACTCTATGATTCTATGATTTGCGGGGGGGGGGGGGATTTCAGTAAAAATGTTTCAGCTGTTTACAAGAATGAGGTTAGGGGAAAATATGCTGTTTTGAACAAGTAAAAATATCTTACCAGTGTTTCAATGAGAAGCTGTAATACAACTACATGCTTTGGAGCAGGAATTTGAAATTAGGCAGAGAGGTTGCCATAGTGCCAGGGATGTGCTTCTAGCCAGTCACGTGAAGAAACACACACTTTTGGTCAGGGGGTAAGCCTTTGGAAAATTGACTTCTTAGAGTCTGGCAGCTTATTTCTCTGAAAAATCTATCTGCACTGAGCATGCTCCAGCCCATCACAGCTCCTATTTGCTGCCAGATTATGCATATACCATCCCACAAAGTGATTGAGCATGTTTTATCCCAGGGATGCAAGAGCTGAGCAGAACCTTCTCTGCAATTGCTCCTTCCAGCTGCCAAAGGATCCTGTGGCATCCGGCACCAGAACTAAGAGCAGGCAGCCTGACTCTCCTGTGCTCTTAATGTTGCCCCTGTTGGCACCCAAGAAGCAAGAAGAAGGAGGAAACAGCTTGGTTCAAGTGCAGAGAGGTGAGGAATGGGAAAAAAGATGTAGGGAGGGGGACACAGCAGGAGCTCACTGGGAGGGAGAACAGGAGTCATGGGGCGGGGCGGGCAGGATAGCAGTGGAGGAGGACATGGGCAGGAACTAAAGGGCAGGGGGTCAGGGGGAGGGCCAGAATCTGTGGAGAGGATAGGAGCAGGGGAAAAGAGCTTTGCAGTGTTCCTGAAAGGTAAATATGGGAACTAGTGCCCTGGGGGAGAGGAAATTCCTAAATCAAGTGACCTTCACAGAGAATAATCTTGCCAGCAATTCCCTCCTATTTAGAATGAAGCAACTCCAGCTCAAGTACCTCCACTGATCTCCACTCTGCTAATATTGCATCAGGAGAGAGACAAGCCCTCCAGTAACCAGCCCTCAAGCCATGTAGGTCTTTAGATAGAGGATAATCATGAATTTTCATCTCATATTTTGGACATTAACTAAACTTCACCTCTTAAAATGATTTAGGCACCTATCTGCTGGCCTCCCTCTGCCCTTGTAATCTTTAGTCCAGTAATTAGAGCACTCACGCAAAATGTTAGAGAGCCAGGTTCAAATCCCCATTCTGCCTGATGTGGAACAGGGATTTGAACTGAGACCTCCCAGGAGAGTGTCCTAATAACTAAGACAGCTGGGTTCAAATCCCTGCTGCATATCAGGCAAAGTGGGGATTTGAACCCCGAACTCCTCCATTCTTGGTGAGTGCTGAATCCCCTGAGCTAAAGTGGGGAGGGCAATACCTCTTGAGAAGGGGGTTGAACTAGATGACCTCCAGAGGTCCCTTCCAACCCTGATATTCTATGAGTCTGATTCTTTTCCGCTGGCTGTCCTTTGTGGGGGTTAGGCATGATCTGAGCATACCTAGCAGATTGGGCTCAACAGATGAGAAAGGCAGGGCAATGGCTAGCTTTAGGATTCCTCTTGGGCTTTGGCATGAGCTAGGCAGCTCTGTGCATGTTCAGCAATACAAATCTAGCTGCCTAGGGGACTTTGCCACCAGAAAGGTAGGTCCCTGGGGGCTTTAGGTGCCTAAAGGATTAGGCAGCAGCTGGGTGGAAGTGTTGAGGATCCAAATTTTGGATTAAGGCACCTAAAGTGGCAGTTAGAGATCTAGCTCTATGTGTCTTTGAACTTTACTGCACAGTGGCCCTCTCCAGAGCAATACAGAAGGGACATTGGATGCTCTGGGTATCCTGGGCCAGCAGAACAGTTCCAAGGAGATTATTCCCCACATCTGGAGGATTGCGTCCCATTTTGGGCCCCACACTACAGAAAGGATGTGGACAAATTGGAGAGAGCAACAGAGGGTCCTGTGGCACCTTTGAGACTAACAGTAGTACTGGGAGCATAAGCTTTCATGGGTAAGAACCTCACTTCTTCAGATGCAAGTAATGGAAATCTCCAGAGGCAGGTATATATCAGTGTGGAGATAACGAGGTTAGTTCAATCAGGGAGGGTGAGGTGCTCTGCTAGCAGTTGAGGTGTGAACACCAAGGGAGGAGAAACTGGTTCTGTAGTTGGATAGCCATTCACAGTCTTTGTTTAATCCTGATCTGATGGTGTCAAATTTGCAGATGAACTGGAGCTCAGCAGTTTCTCTTTGGATTCTGGTCCTGAAGTT
The DNA here is from genome assembly GCF_011386835.1 of Chrysemys picta bellii. Taxonomy (NCBI): domain Eukaryota; kingdom Metazoa; phylum Chordata; order Testudines; family Emydidae; genus Chrysemys; species Chrysemys picta. The sequence goes on from NC_088792.1 coordinate 124,631,629, forward strand.
TTTTTGCTGTAAGATGGCTACCTTTACATCTGCTATTGTGTGGCCAGGGAGGTTGAAGTGTTCTCCTACAGGTTTTTGTATATTGCCATTCCTGATATCTGACTTGTGTCCATTTATCCTCTTGCGTAGTGACTGTCCAGTTTGGCCAATGTACATAGCAGAGGGGCATTGCTGGCATATGATGGCATATATAACATTGGTGGACGTGCAGGTGAATGAGCCGGTGATGTTGTAGCTGATCTGGTTAGGTCCAGTGATGGTGTTGCTGGTGTAGATATGTGGGCAGAGTTGACATCGAGGTTTGTTGCATGGGTTGGTTCCTGAGTTAGAGTTGTTATGGTGCGGTGCGTGGTTGCTGGTGAGAATATGCTTAAGGTTGGCAGGTTGTCTGTGGGCGAGGACTGGCCTGCCTCCCAAGGTCTGTGAAAGTGAGGGATCATTGTCCAGGATAGGTTGTAGATCACTGATGATGCGTTGGAGAGGTTTAAGCTGAGGACTGTAGGTGATGGCCAGTGGAGTTCTGTTGGTTTCTCTTCTGGGCCTGTCTTGTAGCAGGAGGCTTCTGGGTACATGTCTGGCTCTGTTGATTTGTTTCTTTATTTCCTTGTGTGGGTATCGTAGTTTTGAGAATGCTTGGTGAAGATCTTGTAGGTGTTGGTCTCTGTCTGAGGGGTTGGAGCAGATGCGATTGTACCTCAGTGCTTGGCTGTAGATGATGGATCGTGTGGTGTGACCGGGGTGGAAGCTGGAGGCATGAAGGTAGGCGTAGCGGTCGGTGGGTTTTCGGTATAGGGTGGTGTTAATGTGGCCATCGCTTATTTGTCCGGTGGTGTCCAGGAAGTGGACCTCCCGTGTAGATTGGTCCAGGCTGAGGTTGATGGTGGAGTGGAAGATGTTGAAAGCATGGTGGAATTCTCCTTCCCATGGGTCCAGATGATGAAGATGTCATCAATATAGCGTAGGTAGAGAAGGGGCATGAGTGGACGAGAGCTGAGGAAGCGTTGTTCCAGGTCAGCCATAAAAATGTTGGCATATTGTGGGGCCATGCGGGTGCCCATAGCGGTGCCACTGGTCTGGAGGTATATATTGTCACCAAATTTGAAATAATTGTGCGTGAGGATAAAGTCACAGAGCTCAGCAATAAGTTGTGCTGTGTCATCATCAGGGATACTGTTCCTGACGGCTTGTATTCCATCTGTATGTGGGATGTTTGTGTAGAGAGCCTCTACATCCATGGTGGCTAGGATGGTGTTTTCTGGGAGGTCACCAATGCATTGTAGTTTTCTCAGGAAATCTGTGGTGTCACGGAGATAGCTGGGAGTGCTCCTCCCAAAGTGCCAGAGTGAGGAATTAGCCTTGACAGTCACAAAAAACAAACAAACACCACCACACAATACAAGCTTGCAGACTAGAAACTTTTCATAATGCTCATATAGGCATGAGTTTAATCCCCTTAGCTGAGTGGCTGTATTTAAACTAACACTCCTGGCATTTTTTATGAGCTAGGAACTTTGCAATTGTTTCTGAATGGCTTGTACTGTTGCTAAAGAAAGGACAGATATCAATGGACCTGAACTGCTATTTGGACTTGCCAGTGCTGTCAACACTAGCGGCAGCTGCTTCCTCAATGAATGGCCATGAAGAGAATGAGGGGGTGAAAAACAAAGGAACCAGAGCAACAACTAGAGGGTGATTTTATCTAATTTTTCCTACTTCTTGAGCCCTTTCACATCTCAGTTTTTCCATATGTAAAATTGAGCTAATAAATAATAATAATTAAGAATAATAATGCTTTGCAATTACAAGACCATTTTTTGCCCATGGGTCCTGGCTCATCCCTCAGAGCAGAGTGCCTATGTTTTAGCCTCTGTAACATAATTAAATCATCTATACATTGGAATTAATGTATGTATGTATATACATTACACAAAAAGAATTATATTAAAAGAATGTTAAGGTTACAAAATCAAACACTCAAAAGAGGAAATGCCAGAATAAAAGGTTGCCTAGGCAACATTGATGCAGCCCCCATGTGCGTTTCCATTATTATACAGTTTTTATATTAACTTTCTCTTTTTTCATAGGACCCTTGCCTCATTCAGTGCACAGGATGTATGGTGCTCACTAAAGAGCAGCTATTCTATATTTTTTTTCTCTTCTCACTACTCAATGTGTGGCAGTAGGCCTTATTTACAGCACAGTATTCAAACTCTACTATAAAGACAGAATTATTAATTTCCTTATGCACTTTTCTCTGTGCAAGCCACTAGAGTATTTGAGTGTTTCACAACATTAATTAATCTTCACAAAATCCTGTGAGCAGAAGAGGTGGTATCACCACCAGTTTACAGATGGGGAACTTAGGCACCATATTCACTAATTGTGAGTACCCAATTTGAGATGTCTAGGACCCAATTTTCCAGACTACTTAGAATCATAGACAACTATTACTGGAAGAGACCTCAAGAGGTCATCACGTCCAGCCCCCTGTGCTGGACCAAGTAAACCTAGACCATCCCTGACAGGTGTTTGTCCAACCTGTTCTTAAAAACCTCCAGTGATGGAGATTCCACAACCTCCCTTGGAAGCCTATTCCATAGCTTAACAACCCTTATTCTTAGGAAGTTTTTCCTAATATGTAGCCTAAATCTCCCTTGCTGCAGATTAAACACATTACTTCTTGTTTTACCTTCAGTGGACATGAAGTTCAATTTATCACTGTCCTCTTTATAACAGCCCTTAACATCTTGATCAGATAATTAGGCAGGAGTATAAAAATATTGCTTGAGCATGCATGGGGTGTAATCAGGAAGACCAAAACACAACTGGATTTGCAGCTAGCAAGGGATGTGAAGGGTAACAAGAAGGGTTTCGACAGGTATGTTAGCAACAAGAAAAGGGTCAGGGAAAGTGTGGGACCCTTACTGAATGAGGGAGGCAACCTACTGACAGAGGATGTGGAAAAAGCTGAAGTACTCAATGCTTTTTTTGCCATGGTCTTCACAGATAAGGTCAGCTCCCAGACTGCTGTCCTGGGCAACACAGTATGGGGAGGAGGTGAGCCACCCTCAGTGCTGAAAGTACAGATTAAAGACTATTTAGAAAAGCTGGGAATGCACAAGTCCATGTGTCCAGATCTAATACATCTGAGGATGCTGAGGGAATTAGCTGATGTGATTGCAGAGGCATTGGCCTTTATCTCTGAAAACTCGGGGTGATCAGGGGAGGTCCCAGATGATTGGAAAAAGGCAAATATAGTGCCCATATTTAAAAAAGGGAAGAAGGAGAACCTGGGGAACTACAGACCAATCAGCCTCACCTCAGTCCCTGGAGAAATCATGGAACAGGGTCTCAAGGAAATCATTTTGAAGCACTAGGAGGAGAGGAAGGTGATCAAGAACAGTCAACATGGATTCACCTAGGGCAAGTAATGCCTGACCAACCTGATTGCCTTCTATGATGAGATAACTGGCTCTGTGTATATGGAGAAAGGGGTGGACATGATATATCTTGACTTTAGTAAAGCTTTTGATACAGTCTCCCACAGCATTCTTGCCAGCAAGTTAAAAAAATATAGATTGCATGAATGGACTATAAGGGGGATAGAAAGCTAGCTAGATTTTTCGGACTCAACGGGTAGTGATCAATGTCTCGATGCCTAGTTGGCAGCTGGTATGAAGCAGAGTGCCCCAGGGGTCAGTCCTGGGGCCAGTTTTGTTCAACATCTTCATTAATGATCTGGACGATGGGATAGATTACACCCTCAGCAATTTCAGGGATGACAGTAAATTGTGGGGAGAGGTAGATATGCTGTAGGGTAGGGATAGGGTCCAGAGTGACCTAGACAAATTGGAGCATTGGGCCAAAAGAAATCTGATGAGGTTCAAGAAGGACAAGTGCAGAGTCCTGCATTTAGGACAGAAGAATCCCATGCACCGCCATAGGCTGGGGACCGACTGGCTAAGCAGCAGTTCTGCAGAAAAGGACCTGGGGATTACAGTGGATGAGAAACGGGATATGAGTCTGCAGTGTGCCCTTGTTGCCGAGAAGTCTAATGGCGTATTGGGCTGTATTAGTAGGAGCCTGGCTAGCAGATCGAGGGAAGTGATTATTCCCCTCTATTTGGCACTGGTGAGGCCACATCTAGAGTATTGCATCCAGTTTTGGGCCCCACACTACAGAAAAGAATGTGGACAAATTGGAGAGAGTCCGGCAGAGGACAACGAAAATGATTGGGGGCTAGGGCACATTACTTACAAGGAGAGGCTGAGGGAACTGGGCTTATTTAGTCTGCAGAAGTGAAGAGTGAGGGGAGATTTGATAACAGCCTTCAACTACCTGAAGGGGGGTTCCATAGAGAATGAAGCTGGGAGTGGTTGCATGCACTTCAGAGGACAGGATTAGAATTCAAAACGACCTTGACAAATTGGAGAATTGGTCTGAAATCAACAAAATTAAATTCAGTAAAGACAAGTGCAAAGTACCCACAGTTATGAAGGAAAAATAAAAGGCACAATGACAAAAAGGAGAGTAACTGGTGAGGTGGTAGTACTGCTGAAAAGGATCTGGGGGTTATACTAAATCACAATTGAATATAAGTCAACAATGTGATGCAGTTGTGAAAAAAGGATAATATAATTAACAGGAGTTAACAGGTGTATTAACAGGAGTGTTGTATGTAAGACACAGGATGTAATTATCCCTCTCTTCTCAGTGGTGGTGAGGCCACAAGTGGAGTACTGTGTCCAATTCTGGGCACCGCACTTTAACAAAGATATGTACAAATCAGAGAGAGTCCAGCAGAGAGTTACAAAGATGATAAAAAGTTCAGGAAAACTGACATTTGAGGAAAGGTTAAAAAATGGGAATGTTTAGTCTTTAGAAAAGAAGATTGATGGGGTAAACTGATAACAGTCTTCAATATAGAATCATAGAAGTTTAGGGTTAGAAGAGACCGCAGAAGGTCATCTAGTCCTATCCCCTGCTCAAAGCAGGATCAACACCAACTAAATCATCCCAGCCAGGGCTTTGTCAAGCCGTGCCTTAAAAATCTCTAAAGATGGAGATTCCACCACCTCCCTAGGGAACCCATTCCAATGCTACACCACCCTCCTAATGAAATAATGTTTCCTAATATCCAACTTAGACCTCCCCTTCTACAAATTGAGACCATTATTCCTTGTTCTTTCATCTGCAACCACTGAGAACAGCCTAGCTCCAGCCTCTTTGGAACCTCCCTTCAGGTAGTTGAAGGCTGCTATCAAATCTCCCTTCATTCTTCTCTTCTGCAGACTAAATAACCTCAGTTCCCTCAGCCTCTCCTCATAAGTCATGTGCCCCAGCCCCCTAATAATTTTTGTTGCCCTCCGCTGGACTCTTTGGTTCCTTCTGTAGTGGGGGGACCAAAACTGGATGCAATAGTCCAGATGTGGTCTCACCAGTGCCGAATTGAGGGGAATAATCACTTCCCTCGATCTGCTGGCAATGCTCCTACTAATACAGCCCAATATGCCATTAGCCTTCTTGGCAACAAGGGCACACTGTCGACTCATATACAGCTACTTGTTCACTGTAATCCCCAGGTCCTTTTCTGCAGAACTGCTGCTTAGCCAATCAGTCCCCAGCCTGTAGCGGTGGATGGGATTCTTCCTTCCTAAGTGCAGGACTCTGCATTTGTCCTTGTTGAACTTCATCAGATTTCTTTTGGCCTTATCCTCCAATTTGTCTAGGTCACTCTGGACCCTATCCCTACCCTCCAGCATATCTACCTCTCCCCCATTGACAGAGGTTCAGAATCTACAAAGCATTTAAGGCATAAGCCTCAATGTAGTAACACCAGCCCCGAAAGGGTTAACTGTGCTTTACAGGCTGAGGAAACCCTGCCTCTCAGACTTTGCGGGTCATGCTCAGCCTGGAGATGGAGTATAAAAGAAAGCAATCAGCTCAGTCTAGGCAGGCTGTTGAAGGGAGAGGACACAGACTGCAGACTCTCCCCAGGTAGCGGCTGCAGGCCCCAGCAGCAAGGTACGCAGAGGCCCAGATGGACTCCAGACTGCCTGACAAGCCACAGGAAGAGACCGCGCCAGCAGGAACTAGGCCATTGGAGGACCCCAAAGGCCCAGAGAAACATGGAGCTTCACCGAGGGAGAAAGGGGAGGAAGCAGCCCAGGTGACTTAGAATCTTCTCCAGTGAGTGAAAGGGGGAACCAGTGTATTTCAGGAAGATCTCCGCTGACTCGGTGGTGAGCACCCCCACCACCGCCAGAGCCCTGGGCTGGGACTCGGAGGAGCAGGAAGTGCTCAAGTCCCCCTCCCCTGGGCCCCACTCCCCTAACAGGCCAATAGGCACACAATCCCACAGAGGTGGGGTACCCTATTGACTCCAGCCATTAGGCTGTGCTGCCCAAGCTGAAGAGCTGTTTATTGACTCTAGCCATTAGGCTGCGCTGTCTTGAGTGGACGGGCCGCTCACAGACTCCGACCCCTGGGCCGTGCTGCCACATTTGTCATCAGGGTCAGAAACATAGGCCCTGACAAAGTGCTATTCGGTTCTTTTTCCCTTCTTCACCCCATAGGTGACTCAGTCCCCATGACTGGGTGTACCTACTCCATGACAAGGTGCAATCGGATATTAAATGGAAGATTGACAATATTATTTACAATTAAAGCTCACAATAAACAAATAGTATGCACAAGCAAAATACGAACCAGATCATTACAGGACCATACATTTCATTTGATGTAAACAGAGATGCCCTGTTGGAAACACGGGCGCCAGCCTCCTAGTCAACCCTCTATTGTCAGAATCCTTCAGCCTCTTTAGACTCAGTCTGACTGTCCCTCAGACCCTTTCTCTCAGTGACTGTCAGGCCCCTCTTCCTCCTAGCCCACCCTTTCACACATCCAAAATTTCTGCTGTACTTCAGTCTTTTGGAGCTTATACTAGGCACTATCCACAAAACTCCAAGAGAACCCCACTGAGGGCTCATTCTGAAAGTAATCTTTCAAGGCCTACATTTCAACGGTGCTCCCCTTCCAAATTGCATATATGCCTGCTTTCATTTATTAAAACATCATTGTGTTGATGTTATCCCTTTTCAGAAACCAAAAGTGATTTCCTTTCTCAAGTCCATCCAATTAAACTTGTTTTGTCAGGACCAATGGGTTACCAAGCTTTTCCTATGTAACTGAAGTAGGTGTATGTTTTTCTTTTCCTGACAACCTAGCCTAAAAACTTGATTTTTGACTGATATTGGTGAAACTTGTTTGAAGAAGGAAGTGGCAAGATGAAGATGTAAGTCTATTTAGAAAAAAATGCTGCTGTAAAGACATGTGACAATACCAGCAACAGGTGGCAACAAACTGAAGAATCCCACATGAGGGAAAGAAATTCAGCTGCATTGATGAACCTGTCATTTGGGATCTTACAGTCGCTTCTGAAAAAGACTGGTGCAAACATTAACAATGCAAGTAGAGATGAGTGAGTTAAACAAACATAAGACCTGGGTCCATCAAACCAGTGGGCCATCTAGACCTACAGTAGCCTGTCTCCAACAGTGGCCAGTACCAGAGTGTACAAAACAGGGCAGTTGTAGTGATCCACCTCTGATTTCCCCTCCCAGCTTCTGACAGTCAGAGGTTTAGGGTCATCCCCATCCTGGGATTACATCCCTGGCTATCCTAGCTGATAGAAGTTATCTAGAATTTATCTAGTTCTTTTTTAAAACCAGTTATACTTTTGGTCATCACAACATCCCACAACATTCCATGGCAATGAGTTCCATAAGTTAATTGTGTGTTGTATGAAAAAGTATTTCCTCTTGTGTGTTGAAACCTGCTGCCTATTAATTTCATTGGGTGACCCCTGGTTTTTGTATATAGCAAACAGTATATAACACTTCTCTATTCAATTTTTCCACACCATTCATGATTTTATAAACCACTATCGTATCCCTTCTTAGTCCTCTTTTCTAAACTGAATAGCCTTAATCTTTTTAGCATCTCCTCTTATGAAAGCCATTCCATACTCTTGCTCATCTTTGTTACCCTTCTCTGAACGTTTTCCAGTTCTACTGTATGCATTTTAAGATAGGGTGATCAAAACTGCACACAGTATTCAAGGTGTGGGCACACCATGGATTTGTATTGTGGCATTGATATTTTCTGCCTTATTTTCTATCCCTTTCCTATTAGTTCCTAACATTATGTTAGTCTTTTTGACTGCTGCTGTGCACTGAGCTGAAGTTATCAGAAAACTATCCACAGTGGTTCCAAGATCTCTTTCTTGAGTGGTAACTGCTAATTTAGAACCCCTAAGTGTAGCTGGGATTATTTTGTTCCAAGGTGCATTACTTTGAATTTGAATGTTGAATTTCATCTGACATTTTGTTGACCAGTCACACATTTTTGGGAGATCCTCCCTCTAATTCTTCACAATCAGCTTTGGTCTTTACTACCTTGAATAGTTCTGTATCATCTGAAAACTTTGCCACTTAACTGTTCACTCCCTTTTCCTGATTCTTAATGAATATGTTGAACAGCCCAAATCCCAATATAGATCCTTGGGGGACCTGTGATTTATCTCAATTGTGAAAACTGACCATTTATTCCTAACCTTTCTTTCCTACTTTTTAACCATTTACTGATCCATGATAGGACCTTCCTTGTTATCCCATAGCTATTTAGTTTCCTTAAGATTCTTTGATGATGGACCTTGTCAAAGGCTTTCTGAAAGTCCAAGTACACTATGCCAGCTTGACCACCATTATCCACATGCTTATTGACATCCTCAAAGAATTCTAATATATTGGCACAGTGTGACTTCCCTTTACAAAATCTGTGTTGATGCTTCCCCAACAAATCATGTTTATCTATGTGTGTGATAGTTCTGTTTTTTTTCCACGGTTGCTACCAATTTGACCGGTACTGAAGTTAGACTCACTGGCTTGTAATTGCCAGGGTTGCCTCTGGAGCCCTATTAAAAAGTCAATGTTGCATTATCTACCTTTCAGTCATCTGGTACAGATGCTTGTTTTAGCTATAGGTTGCGTAGTATAGTGAATAGTTCTGCAATTTCATAGTCACTGAAAGTGGTACGCCCACATGAAAAGGTAGAGCTCTTTAGTGCTATATCATATCTTAGAAAATGTAACATGAGGACAGACAAGTTGTTGTGAATGAAGATCTATTCTACATGCATTGTAGTTTCAGAATCCACAGCAGTAAAGCTCAACAATCTTCAAATCAGGACAATATGTTAATTTGCCAGCTCTGATATCCAATTAGAATAGAACTATAGCTGCTGTCTGGAAACAGTTCAAGGAGTTTTGTAGACATGATCCAAAAATTGCATAGCAGACTGGGATTCAGCAAAATGTGTTAGTTTTAGATTTAGATAAGCAGAAGCAAATTCCAAGAAAATATTTCATGCATCTACCCATGTAACATATCCATATATATATATATTTTTTTTTTTCAAAATGTATATTACAAAAAAAAGTAAATTAAAAAAAATAAAATTTCACAAAATTTGACTTGAAATGATAATCTGCTCCCTTGCTCATTTTTAGTGTTTTGTAAAGAACATAGACTTCCTCTATTTTCTGTCAAGGGTAAGGAATATATCTACTGCTGTTGGCTACCACACATCATGGAGGTACAAAACCTATTGGAGGATATGCCATTAGATTTTGGTAATATGAGAGAAGAAATTAGGAGGTCATTTATAATCTATTCTGTCTCGTAAATCAGCTTGAGGTCATTTGGAGACTTACCATTGTGTACTAGCAATGCAAGAATGTTTACAGAGTATTTTACTGTAAGCATTAAAATTATTGTATGCTAAAAATGATTGATATGCCAATAAGTAAATAAAAGGCTTCTCTTTGATTTTACATATCTTTGTTTAAAAATATGTGAACACCTAATAAATATATATGAAAAATTCCTTTTAGGAGTAAATTTATTCAGTATTCCTTCTCTGTGACAAGAGGGTACTTGAGATCTCCCTTGTTCCTTTTGAATAAAGTCTTTTAGTATCATAGCTACAGAACCATTCTCAAAATATGAATGACATTGTGGGGTTTTTCAGTGTAATATTTAAACAGTTCAAGGCGGGACCCATATTCTACAAAGCTTTACCAATCTACCAGTAATCCTTGATGTAGCTATTCCACACAGAGATATAATTTAATCAGTTGGCTACCTATTTTTCTGTCATTTGATGGTATAGCAGAGATGGTACATGATGAACAGGTGGGGGGACCAATTGTTGGGGTAACAGTGAAGGGGCTTGTTGATGGGTTAACATTGCAATTTTCTTTTTTGCCTTCATATGTTTTTTCAGCAGTTCCCTGTGAGATTTCTGCTATGATAGCCTCATTTCTCAGTTGTACCAGATGTAGCCCATCTCAGAATTTTTGTTCTCCTGCCTAAATCAAGTCTTGTCTGTCAAAAAACATCCTGGAGTCTCTTTTCATTTCCCTCTGCATTTCAAGAAAAGTATCCCCTCTTGCTTTCTTTTTGTATTCCCTTAGTTTGGTAAAGATCTTGACTACTTGTAATACAGGACATCTAGTGCCATGCTTGTTCTGTGCTGTCCTTGGTGCAGTAATGATTGCTGAAATGACTGATCAGAAACACTAGGAGTAATAACTATAAAAGTGGTATATCCAACCTGCTCTGTTTCTCATTCCAGTGCCTTTTTGCAAGGAAAGCTATACAGAGACTCCAAATGATAGTGACATAACAGACTCCTGAGAAAAGATTAGGGTTAATGGGGGATTAGGTGCAATGTGGGGTTGGTTTTGATGAGGTTATATTTTAAATGAACTAATACAAAAGCATCAATAACAACTCTCAGGTTTCAGAGTAGCAGCCCTGTTAGTCTGTATCTGCAAAAATAACAGGAGTACTTGTGGCACCTTAGAGACTAACAAATTTATTAGAGCATAAGCTTTCGTGGGCTACTGCCCACTTCTTCGGATGCATATAGAGTGGAACATATATTGAGGAGATATATATACACACATACAGAGAGCATGAACAGGTGGGAGTTGTCTTACCAACTCTGAGAGGCTAATTAAGTAAGAGAATTTTTTTTTAAGTGATAATCAAGCTAGCCCAGTACAGACAGTTTGATAAGAAGTGTGAGAATACTTACAAGGGGAGATAGATTCAATGTTTGTAATTGCTCAGCCATTCCTAGTCCTTATTCAATCCTGAGTTGATTGTATCTAGTTTGCATATCAATTCCAGCTCAGCAGTCTCTCATTGGAGTCTGTTTTTGAAGTTTTTCTGTTGTAAGATAGCCGCCCGCAGGTCTGTCATTGAATGGCCAGACAGGTTAAAGTGTTCTCCCACTGGTTTTTGAGTATTATGATTCCTGATGTCAGATTTGTGTCCATTAATTCTTTTGCGTAGAGACTGTCCGGTTTGACCAATGTACATGGCAGATGTGATTAGGTCCTATGATGATGTCTGCTTGCATTTGGAAAGGAAGATAATGTCTGTCTGTATCTGTACGAGTTTTTTCATGAAGTTGATGGATTTCCACCCCATACGGCTAAATGCAGTGCCTTTTGGAAGGAAAGCTATACAGAGACTCCAAATGATAGTGACATAACAGACTCCTGAGAAAAGATTAGGGTTAATGGGGGATTAGGTGCAATGTGGGGTTGATTTTGATGAGGTTACATTTTAAATGAACTAATACAAAAGCATCAATAACAACTCTCAGGTTTCAGAGTAGCAGCCCTGTCAGTCTGTATCTGCAAAAAGAACAGGAGTACTTGTGGCACCTTAGAGACTAACAAATTTATTTGAGCATAAGCTTTCGTGGGCTACTGCCCACTTCTTCGGATGCATAGATATAACCGCATTTGCTCCAATCCCTCAGATAGAGACAAGCACCTACAAGTTCTCTATCAAGCATTCTTAAAACTACAATACCCACCTGCTGAAGTGAAAAAACAGATTGACAGAGCCAGACGAGTACCCAGAAGTCACCTCCTACAAGACAGGCCCAACAAAGAAAATAACAGAACACCATTAGCTGTCACCTTCAGCCCCCAACTAAAACCTCTCCAGCGCATCATCAGAGATCTACAACCTATCCTGAAAGATAATCCTTTACTCTCACAGATCTTGGGAGACAGACCTGTCCTCACTTACAGACAACCCCACAACCTAAAGCAAATACTCACCAGCAACCACACATCACTGAACAAAAACACTGACCCAGGAACCTATCCTTGTAACAAAGCCCGATGCCAACTCTGTCCACATATCTATTCAAGTGACATCATCATAGGACCTAATCACATCAGCCATACCATCAGGCACTCGTTCACCTGCACATCTACCAATGTGATATATGCCATCATGTGCCAGCAATGCCCCTCTGCCATGTACATTGGCCAAACCGGACAGCTCCCAATGAAGCTCCCAATTTACACCACTTGATGATCTGTCTAGACTCTTTAAAAGAGTTGTTTGCATGAAAATAAGTGCATATGTCAATGTCAAAAGGCCACAGACTGTAGTTTGGGATGATTGATCAATGTGGTACCATGTAAGCAAGCCACAGTCCACTATCTCACACCACATAACTAGGGGAAAATAAATATCTTATGGCAGACATCCTCTCCATATCAGGCCATAGCCTCATAAATTTTTTGGGCTTTGTAAATGTGCAGAGAGCAGACTAAGTGAACTAACACAGGAGCATCAGTAATAACTCTGAGCAAGGAACAATGTATAGTTTTATGGGGGGTTTCTTACCATAGGTCTGTTAGCTTAGCACCCTTTGGTCTACACAGTGTGTCCCTTGTGCAAGGGAAAAACACAATAATGTATTCCCCCTTACAAGTGTTTTCCTTAACTGACTTGGCGAAATAGACCTGAAGCAACTGCTGGATCAAAGGGTGTTTCCTCTCTGGAAAGGGTGGGTTCAGCTGCTTCTGGCATCACTGTCCTAGTCAGCTGACCAATAGCTAGGGAACCTGTAGTATCTGCTCATGCCACCCCACTGGTTGTTCCAGAACTACCACGTGGGTTACTACCGGCACCTAGGGTTGCCAACTGTCTAATCACACAAACCCAAACACCCTTGCCCTGCCCCTTCCCTGAGGCCATGCTCCTGCCCCGCCCCTTCTCCGAGACCCTGCCCGCTGCTCACTCCATCCCCCCTCTCTCCATCGCTCGCTCTCCTCCACCCTCACTTACTTTCACCAGGCTGGGGCAGGGGGTTGGGGTGCAGGAGAGGCTGTAGGGGATGGGCTCTGGGAGGAAGTTTGGGTGCAGGAGGGGGTGAGAGGTGCAGGCTTAGAGAGGGTTTTGGGTGCAGGGTGCGGGCTCTGGGCTGGGGCAGGGGGCCGGGGTATGGGAGGGAATGTGAGGGCACCCTCCGGGCAGCACTTACCTTAGGCAGCTCCCAAAAGCAACCAACACATCCCTCCGGTACCGGCTCCTAGGCGGGGAGGCCAGGGGATCTCCACTCGCTGCTGCTCCTGCCCACAGCCACTGCCCCTGCAGTTCCCATTGGCCACAGTTCATGGCCAATGGGAGCTGGGAGTCAGCACTTGGGGCACAGGCAGCACATGGAGACCTCTCCTGCCCCCCCCCCGCCCCCTCCCCAGGGGCCATAGGGCCGTTCCGGCCCCTTCTGGGAGCAACGCAGAGCCAAGGCAGGTAGGTATCCTGCCTTAGCCCCGCTGTGCTGTTAGACTGTTAGCTCCTAGAATATCCTGGTTTAGCTGCAGTAGCCTCCAGGAGATAGAGCCCGATGCCAGGAGACTCCCGGAGAAACCAGGAGGGTTGGCCACCCTACCAATGCCCCCAGGCTAGTAAGTGAGGAGTGGAATGAATTGCAGTCAGCTGCCAGTTGCCCCTGGTACTGTAGCCAGAAGAGGTTCACTCCAGTTGGCCTTGCAATAACAGATCCCCCGGAGGAACCCCATCCATAAAGAGAGCCACTATTGCAGGTCTTATATTATCCCCACCCAAAGTGTTGTGTTCATAGAAGTGTCCACTTACTTTAGAGAGCCTGTCCCCAGGGGTGTTTTACTGTCTTTCTCCCTTCATTTTTTTTCTCAGTAAGTTGCACAAGGAACTCTGGCCCCTGATTCCATGATCCCCAGTGTTTCATTTGACAACAGTGAAGCTAGATGCAGGTTAAACTGAACAAATGGAACTTTATTAAATCTGTGGGGTGCTCTGTCCATGCAGCTGAGTTGTCTCCAGCCTAACTCCTCTTCCCTGTTTTCCTGGTGTCCCCTCAATAACAGTACCTCCAGGGAGCATGGGCCCTCTGACTCCAGTTCCACTGATCATGATACATTGTCCCTATTTTACAAACATTTTAATATAAACACTAAAAACAAATAACTGACACCCAAACCCACAACCCATGCCCCCTCAGGCAGAGGCTGCTAGTACATGGCCAAGTTGGAGTCTTGTCTTTACCATGTACTCAGTGGGTTACACAGTATTTTAAACAGTTTGGTCTCCTCAACAGGCAACCACACCAGGAGTGACCTATCTTTGTCACCTGTCTCTGAGTGTAGCAAACTATCTCTGTGTGGAGTCTCTTCCCTCACTATGCGGTGTCTTCTGGGTGGTTCTCCATCTCTCCATTTTATGGTGATCTCTGTAGGCTCTCTCGGGGTGTTGTTTCTGCTGGCCCATAAGTGCCTCCTGTACCTTCAGATCATAGAATATCCGGGTTGGAAGCAACCTCAGGAGGTCATCTAGTCCAATCACCTCAAAGCATTGGTCCCTCAAAGTAGGACCAATCCCCAGTTCCCTAAATGGCCCCCTCAAGGATTGAGCTCACAACCCTGGGTTTAGCAGACAAATGTTCAAACCACTGAGCTATCCCTCTCCCTAAGATCCCTTGTCCCTGTTGGGTAGTCATTTCACCTGGCCTGGGTGCCAGTACACCCGTCACGATTCCTTTAGTCCACTCCTCCTATTGTCTCTCTAATGGCTGGATCCTCACAGGAAGGCCTTTCTCCAAAGCTAATAGCTCCTTGGATGACCTGTTGTATTCTAGTACCTGCTTTCTCTGATTGTTGGTCATGTTCTCTCAGCGGTACCTCCATCCTTCTGGCTGCAACAGGTCTCCCTTCATTAGTTACAGAGTTTTGGTCCTTTCTCCCATCAGTGCCTGCAATGGACTGTTTTAGCATCCCTGTGATGAAGTATTTTGTGTGCCAAAAATACTAACAACAGGTCTGAATCAGAAGAAACAGGTCTGTCTCTTAGCTTTTTTGATAGCTGATTCCACCTTATCATTACTCTGTGGGTATCAAACTCCTATTTGCATGCAAATTCTGTGAATTGTTCCAAAGCAAATTGTGGTCCATTGGGATGAACATACATGCTCTGGAATGGCACATTTTGCAGGCCTTTAGTTTGGCAATCACTGACTTGCTTCATGTATCAAGCAGGTCATCAACCTCCCAAAAATTTAAATAGTAGTCCACCGTGATCAAGTACTGCTTTTCATTAAAGGTAAATAAGTCCAATACTACCTTTTCGTATGGTCAGGTGGGCAGCTCATGTAGTAACACAATTTCTTTCTGCTGGTGATTATTACATGACCAGCAGGTGTTAAACCCTTCAAACAAGGAGTGAAATTGTGTATTCATTCCTAGTCAGTAAACACACTCTAAGACAGCTGTCAATGCCCATGTATGAGATGTATTTTTGCATGACATCCTTATGTAATACAGTGGGGACAACAGCTCTCTATCCTCAAAATATTATTCCATCCTGCACATTCAGCTCATCTTTAATTTGAAAATATGGTTCTGCTTCTACTGGTACATGGCTTTTGTCTTCTGGCCACCCTGCTAGTATCACTTTCTTGACTCGCTGTAGTTGGACATCCTTTGATTTCCATCAGCTTTGCTGTTGAAACTGGGAGATAATGCATCATATTACAGGATTCAGTGTCCTGATACCCTTCCCCTGAAGCTGCGTATATATACCTGGCTCAGAGTGTCAGCTAACACCAGTAATTATGCTGGACAATATCTCTGACCTCTACTTGGTAGTACTGGAGACAAATCAACATGCACTGTAATCTTTTTTGAGCACTAAGAATGGGCTTTGTCATAATTGTTTCTAGGGGGTTGTGGTCTGAGTGCACTGTTACTGGGTGGCCATAGGTGTATTGATGGAACCACTCCACTCCAGATACCACAGCCAGAAGCTCTTTTTCTATTTGTGTTTACCCCTGTTCAGTCTTTGGAAAGGGTCCTGCAAAAGAGTTACTCAATCCCTTTTCTCATGCACCACACTGGCATGTCAGTGGCTCTCCTGGCTAGTAAGTACTTCAGGATAGGGGCATCTGTTATCATTTGTTTCAGCATATTAAATATTTTCTGTAGAAGACCTGCCTAGTTGCACCCAACATCTTGCCTTGTGAACTGACATATGGGTTCCATTTCTGCAGCCAGGTGTGGACAGAACTTGGATAGAAAAGTTATCATTCCTATGAAGCGCTTTATCCCTTTTACATCTACTGGAGTTGGTATGTCTCTGAGTGCCTAGATCCTGTTGGGATCTGCTTTCAGTCCCTCTGTTGGGAGCAGATGTCCAATGTATTTCATCTCATACTGCTTGAGTCGTATTTGTTGTGAGTTGAGTTTTGTGTCCCTGTATTGCTGTATTAAAACTTATAGTTTTCTGTAATGGTCTTGTTCAGCTTCTGTATCATTGTTTCCTTTGTCTACAATGAGAATACTATTGGACATCATTTACACTCCAAGCAGCTCTTCCAGCATTTGTGTGAGTCTTCTCTGGAACATCTTTGGTGCTGGTCTTATGTCCATTGGCATGTGCAGCCATCTGTAACTTCTAAATACTGTTGAACAGGTTGTCAGTATGCTGGACTCTTTATCTAGCTTATATGCCAAAACCTGTTCCTCATATTACAGACTGTAAACATTTTTGTTTTGGAAAGTTCTGGTAAGATGTGATCAGTTATGGGATAGTGACACCTTTTTAATGCCCAGTTCAGTGGCTTTGGGTCAATGCAGATGTGTAATTTGCCAAATCGCTTCTTTACCACTTCCATGCTGCTTACCCAACCTGTATGGGCCTCTACAGTTGCTATGATACCTGTGCACTGCAGTCTTTCAAGCTCTTTCCATACTGGAATATGTAGTGCCACTGGAATTTTCCTTCCTTGTAAACACACAGGTTCCATTGTGGGATCTACTCCAGTCCAGCTTTCCGAAGAAGCAGACATCACCTTTGAAAACATCCCCATATGCTTTTCAAATGGTCCCCATTATCCATGGGTCTCCCCCTCTTGCTTCTTGTAATGTAGCTATAAAATTCTGATGGTTCACCGTAATCAGATCTACAGTTTGTATGGCTGTATTCCCCAAGAGAGGTCTGTGGTGCTTACTATCCACCACCAGAAATTTCAATTGGTACCATCTGTTATTTTTCACTGAAGTTACTGTGAGGCTACATTTTTCTATGGGCTCCATCATGCTCTCATTGTACATTATTAAATTGTGCCTGCTCTTTGTAATGGGTGTGTTCACATCCAATTCATCCCTAGGAATCACATTGTAGGAGCTGAAATTGTACTAATTGTTAATAATTCCCTATTGACATCGTTGCCTGCATGGAGGTTGGTATTGTCCCTTGTTGAAATCGTGTCCTGACAACATGAACCTGATATTGATATGAATGATTTTGAGCTGCCCTATTTTATTTCTTACACAAAGCACAGAGAACATTGCTTTGCCACCATTAACTAAAAAAAGGGGAAAAAACAAAATCAAATTATTTCAGATGGTAAGAAATGGGGTGGCAGCAGTAGACCATAACATTAAGGTGCATAAGTTAACGATTAAGCATATACTAAAGAAATATGGTGATGGCTTACAGTTTAAATGTTTGGTAATTTAAGTGTGCGTACAATGTCGGCACACAGACAAGGACAGTGAATTGACTGTTTCAAGCAGTTTAGCCTACAGCTAGTGTGTTGGTAGGCAGAATGTGGACTGAAATTAAATAAAGGTCACTCCAACACTGCACAGAGGGGTCAGTCTGACATAGCCCAAAACTAGGTGAGAGTCAACATCCCATGATGGTAAACATCCTATAATACTAAACATATTGTGTAACAGCTTTGATTGACAGTTAGATTTAGCAGTTGTGATTGGTCTATAAGTATGGATCAATCGGAGAGGGTTTAAAGGTGATTGGAGGATAGATATGCTAATGATAGGATTGGGAAACAAGCCAATCAGAACAGGCCAAAATTGTATAAAAGACAGAGACCAAGCAGGCAAAAGTCAGTCCAGTTAGGAGCAGGAGAAGGAGGAGAACTATGAAAAGATTAGAAGAAAACTAAAAGAGCAAAGAAGTAGCAGAAGCAACTGCAGGGTGACAGCAGCAGCAGTGGTGCTACTGGGACAGAGCAGAAAAGGCTCCTTAGATAGAAGAGAGGAAAAGAAGACTACGGAGCGTAAGCCTGCTAGCTATAATAAAGGATATAGAATAGAAATAGGGTTAATGCATGTGTATGCTTGAGATCTTCTCCTTGGGCTGCCACCTTGACATGGTGGAGAAGCTTGCATATACTTAAGACCCTAAGAGTGATGCCATCTGTAGTCCTGTACTCCTGATAGGTCACCCATGGCGGTAAGGTCGAAGGCAAGGTACCAGACAAAGTGCAGCCCAGCACAACACAACCCAGTATAAGACCTCAATGGCAGAACAGGCAGATGAAGCAGGATGACCTATCAATGGCTGCGAAGATGCATGAAGGCTGCAACAGAGGAGAAACCCCCGGTCATCTTGGACCTCCTTGCCACCGGCCACAGGTGCCTCTTCTGCCAAGATTTGTGTGGCTGCTAGTGCGCATCAGCTCCACCACATTAAACTACTCATGTGCAGGAAGAACATTTCCCCATACTTACCCATAAAAGTCCTGTGGCGATGGGCGAGTGGCAACGGGGATAGATGAAGTGATCACCAGGAGTCCCTAGTCACAAACCCACAAGCAGGCAGTGTCCACAAGATAGTTATCATGTGCCCCTGGATGGGGACAGGGGGGCATTTTTGGCTGCAGGAACCCCTCTGCTCACCTCATATGGGGAAGGGGATAGAAAAGGTGCCCCAAACATAGGCTATCCCACCATACTTGACTGGATAACCATGTCCAGAGGGATCACTCCCAATGCAGTCGAAAACAAAAATGTTTCTTGAAACTTGGAATGTCCAGACCCTACTGGATGAATCAAAATGTGAAAGACCCATATGCAGAACAGCAGTTGTTGCCCAAGAATTCTTGAAGTACAACATCGACATTGCTGCTCTCAGAGAAACAAGATGTGCAGATCAAGACCACTTGAGGGGAAGAGGGCGGTGGTTACACTTTCTTCTGGAAAGGAAAACCAGTAAGCAACAGGTGAATACACAGTGTTGGCTTTGCAATCAAAAATCTTCTAGTCAACCGCCTGAATGAGCTCCCCATCGGCGTCAACAAGCGCCTTATGCCCCTCCGCATCCAATTGGTCAATGATTCATTTGCAACTATCATCCGTGCATATGCACCAACTCTTGACGCTGAAGAAGAACAGAAAGAATCCTTCTACACTGACCTTGATAAAATTTTGTCATCCATTCCAAAAACAGATACAATAATCTTTTTAGGGGACTCTAACGCAAGAGTTGGCCGAGA
Organism: Chrysemys picta bellii; assembly: GCF_011386835.1. Lineage (NCBI taxonomy): Eukaryota > Metazoa > Chordata > Testudines > Emydidae > Chrysemys > Chrysemys picta. Next base: position 124,651,340 of record NC_088792.1, read on the forward strand.
TTCTAATGTATGGAGTAGCACCATTGGGAAGGAAGGAGTAGGCAAGACCAATTCCAATGGCATCGTTCTACTCAGCAAATGTGCAGAGCACAACCTTGTGATCACAAACACAATCTTCAGGCAAAACAACAAGTACAAAATAACTTGGCAATACCCCGGCTCAAAACATTGGCACCTCCTAGACTATGTTATTGTAAGAACACAGGATCTAAGAGATGTCCAAATCACCCGTGGCATGAGAGGAGCCAATGATTGGTGGACTGAACACCTCCTGGTGAGATCAGTCATGACTATCAGGATTGCATCAAAACATAAAAAGCAATCCAAATCATATAGATGGCAATACAACATCCAAAGACTTCAATCCTCAGTGTACCAAGAGAACTTCCAAATACTCCTCAGTGAAAAACTGACCCTATGCTCACCTGGTAATGACAACACAAGTGTTGAAAAAGACTGGGAAGCCCTAAAACAGACCATCCATGAGGTTTGCAAGGAATCCATTGGCCTTGCTACCAGCCACCATCAGGACTGGTTTGACAATAACATTGAGATTCCAGCCCTTTTGGACCAGAAGAGAAAAGCTTTCTGTGACTGGCAAAACCAACCACTATCCAGTCAGAAGCAGAGCTCTTTCCATCAACTGAAAACTGAAGTTCAAAGGAGGATCCGAGAAATCAAAAACAAATGGTGGAAGGACAAAGCAAAAGAAATCCAAACATTCCCTAACAGACATTATATGTGGAGCTGGTTTTGTAAGATAAAGAGTCTGTACTGACCAAGCTCATGTGGCCTCACTGCTCTGAGATCCGAAGATGGTAGTACTCTTCTTAAAGATAACAAATCCATCAAAGAGTGCTGGAAGGAACACCAAAAGCTTCTAAATCGAGAATTGACTGTTACTGACAACACCATTGACTCCATCCCTTAGCACCCAATTTGGGAAACTCTTGCCAACCCACCAACACCTGAGGAGGTCTGCAAAGCAATTAAACAAATGAAGAACAATAAAGCACCAGGTCCTGATGGCATACCAGCTGAAGTAATGAAAGAGGGGCAGAACCACTGACTAAGAAGCTTCACTTGCTGCTCCTCAAAATCTGGCGCACCAAAGAAATCTCTGCTGATTTACATAATGTAATATCATCACCGTTTTCAAAAAGGGGGACAGGGCCAACAATGGAAACTATCGCGGAATTGACCTCCTTTCCCTTGCTAGGAAGATTCTTGCTAGAATCTTACTGAATCGCCTGCTCACTCTTGCAGAGGAAGTACTTCCAGAGTCCCAGTACAGCTTCAGACCATCACGAGGCACAACCGACGTGATTTTCACAGCCAGGCAGATCCAAGAAAAATGTCAAGAACAACACCAGAAGCTGTATCTGGTCTTTATCTATCTGACCAAAGCCTTCAACTCTGTCAGTCATGAGGCTCTGTGGAAAATCATGTCTAAGTTTGGCTGGCCCTGTCGTGTAGACAGAGGTGTCTTCCACCTACAACATATGCCTTAGTATAATGCTAGTTTGAGAATAGTTTGAGTTGGGTCTGGCCATATGCAACTAAGGCTTCCATGAACATGTGAGACATCATTTGTATGAGGGGATGTTTAATACTAAATTTTAAACTTCTCACCAAAGAAGGTTAGGTAATGGTGGGCTAATGTGGAATTGGCAGTGGCACACTCACACAGGACCATGTTGTATTAGCACCACACTGCCTCTTCTCAATTAGGTGTTTTCAACCAGCTGTGATGATTACAAGAGGTAAAATGTAGATGGGGGAGGAAAAGTACAAAGGATAAGGAAATGAAATGGGCTTTTTGTTTGCCTACAACCCTTTATATGAGCAAGCTGACTGCTAGCCAGACTTTCAGAAAACCTTTTCCGAGCTCATGCATTGAACAATCTGATGACCCTTGTATAAAACAAGCCACGATTACCGCCATAGAGTGGTCCCTGTGTCCCAGGGCAACTCCAGAAAAGACATCATTGTTGCCACAAATGATAGTATGGTGTGGTCTATTATATCTTTTTTATCTATTATTTCCATCTTTTCAGAAATGATAAGATTTCTCTTAAACAAGATGTAATATGATATGATGAACTGCGCAAATATCAAGTTTACAAACCACTTACTGTTTGTAGTTTCAAAGGAATCCTTCACATCATAATTCACACACACTCATAGGTAATAACAGTTGAAATACAAAGTAACCACAATACACGGTCTGTCAAAAACTATCATGATGATAAACAATGGGGCAAGCTCCAAAATAAATAAATAAACAGTGCCAAAGAAATGATTTGCATATTTCTCTCTCTCCCCAACCAGTGTTTAAATAATGTTTTCATTCATTGTGCTTGCTCATCCACACAACTGCCAGCTGTGCCGCCTTTTTCCAGCAATAGTCACATGCTACACTGCTTTGTAATGTTGAGTTTGGAATGGTGCAGAATCCTAGGCTATGAAATACAGCTCTCTATGGTGCTTTTACAATTTGTGTGGCATTATGATTGCAATACTGAAACCAAAACTTGATGTGTAGCTGAACACCAGGGCACATAAGAAACCAAGACAAAGAGTTCACAGGCAAAAATGTCCAGACAATAACAGAGTTCCACAGCAACCATCATGTCACTATCATAAATCTGAGCTGCCAAAAGTACTAATAGCACTTGAAGCAGCTTTGAAGTCCCAAGGGCACAACTGCTAAATTTAGAGCTCTGTTCTAACTCTTTTCAGTTATGCACATGTATATACTCATGTACCTTAATTGCAAGGCAAAAGGAATGTGATAACTCCATATTTAGAGCTAGAGTGTGGCTTTAAACTACAGACCAGTATTAGGAACAATGCTAAGGTGCACCCCCCCATAGGCAATTAGGGTGGCATTCTGCTTCCCAAGGAACTCCCAAGAGTCTAGGCAGGTTCTGTGCACTTAAAGAGGATGTATGTACCATGTGCTTGCCTCCCTAGCTAGCTTGCTATCTTGACTAGTGGTGAGGAGCAGACCCTTGGTTCCATCTACTGTGTGTTCCACCTATCTCCTTTGCAGATGCTAGAAGAAGTAGAGCTCTACAGAGCACAAAGGCTCCTGTTGGACTAGCCCTTGCATGGATGGCACAAACAGGTGAGACGTTCCTTGAATATTCCTCCTTTCTTTGCATGCTCAAGCCTCACACAAAGACCATACATAATCTGGCCCACACTATTATAACATAAATAATACATCATGTTCCCATGCACCACCATTTTGGAAGGTTGCAACTTAAATGATATTTAAATGCAAATCTCCAATATAGGTACAGAGGCTGCAGTCCACAATTTTTGACTACATAAGAGAATCATCATACTGATTACAATATTCAACATACATTTTAAATCTAATATTTAATATCCCCACTGGGGATTTCACAGCTGGCCATTTATAGCCAGAATCTGGTTCCATTCTACTGACTGAGATCATCAATGAATATCTGGCCCTTAGTCCTTCTGTTATTGTTTCAGGGGCTTGTGCCTCAGTGTTTCCTTAGCAGTCATTCTCAAGGGCTTCTAGGAAATATATCTGCCACCACACCGCTGGTGGCAACATAAAGCTGCTCCCTGCTATTTTTTTTTTTATGGAAAGGGACTGAGATCTGCTTGCCTCGTCCAAAAAAACCAGATTCTGTGTCTTCAGAATTTCCTTATTTCTAGATTTATGTGCAGCTTTGTTATGCTGAAGCTGCTTTATCACATGTCTTTGTGTGTATTTTTGCAATGATGAGAAAGTTGTACTGTGTGATTGTACATGCTTTTATGCTGTTGTGAATCTGGAGATGGCTTTAAAAATTCTCTTGTAGTTCTAGAAACAGTGTCAAACAATTTAAAAGGGAAATTGAGGTTCTTATTATTACAATTGATATCATTAAGTTTCTCCCTTGTCTTGTCAAGGAATTCACTTGCATTTGTCTTCTCCTTTTCAAATACTTAAAAATCGTTTGGATGTCCTTGATACCAACATTCCTTCCCTCTTTTTGTTAAAGGGGTATCACACGAATCATTCTGCTGGCTGGCTGGCTGGCTGGCTGAAGCACAAAGCACATGTATCCAATGGCAGCAATCATTCTGAAAGGGCAACTTAACTCCCTTTACAGTACCTTGTCTTGCTTAGTACACAAAAAGTGCTGGCCAACTGATTTAGCAGCCAAATAATTTACTCCAGAAATGATTGTATGAGGTAATCACCTGTCAGCTCCATTACCCTTCCATGAAAAAAAGACACCTGAACATAAAAAGAAGATAAGACACAGCAGTAAAAGTGATAAAAAAGTTTCCCACCTGTACCATGCATTTTCTCTAATATAACCTTCTAGTCCAACCATAAATTACTGGCATGAACTGCATGTGGATCCACAAAGGTACTCAGAAATTCTGTACTGTACATGTGCTACACAGATGATAGATTTGGCACTTGTTAGCTAGCTAGTAGCAATCAGAATTATTTTGGTAGGGGGTGAAGAAGACAGAAACAGACAATTATCCACAAAGGGGGAATAATGCATTGGCATTGATTCATCCCAGGATAAATCCAGTTCTTATGTCAGTGATAGAGGTTTACTCGGCCCTTAATCCCACATGGGCTGTTAGTCATTGTGGTCCATATGCTCTCCTTCTGTGTAAACAAACATGGAGAAGAGCAAACTCTCACAAACAAACATGGCTTTACTCACCCTCTTTTGTACAATATGCTCCTCTTGTAAGTTGCATAAAGGGAATAGGGTGTAGCCTGGGAAAGAGTAGAAGCCTAGGATCTACAGGAAACACATGGCCAGATCTCATAGGTCACTGGTCAGCTGTGCAGAAAGGAGTCTCCTTCTACATAGTTAATTGTGCAACCCTGTCCAGAAGTGGTAGCACACCTGGCTCAGCTGTCATGTTGCCATTGGTCACCAGGTAGTGGAAATGGTCTTGGGAATCTTCCAGTCATGCCCCAAAACAGGCTCCTAGCCCTGCTGATACTGTGTGGATTATTCCTGCAAGGAACAAAGGTAATCTGTATGGGTTGGAGGTGCATGGGGCTATAGTCAGGCCAATCCACATACTAGCTTAGATTTACGGACCATACTCCCTGCAGAACATCACTTCATGACTCATTGAGAGAGCACCTCAGGGATCTTGTAGAGCAACCTCTCCATGGGGTTGAGCGAACTAGACCTGGGACACAGCTAATCATTGCTATCACTTTTCCCTTCTTTAGCTGTGTTTTATTTGGCATGTGATAAACCACAAATTCTGATGCATATTGGTGCAAATTCAAACCAGAATTGGCCCACTGTTCTGTACTCTGTTATAAAACACTAGGCATGGGTAAATAATGGAAATATTAATATTCAATTAGTATAATAAAAATTTTAATATTTGTCCAACAAATTTTGACCAGTGTATTTATGAATTGTCTGTCTTGTAAGGTGGATGAAAAATGGAAAATATTTAATTTGTCAAATTTATATTTTACTGTTAACAGTTTCCCCAACTATTCTAAGCAGACATACATAGCCAAATTCCATCTTTGTAGGTGTGCACTGAACTTTTCACCAGAATTTGGCCCAAAATATTTAACTTAGTGACAAACAGAAAAGCCCACCAAAACCCCTGATCTGTCAAAAACAAAAATCAAAAACAGACATACAAAGCATATTTTATAACTTAATATTATTTCACATTTTCCTTTTAATTCTTTTGCTCCTCCTGTCAGGTAGCCTGATTAGGAAGCCAGACCTTCTGAGGTGGAGCTGATCTGCATACACATTACCATAAAAAATAGTATGCCAAATCCTCAACTGGTATATAAACCGACTTCAATAGACATAATCTGGATTGCTCCAGCAGTGTATCTGGCCTGATATTTTAAAAGAGAACTTCTTTAAAAGCTTTTAATCAAAATGATTAGCATTCTTTAATCCACAAAGTATTACAGGCATGGTGAGTGTTTCCTGTCTAAGAGTTAGAAATAAAATGAAATAACTGCCAGCATCACCAGAAAGTCACAGAATCACTTAAGGAGTGAAATGATGTATTGAACAGAGGGAAGATTTTCAGTACATAAACAGTCAGACTCATCTGCACTGGGGAAAGAATATCCTGCCCAGGAAATACTTTCCATGAGTTAAACTATCCATTCAGCTCCATATAAACTGATCTCTCTCTCTGGGTTTGATCCAAAGTCCTTTGAAGTCAATGGGAGGCTTTCCATTAATTTCAGTGAATTTTGGATTGGCCCTTATTTGTCTACCCTTCTGTTTTACTTAAGAGGGACAAATCTTTCTAATTTTGAAAACATGGGTTTGTGCCCTTTTTTTATTTCTTTTTGATGGATGAAGAAGACCAGAAAGTTTATTTTAAAGGTTTTGGGGTTTGGTTTGGTTTTGGTTTAATCTGCTCATTTTTAACCATAGAAATATTTGGAATATCATATTTGGTGCTTGCCAGTTTTGCTGAAGGGCCTCTGGGGAGTCTCAGGAATGCTTACTGTGAGTTCTCACACCTTAATTGAAGAGGTGACCGTGCTGAATCTTTAACAAAGGCTTCCTTTGGCCAAAATGTTAATTAGCCAGTGAACTTAAATGGATGCTTACAAAAACAGAGAAGGGTTTTGAGAATGATTTGAGTCATTGAAAAGCTCTTGCATGATGAGGGATTGGAATGACTGGAGCATCACTGTGAACATGTGCTTGAAAACTTGCTCTGTGTGCAGAACTGTTCAGAAAAGCAACCCATATTTTCAGATGCAAAAACAATTAGATAAATATAACACTACCAATATTATTACATTATTATATAAATCAGTACTGACCCTGAAACAAAATATTTTGTTCTACAATGATCATCCTGCCTGAGAACATGCAGTGGTCCTAGTTTTTCTGAACCTAGTTTCTTCAATAGACTCGTGTTCAACTTTATCAAAGGTCCAAATAAATTATGGCAACCAATTCTCTTTTATCCACTCTTTTGTTATCATACTCAAAGAATTCTAAGAATTCTAATATCTTAGAGAAGCACAGTTTTCCTTTATAGAAGTCATATTGGTTTGTTTCCATTGTATTATGTTCAAAATGGTATTTTATCATTCTATTTTTAATTATCAGTTCTGCCAATTTACCCGGTACTGAAGTAAGGTTTGTATTTCCCAAGATCATTACACATAGCTACAACATTTACTACACACCTGTTTTCTGGTATAGGAGCTGATTTTAATTTTGATTCCTTGCATATGAACATACAGCATAGGCCTGGGAGGGACCTCTTGGGTCATGGAGTCCAGGCCCTTGATATTGCCGACAACCACATCATATAATCTTATTGATAACATTTTCAAACTCTATCTTAAAACTAGTTTAGGTTGTTTTATCTCACTACTTCTACTGGAAGGCTGGTCCAGAACCTCACTCCTCTGATGGTTAGAAACTTTCTTCCAATCTGTTACCTAAATTTATTCATGACCAGTTTATACCCATTTTGTCCATTAGCTTAAATAGCTCTTCTCCTTTTTGTGGTTAGCAATTTTTTTTCTAGGGTAAACAAGTCAAACTCTTTTAGTCTCCTCTCCTAAGAGAGGCCCACCATTCCCCTGATCATCCCGATAGCTACTTTCTGCACCTGAATTCATCTTTCTTGAACATGGGTGACCAGAATTATACACTTTTTTTTTCTTTTACAGTCTTTTTGACTAACTTTTTCATATTTTTAAATCTCCCTTTTTAAAGTTTAGTGTTACCATGCTAATTTGTGGTGTTATGCCCAAGCTTAACCTCCACTCAGTTTTAGTTAGTCTTTACCTTCCCCCACTACACTGTGAGTGGGAGCAAGCATTACTGTAAGCCCAGATGGTATTTACAAAGTAGGAATGGTCAAGGGGAAGCATATATGGAAAGGGCATAGCAGAGGGAGACAAAGAGGGAACTGTCAGCCAGCAAACTATAGGAGGCATAGGCAACTGTGAAACAGGGCTTTTAGCTCCACTCCTTACATCACCTCCCATGGGGATAGACTTCAGAGCTAAATTGGTTTAAGACAATTGGTTTATGATTCAGTCATGCCTAGTGTGGACAAACTGAATTATTTGTACTTCAGCTAGTTCAATAAATAGACAGATGCACAAATAATGAAGACCTAGTCAATGCAGGAGTAAACCATGATTAGTTGACCCAATACTGGCCATAGTTTGTCCCAGCCTGCACTTACATATAAATCATGGTCAGCATAAGTTCAGACAAACCAATTGCTTATTTCCAATTGCTAAATGATGTTATTTCCAGTTGTAGACAAGGTCCAAGACCCAGATTTGTAAAGGTATTTAAGTGTTGCTCCACTCTAGTTGGCCATCTAGGTCCCTTAGGCCTTGCAATGCTGAGTGTAGCAATGCATAACATCTTTAAAAAGCTGTGTTCAAGTCTCTAGTGTAGACTAGCTTTTTACCTTTGTCAGAAGGCAGGTCTCAACTAAAGGAATTGGCTCCTCCATGTGATGTTGTTTCCTCCCATCATGAGACCAGCTTCCTCAATTTTAGAGTGGGGCAGCCAGGTCTGAGGTTAGCCTGCATGCTGTCTACAATGTCCCGGTATACTGTCTTTTTATATAATGTCTCTTTCAGCTCTGCCAGTTCAGCAACTGAGGTATCAAGATGTCAAACTTGATCTCTCAAAGCCACAAGCTGCTTGCACTGGGTGTATCTATATGCCATTTGGCCATGAAGTGAATAGAAGTACACACAACATCTTGCACAGTAAACTGACTAGCCTCCTTTGTTGCTGTCCTCCAACCTCCAAAGTTAAACTGTGTTTTTTATTCTGTAACTCGTCAGTAGGATGAACTAGTTTCTACCTATACTTTTACATTAGAAAGGACATTCTTCATATTGCATGTTTACCAGATTTTATTCGCTTTAGTTCACTAATCACAAATGTACCAGCCTATTCCCCCTCAGTTCCAAGTTCCACGGTGTCCAAACAACCCTTTACTCACTCGCTTAGTGCTTCTCTCACTCTGTCTGGAGCCTCTCTGAGCTTAGGAATAGGGAAAAGGATCCCTCTTCCTCTTTCCCTCATGAAGCTCCCTAGTGGCCAACTGAATTACTTGGGCTGGAAGCTGGGGAAAGGATTTTGGCCTAAGTGCGCAGTTGTGATAATACCGAGAACTGGGTGGCCTTTTTAACAAGAAACATCTTGTATACAGTACATGAACAACTTGAGTGGGAAAGGAAGAAAACCAAAGAATAAAACAGATAATATCAGGCATGTCCACAAGTTAATTTTCAGTGTCAACAGATTAACTATCTCTAAGACAAATTCTATAAACAGAAATCAATATGTCCCAATTAAAAGAGTGGGAACAGGTAAAACTTCACTAATCAGGTCAGAGCAGACCAAGCGATCAAAACAAAGAAAATAGTATATTCAATCCAAGTTAATAAATGTTTCTGTCATTTGCTCCTGGAGGAGAACATGTTCACAGGACATGGGTTCTATTTATAATCCATACTTTTTTGATCTTATCATGATAAAATTAGTACTTTTGTCCTCCATAGATGACTGTCAATTTAGCTGGTAGAATACTATAGCGGTAGCCTCATCATTTGTGGGTCTGTTTAAAAAGGTCTTAGGTTTTGTGGACATATTTTTCAGTGGTTAAAATTTTCAAAAGTGCTTAGGTGGCTAAATCACTCTGGGTATGTGCATGCATTTGTGTGTATAAAATATGATACATGTGTTTGCAAGAGTATTGCTAATGATTGTTGTTTTGTTTTGTTTTGTTTTTGTTTTGTTTTGAAGTGTGCATAAAGAACTAAAAGTAACAATATTTTTTACAAATTATCTCACTAAAATCACAATGAAGGAATATCTGATAATATGTAGTATCTTATTGTTTTACTATATAGAAATAACATGGCTGTCAAGGGAGATGGTTTATTAAATTAAGTTCCTAATATTTTCCTTGCTCATATCTCGGTAAATTATAATAATCCAATTTGGAGGTCACAAAAGAAGGATCATAGAATCATAAAACAGGAAGGGACCTCAAGAGGTCATCTACTTCAGTCCCCTGCACTCGTGGCAGGACTAATTATCTAGACCATTCCTAACAGGTGTTTGTCTAACCTGCTCTTAAAAATCTCCAATGATGGAGATTCCACAACCTTCCTATACAATTTACCCACCCTGGCAGTTAGGAAGTAGGGCTGTTGATTAAGCGCAGTTAATTCATGCAATTAACTCAAAAAATTAACTTCAATTAAAAAAAATAATCAGTTTATCACACTATTAAACAATAGAATGCCAATTGAAATTTATTAAATATTTATGGATTTTTTCTACATTCTCAAATATATTCATTTCTATTACAACACAGAACACAAAGTGTACAGTGCTCACTTTATATTATTATTTTTATTACAAATATTTGCACTGTAAAAATGATAAACAAAATAAATAGTATTTTTTAATTCACCTCATACAAGTTCTGTAGTGCAAACTCTTTATCGTGAAAGTGTAATTTACAAATGTACATTTTTTTTGGTTACACAACTGCACTCAAAAACAAAACAATGTAAAACTTTATAGCCTATAAGTCCACTCAGTCCTACTTCTTGTTCAGCCAATTACTAACACAAACAATTTTGTTTACATTTAAGGGAGATACTGCTGACTGCTTCTTATTTACAATGTCACCTGAAAGTGAGAACAGGCGTTGGCATGGCACTTTTGTAGCCAGAATTGCAAGGTATTTATGTGCCAGATATGCTAAACATTCATATTTGGGGGAGGGATAGCTCAGTGGTTTGAGCATTGGCCTGCTAAACCCAGGGTTGTGGTTCAATCCTTGAGGGGGCCATTTAGGGAACTGGGGTAAAAATCTGTCTGGGGATTGGTCCTGCTTTGAGCAGCGAGTTGGACTAGATGACCTCCTCAGGTCCCTTCCAACCCTGATATTCTATGATTCTATGATATTCCCCTTCATGCTTCGGCCATCATTCCAGAGGACATGCTTCCATGCTGATGATGCTCATTAAAAAATAATATGTTAATTAAATTTGTGACTGAACTCCGTGGGGGAGAATTGTATGTCACCTGTTCTGTTTTACCCACATTCTACCATATATTTCAAGTTATAGCAGTCTCAGATGATGACCCAGCACCTGTTCATTTTAAGAACACTTTCACAGCAAATTTGACAAAACGCAAAGAAGGTTCCAATGTGAGATTTCTAAGGATAGATAAAGCACTTGAACCAAGGTTTAAGAATCTGAAGTGCCTTCCAAAATCTGAGAGGGATGAGGTGTGGAGTATGCTTTCAGATGTCTTAGAAGAGCAACACTCTGATGCTGAAACTACAGAACCCAAAACATCAAAAAAGAAAATCAACCTTCTGCTGGTGGCATCTGACTCAGATGATGAAAATGAACATGCATCGGTCTGCACTGCTTTGGATTGTTATTCAGCAGAACCCATCATCAGCATGGACGCATGTCCCCTGGAATGGCAGCTGAAGCATGAAGGGACATATGAATCTTTAGCACATGTGGCTGTATATGTAGCGATGCCAGCTACAACAGTGCCTTGTGAACGCCTGTTCTCACTTTCAGATGACATTGTAAACAAGATGTGGGCAGCATTATCTCCTGCAAATTGTAACCAAACTTTTTTGTGTGAGTGATTGGCTGAAGTAGGACTGAGTGGACTTGTAGGTTTTAAAGGTTTACATTGTTGTATTTTTGAATGCAGTTATTTTTTGTTCATAATTCTACATTTGTAAGTTCAACTTTCATTATAAAGAGATTGCACTACAGTACTTGTATTAGGTGAATTGAAATATATTATTTCTTTTGTTTTTTACAGTGCAAATATTTGTAATCAAAAATAAATATAAAGTGAGCAATGTACACTTTGTATTCTGTGTTGTAATTGAAATCAGTATATTTGAAAATGTAGAAAACGTCCAAAATATTTAAATAAATGGTATTCTATAATTGTTTAACAGTGCAATTAATCATGATTATTTTTTTAATTGCTTGACAGCCCTATTAGGAAGTTTTTCCTAATGGCCAACCTAAACCTCCCTTGCTGCAATTTAAGCCCATTGCTTCTTGTCCTATCCTCAAAGGTTAAGAAAAACCATTTTTCTTCCTCCTCCTTGTAACAACCTTTTACATACTTGAAAACTATTATCATTTTCCCCTTAGACTTGCTTCCCATGGGATCTTACCCACCAACTCCCTCAGTTTGCTAAAGTCTGCCTTCTTGAAATCCTTTGTCTTTATTGTGCTGTTCTCCCTCCTACAATTCCTTAGAATCATGAACTCTACCATTTCATGATCACTTTCACCCAAGCTGCCTTCCACTTTCAAATTCTCAAGCAGTTCCTTTCTATTTGTCAAAATCAAATCTAGAACAGCCCCCGCCCCCAGTTTCTCCACCTTTTGAAACTAGCTTTCTCCATCTTTTGAACTAAAAAAATGGTCTCCAATACATTCCAAGAACTTGTTGGATAATCTGTGCCCTGCTGTGTTATTTTCCCATCAGATGTCTGGGTAGTTGAAAGAAGAACAGGAGTACTTGTGGCACCTTAGAGACTAACAAATTTATTTGTTAGTCTCTAAGGTGCCACAAGTACTCCTGTTCTTCTTTTTGCGGATACAGACTAACACGGCTGCTACTCTGAAACTGGGTAGTTGAAGTCCCCCATCACCACCAAGTCCTGTGCTTTGGATGATTTTGTTAGCTGATTAAAAAAAGACTCATCCACCTCTTCTTCCTGGTTAGGTGGTCTGTAGTAGACCCCTACCATGACATCAGCCTTGGTTTTACCCCTTTTATTCTTACCCAGAGATTTTCAACAAGTCTATCTCCTATTTCCATCTCAATCTCAGTCCAAGTGCATACATTTTTAATATATAAAGCAACATCTCCTCCCTTTTTCCCCTGCCGGTCCTTTCTGAGCAAACTGTACCTTCTATACCAATATACCAGTCATGCGTATTATCCCACCAGGTCTCTGTGATTGCCAACTATGTCATAGTTGTGTTTATTTACTAGCATTTCGAGTTCTTCCTGCTTATTCCCCATACTTTTCACATTAGTATACAGACATTTAAGATACTGATTTGATTCCATCCCGCACCCAGTTCTGTCTTGTCTCTCCTTTATCCCTGCTATAATAGCCCATGCCCCCCACAAATTCCAAACCTTCTCCCAGGTCTCCATGTTCTTAACTTACCTGTGAGCTTTGGTCACCTGCCACCTTTGAACCTAGTTTAAAGCCCTCCTTACTAGGTTAGCCAGTCTGTAGCCAAAGATGCTCTTCCCCTTCCTCAATAGGTGGACCCCATTTCTGCTTAGCAGTCCTTCTTCTTGGAATAGTATCCCGTGGTCAAGGAAGCTGAAGACCTCCTGGATACACCACCTTCGCAGTCAGGCATTCACCTCCAGGATGCATCTGTCTCTGCCTGGGCCTCTACCCTTGACCGGAAGGATCGAAGAAAACACCACCTGCACTCCCAACTCCTTCACCCTTACTCCCAAAGCCCTGTAGTCACTTCTGATCTTCTGAGGTTCATACCTCATAGTATCATTAGTGCCCACATGGATGAGTAGCATGGGGTAGTAGTCAGAGGGATCCTCTACAATCACTCCATAACAGGCCCACTTCAGCCAATTTTCTTTCATATAGGTGCTGATCTCAGACAAAATTGGGTTAGTTAGGAATTGGTGTTATCTGTGTAAAAGGTAAAGAAGAAGCAGAACTTGGTATTGTCTGCATATTTCTGGTGTTTGACACCATGGCATCTCAAAAATCCCCTCAGTGGCTTCATATAGATGTTTTAAAGGATGGGAGAAAGAATCAAGACCCCAAGCACTCTGGGAACATCAATGATTCAGCAGTTTCCCGATAAATACATATTATAGAATTGTTGGTCATGTGTGACCCTATCATTAAAGCTAAATTAAGTTTTGGACTTAAAGCAGGGATTCAACTTCTTTTGGTAAGAATACAGTGTATCCTCCCCAAACTTTCACCACTCACACTTTGAGTATAGGACTAGAATTTATGACAACCTGTTAATTAATTAATGTGCTAAAATTAAATAAAAAATGGATCCTTTATGAAATTAAGCACTATCAGATTTTTATTTATCCCAAATCATTTTAATGATGAAACAGTACAGATTCTCCAAACTTTCCATATGGTTAAAACTTAGTTTATACATAGGATTTCAACTATGTCTGAGGAAATTAAATTATTAATGATTGCTGTAGCTAATGATTATGAGTATAGGCAAATAGAACCAGGTCAATAGTTCAGGTCATTCTTAAGTGGAACCATTCTGACATCAGAGGGAGCTCCGTCAATCAACACCCTTCTCTTCAGCTGATTTGCATATTGCAATTCTGTTGGCTGAAATGAATCAATGGCATGAGGGGGACTGCATATATGTCTAGATTCTCATTGGTAGGTATTTGGCTGCCAGCTGCCACTGTATTTGCTCCAACTGACACTGTCTTATCAATTCTGTGGCTATATGCTGACAAATTAATGGCCAGATTCACCAATAAATTCTGACACCTTTATATTGCTCCAGTGATGCAAAGCAGCTGTAAACTTGGCCTCACTGGCCAGTCTGTTCTGGCTATTCTGTCTTGTTCCAGAGCAGGGTGAAGTAGCTAAAGCACACCAATAAACGTGGCCTTGAAAGTTAAATCTCTTTTTGTTTGTTTGTTTGTTTGTTTGTTTAATTTTTAATGACTCATAGTTTATACTACATATCTCCAACTCATTAGATCTGCCACAGGGAAACATTTTCATTGGATTTCTTGTGTGTGTGTGTGTGTGTGTGTGTGTGTGTGTGTGTGTGTGTGTGTATTAAAATGTTAATTAAAAATACAATCAAATCACTAAACAAAACAAAAATTAAGGTTGAAAGTATATATCAGTAACCTGAAAACAAATAAATAAATACATTAAATTAAATAAAACCCAAGACTATTGTAATTATCCCAATACCAAGGATTACAAACCCAAGAAATTAAAAGTTAAAGTTAAACTTAAAAGAAATTGAAATATATTAAGTTATGGGAAAAGAACTGTTAAGCCACCAAAACAACCTTAACTTTGCCCTTTAGTGACACATTATTACATTATTATTAAGGCATTTTAGTTTTTATGGACTCAGATTTCATTAAACTGATTTTTACAGATAATTTAATTTTTCAATTACCCTCATGGCATCACTCAGGGCATACATTTTCTGGGATTATAATACTTATTTCTGGGATAATTACTGTAATTTTATGTATGTATTTTTACCCATACATTACTGATATATACTCTAAAGCTGTAACTGCATTTTAACATATTTTTTTTTTTTTTTTGTCAGGGAATGTATATTGGTAGATATATGGGTATACATGTGCACAGAGACATATATATTCCATATATTAATTAAAGAGAGAAATGCACAACCCAGGTGAACAGGTGCTCTCTAGTGTTAAAAGGCATAATAAAACAGATGATGGAAATTACAGGAAAAAACGGAAAGGGATTTACACACTTTTCATCTGACATGAATTTCATCTCTTTCTACGTGCCCTGCATAGCTCCGGGGAAGAACTATTAGAGGAACTGTGTTTCTATGCAAACACATTAGCTAAAGCATTCCAAGGAGTCTACCTAGAAATATTCCTCGAAAACACCCGACCAGTTTAAGTGTAATTAACACTGTAGTCATTGTGAACTCCTGTGATAGAAGAATTCTCTGAGAGTCCTTAACATAAAACAGCTCTGTCCATTTCAATTAAAGTGTCCACTTTTCCTTTACTCTGTCCATCATCCACTTTAAAAGTTTAACAGGCGCTGAAGGGATTAGATCTCACACTAACTCTAAAGCGATCTTTTCAATAAATGTTGGCTGAGTACAAAATCCAGAGGCAAGGATGACTGACTGGCTCCAGAGGCTGTGGAGAGGGGGGATGGGAGAAAGCTTCTTCCTTCAGCTGCAGAGTAGTGGTCACAAGCGGGGTAAGGGTTTACACTTACACAGACTAACTTCCACTGCAGCAACTGCAAACCCGAACTTTCCCTAAAGAAAGACTGCACCTTCCTTGCCTGCAATGTTTAATGTGGCAGTTAGTACGGGGAAGTTTTTTTTAACTTTTCAACAAATAAATCAATTACAGACACTTCCAAGATATTTCCAAGACAAGACACTATGGGAGGCAGTTCATCCGGTGCAGTTTTTTTATATAACTCAAGAACTGCAATGCACCTTGCAAGCACATTAATACACGCCGCAATCTTCTGCAAACGCCGGAGTAAAAATAGGTATTATATTTGCTTACAAAAAAAGCAAGTGTGCTGTCTTTCTTTATGAGGTATCTGGTGGATAAACATATGCATGGTACAGGAGAAAATTCGGGATATGGCGAAAATGAGTGATACACTGGCCGCATCTCCATTGAAGATATTCTTTGGAAATTTACTGAGAGTCAAAAAAGCACTTTGTAAAACATATTGAATTGATTTACTTTTTAAATGAAAAGGAAATATCCTACCTGTGGCTTGAGCACTTGTTCTCTCTCTCTAAATAATGTTTCCTTGCTTCCAGGTGAAAACACGAGGCTCAGTGAAGCGTTTTGCGTGCATTTCTTTTCCTTATGCCCCCTTACGCAGAAAACTGCGTATCTTGCACGAAGCAGAAAATGGCTAAGACATTTAACAAAATTGTGGGGGGTTAAGTGAAACTATTTCAATTTTCTAAATATCGCTTCTGCTTTTTAAAGATCTGCATTACTTATAGAACAACTCACAACAAATAATGTCCAAAAATGGGAAAGAAAAATCCTTTCTCATTCTAAATAAACAAATATGAGTTTTTATAAGAACAAAATTTTTCATTTAGCTTTTAAAATTACAAGACCCCGCACGGAAATACAGCACTGTATATATATATTATTTTTCCTTTTTGTAAATAAAAATATTTTCAGAAAGTCGGTCAAATTCACAGCACTTATCCCAGATATAAAACTAAGTAGAACATGTTATTCTTTTAGTGTATATTAAAAAATTCTAATTATTATATCCATTCTTACCGAATTGAAAAGAAAGGAAGAAGACAAGTAAAGCTTTAACAAGAAGTGGAGAGAATCTAACTCACGCAAATACTCCTCCTTTTAATGTATGTAGCATGGGGCGACAATTAGATAATATTGTTAATAAAAGTAATGACTAAAATATGAAAAGAAACCCAAGGGAAGAAGAACCTTACATAAACAATTATGCTGTGAGAGTTTTGGAGCACTGGGGATAATCCATTGCCACAGCGCCCCCTCCCATACTCAGCCTGAACTAAAGATTTTATCCTGGAGATGGAAAAAGTTCCTTCTTTTTCTGTCCCCGCGTCCTCTCTTTTCTCAGTTCTTCCTTTTAATCCTAAAAGCAGATCCGACAAAGTGACTCCTTCAACTCAGCCTATCTCTTTTCATTATCTGCATTATTCTTGTAATGCGTCTTATTCAGAACAGCGTCGCAAACCCTACTTGTTTTACTAGCAAACTGAACAACATCGTTTACACAGTATGAATGTGTCGGTGGTATTTTAACACACAATAGTCAGTTCTTTCACTTTATCTGAGGGAGAGGATAGCGTCCCCCATTTCATAAAACAAAGGAGAAACATTCCCTCTCCATTGTATTGTTATGTCACAGAAAGCCGTTTCTGCTAGGCATTATGATGCATCCCAAAACCCCACTAGATTCAATTTAGCCCCATTTAAAAGTTACTGTGACTAGTACTATGATGGTTGAGTTAATAACATATATGCTGCTATCTGTGTGGCATGTGTATTCATATATTTTGGCCAGATCGTGCAGTCCTTAGTCAAGCAAATCCCTCCTTCACGCCAATGGGATTTTCACCTGAGTAATGACTAAAGGATTGGGCCCTATGTAAATACCCACCAAACACACAAGCCCATGCATAAACACACACAGTCAGTTATTACACAGAACAAATAGATCATGTTTACATTACATTAGGAAGGACACCATTCCCACAGTCCTGGCTTTCATTTTTGACTGCCTTAAAACTTCATACCAGTGGCTTTAGAGCAAGGAGCCGTAGTTAGCATCTAAAGAATGACAAACCACAAAATCTGTCTCCCAGGATTCTAATCAAAAATACCTGAAAAGGATTAATCTTTGTTAGCTGCTCATTAACTATAACCGAAGTAAACTTTACATTTAAAAAGTCAAATGCGAGTGTTGCTTAAAATCTAGGGGTACGAACGATGCGATAATGAATAGATACCCAATCAATATGCAGTGTGTAAGTCTTCAAGTCTCTGTGTAGGCATTTTAATTTGTTACAGTTATTACCAATAAAAAGTGCATGTAGTACTGTTATACTGTTTAATAGTGCAAGTTGGACCGTTTTTTATTAGTAACAGGAAAAATAGATTTCAGTTAAGGAGGACAGTAGATTAAAAGCTACCCATGGTAAAAATATTCAGATCAAAAAGCATAATTTTGGAAAAATTAGATATAATCCGCAAATACTGATCAAAAGCAATATTGACACAAAACTTCAGATTTTAATCACAAATTATATTTAAATGACCTCAATAGCAGCTCGATCTCTACATTCCAAGTCAAATGAGTAGTGTTTATTGGAAGTAAATGCATACTCCTTGCAGTGGGTAAGAACATGCCTTTCTGAAGCTATACAAAAATATGCAAATCAAACCAAAGCATGAATGTCTTTTGAAATGATTATACTATATTGCATTAATCTCTTATTGCAAAATTATCATTCATTTTATATATAAAACAATGTTTTGGAATGCACAATGAAAATATTGCAAATTTAATCTGTTGCTATTTGTATTTGTTGGGGAGTGTGCTATTGATTTATAGTCTTCCGAGTGAAATCATAAAAAAGATTTTGCACCAAGGAACGCAAGAAATACAAATGCAGACAAAAGCAACATCTACATTTTCTATATACATACCTATATATCTAGGATGTGTGCGTGTGTGCGCGCGCGCGTATGTGTTTTTACGTATGTGTATACTCTGAACTGAATTACATAATTCCTCCTGGGAGCACAGTATTTGGTTAAGCACTCTTTCCAGGTCATAACTGTAACACCCAGTTAATAGCATTAATCCCCTGTTATAATGTCAACACAACGGCCATTGTATTCCCAATCTGAATTGTACCACTAATTATTAGAGAGGATGAATTAAAAGCAATCAGCTCGCTTAAATACTTACGTCACCCCTGTTGGAAAGAACAGACTCGTCTTACAAAATAAAAACGCAGAGGTATTCTATATTTTGCAATGCATGCAATTTGATTTAGAGAGGTTCATGTATGACTTTATAATGTTATAATTAATGTTCATTCTCAAATCTCCAGCTGCTGCAGCGCTAAAGCAAAGCAAAAAAATGCATATACTTAAAAAGTCGCTCTGCGAACACTGAAATTTAATATTCAGACGTAATCGCCTGATATCGATTATGCCACATAACTAAAATATGAACGCGTGTTATATAAAGCGCTTGCTTTTACAGTTTTCATTGTTATTTAATACATGTGTATTAATCATCAAGTAGGAAAGCAAGCATCATTTCTGTAATCTGTTGCATTGAGTTTACCGGTTGTTTATCACTTTCTTATCACGAAATGGAAAGTCTAGATTTAATGATAAGAAATACCTGTTGGTGTTAACCTCCTCCCCCTCACCTTCCTTTTTAAGGATTGCATCTCCTATAGGCCACGGGAATTAATTCCCTATGTCGGGTGGCCAGATCTCTCCTGGATGCAGGGGTGAGGGGAAAATTGGCGCGGAGATGGAGGGGGTTCTACAGGGAAAGAAAAACATCAACAAACATAGGTTGCTTAAAACATACACACATCCATATACTTGGCTATGTAGTTCTAATACTTCAAGTTTCCCAGAGAGCACACTGAGCCGGTATTAGATTATTAAAACAGCATCTCAAAGTGTATTATTTTATTAGCAGCATGTTTAATTGATTAACAATAAGCGGCCCCGATAACCCATAATTCTTCAGTTATTGCAATTTTTCCTTCCTGTCAGTTTCTAATAGATTCCCCAGTGTACTTTGGTTTGATGTATTTCCCCCATCCACTGTAATGATATGGGGTATTTTGTAAAGAATTCAACTTTAAAGCTGACTGCACTTTTTAAACTACTATATTTGGTTAAATAAAGGACAAATGCTCATTCATAGATGTAGTGAGGACAAAATACATGGCTTAATGTGTACACGATCCAGTGTAGAAGTTTATTTCAGGCTTTAATGTTTTGCCTATTGGTGACAACTATTTCATTACAATTTGGTTACTTTCAACAATTACTATTTCACAGTTTAGATTAATACCTCAAGGCCTGATCCTGTATTCTTTGAGTAAAACTCTCACTGATGGATTGCGACTGATTAAGGGTGAGTAGCTCAGAACACACACATGGGGCCTACAGTACATGCAAGCAAGAGATAGAGCAAGTAATAAACGGATATACTGTGAACTGGTAGGGAAATCCATATTTAGGTGGGTTGTAAACAGTGCAATACACCTTTGGTAGATGAGGTGTGTTTTTATGGGAAGGTACGGATTTAGAAAGGTAAAGAGGAGAGGAGAAACGAATTGTATTTCAATCATAATACACTAATAACAGAGTTCAATTACAGATGCAAAGGATTGTGTGTACAATTAACCACAGACTTCTCAAAAGTCTCTCAAGACCAGTCAGCCTGAGAAAATATAGACCAATGCCTTCACCTCAACCTCTCCTTTCTAGTATAGAACTGCCAGTGTTTGTGGTGGGCAGAAATTATATTATTTGTGAAGTTAATTATACCCTGAATGTTTGTTCTGATAGGCTTCCTCTCCGAACTGCAAAAGAGAGGGGTTGTACCCCTGCACAGGGTCACCTGGGCCTCTCCCCCATGCAGCCAAATCCAGAGCAAGTAGAATGGAAATTGAAAGATGCTTCCTTGGAGGGTGTAATGTGAACATTTAACTTAGCTTGGCTGCTTGTGAAAAACTATTATCAAAATAGAAAGCTATTGTTGCCATACATGGACACTCATATAGCGTTCTCCGTCTATTCACGCGTGTACTTCCCGCCTTTTCACCATACACAGGGTAATACTTGTACTTGTGCTCTCCCACGATATACTAACAAGCCCTGTGCTCAAGTCTGTGATAATATATAAGATAGAAGGTGTGTGCATAGGTACCTGTTACAATGGAGTGTGTGCAA
The DNA here is from genome assembly GCF_011386835.1 of Chrysemys picta bellii. Taxonomy (NCBI): domain Eukaryota; kingdom Metazoa; phylum Chordata; order Testudines; family Emydidae; genus Chrysemys; species Chrysemys picta. The sequence goes on from NC_088792.1 coordinate 124,672,660, forward strand.
GCGTGTTTGTGGCTCCAAGCCGGGAGAAACTGAGCAGCGGTATCATCCTTTGGCTTCAGCAGTGTGCTCGCTGTCAGACAGAGAGGGTGGCTTGTAACGCATTACAACAGCCTGCTTCCCTCCCTCCGTCTGCGGGGGGAGATGGAGAAGGAGAAGGGGCGGGCCCGTCGGAATATGCAGATGAGCCTCTGTGACGGACAGCTCTGGTTTCCAATGCCTCTCAGAAACTCGAGTGCTCCTTCCCTCAACTCTTCACTCCAGACTCTATACTTCCCCCAAAATACAGGCTGGCCGGCGCTGGGGGAGCGGGCTGGCGGGCAGAACTCCATATGCAGCAGCCACTTTCCTGAGCCGGGCTCTCTCCCTCTCTTTCTCCCTGGCTTTCTCTCTCTCTCCCCCTTGTCGTTACCCAGCTACTTCCCCCTCTCCCCATGCCCTTCTCCTCCTGGGTAGTTTGCTGAGCGGATCCGCCGTTGTGGTGCTGGCCGGGGTGCATGGGGGGCCAGTAGGACAAATCTTATTCTCTGCACAGCTGCCCAGAGCCAGCCGGGGAGAGGGAGAGGGAACACGAAAGCAGCAGCAGGAGCAGCAGAAGCGCCAGGGCCGGTCACCCTCGCCCCCTCCCTGCTCCTGTGCACGCCCGTGCAAGCCATGTCCTATCCTCAGGGTTACCTCTACCAGCCCCCCGGCTCGCTGGCTCTGTACTCCTGCCCGACGTACGGGGCGTCGGCTCTGGCGGCCCCCAGGAGCGAAGAGCTGGCCAGGTCTTCGTCGGGCTCGGCGTTCAGCCCTTACCCGGGATCGGCAGCTTTCACAGCACAGGCGGCGGCCACAGGCTTCACCAGCCCGCTCCAGTACTCCACAGACCCCGCCACGGGATTCCCCTCCTACATGGTAACTACCGAGAAAAATCCTCTCCTTCATTAGCATCCTCATCCTCATCCTCCTCTGCCCCTATCTCCTACACACGCACCATCAGTAACAGAGCCCGGGCTGCACAACCAGGCGCTGAGCACAAACTCAGCCGCCTGCTTATGTTTTCCCAACACCATGCTTAGAGTGCAAACCCGAGGTGCCCAAGCGGGGCAAAGGGAGAAGCGGACGGGGGCCCTGGCACTACCTCGGACCGGCCCCTGGCGGCTCTCGGGGCTTGCGAACATAAAACCGAGCCTGCCTTTGGTCGCGGGTCCGTTAGTAAAGAATCCGCATTGTCTGAAGCAGTTTGGTGGCTGCGTTTTGTGCTGCGGGAGGAGAGGGGAGGATTTCTTTTTTCTTGCTTTTCTAAGCCAACGTTTAGTGGAGCTCCGGGAAGTGAGCCCGGTGCGGTTTCAGTTACTTTTAATGCGGTTTGTGCTAATGGTTTAACTGGATTTTAGGGATGAAAAGAAGCATCTGTTTGCGATCTGTGAGCTTCGCTCATACCCAAGATGGTTGTGGTGGCCGCAGCTTCAGCTTTCACTTTGTTGTCATTACTTAAAAGGAGCATTTGAAAATGCGCGTCTCTCTCTCTCTCTGTGTGTGTGTATATATATATATATATATATATATACACACACATCAGGAATTTAAGGTCGGAGACTCCAGATTGGTTACGATTGGTTCCAGGAAGGGGTGGCAAAAAAGGTTAGTTATATTTCCACATAAACCGACAGAAAACCAAATATTTTCTGGTTGTAAAATATTTCAGCAGAAATGGTCGTGCAGTCTTTATTCAATGCAATGTGAAAGATCTGAAGATCTGCCCCTCCTGACTTTCCTGTCGAGGAGCAGTAGATAAGTGGCTGGAAGTTGCAAAGTGTGTTTGTCGACTATTAAGAACATTAGGTGATTTTAGGGCCCTAACTCTCCCTTCTCTAGGATTTTTAAACGTCCTTAAAGTTATCAACTTCCTTAGTGTCTTCAACTTTTCTTCGATTATGCAGACTTAAATAAGCTCAATGCAAACGTAAAAGGGCGAATTAAAATGCTAATTACATCGCATTTAAACAATTCGAAACGGTGCATATCTTCTGATTTGCGAGTTGGATTTGCAATGCATTAGTGCAGTGAATTGCTAAACGGTGCCTCTGTTGTATATTCTATAACAAAAAGGAAACATCTTTTGACCCTTTGAAAGAAACGTAGATAGCAAGGCACTACCTGTAAGGCCTTTTTAAAATGTCTGCGTGACTCAGAAATAATTTTGGGAAATATTAAATTACAAGGATCTAAAATTAACTGAAGATTAAAAGATCAGCGATTTAAGTGTGTGCGGTTTGGGGGAGGAGGTAAATAAGATCTTAACGGCCTTTGGGTGCCCTTGTTTGCTATTAGAATATGAATGTGAGATACCAATCCAGAAAAATGCAAATATAATCACTGATCTTTTCTTGACAACTTACTAATGACTAGCAACAATAACAAATTGCCAACCCACTGTTTTGCCCTTTCCAGGGCTCTCCTTACGATGCTCATACGACGGGGATGACCGGGGCCATCAGTTACCATCCGTATGGCAGTCCTGCTTACCCTTACCAGCTGAATGATCCCGCTTACAGGAAAAACGCCACCCGAGATGCCACAGCCACCCTGAAGGCCTGGCTGAATGAGCACAGGAAGAACCCCTACCCCACCAAGGGCGAGAAGATTATGCTGGCTATCATCACCAAGATGACCCTCACCCAGGTCTCCACCTGGTTCGCCAACGCCAGGAGGAGGCTCAAGAAGGAGAATAAGATGACTTGGGCTCCCCGGAACAAAAGCGAAGATGAAGATGAAGACGAAGGGGATGGGGCAAGAAGTAAGGAGGAAAGTTCGGACAAGGTGCAGGAAAGCAATGAAACTTCAGCAGAGGACGAAGGTTAGGCACAACACGTTTGTTACCTAGATATAAAGGTCCCAAAGGGATACGTGTGCAAGTGCCAGGATTTATTTAAATGCACGTTTACTTCCCAAATTATAACCGGGGTGCTGCGGGATATATTTAAAACTCATGTCCCATCCCCTCTATACCCTCACTAGCTAATCTTCACCTTTAACTGATAAATAACGATAGCAAAGACCATTTAAATTGATCTAATTCTGCATTGAGCCATTCCCCTAAAACAGCCAGCCAGAGCATTTGTATTAATAATGCCTGTTGTGCTTTGTACGGGCGCGTACAGGAAGCTGCTTTCATGCAGCCGTAGTGATAGCCGGTGGGAGTGTTCCTAGAACTATAATTATACATAAAATGATTTGATTACAAGTGTCGCTTTCCCATCAGTGGTTGCAATGGTTGTGCTTGCTTCTCTCCTGCTCTCTTTAGTCTATATAACTGACTGTGCCCTTGTTTGTTCGGCTGCTGCCTTTGCAGGGATCAGCTTGCAGGTTGACTCGCTCACCGATCACTCCTGCTCAGCGGAGTCGGATGGGGAGAAGTTGCCCTGCCGAGTAGGGGACACGCTCTGCGAGTCCGGATCAGACTGCAAGGACAAATACGAGGACATCGAGGACGACGAGGATGAAGATGATGAAGCAGAGAGAGACCTTCCCGCTAAGCCTGCGACTTCCTCCCCCCTCACCGGAGTGGAAGCTCCCCTCCTTAATCACCCCCACGAGGACGCTTCAAGGAACTCCAATAAAACTACTTTGGACAACAGGATTTCCCCCAGTTCCGAGACACAGGCCATTAAGCCCAAGCTCTGGTCTCTAGCTGAAATAGCCACTTCGGACCTTAAAAATCAGAACATGGGCCAAAGCTGTCAGCCACCGGCTTTATCTTCAGTAACCCCCTCGTCTACTTCGCACAGCTCTGCCTACTCTCCCTCTTCTCTCTTAGGAAGGCACATTTATTACACTTCACCTTTTTATACCAATTATACAAACTATGGGAACTTTAACGCACTCCAGAGTCAGGGGATCCTGAGATATAACTCCGCAGCAATGGCTTCGAACGAGGGACTAAGTCAAACTGTACTAAATACAAGCTCTGTTCACAAACAGAGCAGTGACTCTTTGAAAACGATCACTAACCAGCTAGAACAACATTACAGGCCCTCTAGTTATGAGTCTAAGAAAGGTAGGTGACTGATTGCTTCTTTTCTTTCGAAAGGCAAAATGACTTCTACACACACTGTAGATAAAGAATGCTTATTTGGACAAACACCATCACCAGCAGCAGACAAATAAACCGACAATACTTAAGGAAAAGGAGCTGGAGCTAGACAACAATATGTTTTGGTAATTTAAAAATACCTTCTCCCCCCCCCCCATTTTTTGCCTTTAACGAAGAGAAAAAGAAATAACAGAGGAGTTTAAAAAATCTAATGGGCTAAATATGTAGCTTTAAAAATCAATGTTTATAAATGAACCTATATCTATATCTATATCTATATCTATATAATTTAAAAATACTGCTATCTTTACCTTCTGTGCATTGCGTTTAGTAAAACAGGACACAAACCTTTTTTTTTTTTTTTTTTTTTTTTAACTTTTAAGGAGTTAAATATAGTTTTATTCGATTTAAGCTAAAGAAAATACAGTGATCCAAGTTACCAAATTATGTCCACTATACAACCTCTATTTTTCCCATACAGTTTTAAAATAAGTATAACAAATTAATATAATTGTCTGATTTTAAAAAGGAATAAAAAAACCTGATACCACCATTATCCAAACCGTAGTCAACTATAAAATATTAATGTAGAAGTTGTAAATGGTTTAGATATGAATTTTGTGCAAGTGAATTTTGGGACATACACACACTGTATAATCTAGTTAGCTGGCTGTGTCCTGTGACTAACTGACGGTTATATTTTGACAGATCCCACTGACGTCTGCACAGTAGGAGTACAACCATACCTATAGAAGTGCAATCACACAGCAATGCAAGTAAGTGAGAACATTTTCTATTACACTGATCATTTGGCATCAGGTCCAAGACATATTGCACAGCTGTAAACTTGCTTAACGTTAATTTCCTGCTTCATTACATAAGAGTCTGATTACCAAGTAATATGCTCTTTTCTGGTCTTTTAAAAATCCCTTATTACAGCTTTTCTTCTCTGCTTTATACTCTTTTGTAAGACAGTTTAGAGGATTCCCAACCCCTTCATATGACTTAGGGTTTTCTTTTCCATTATGTAAAACAAAAATAAAGAAATACTTAAATTTTATATAGATATCTTTAGATCTCTTTTAAAATAATTTTCTAATAATTGTTATAAGATAAGGTGTTTGTGTTAAGATATTGCAATTGTACATTGTAAATATTTAAAATTTAAAAGCACAATTATAAGATTTCAGTATGCATTTCTAGGAGGTTATGGTATCTCTGAATTGTCTTGTCTGGTTAACAACGGCACCCTTACAACCTTCTATGTTTAAGACTAATTCAAAATCCTATAGATCTTTTAAAACTAATATTTTCATGAGAAGAAAACAAAAGAGTAAGCATTTTAGTTCAACTTTATTATTATTATATTATTATTACAATGTAATGGTGTTAGTGTGTAATTGAAGGATTTTGGATGATCTGGTTTTTTCCTTGGTCCACAGGTAGGTGTCACAATTGCTTTGAAAAAAGTCAGCAAGCCATCATCTCTCCCCGAGCTAATATATAGAACAAATCTCTAAATCCGGATCACATCTTGTGTCACTGTATAAAGGAAGACCACAGAGCACTATTAAATCTACAGTCTCTAATTATTAAACCAGAATTTTGTTGGACATATGTGAGTTTGCTGGTATAGTATAGTTTCCCCAATGTATGTGCTACTTTTGAAAACAGATCTGTTTTTCTCAGGATATCTTGACTTGATCACTTCATTGCCACGGTATATATTCGATAGGTGTGATAGGATTTATTGTAAAATTTATTTGTAAAAGATGTATACAGTAGAGATAACAAAGATGTGATTGGAAAACTTGAGTACTTACAAAGTGGAAACAAATTTGATATTTATTTTTGTAATGATATAAAAGCTTCTAGTAATTTATGCAAGTTGTATTGCAATGAAATTGGAACTTTTGTAAATAAATTTTGCCTGGTTTTTATTTGAAACGTTAATGGTTATACAATCTTTGGTTGTTTAACAAGATTTCTTTACTAATTTATATCTTTAATTGTAAATAAAAACAGACTAGTCTGCAACCATATGGTGTTTTTGGTTCATTTCCCCCTAAAATACTAAAAATAGTAAATTATTTAGAAAATTATAAAATTGATAGTATTTGCAATTTCACTTTATATTTTTTTAGGATGTAAAAAGCCTAAATAAATTAAACAAACTGCAAATACATGCTTTGTTTAAGTGAAGCTCAGAGTTGTTCTGTATAGATATAGCGCTATAGATAGATATAAAGATACATGTGCATGCACGTGTACATTTTTACAAGCTAGCAGAGATGCAGTTATTTTTAATACTAGCACTTTCCAATGCTATTTTCCTTTTCCATAAATAAAGTCTTCATAACTCACCCTATTTTGCTTTCGCTCAAGCAATCATTTATTTTGATTTTAAGTTATGTCCAGAAGTGCTGAAAATGCAAGAAAACAAAATGCCCCAGCCCCTATTTTTTATGCTTTTCCCTCTTCTAAATTGCATGAATTATGTCTATAATTTGGTGGTCCTATAAGAGATCCACCTTGATTAGACTCAGAAAAACAGCTACCCTATCATTTTAATTTTCAGTAAAATAATGAGAATCCCTATATAAAATAATTTCAGAAAAGAAACGAACAATCATTTATTTTCCCCAAAAGATAAATTGAGTGAATATAACTTAGGGTTATAAAACAAGAATAATAGCTTCTTAGATTGCCCTTTAATCAATCATACACTTATTTTTCAAGAGGCTCATCTATTTTATTCCATGATTAATAATGTTCCAGCATGAGAGCATTATTAGATCCCAGCGGGGGAGATCCTGGATGCTTTTAGCTGCTTTGGAATGGTCAGTTGGGGTTCATTATGGTCTGATATTGAACAATTTATAAAATCTTGTCTAAACATCTGCCAGCTCAGATAGGCTGATGTGTCGGAGGATGGGAAATTGCTGGACCAGTTGATATTGACAAACGGATCTCTCTCCAGTGGCTTTTTGTTCAGTGAAAATTAGTGGCCTCTTGCTCGGGTCTTGTTAGAAAGGGCATTTGAAAGTGATCTTAGATACTTCAGGCAGCAGCCCAGGGAATGTTAACTGGATAAAGAGCCATTCTAGGCTGGAATCAGAAAATACATCCTGATGGTACTAAGTAGGGAAAGGGGCTTTAAAAAACAAACAAACAAAAAACATGTGTATTGTTAACTTATATAGATGTCAAACTGATTAAGAAAAATATGTCAGTGTGCTTTTCAATAGAGAAGGCAGAAATTAGTATTACAATTTTGGGAAACTGTAGGGTGTCCATAGATAGGTACATGAAAGATCTTTGCGGTGCAGGCCTTCTTCAGATATTGGAGGGTGACATGAAGCAATGTTTTAGCCTATAAGTAAAATGCAACTCTGTGTCTGCATACAATACCTAGTACAATTTGACAAAAAGTTGACAAATCCTTCAGAGAATGTTTTGCCTTTCGACAAATGTGGAATATTGATTGTGTTCAAATGTTTGCATCCATCTCAAACTGTTTTTGTTGTGCAAAATAGAAACATTATAAAGATGATTTTTTTTATTTTCTGTTGAGGCATTTGCACTAAAGCCTCTTTCCCCCATCTTTAAATTAATACTCTTCCCTTTTCACCTCACCCGCCCCCACCACCCACTTTTTATGTTCCAGGTCCTCCATGGGACACAACGTATAAATTGCAATTGGTAAAAACCAAAAGCTGTGGCAGAGATTAGAAAAGGCTAACGACATTCCTTTGATGTTTATACGCCCAAAGAATTATAAAAGATTTCCATAATTTACCATCCTTGCTAGTATTTAGACCTGGATTTCTTTCTGGAAAGGAAAGTAGAAAGACTTGGGGAACTCGCTTTTAAATATTCACTATGTATGTAAAACCCAATGGGTTTCTATCATCCTCTTTGCGACAGTCATGAGTGCTCATGGATCAAGATGGACACTACCCAAAAGATCTGGCAAATAAATGTATTTTTAATAGAAAATTAATGGACAAGAATTCCATTGCCAATCTCAGTTAGTGTTTAATAATTAAAATTAAAAGCGGCAGGAAATCGTGTCTATGTTAGGCTGTTGGCACAATCAGTGTGATTACTTCAGGAAGGAAAGAAAGACAGACGCGTGGACAATAAAAGAGTACTTTGTGTACAGTTTGTTTCATATTGACGCTAATCAGCCCATTGGGATTAATATCTCACGCCCATCCCTTTATTTACTCCAAATTCCCCACCCCCGATCTTTGTAAGTGCTTGTTTCGGAACTGCTAGAACAAACCCTCCCTTCTCCAAGGCTAGAGGTTTCATTAGAGTTGATTTACCGAAATTCAAGCTTTAATCTCAGGTGGGATCCCCGAGGGACTGGTGCTGTTGTCAAATAGGAACAGAAGCGCGTTCCACTTTGGACTGCCTTTCCTTGCTCCCTTCAAATGTCACCATTTGTTCTCAGTAAAAGAGTTATTGTTTCAGCAAAGCTGCTCATCAACTACCTTGAAAGTTGAAAAGAACTTCACCCACTTTTGTTTGATTGAGGCTGGGGGAGGGATGGGGACAGAGAGACACTGCACAGGCCATAAACAGAAAGGGAAGGATGCGAGTTGCTCCTGAATACAAGTTCACGGTTTGAGGGGAATAAGGAGTTTAAAGAAAGAGTTAACATACATTGTTATAGACACCAGCGTTTCGGTTTCCATTGACTCTGCATGTAACCTATGCAGACCTAATAACAGAAGAGCTCTGGTAGAGAAAGAAGAAGGGAATTGAGGACTTACTCTCTCTCTCTCTCGCTCTCCCTCTGAGGAGATCGAAATTAAAAAAAAAAAAATCTTAGGCAAAGAAACAAAGAGCAGGGTGTGCTCCCAGACACAACCGAGCCCATCAGGGGCATCCAACAAGCCATCAACACAGTAAAGCCTGTCCCTGCCTGGCCCTTTCCTCAGAGGGGCGCATCTTGAACTTCCTGCGCGTCCCACTTCCCAGACTGCCAGTGACGCGCACGAGAGTTTAGGGTGCATAAGGAATGAGAGGCCGGGCCCCAGACCCGGCAGAGAAGACAGAAGTTAATTACAGGCATTCTTAGCCAACTAGAACGAAAAAACAAAACCATCCCGCATCGGAAATTTCTTCTCCCGTCAGTGTTTACATCTCAGTTAAACCTCCACCTAGCCCCGTTAATAAACCGCAGCAGAAATTCGATTAACATCGAAGATTTTTATTGCTTATTAACGTTTGCTAAAAAGATTATTTTACAGATATATCGTTTGATAATGTTATGTATTAAAATATTTCCCAAATTCAAGCACAATGTCCCGATTATTGAGTTAACGAAAAACACCCTTTTTCTTTTAGGATAAAAAAAAATAAAGTGCTGTAAAATTCATGCCTCTCTCTTTAACCCAGCAGATGAAAATTCAGGTATGTTATTGGGTTATAACGAATGTAAAAAAAACAAAGCAAAAAGTAAGCGGGGGCGGAGGGGGGGGGGAGTCCCGGATGTATTTTCAAATGCATTTGTGCATCCCGATCTGGGAATACTAGATAAATAAGACAACTTAATTATTCTGAATTGTGAATATTATTTTACCCCTTTGACGCGTACTCTAAATAAATACGGCAACAAAATGGTGAATTTCTAACAGCGAGTTTATATTTTGGTCATAAACAATTATTACAGCGAGCGTTCTTATGGCAGGACGTATCCTTTCTATGGGAGCATTTTACCTGTAAATAGTCTGGCAGAGGTGACAGCTGGACTCCTGCAATCTGGAGTTCCCCACCCCCACAACCTCCGAATAAATCACAGGAGAATGCCACTGTTTTGTACTAGTCAGGGCAAGGTCTACTGTGTTTTCCCGAGAAAAATAAAAGCCATGAAATGTAGAGATTTGACTGTTCCGATTTAAGCAAAAGTCATTTGCTTCCGAAACAGGGATTTACTTTTCAGGGCTGTAATCTGGGAAATATAACTAGCCTTAATAGGAGAGAGAAGCTCACCTGAGCCGTAGTTCCTCACAACAGTATTAAAATAGGCCGGCATTGTCAAATCACTGTGTTAAGTAAAGTGCTTGAGTAATTCATTGTGTGTTCTTTAAAAAAAAAAATACAGAAATGGCTAAATGCGAACAGTATGTCTCGCTCCCTATGCAGCAGCTATGAATACTGTAATTGGGCTCTGTATTAAACGTACAGAAAAATAAGCATGTGAATCTTTATAGGGAGATAAATTGACAATTTATTGTGTATAACTTCTGATCAATTATTAATCGTTAGTGTCAACAACAGGGTTATAATTACCTTCAGTTATGTAAAGGAATATTTATTTTTTCTTCTCTCTGATCTGGTAATTAGTTAATGCTCTGGTGTAATGAACTCGAAGCTGATTTGATTATGATTTAGACAGTTTTCCCCGCTCTTTTGGCAGCCCCTTCTGCCCAGGTCTCGGGGAGAGAAGCACCCCAATGTAGAAGACGCCATTTAATAGCAACACTCGCAACGTTCACTTTTCAGGGCATAAATAACGATTGCAGAGGAAAAGGGAGAAATGACAACCAAATAAACCGCAGCTGGAATTAATAAGGCTGCTCAAAGTTGGTGGGGCCGGGGCTCCTCAAAACAGCAGAAGGTCTGAATCCTATAAGGTGCTAGCAGTTCTTGCTTTTCTCTGCGAGATCAAGAGAAAGGGCAAACAGGACATTTTAACCCCTGCCATCTTCTGGCGGGGGGAAAAAAAGTGGGCTTGATTTTCGGCCACCCTTAATACCCCCAAGATAATTTAGCATTAGCAGATTAAGATGGGAAGCAATCTGCTCTGGAACTTGGTACATTGCAGGAGAAAAGAAGTACATTGCAACGCTAGTCTCGTAGGGCATCTGAAAAGTGAATCACATCTGGAAGTTACACAGTAACGTTAACAGTCTTAAAGTCACAAGTTTGAGTAACTCACTTGGAAGAGAGGGGGACGAATTTTAAAAGAATTCTAGCACAGAGAAGCATACCTTTCATTGTGACTAATTAAGACTTTCCTCAGAAAACTGCTTCTATTAATGTATTTTAACGTGGAAGAGCCTTTTAAAGGTGCTAATCAGCTGGAAGGCACAATATGCACAATGACAGGAATAATCACTGATATGCCATATTCCAACGATTTTAGGGGTCTGGTTAAGTCCACCAGACCTGATACCTGAAATAATAATAATAATAATAATAATACAAGTTTAACCATTTAACCTCTGAACCCTTTTGTTCAAAGTTTGAAAATCTAAAAATCTATTTTGCCCAGATCCGTTCCTTGAACTAAAATTTATGTAATACATTGTTAGATTAACGTTGACGATTAATGCATTAAAAATAGTACAATGGAAAAAGGTATGCCGTTAAAATGTTTTCCCACTGCAACAAAAATGCAATGGGAATTGCAGTCAAAATGAAAGTTTTCAAATTAATTCAGCTTGACAGCTTTGATATCACCCAGCTCCCTTTTCTGTAACTGTCCACAAATGAATGCAGTTTCCAGAGTGTATGTTTTAATTTGTCACATCAAGGCAATAAAAGGCAGCAATATATACTTAAGCCAGTTAACATTGTAATAACAGGTTTAAAGAGCAATTAAATGGTAGTGAGTCGCATGTCTGATTTTCTATAGGCATTACCACATCAATGGTACCTTTTAGACTGACTATAACTTAGCATGATTGTCTCAATTAGTTTAGCTACATGATAGTTATCCTGAACTCTTTGTGAGTAATCAATGTTACGCAAGCTCGGAAGGAGCCTTTAACACTGGAGTGCAAGACGTGAAGATGCGAAGTGACATGGACCTCATATTTCCAGAAAGCATATCTGTTTTTTCCAGAATTAAATAAACAGTAATTTATAGTTTTATAAATCTGTTTCCGAAATCAGTGTAGCAAAACGTAGATTTATAGGCAAATAACTATTATTGGACGTTGCTGATACATGAAACAGTCACTTTAATTTAACGTCAAAGGCGAGTCATTCCTATTATATTTCTCTCTTTTTAATACCGAATGCCTATGATGTTTATTGTCACGACTCAGCCGCGAACTACAAATAACCTTGAGGGATGTTTACTTCAAATTATGTGTGTGACTATATATAATACTTATCTGCTCAGATCACGTAAATTTCACTCTGCTAATATCATAAGCAGTCCAAATCTTCGTCGTTATGCGTATAGAATCGTATGTATAAATAGAAAGGATACTCTGGGGAAAAACGATCTGTAAAATGTGGGTGTAAGTGACATATAATGCAAAGAGAAAGGTCCTGTAAGAGCAACCGGCTGTTGAGTAACTTGCTAATGTTTCATCACCTACGGATCTCTCTTCATACCACGTTATGGGCGACCAATAAAAATACAGAGATGCAAATTTAGTGCGAGTTGTGTGAACTGTTTTAATACAGTAGCAAGTTCGTAGTGTTTTCTGACAAGGAAAAAAGAAAGCGCACCATTAAATTTTAAGATAAACAAGAGGCAGGGCAATATCTGTTGTGGAAGTTATTCTCATTAGTCCTAACATTGTCTCACCATTAGACAGGGCTGGAGTCAGCCTCAGCCCTAAGATTTGAAGATCTGCAAGGCTTTTTTTGCATGCACATTACATTTCTGTCATGCTTTGCAGCAGAACACGATATCCCCAAAGAACCCAAAGAGAAAAAAAAAAAAAAAACCTACCCTGACAGCAACCATTAGTTAAGAGTGCAATGAATAAAGCCCTTGCACAAGAGTATCAGAACTAATTAAGATTCTGTTTAGCAGCCCTAGATGGAATGTTAATGCAGCTTTGACTAACTGGGAATAAGCGGGGGGGGGGGGGGACCTGCATTTTAAGAAGAATGCTGGGGTGATAACATCTTTCACTTCTTCGGTCCAAGGTCTGCCCAAGCCTGTTATAAAGTCATTATCTCAAATTACTCCTGTACTTCATTTTTAGAGGTTTTTGGGCAAGCATAGATCTCTTGGCGCTGAAGCGATGAGTAGAGCCTCACAAAGCTAATACTCTCTATGGGGATAAAGGCTGAATCAACCCACGATCTCTACCTTAGAAAGTTTGCTGGTTCCAGCTCCTTGGACAAATATAGCCAGAATTCTGAAGGCAGATTAGGATCTATTGCTGGCGTCTCAGCACAAATCCCTAAAGGCTTTTTGACCCTTTGAAGTTTCCTCTATTTTGCTTACACAGAAGTTTACATGATTTAGTCAGGATTTTACAAGGCTCAACAAGGCAAATTTAGTCACCTCGGAACACTCAACACCCCCCCCCCCCAAAAAAAAAATCCAGTTGTCCTGCTACTCATTTAGCTACAGAAATCCTATGTACTGTGTAATATGTCTCGGCGATTAACCTAACATAGAAAGAGAAAGATATTGCCAAGTTTTCCAGGTTTGTCTTAGAAGAGGCAGTATGCATTGTTCACTAAATCCTTGTTGCTATGTACTAGGTACTGGTGTTTTTAATAGTAATTAGCATAATGCAAGGTCTATAACAGCGAGAGACAATTAAAATATACTTCTAGATGTCTTTACCAGTCCTTCTACATTTCTATCCCGGCTTTGACCCTTCTTATCCAGACAACTGCATCTTTCCAAAGTAAACATTTCCCACCATTTTACCTGTTAAAACAACCTGTTAAAATAAAAATCTGTGTGTGATGAGAGAGCCACAGATTCATAATATAAACAATACAGGTTTGATCATCAGAGTTGGTGCTTGGCGAATGTCACCTGTTTAAAGACACTCAGTTGGTCAGTCAGGGCAGTATGTTGCTTGAGACTAGAGTTGCATGTGACCTACCATGTTTTTTTTTTTTTGCTTGTTTTTGCCTTGCCATTTGTGGAATATAACCCACCCCCCCACTTTGCAGACTAGCTAATGCTGCAGAGTGCCTTTACTCAAAGGAAGGAATGAGCTGCTCTGGCTAATAAAATAAATAACAGGCCTGACAGTCTGCAAAGTTTTGTGGCTGCATCTGTGAGTTGCAGGGACAACAGGGCAATCAAATGAGCTGCAGATTTCTCTTCCTTAATTGATCTATAATTGATGAATGGATTTTCTTGTGCAGCTGAAGAGTGTCTAAAGAGGTAGGTGTACTGATAGGTGTTACTTTTGTAAGGGAGACAGTTAAGAGCAGCTGGGAGCGTTTATCAGTGAGATATATGAGTCAGAAAAAGGAATGCATTAGCTGTGTATGGATGGGATTCAACTTTCCACAGGTCTCTAGCATTTTCAGTCTAAAGTAATCTGTGACTCACATGGGGCTGGGACTGAATGTAGTCCCTATCCTACCATGGATTCTGAAGCCCCACTCCTCACTGATTTCAATGAGGGGTTCTGCTTCCAAACTGATGCCATGGTATGGCCCTGTAATTGTAGGAAAGTGTAAGTTGAGATTAATTGTGTCAGCAAAATTTTGTATCATTTCTATCCAGGGCCTTTTGATTAGCAGAGAGGGGAATTTTCATACTTGTTAAGGTAGAAACTAGGGTTACTATACGTCCGGATTTTCCTGGACATGTCCGGCTTTTTGGGCCTGAAATCCCCGTCCGGGAGGAAATCCCAAAAAATAGGGAGGGAGGGACCGGCGGTGCTTGGCTGGGGGCCGGAGCCACTGGGGCTGGCAGTGCTCGGCCGGAGCCGCTGGGGCCGGCGGTGCGGGCCCGGGGCCGGCGGTGCGGGGCCGGGGCCCAGGGCCCGGGGCCGGCAGTGCTCGGCCGGGGGCGGTGGTGCGCTTGGCTGGGGGCTGGGGCCAGAGCCGCCGGGGCCGGAGCCAGCGGTCCGGGGCCTGGGGCCGGTGGTGTTCGGCCGAGGGTCAGGCTGGGGCCGGCGGTGCGGAGCCGGGGGCCGGGATGCTCGGCCGGAGCCGGCGGTGCGGTGCCCAGGGCCGGGCTGGGGCCGGCCGGGTGCTGGGCCAGGGCCAGGCCGGGCGGTGCTCGGCCGGGGGCTGGGCCGGGGCCGGCGGTGCTTGGGGCCGGGGGCGGCGGTGCGGGGCCGAGGGCCTGTAGTGCGGGGCCCGAGCCAAGCCGGGCAGGAGACGCCGGGGCCAGAGCCGTGCCTCCTCGCGCCCCCCGGCCCCAGCTTGCCTGCTGCTTCAGGCTTCCCGCGAATCAAATGTTCGCGGGAAGCAGGGGAGGGGGAGGGGCAGGGGGCGAAGCGTCCAGGGGAGGGGGCGGAGTTGGGGCGGGGGGGGGGAAGGGGCGGAGTTGGGGCGGGGCCGGGGCCCGTGGAGTGTCCTCTTTTTGGACACTTAAAATATGGTAACCCTAGTAGAAACAGACATTTCAAATTACAGTTTCCTCCCATAGGGCTGTTCTCACAAGCTAAATATTTGCTGTTGGCTGTAATGAGATGGATTCCTTTCAGAATGAGAGCCCACCTCAGTATAGCTGGGACATAATTATGGTATTTTGGGCTCAAATTGTCCCCCCCCTTATCGGTGCATGGAGCTGGGTAAGCACTGAGCTGCCTCTGGGGCATCATCCCTTCCACCTGAGACCTTGCAGAGGGCTTTCCATGTGCTCAGGATCTGCACGGGAGGCTGGGGGCTGGCATTTGGCAAGGTGGCTGGCAAAAAGGCCTGGGCATATCATCCGTCCATCAGCCCTTGGAGATAGGGTGACCAGATGTCCCAATTTTGGGGGCTTTTTCTAATATAGGAACCTATTACCCCACACCCCCTGTCCCAATTTTTCACACTTGCTATCTGGTCATCCTACTTGGAGATGAAAAGCCATTCTGCTAGAGAGGTGGCACCTGCAGGTCCCAAACCCAGCCCAGAGAGGCAAGAGCCCAGATCCACAACGGCACTTAAATGCCTGCATGCCAGTTTTGACTTCACTGCGATCGACAAAGCCCCTGCCAACCTGGTAGATGCCTAAACTTATTCTGCACCTAAATTTTCAGGGTAAAAGTTTCCTAGTCTCCTAAATTCTGCCTCTGGGCATGGGCATTGCTGCCTCCATCTATATTGTTATCTCCTGACTAAACCCCAGAGCTATTCACAAACCAGGGGAAGATTGACATTCATCTGCTTAAGTCACATGTGGGGCCTGATCTGGTAGGCAGACTCTGAGTATGCATGCCAGATTGGTTCCCATTCAAAATCCAGCTGGAGAACAAGGTGTTGTCCACATTATAACTTTTAGCCCAGTGGTTAGAGCACTTATCTAGGATGCAGGAGTCCCAGATCCAATTCCCATCTCTCTGCCAGAACAAAGAAAGCATTTGAACCTCCTCCATCAAAGAACTGGGATATTCTGATATGGAGCTTCCTCAATCTCTCCTGTTGAAACTGTTCCACTGTGGATAAATAGTGATACAGTCAGGGCTGTCCCTAGCTATTCTGGGGCCCTATCAGCCCCCCCACGGGGGTGGTGTGTGGGGCCTCAGGCCTCCACAGGGGAGGCTGGCTTGGGAGGCAGGGGGAACCGCCCCCCCGGCGGCGCACTGCACTTTCCACTGCCGGTGAGTGCAGGCCCGGCCCTGCTGCAGTTCTCAGGGGTGGGGCAGGGCGGGGGCTTTGGAGTGGGGCTGGGGTGGAGGCCATGGGGAAGAAGCAGGGCAGGGGCTGGAGCAGCACGCAGCTGCACAGGGCACCAGGAAATTTGGTGCCCCAAATTTCCTGGTGCCCTACACAGCTGCGTATTTTGCGTATGGGTAAGGATGGCCCTGGATAGAGTGATTAGAGTAGGTGGACTAGACTCAGGGTCTTCTGCCTCCCAGGTGCATGTCCTAACCACTGGACTATAGAATCACTCTTGCTTTCTCTCTGGCCCAATTACTGTTTAAGTGGAAGAGCCATTGGGCCAGAAAGAGAAAGGGGATGAGAATGCCTCTGTAATCCAGTGGTTAGAGCACCCTCCTGTAAGGTGAGAGGTACCCTGTTCAAATCCCACCTCTAGAAGAGAAGGGGGACTTGAATCTGGGTCTCCCACATGCCAGTCAAATATTCTAACCACTGGGCTAAAAGTTATAAGCTCCTCCCCCAGCTGTTGAATGTCAAGTGAGGCAGGCACCATTGCCCCAAGAAAGCCCTTAGGCATCTAAAATACCTGACTCAAGGTGATGGGCTCCTGTTTGTGGTTCACTAAGCAGCAATAGGTGCCTACCTGTAGCCCAGATTTAGATGCCTGTCTCCATGTGAGGGGTGGGGCTTAGGATACATCTTTCTTGTTAGCATCTCCCATTGGCTAGCTTAGATGCCCCCCTGCCTAGCATGGTGGCTTTTGTAGATCACATTCACATGTAGATCATCTCTCTCCCCATTCATTATATAGGGAATGTAGCTGTGTTCCCTCTAAGCTCAGCGATTGAGCAGCCACCCAGGAGTGATTCAAGTGCCACACACTTGATTAGCAGAGCCGTGCACATCCAGCAGTGTGTGTTCAGGTGTCCCTCCCCACACTGCTTTGCAGCCACGTTGCTCCTGCAGCTGCTCCCAGGACCCTCCTGCTGGTTGTGCAGAGCAGAGGTGGGGAGGAGGAGGAGGGTGCTGATGTTAGGGTGTCCCCCTTCCCCTGCCCCTGTACCCCATCTCCACAGAGCAGGGGAGAGGGGACAACCTGTCTGAGGACTCTGAGCAGGAGAGAGCTGCTGCAGTCTGAGGTGTGAAGGAGCCTTCCCTTCCCGGTGAGCGAGTGCCTTAAAAAGACTCTGAGACTTCCCCAGCAGCCAGCACACACAGTCATACACTCTCTCTCTCTCTCTCTCTCTCTCTCACACACACACATACTCACACTCTCTCTCCCCCGCCTATGTACCCCATCTCCACAGAGCAGGGGAGTGGAGACAGGGCTCAGGAAAATTTATTCTGCACATGGATGGAAAAAATTAGAGGGAACATTGGAATGTAGGTGCCTAATTTAAAATATGTGGATCGCAGTGTTGTTCTTGTGCTTTTCTAGGTGCCTAAAAGTTAGGCACAGCGGTACTCAGTTTGCAATACCTAAGTCTCCTTATGGATCCCACCCAAGGACATTCTTTGTGGAGGGCTCTTACCTCCTGCAGATACTGGGAATCCACAGGTCTTGGGGTAAATCTGTGGTCCATTCTCCCTGAATGATCTGTGGGAAACAAAGTGTCAGAGGATCCTCATGGAATTTTATTCCCTCTGTTCCCCTATGTGCTATTCCATGAGAGTGGAAGGTTTAGGTCTATGTTAGGAAGAGTCTTATACAGAAAATACACTGCTTGTATAAAACACAATTGAAAGAAGTATTGCCAAGTCCAAACATTCAAATATTATGACTCAGTCCCCCCCATAACAAAATTAGTTTATAAATAATAATTTTTAAAAAATCCAAAAAAATATTGGTTTTTCATAAGGTGCACTCAGATCACAATTTCAGGCATTTCTCCACAAATATAAGGGCTAGACATTTACTTTAAAAAAAGAGCTGAGAGTCTTCCATAATCACTGGAGTCCAGGAACTGGGGTTTAAGAAAAACACCAAGTATTAAGAGACTTTCAATAACATTATGAGACCTGGCAACATGGTGAAAGGCACTTGACCTTAAAATGCTGTTATAGTAAGAAAAGTGACTAATACTGTCTCGTTTTCGCCACAGATTACCTCAGAGGTGTGCTTCTGAGTTATATTTGCTCACTTTATTGGCCCATATATTTTACTCCTTTTTACTCTCATTAACACCACAGAATGAAGCTATGGGAGAGCCAGATGAATTCTCTTTGGTTCCTGCATAATCAGTGGTAATTACATTTCAACTGCAGATGATACTGGTCAGTGGGCCTGACTGGTATATAAGGGCAGTCAGCAGCGAACCAGCTGAGCGGCGAACAGCAGAGGCTAATAGAGGGAGTTTGCCTGGGGAGAGCTCACTGAGGCTTTCATCTGCAGGTTTCTCTGAGTAGTTCCTGCAACAGCTGAGGAAGCTCTTAAGAGGACGGTGATATGGAAGGTGAGCGATCAGCTGTTGTAACCTGCACAGGTTGTGCCATGTTTGTCTTTCTTCCACAGGACAGAAGCGACTTTGTCTGTACAAAGTGCAAGCTGGTCTCCATGTTGGAAGAGAAGGTTCGAGGGCTGGAGAAACGAGTATCGACTCTGCGTTGCATAAGGAAAAATGAAGATTTCCTGGACAGACGTCAGGAGATGCTTCTACGGCCACAATCTTCTGAAGATTCAGAGCAGGCGCAGCAGGGACAGAAGGATTGTGAAGAGGTTTGGCAGCATGTGACTTCCAGAAGAAGAAAGAGGAGCGTCCATGCACCAGCAATGGAGATACAGGTGAGCAATCGTTTACATGTTCTCTCTCTAATGTGGAGAGTGGATTAGAAGACCCATCGGAGGGAATGGAGCAGAAGGAGGCTCCACAGATTGGAAGGCAAAAGATGCACTGTCCTAGGGATGAGGGTTCCACGACCACCACTCCCAAGAGGAGGAGGAGGGTGGTGGTGGTCGGGGACTCCCTCCTCAGGGGGACTGAGTCATCTATCTGCCGCCCCGACCGGGAAAATCGAGAGGTCTGCTGCTTGCCAGGAGCTAGGATACACGATGTGACGGAGAGACTGCCGAGACTCATCAAGCCCTCGGATCGCTACCCCTTCCTGCTTCTCCATGCTGGCACCAATGATACTGCCAAGAATGACCTTGAGCGGATCACTGCAGACTACGTGGCTCTGGGAAGAAGGATAAAGGAGTTTGAGGCGCAAGTGGTGTTCTTGTCCATCCTCCCTGTGCAAGGAAAAGGCCTGGGTAGAGACCATCGAATCGTGGAAGTCAACGAATGGCTATGCAGGTGGTGTTGGAGAGAAGACTTTGGATTCTTCGACCATGGGGTGGTGTTCCAAGAAGGAGGAGTGCTAGGCAGAGACGGGCTCCACCTAATGAAGAGAGGGAAGAGCATCTTCGCTAGCAGGCTGGCTAACCTAGTGAGGAGGCCTTTAAACTAGGTTCACCGGGGGAAGGAGACCAAAGCCCTGAGGTAAGTGGGGAAATGGGATCCTGGGAGGAAGCACAAGCAGGAGAGCGCAAGACGGGAGGACTCCTGTCTCATAGTGAGAAAGAGGGACGATCGATGAGTTATCTTAAATGCCTATACACAAATGCAAGAAGCCTGGGAAACAAGCAGGGAGAACTGGAAGTCCTGGCACAGTCAGGGAACTATGATGTGATTGGAATAACAGAGACTTGGTGGGATAACTCACATGACTGGAGTACTGTCATGGATGGATATAAACTGTTCAGGAAGGACAGGCAGGGCAGAAAAGGTGGGGGAGTTGCATTGTATGTAAGAGAGGAGCTCAGAGCTCTGGTATGAAACTGCAGAAAAACCTGAGAGTCTCTGGATAAAGTTGAGAAGTGTGAGCAACAAGGGTGATGTCATGGTTGGAGTCTGCTATAGACCACCAGACCAGGGGGATGAGGTGGACGAGGCTTTCTTCTGGCAACTAGCAGAAGTTGCTAGATCGCAGGCCCTGGTTCTCATGGGAGACTTTAATCACCCTGATATCTGCTGGGAGAGCAATACAGCGGTGCACAGACAATCCAGGAAGTTTTTGGAAAGTGTAGGGGACAATTTCCTGGTGCAAGTGCTGGAGGAAACAACTAGGGGCAGAGCTTTTCTTGACCTGCTGCTCAAAAACAGGGAAGAATTAGTAGGGGAAGCAAAAGTGGATGGGAACCTGGAGGCAGTGACCATGAGATGGTCGAGTTCAGGATCCTGACACAAGGAAGAAAGGAGAGCAGCAGAATACGGACCCTGGACTTCAGAAAAGCATACTTTGACTCCCTCAGGGAACAGATGGGCAGGATCCCCTGGGAGAATAACATGAAGGGCAAAGGGGTACAGGAGAGCTGGCTGTATTTTAAAGAATCCTTATTGCGGTTGCAGGAACAAACCATCCCGATGTGTAGAAAGAATAGTAAATATGGCAGGCGACCAGCTTAGCTAAACAGTGAAATCCTTGCTGATCTTAAACGCAAAAAAGAAGCTTACAAGAAGTGGAAGATTGGACAAATGACCAGGGAGGAGTATAAAAATATTGCTCAGGCATGCAGGAGTGAAATCAGGAAGGCCAAATCACACTTGGAGTTGCAGCTAGCAAGAGATGTTAAGAGTAACAAGAAAGGTTTCTTCAGGTATGTTAGCAACAAGAAGAAAGTCAAGGAAAGTGTGGGCCCCTTACTGAATGAGGGAGGCAACCTAGTGACCGAGGATGTGGAAAAAGTTAATGTACTCAATGCTTTTTTTGCCTCTGTCTTCACGAACAAGGTCAGCTCCCAGACTGCTGCACTGGGCAGCACAATATGGGGAGAAGGTGACCAGCCCTCTGTGGAGAAAGAAGTGGTTCAGGACTATTTAGAAAAACTGGATGTGCACAAGTCCATGGGGCCAGATGCGCTGCATCCGAGGGTGCTAAAGGAGTTGGCGGATGAGAGCCATTAGCCATTATTTTTGAAAACTCATGGCGATCGGGGGAGGTCCCGGATGACTGGAAAAAGGCTAATGTAGTGCCCATCTTTAAAAAAGGGAAGAAGGAGGATCCGGGGAACTACAGGCCAGTCAGCCTCACCTCAGTCCCTGGAAAAATCATGGAGCAGGTCCTCAAGGAATCAATTATGAAACACTTAGAGGAGAGGAAAGTGATCAGGAACAGTCAGCATGGATTCACCAAGGGGAAGTCGTGCCTGACTAACCTAATTGCCTTCTATGATGAGATAACTGGCTCTGTGGATGAGGGGAAAGCAGTGGATGTGTTGTTCCTTGACTTTAGCAAAGCTTTTGATACGGTCTCCCACAGTATTCTTGCCGCCAAGTTAAAGAAGTATGGGCTGGATGAATGGACTG
Organism: Chrysemys picta bellii; assembly: GCF_011386835.1. NCBI lineage: Eukaryota > Metazoa > Chordata > Testudines > Emydidae > Chrysemys > Chrysemys picta. The sequence continues at coordinate 124,694,572 of NC_088792.1, forward strand.
TAAGGTGGATAGAAAGCTGGCTAGATTGTCGGGCTCAACAGGTAGTGATCAACGGTTCTATGTCTAGTTGGCAGCCAGTTTCAAGCAGAGTGCCCCAAGGGTCGGTCCTGGGGCCGGTTTTGTTTAATATCTTTATTAATGATCTGGACGATGGTGTGGACTGCACTCTCAGCAAGTTTGCAGATGACATTAAACTGGGAGGTGTGGTAATACACTAGAGGGTAGGGATCGGATACAGAGGGACCTAGACAAATTAGAGGATTGGGCCAAAAAAAACTGATGAGGTTCAACAAGGACAAGTGCAGAGTCCTGCACTTAGGACGGAAGAATCCCATGCACTGCTACAGACTAGGGACCAAATGGCTAGGTAGCAGTTCTACAGAAAAGGACCTAGGGGTCACAGTGGACAGAAGCTGGATATGAGTCAACAGTGTGCTCTTGTTGCCAAGAAGGCTAACGGCATTTTGGGCTGTATAAGTAGGGGCATTGCCAGCAGATCGAGGAACGTGATCGTTCCCCTTTATTCGACATTGGTGAGGCCTCATCTAGAATACTGTGTCCAGTTTTGGGCCCCACACTACAAGAAGGATGTGGAAAAATTGGAAAGAGTCCAGCGGAGGGCAACAAAAATGATTAGGGGTCTGGAGCACATGACTTATGAGGCGAGGCTGAGGGAACTGGGATTGTTTAGTCTCCAGAAGAGAAGAATGAGGGGGTATTTGATAGCAGCCTTCAACTACCTGAAGGGGGGTTCCAAAGAGGATGGAGCTCAGCTGTTCTCAGTGGTGGCAGATGACAGAACTAGGAGTAATGGTCTCAAGTTGCAGTGGGGGAGGTCCAGGCTGGATATTAGGAAACAGTATTTCACTAGGAGGGTGGTGAAGCACTGGAATGCGTTACCTAGGGAGGTCGTGGAGTCTCCTTCCTTGGAGATTTTTAATGCCCGGCTTGACAAAGTCCTGGCTGGGATAATTTAGTTGGGAATTGGTCCTGCTTTGAGCAGGGGGTTGGACTAGATGACCTCTTGAGGTCCCTTCCAACTCTGATATTCTATGATTCTATGATCACATAAGAGCCAGAAAGAAAACATCTTAACTTTCATATCTCCTGATGAATTTGCAGGGTAGGTAATTATGAAAAAAAATCCTTTTCTTGCCAGTTGAATATATTTGATATTGAGCTTCTTTAAAATGGAACCCCACAATGGCATTTTTGTATAAAGCCATTTTTTAGAGTATAAACAAAATTAATTCTCCATCCATTGAGTTTAGTGGGAGCTGGACCCATCTCTAAGAAATCGTTTTCAAATCAACATTCCATTATCTATAACAACAACAAATTATATTTCTCCAAATGCCATACAATAAGAAAGATATGTTTACATTAACGAACAAAAGCAAGAAAGTGCCCAGTTAAGGAAGAAACAACTTCCTGCAATACATAGGCAAAACAGGAGATATTAGAGGCTTAGACTCCATAAAAATGTAAGGCCACAATATCCCTGAAAAATCCATGACTTAAAGCTGCTTCTATACTGTAGAATCCAGTTTTTATTACTGAAGCCAAGTCTGAGAAAAGTAGTAAACTTGAGATACACATCTTAATGTTCTTTTAATGTGGTTTTTGTATGGATTAATTTTGATTATTTGTATTTTTCAAGGTAAGCGGTCTCAATGTAAGCTTATATTAAAGCTTTTTGCATGGATTGGAAGGGATATATAGGAGCCTTAGACTGCAATCTGCAAAAGGCAGTAGGTGGGGAGATGCCTAAACTAGCCAGTGGGTGATGGCAACGAGAGGGGTGTGCCCTAAACCCTCCCCTCTGAAAGATATAGATGCCTAAATCCAGGCTGCAGGGAGGCACCTATCACTGCTTAGTGATCCACAAACAGGAATTAGCCATCAAGAGTCAGACTGCTTAGGCATCTAAGGTGTTTCTTGGGGGAACTAATTAGTTACCTGCCTTGCTCTACAGAAAACAGCCAAAGGAGGCTAGTGGTGCACACCTTAAAACTTTTAGCCCAGTGGAAAAAATAGTATGCGAGCATATAATTAAAGGGCATATCATAATGCATATGTGCAAGGGGGCAGAAATAAAGTTGGACAGGCAATATTATATCTGGCATTTCCTAATTTTAATTTTTTTGACATTGCAACCAAAATAACATTCCTTTAATATATTTTTTATGTAATTTCTTATTTTTTTTAAGTAAAAAAATAAAATTGAATTCTGTTATGCACAACGGTAGCAACCCCTTATCATGCATGATCAGCACATTACCAGCACCACAGTACACATCTATCACTTGAACTACAGGATTAACTACAGTAACTAGTGGCAAGAGAAGGCTGTTATTCCAGAGAGAGGGTTGGGCCACTAATTCCCAGGGAGCCAAGCCTAGTCCTGTTCCCACCCTCTCACCTCCAGCAGCTGCCAGGAATTCCTGGTTTGGTGGCAGTGTGGGGCCAGCCTTTCCGATGATCCTGTTCAGTTATTATTTTGGCAGATTGCCAGCATTTTCCCAAGCAACACAAGTGAGAGAAGGGAAATAATAATTTTCAACAGTTTATATTTTCAAACCCTGCATGGAATTCCATGGGGCACAGAAAAGGCACTTCACTAGCTTGAGGTCTTTCTCCCTGCTGAATTTTAAAGGCCTTCTTCATGCAATGGTGTTAAAACTTCTTTTTTAAAAAGCAGCAGGAATAATTTAAAGTGGAAAGCAGGGGCAGCTTTAGCGGGTGTTCATGGGTGCAACTACACCCACAGAAATCACAAAACCAACGATGCAAAAACACCCAGGCTTCATAACCAGGGCCCCACATCATGGTGGTGCCACTTCTTTCACTGCACGATTATGTCAGAGTAGTGCACTGCCTGAAGAGCAAAACATCCTAGAAGGAGTATCTGGAAAGAAAGTTGGCGTGATGTTCCTGCATGTCCTTGTTTCCAGGCAGTGGGGATACAGAGGCAGGATGCTGGGCTCATGGCAGGGTCTCTTCCCACTCTGAGCAGCCAGGTCTGGATGCTGAGTGAGCCTCCCCCACTATAAGTAACTGGGACTGGCCCTGGGGTGGCCATATGGAATGCAGCCATTGAATCAGGAGGCTACACCCATTACTGATGGAAAGTGGTAGTTAACCTAAATGGAAGAGTTGCTACCAGCTCTTCCTATAGTATACACACACATACAGCTCAATACTGCAAACAGTTACTTACTTGAGTTACATTACCTAGAGAATCAATCACAGAATCATTGAAATATAGGGCTGGAAAGGATTTTGAGATGTCATCAAGTCCAGCCCCCTGTGCTGTGGCAGAAAAAATTGAACCTAACAGGTGTTTGTCCAACCTTCTTTTAAAAAAACTCCAGTGCTACAAGTGCTTCAACCCCCCCCTTGGAAGCCTTTTCCAGAGCTTAACTACCCTTATAGTTAGAAAGTTTTTTCCTAATTCTAATCTAAATCTCCCTTGCTACACATTAATTCTTGTCCTACGTTTAGTGGACATGGGGAATAATCAGTGTCCTCCTGATAATAGGCCTTACCATATTTGAAGACTGTCAGGTCCCCCCATCAGTCTTTTCTAAAGACAAAAGATGCCATTGTTTTAAACCTTTCCTCACATGTCTGGTTCTCTAAACCTTTTATCATTTCTGTTGCTCTCCTCTGGACTTTCTCCAATTCATCCACATCTTTCCTAAAGTGTGGCACCTAGAATTGGACACAATATTCCAGCGGAGGCCTCACCACTGCTGAGTAGAGTGGGACAATTACTTCCTGTGTCTTACATACAATGCTCTTGTGAACACACTCCAGAATATTAGCCTTTTTTGCAGCTGCAACACATTTTTGACTCATTCAATTTGTGAGCTACTGTAACCCCCAGATTCTTTTTACCATCTAGCCAGTTATCCTTAATATTTACTTATGTATTTGATTTTTCCATCCTAAGTGAAGTACTTTGCACTTGCCTTTATTGAATTTGATCTTGTTAATTCAGACCCATTCTCCAATTTGTTAAGGTCATTTTGAATTCTAATCCTTTCCTCCAAAGTGCTTGTAACCCCTCTAAGTTTGGTGCCATCCACAAATTTTATAAGCATTCTCTCTACTCCATTATCCAAGTCATTAATGAAAATATTGATAATACCAGACCCAGGACTGACCCTTGTGGGACCCTACTAGATATGCCCTCCCAGTTTGACAGTGAATCATTGATAACTATTCTTTGAGTATGGTCTCTCAATCAGTTGTAATAATAATTACACCTCATAGTAATTTCATCTACACCATGTTTCTTTAGCTTGTTTATAAGAATGTCAGATGCGATTGTGTCAAAGGCTTTCCTAAAATAGATATGTCACATCTACTGCTTCCCTGCTAGTCAGTAGACCAGTCACTCTGTCTAAGAAGGAAGTTAGGTTGGTTTGGGATGATTTGTTTTAGACAAATCCATGCTGTCTATTTATTATAACTCTATTATTCTCTATGTGCTTACAAATTGATTGTTTAATTTGTTCCAGTATCTTTTCAGGTATTGAAGTTAGGCTGAATGGCATCTAATTCCCAAGTCCTCTTAGTTATTTTTAAAGATAAATACTATGTTTGCCCAGCTGCAGTCTTCTTGGACCTCACCTGTGCTCAGGAGTTCTCAAAGATAATTGATAACAGTTTCGAGATTGCTTCAGTTAGTTTCTTAAGTATCCTAGGATTAATTTAATCAGGCCCTGATAACTTGAATACATCTAAGTTTTCTAAATATTGTTTAACCTGTTATTTCCCTATTTTGGCTTGCATTCCTTCCCCCTGATAGTTAACATTAATTGTGTGGAGTATCTGGTCACTGTTAACCTTATTAGTGATGACTGAATCAAAATAAGAATTAAAAACCTCAGCTTTTTGGATATCATCAGGTAGTAGCTCTCCTTCCCTGCTTTCCTTCATCTTTCTCTTGCTCCTAATGTATTAAAGAACCTCTTCTTAATGCCTTTTATGTCCCTTGCTGGTGCAACTCATTTTGTGCCTTAGCCTTTCTGATTTTGTTCCTGCATACTTGTGCTACTCTTTTGTACTCCTCCTTAGCAATTTGTCCATATTTCTACTTTCAGTAGGATTCATTTTAGATTTTGAAGCCATTAAAACATTTGTGATGGAGCCATATTGACCTCTTACTGGTCTTCCTGTCTTTCCTTCATATCAGGATAGCTGACTATTGTGTTTAATATAGTCTCCTTGAGAAACTGCCAGCTCTCCTGAACTTCTTTTTACTTAGATGGCCTTTCCATGTGACCTTTGTGATGCCGACATAGGAAGATGCTATAAGAATGGATCCAGGGTTCGATCCTGTATCTCCGAACTTTTTGGACACCCACAGAGATCCAAGACAGAGATCCACAAAGTTACTTTGGGTAATCCTGACAGATTTATGTAAAACTAGCAGATTACTACATTTACACTATCATTTTGGACTCACAAACTTTGACTCAGTTTTTAATGTATTTTACCTGCTTTGACTTCTCAATAATGCACATTTCTTTTTCTTAGCTAATAAACCTTTAATTACTTTACTAGAAATATTGGCTGCCTGTATTGTCTTTGGTGTAAGATCAAGAGTGTCCATTGACTTTCTAGAACAGTCTTCCAAGGGGAGCAGTGGGGGCAAAAAACCTCACTGGCTTCAAGACTGAGCTTGATAAATTTATGGAGGGGATGGTATAATGGGACTGCCAACAATGGCATGTAGCTGATCTGTGACTGCTAGCAGCAAATATCTCCAACAGCTGGTGATGGGATACTGGATGGGGAGGGTTCTGAGTTACTACAGAGAATTATCTCCCGGATGTTTGGCTGGTGGGTCTTGCCCACACGCTCAGGGTCTATCTTATCTCCATATTTGGGAATGGGAAGGAATTTTCTCCTGGGTCAGATTGGCAGAGATTCTGGGGGATTTTCACCTTCCTCTTCAGAGTGGAGTATGAGTCACTTGGAGGGTTAAACTAGTGGATGGTGGATTCTCTGTAACTTGAAGTCTTTAAATCATGATTTGAGGACTTTGGTAACTCAGTCAGAGGTTATGGGTCTATTGCAGGAGCAGGTGGGTGAGGTTCTGTTGTCTGCAATATGCAGGTCAGACTAGCTGATCACAACGGTCCCTTTTGACCTAAAAGTCTATGAGTGTATGACCTAGGGTAAGTGACCGACCCTTTGGAGTTGAGAATAACCTGAAGTGGTGTGATTTTTGGTTTTAATAACCTTTTACCACTAAGTTCAGTTTGTGTGGGTGGCTTGGTGAAATCTAATTATAGAAATATACCATCAGTTTGGGGTGCCTATTTTCTGACAGTCTGACCTAAGATTGGAACTCACAGTTTTGAGTCTCTCCATACAGCATGACAATTGGCATAGTCAGCGCAGGATTCAATTGAGGTCAATTGAGCTTAAAGATCAGAACCCAATGCTATTTAAAGTTTAAATTTGATATTGAGAGTTTTAAGGGTTAAAGATTAGACACAATGGGTGAATCGCAATCATGAGGATCTTGTCAGAAAAGACCTTGAGCATTCATGCTTACAAAGAAGGTTATCCTTTAAGAAGTAAAACTCAGATCAGGAATGGAGAGCTTTGCTCATAGATTTTGACCAAAAAGCAGAGTCTCAGTCCCCTTCTTCCCGCCGGCCCCCCATGCTGCAGATGCCACTGCAGCAGAAATGGTGTGGCTGAGACACCTGGAAGATGAGAAAGCATATGAGCATGGGAAAAAATTATGATGGAACTCTGGATCAAGGACAAGAAAGAAATCAAGAAAGTTGAGGAAAGAGCCTACCAGAGATGCATGCAGCTGCTGGAAGCTGAGAAAGAAGCTCACGCACTGCATCTGGAAATCCTACAGAAGCAAAAGGAGCAGCCTCAGCCTGTAGGTACATCCCTTCTCAACAGCAGGGAATGGGAGAAACCCTGTCTGATTTATAGTAAGTCTAACTGCATTGAAGAATTCCTGTCCATCTTTGAGAGACTGTGTGATATCCATAAGATTCCAGAGGATAAATGGATGCCTATCCTCTTAACCACATTGACTGGAAAAGCCAGGCAAGTCTTTAATGAAATGGAGGTGGATGCTATATCAGATAGTATGACAACCTTATCTACCTTTTCTCTGAGTTGTGAGACTACACTCAGAAGTAATTTACAACCACAAATTCTTTACAGAATCAGGCTCTAAATGTACATGTGAAACAAATGTATAGTGACCAGAATCGAGTTAGAGAAGGGGGATGAGGAGTGAACTAAAATGAAAGTAAAAAGCAGAAGAGGCATGAGAGAAGCGCTTCAAAATGCTATAATTCTGGCAATGCCTAAATTCAGGGAGAATTGAAAATTTGTACAGTTAAAAAGTTGTAACTCAAAGATGTGACATCTACATTATTCACTCCTTTCGGCAGCATGAACAGTACATACTCTACTTCATCCCTACCACGAGTGTAAATAGCAGTGCAAACAGTGAGGCATTGCTTAGGCAAGTAGAATGAAGGCACATTTGAACCCTGTGGGTATGTACCTGGGTCTGTGCTCTACATAGTTCTATAGTCACCTAAACAATGCATCCCCCATCTACACTACTGCTTTTTGCAGTGTAGTGTCCTCCAGCTGCGTTCCACTACTGGAGTCTTTCCCCACCATAAGGAAAGGCTTCAGTGGCAGGGAAAGATTCCAGCAGTGGGGAGGCAGTGAGGAAAGACTCTGGCAGATCCCCACTGCTAGGGCCTTTCCCCACTGTGGGGGCCTTTCCCCACCACAGGGACCTGCCAGAGACTTTCCCTGCCACAGGGAAAAGCTCCAGCAGGGGAAAGGTTGTGGCGGGGGAAGCAGTGGCAAAAGGCTATGACAGGTCCCCACCGCCGAGCATTTCCTTATTGCCTTGCCCCTGCCAGAGCCTTTCATTGAGACATGTAACTACTCACCACAGCATGGGCATAGACTGCTTTTCACTGGGACCTGTAGCTACACATACCCTATGTGCCACCGCAAGAGGAGCAAAGAGTAGACATAGCCAAAGAATAAAATACAGTTTTTTAGTATAAGGGATTAATATTTCTAATATTTATATATTATTCACATATCATACACACAGAGATCAATGATAAAAGATAAATTACTTCCTCTATTTAACTATGCAGCTAAATCTTAAAGCTAGAATAGATTAAAAATGGTGGTGGGGTGGAAACTAGTTTTCTATCGATGTGCAGAAGATTTTGGATGTAGCTTTCATTATAATTAGTAGGAGTTGCCCAAACTTAATCCCTTGATGGGAGACCAAACTCCAATATGTTAAAAACTGAACACAATGGAGTATATTCTGCATCCAAATATTCAGAATTTATTACCATGTATTAGGGGAAGGGGTTGGTTTCCTGATAATTTAAGCAAAAGACCTTCTTAAATCAGTTCTCTCGTTTATATTATCATTAAGTCAAACTCTGCTGTGGGGAATAACTACATATACTGGGACTTCAACAGAAGCAATGAAAATGACCTTCTAAAATCCAAGGTGATGACCCTGTGAAGGAACAGAGAGAACTGCAGATTCTGTTCAAATCACTTTTTACCTCAGGAATATAAGCAAATTTAAATGTCCAGATAAGTATCAAATATATATTTGATACCTATGGGCTAATTGCACACTCACAGTTATATATATACACAACTCATATGGTGTCAAATTAATCACTGGTGTTACTCAAAAGAAGTCTGGGGGTTCACAAATGTTAATTTGGCCCATTGACCTTACTGGCATTTGCACAGGGTCTCTACATATATTATATATATCTAATGTGATTTGCATAAAGGTAGAATTAAAAATAGAAAATAGGAAATCTTTGAAATGGGACAAAACAGCTTTTTAAAAACCTGTCAATAGGTAAAATAATATATACATATATGTGGAAAGATCCATAAAGCAAGTAACAGGGAAGGGGGAAATAATTAAACTGAATTTTGTAAATGGAATGGACAAAAACTATAAACTAATAGAAAATTAAAGGACAAATGATTATGAATTATACAATTAAAATGATATGGCTAATACTAATAAATGAGCAAAAATAGGCAATGGCCAGGAAAGAGTACATACATGTTATAGGTGGAGCCACAAATGACCCTTTAATTAAGGTTGCCTAACACTTACTATTGTAAGACCCTATTTTCAGTTGCTTATATTTCATTTGCCAAACTTAAATTGTTTGGACTGAAATTTTCCATGGTTGGTGTCCACTGCATGCGGAACATTTGTTTTGGGTGTTGTTTTTTTTAGAAAGTTTCAGCAAAAACGTGCCACTTCCAAGAATGAATTTAGGGAAAAATACATTGCTTGCCAGTGTTAAAAATTCTTACAGTGTTTCATTGAGCAAAGTGCTTTGGAACAAGTACTTGAAATTTAGGAGATAGGTTGCCCTGGGTCAGAAAGGTGCCTTTTTACTGTCCCCTTAAGAATTCACCCTCATTTAGCAGAGTTATAAGCCTCTGAAAATTGTCATTTGCACTCAGTGGCAGATTAGCCACTTGGCCAATGAGGTGGGCATGGAAAAATGGGCACCCCCATGCCACAAGCCTATTTCCCCAGCAGGAGCTGCTGGGGAGGTGATGGGAGAGGGGGACTGAAGGCCAAAGGGTTGGGGAGGGGCCCCCTACTTGTTCTGGCCCAGGGTCCCACAAATCCCTAATCTGCCTCTGTTTGCACATAATCAGTAGACATTAGTAGCGCAGAAGATTCCATCTGCACTGAGTACACATTAGTCCAAGGATGCAAGGGCTGAGCAGCAGGGCTGGCTTTAGGAAGTGCGAGGCCCGATTTGAACAGTTTTGATGGGGCCCCGGCAGGGATGACTAAAAAAAAAAAAAAAATGTAAAAAAACACATGGGGCTTGTACTCACCGAGCAGCGCTCCTAGTCTTTGGCGGTGGGTCCTTCACTCGCTCCGGGTCTTCGGCGGCACTGAAGGATCTGCCACCGAAGTGCTGCCGAAGACCCAGAGCACCGCCGGGTGAGTAAAAATTAAAAAGGAGCCTCTAGCCAGGGAAGGGATTCTCGGCCACTTGCCCCTTCTCCCCCCCTCCCCGGTGGTCCTGCCACTGAGCGCGGGGCCCTCTTAGGCGCGGGGCCCGATTCGGGGGAATTGGTGGAATTGGCCTAAAGCCGGCTCTGCTGAGCAGGCCTTTCCCTAAAAATTGTTCCTCCAAGCAGCCATTGCTGCACTGGAATTGAGAGCAAATAGGCGGTCTTCCCTGTGCTCTCATTGTTCTTCAGCTGGCAGCCAGGGAGTGGGGAGAAGGAAAAAGCAACCAGACTTGAATTCAGAGAGGTGAGGAGGTGAGTGGAGTAGGGGCAGGTTTGGGATGTGGTGAAGAAGATAGGATCAGAGAGGACAGGGACAGGCTGAGAAGGAGAGGCATATAGGAGGATCAGGGATTGTCTGAGAGATAGAAGCAGATGGGGAATACAAGTGGGGGCCAAGGACAGAAGGGGTCAGGTTGGGGAAGCTAGAGGCAGATGGGGGTATGCTGGAGGGGACAGGGGAAAAAGGATCTGTAACTACTACAGAACACTCCCTTCCAGACCCTTGAACAAAATTCAGGATTTCTGATTCCCAACATTCCTCTGCTATCTAGTAAATTGCTATGAAACCCACTGACAAAGTGGATGTTTCATTCCCCTCTAGTAGCTTGCCTACATGGAGGATAACAGCCTATTACTGCAACCAATTACTCCATTAGCCCAGGGGGAGATGTTTATGCTGTGGATATAAAGGTTCTAGCCTTACAGATGACCCATGTGGGCATCAGTATGGCTCCACATGATCAAATTTCTCTTTTTAAAGTTTGCTTTAAACCAGCGCTTCTCAAACTGTGGGTTGGGACCCAAATTGGGCTGTGGTACGAGTCCTGTGGCAAAATTAGTATGTGATTTTTAGTTAATTATAAGGAATTAATGCATATGCACAACACAGCCAAATTAGGGTTGCACTGGCAACCTAAATACTGGCATCTCCTTAAAGTTATGAGTGCTTGACTTTTAATGGGGCTGCCAGGGCTCGCTGGGTCCTGGGGATGAAGATGGAGCCTGAGCCCCACTACCTGGGGCCAAAGCACAAGCCCCACCACCCAGGGCTAAAACCAAAGCCCGAGGGCTTAAGCTCTGGGTGGCAGGGCTTAGTTATAGGCCCCGCTCCTGGGACTGATGCCCTTAGGCTTCAGCTTTGGTCCCCCTGCCCAGGGCTGTGGGGCTCAGGCTTTGGTTTTGGCTTCCCCATCTGGTGTTGTGGGACTTGGGGGGGGGGGGGGGGTCGTGTACTAATTTTGTTGTCAGAAGGGGGTCCCGGTGCAGTGAAGTTTGAGAACCTCTGCTTTAAACAAAACAAAAACAAACAAACAAAAGCACCTTAGGAAATTACACACAAAAAACATACACTAAAAGAATGATATGGTTGTAAAGTCAAGCACTCATAACTTTAAGGACATGCCAGTATTTAGGTTGCCAGTGCAACCCTAACTTGGCTGTGTTGTGCATATGCATTAATTCCTTATAATTAACTAAAAATCACATACTAATTTTGCTACAGGACTCGTACCTCATGCAGTGTACAGGATGGTCACTGCTCAGAGAAAATATAACTGTTCAATATTTGCACAGGCAACTATAAATATGGCATTTTCTAACTTCTGAGTGCTTGATTTTGCAACTTTAATGTTCTTTTAACATTTATGTGTGTGTGTGTGTGTGTGTGTGTGTGTGTGTGTGTGTGTGTATTCCATGCAATACACACACACACACACACACACGTGGACAAAAAGAAACAAAAGAACAGAGAACTAAAAGTGTTTGCCAGCCTGACTACTTTGTTTTTATAGTGTAGTCCGTTGTTATCTTCTGTCTTTTGGGGGCAATCCTATGAATAATTACAGACGTGGGTAATACTCACATGTGAAGACCTAATGAAGTCAATGTGATTGCTTGGGTTGGTAAAGTTAATCACATGCATAAGTGTTTGGACAATTAGGTCCTTACATTGTAACCACTTTGGAACACTTGGTCAGACTCTGTGTGTTTGAACAGTGTCTAGAACAGTGTTGATGTTATTGCAGTATAACTAATTAACTTCATTTGGGCTCCATGTATGCACTAGGTGCCACTGCAATACAGATATAAATACAAACATCTTACAGGAATGTTCTAATTATTAGATAGTCCTGCCTTGAGTGCAGGGTACTGGACTAGATGACCTCTCAAGGTTTCTTCCGGTCCTACACTTCTGTAATTCTATGTGAGACCACACAGAGAATTCCTGTGCCTGTGCTTAAATTTATACAGATGAATAGCCCTAATGAAGTCAGTTGAACTACTTATAAGCTTAAGAGTTACTTGCTTATGTAAGCATTGTTAGGATTGGGACTTTGTTATTTTGTTGCCTTCTGTAACAGGTGGTGCTCACCACCATGGCACCTCCTGCTGTTTGCTCTGGGAATTAGCTCTCTCCATCAACAGGGCAGCCCCCCTCTGGTGGAGTCTCACTCTCCATCACTGCTTCTCCACCATCTCCGCTGTCTGTGGGGATCTGCGTCACTCCCAGAGCTCAGTGTGCTCTTCAGGGCACAGCAGTCCAGCTGTGTCCCAAACTCCATTTTCTTCTCCCTTCTGGGGGAACTGGCAGTTCTTCACCTGGCCTTTCGCTGCAGTGGTGAACTGCGGCCCCTAGTCCAGCCCCTTGCTCAGGGGCAAACTGCAGTCCTTTGGCTGGCTACTTCCCTCAGCAGCCAGTGGGGCAAAGTTGCGGGAGTGGGTGGGGGGGCAGGCCCAGCCATTACTCTGGGCCCCAACCTAGAGACCCTATAGCTGGTAGCCGCTCACTGCCTCGCCTTCCCCTTTGCTGCTATCTGCTTTCCCTGGGCCACTTCCCCATACCCAGCAGCTACTCAGCCCCTGTATCAAGGCCTCAGTCTGGGAGCCAGCCAGGATGAATCTCCGCTTGCTTCCCTGACCCTGCCCAGCATTGCTCTGTCCCAGATACTTCCCTCTACAGACAGCCAGTCCTTCTCCCTCAAGCTCCAGGGAGAGACTGAGCTCCTTGCTGCCTTGCAGCCCTTCTTATAGGGCCCAGCCTGGCCCTGATTGGCTGTTTCTAAGGGCTGCTCTTAACCCTTTTCCAGCCAGTGAGGGGCAGTTGCCCCGTCACACCTTCCTAAGTGGAAAATAGAAGGGTTTGGTCTACATGAGCATGAGCAAATTAGAGCCAAACTGCTTGATGTAGTAAATCTGCCAAAGGCATCTGTAATGCCTTTTCCCTGAGCCAGTTGGTCAGTCAATCAATAGTTGTTTCACAAAAATTAAAAATAGGAAAAAAAAACAATATGTAAATATCTTCCTATGTCATATATTACCTTTCCATTATTACAGAGGTCTAAGTCAGGGTAGAATTTTCTTTAAAGGAGATATGAGAGATGATACAACATATATAAAGTACCAAATATTTGGCATATGATTCCATCCAAAAATGAATGGAATGTAACAAAAACTATTTGTAACAAATATTATTTAGGAAATTTTAAGGGTTTCTCACTTTAGAGCTGTGCATTTTGATAAACATAACATAAAATCACTGGTCTATCTATACAGATAGAGCTCAGATATACACACCATCACATCCTTCCCACTGAAGTAAATGGGAATTGCTCACACACACCTGCAGGAACAATTAGCCTTACACACTTTATTCCAAAAGGATTAATGGCCTGCAAGTGATGCATATCATGTTAAACATCTATTGCAGAAATATTCTGCAATTGTCAGTCAACACTGACTAACAATTTGCAGTGTGCAATATAAAAACTGTGAAACTAGGACAGTTCAGGCGCAGAACTAAAGTCTGTACTTTTATTTATACCAAAATGTCACCATCAACTAGACATTTAGTTATTTTCATAAAATGGGTTAAAAGTTGTTTGAGGAATGCACCTGACCCTGCCAACTTTTGTGGCTTTACAATCATATTTTCCTTGTTTTAAAATGGCTATCTCTTCCACTTGTCATGTACCACATGCCTTGGACTTTTTAGTTTATTAGACTAAGCTTTAAAATAGTTTTTTAAAATGTTAAAGTGTTATATGGAAATAGGAAAAAAATGAGAAAATAGGTAAGTCAAATTTAGGATTTAAGAACTTAACTTTTCCTATAACTTTATGGGCCAAATCCAGAGTTCCTTGTAGGGCTCTTGCTCGATGGAGATGCTCTGTGCTGGCCTGTTTGAGCCTGAGAAGGCCAAGTATTGTGGGCTCAGAGAGACCCCACTTTAAGAGTTGACAGAGGCAATGGGGGTTGGGTAGGGGCTTTACTAGTCCTCCTGCCCTACCTGACTGAAAGTTCTGATCTGGCTGTTAGCTGGCTGTGTTGCAGGGAGGGGTGGTGTACTCAGTCATCGACTGTGTCTATGGCTTTCACTCAAATGGAAACACTCTGACCCAGATGTGGGGTATGTCTACGCTGCAATTAAAAAACCATGGCTGGCACATGCCAGTTGACTCAGGCTCATGGGGATCAGGCTAAAGGCTGTTTAATTATGGTGTAAACGTTCAGGCTTGGGCTGCAGCCTGGGCTCTAGGAGCCCTTAGCCCGAGCCCCATGAATCCAAATCAGCTGGCATAGTCCTTATGTTACTTCTTGGTTGCCCAACATCACATAAGCAAACAGAAGCATGGGGAGGCAGGGACAGTAAGAGCCAAGAGCCTGGGATTTTGCTTCTAGACGAGATGGTGAAGCTGGCTAGCTATGGTGCAGCTCTATGGCCACAGACCATTGGGGGTCTCTTCTCTCCTCATGATACAAGCCGCAGCAGCTGCAGGTGAAGAGACATGTTAGACTGGGCAGCTGTGGCTGGACCCTGGACCCACATAGCACCTGCATCCAGGCTTTTCTCTAAGCTAATAGTGTTTTTATTTTATTTCATTAAAAACCAACAAAAAAGAAAACTGAGGATGGAAATTCACACTAGAGACTATACTGATTTCTTCAGAACCCTTGTAAGTGTTATTAAGAATTCTAAAAGGGTAAATTATTAAAGTGATAGATCCTAATGAGTCATCATTAGGAGGCATAATCTATTGTTTAAATGTGCATAGATTTTACACATTCTCTTCAATGCACATTAACAGCATACATCACAATGGCTTAACCGATAGAATTGAATATTGTGGATCCATAGACTGCATCTTTACAAAATTCAAGGGGGAGATTTTCAAAGTCAGAAATGAAAGTGAATGGGAGTTGGGTGAATGACTCACTTTTTGTGTCATTTTAAATCTCCCCCCAAATTCTTTGGATGCACTAAAGTCACCTCTGGAACCGTGGTATTTGTAGATATTTTAAGATAAAAAATTAAAGTAAACACTTGCCTTTTAAATGTTATTATTATTATTTGTTTTTGGTAATTAGAAGCCCTGGTCATGAACCAGAACCCAACTGTGCTTGGCATTATTAAATAACATAATCCTGGAATCTTTGAGGAACGGAAAAGGAAAAAAAAATCAAAAACTTCAATTTCTTGCACTGATAGGAAAAATAAGAAGTTTAATTAAACTAAGTGTTGTGCCAATATGTTGATGACAATTATTTATATCTGTCCATTTAATGGTAGAATTGGATGGTTTCTTTCCACCTCAACCCAATTAACCAACCAAGCAAAGCCACACCCAGGCTAAAAGCATAATGTGAAATTTCAGTTTGGAGAAATTATTTATTATATAGGCTCATATTCTATCCTCACTTAGATTTCTGTAATCTGCTTAAAATTAGTTGGTTTGCCCAGACTTAAGAGACTCATCAAAAACCCATTGAAGTGAATGGAAAGCTTCCATTTGACTTCAATAGCTTTTGGATCAAGTCCTAAGTGAAGGCAGAATTTGGCCTCTACTTAGAAATATTTGTAATGAGGTATGTATACTGTTGATTTTCATAGAAGGCCAGTCAGCTATTGCTATGCTATCTACAACTCTTTGACCTGTTCATTATGAACAATTTATTCAACCTATTTAGCTCTTTAATCTTTTCATAAATTGTCCAACAACAGATAAAAATTTTTATGATTTTGTTAATTATTTTAAATTATTTGATGAATAGTTTTTTGACACCATTTCATTTACAGATTGTATGTAAACCATCTGAAGTGAGCTTTCAATAATAGAATCTTTGATATTATGAATTTGTTATATGAGCCATTTGACTGATCATCTAAGTCACATGGCAGTGTTTCTGCTGCTTGATTGGATGACTTAACTTAGAACATAAGAACATAAGAACGGCCATACTGGATCAGACCAAAGGTCCATCTAGCCCAGTATCCTGTCTACCGACAGTGGACAATGCCAGGTGCCCCAGAGGGAGTGGACCAACAGGCAATGATCAAGTGATCTCTCTCCTGCCATCCATCTCCATCCTCTGACAAACAGAGGCTAGGGACACCGTTCCTTACCCATCCTGGCTAATAGCCATTAATGGACTTAACCATCATGAATTTATCCAGTTCTCTTTTAAACGCTGTTATAGTCCTAGCCTTCACAACCTCCTCAGGTAAGGAGTTCCACAAGTTGACTGTGCGCTGCGTGAAGAAGAACTTCCTTTATTTGTTTTAAACCTGCTGCCTATTAATTTCATTTGGTGACCCCTAGTTCTTGTATTATGGGAATAAGTAAATAAATTTTCCTTATTCACTTTTTCCACATCACTCATGATTTTATATACCTCTATCATATCTCCCCTTAGTCTCCTCTTTTCCAAGCTGAAGAGTCCTAGCCTCTTTAATCTCTCCTCATATGGGACCCATTCCAAACCCCTAATCATTTTAGTTTCCCTTTTCTGAACCTTTTCTAGTGCCAGAATATCTATTTTTAGATGAGGAAACCACATCTGTATGCAGTATTCGAGATGAGGGCGTACCATCGATTTATATAAGGGCAATAATATATTCTCAGTCTTATTTTCTATCCCCTTTTTAATGATCCCTAATATCCTGTTTGCTTTTTTGACCGCCTCTGCACACTGTGCGGACATCTTCAGAGAACTATCCATGATGACTCCAAGATCTTTTTCCTGACTTGTTGTACCTAAATTAGCCCCCATCATATTGTATGTATAGTTGGGGTTATTTTTTCCAATGTGCATTACTTTACATTTATCCACATTAAATTTCATTTGCCATTTTGTTGCCCAATCACTTAGTTTTGTGAGATCTTTTTGAAGTTCATCACAGTCTGCTTTGGTCTTAACTATCTTGAGCAGTTTAGTATCATCTGCAAACTTTGCCACCTCACTGTTTACCCCTTTCTCCAGATCATTTATAAATAAGTTGAATAGGATTGGTCCGAGGACTGACCGTTGGAGAACACCACTAGTTACTCCTCTCCATTCTGAGAATTTACCATTAATTCCTACCCTTTGTCCCCGGTCTTTTAACCAGTTCTCAATCCATGAAAGGACCTTCCCTTTTATCCCATGACAACTTAATTTACGTAAGAGCCTTTGGTGAGGGACCTTGTCAAAGGCTTTCTGGAAATCTAAGTACACTATGTCCACTGGATCCCCCTTGTCCACATGTTTGTTGACCCCTTCAAAGTACTCTAATAGATTAGTAAGACATGATTTCCCTTTACAGAAACCATGTTGACTATTGCTCAAGAGTTTATGTTTTTCTATGTGTCTGACAATTTTATTCTTAACTATTGTTTCGACTAATTTGCCCGGTACCGACTTTAGACTTACTGGTCTGTAATTGCCGGGATCACCTCTAGAGCCCTTTTTAAATATTGGCGTTACATTAGCTAACTTCCAGTCATTGGGTACAGAAGCCGATGTAAAGGACAGGTTACAAACAAAGTTAATAGTTAAGTTAATAGTTCCGCAACTTCACATTTGAGTTCTTTCAGAACCCTTGGGTGAATGCCATCTAGTCCCAGTGACTTGTTAATGTTAAATTTATCAATGAATTCCAAAACCTCCTCTAGTGATACTTCAATATGTGACAGTTCTTCAGATTTGTCACCTACAAAAGCCGGCTCAGGTTTGGGAATCTCCCTAACATCCTCAGCCGTGAAGACTGAAGCAAAGAATCCATTTAGTTTCTCCGCAATGACTTTATCATCTTTAAGTGCTCCTTTTGTATCTCGATCATCAAGGGGCCCCACTGGTTGTTTAGCAGGCTTCCTGCTTCTGATATACTTAAAAACATTTTGTTATTACCTTTGGAGTTTTTGGCTAGCCGTTCTTCAAACTTCTCTTTGGCTTTTCTTATTACATTCTTGCACTTAATTTGGCAGCGTTTATGTTCCTTTCTATTTGTCTCACTAGGATTTGACTTCCACTTTTTAAAGGAAGTCTTTTTATCTCTCACTGCTTCTTTTACATGGTTGTTAAGCCATGGTGGCTCTTTTTTAGTTCTTTTACTGTGTTTCTTAATTTGGGGTATACATTGAAGTTGGGCCTCTATTATGGGTGTCTTCAAAAAGTGCCCATGCAGCTTGCAGGGATTTCACTTTAGTCACTGTACTTCTTAACTTCTGTTTAACTAACCCCCTCATTTTTGCATAGTTCCCCCTTTTGAAATTAAATGCCACAGTGTTGGGCTGTTGAGATGTTCTTCCCACCACAGGGATGTTGAATGCTATTGTATTATGGTCACTATTTCCAAGCGGTCCTGTTATAGTTACCTCTTGGATCAGCTCCTGTGCTCCACTCAGGAATAAATCTAGAGTTGCCTCTCCCCTTGTGGGTTCCCGTACCACCTGCTCCATGAAGCAGTCATTTAAAGTATCGAG
Source organism: Chrysemys picta bellii (assembly GCF_011386835.1). NCBI lineage: Eukaryota > Metazoa > Chordata > Testudines > Emydidae > Chrysemys > Chrysemys picta. The sequence continues at coordinate 124,713,423 of NC_088792.1, forward strand.
AAATGTTATCTCTGCATTTCGTCCTGAAGTGAAATGTTTCCAGTCAATATGGGGATAATTGAAATTCCCCACTATTATTGGTTTCTTAATTTTGATAGCCTCTCTAATTTCCCTTAGCATTTCATCATCACTATCACTGTCCTGGTCAGGTGGTCTGTAATAGATCCCTAATGTTATGTACTTATTAGAGCATGACATTTCTATCCATAGAGATTCTATGGAACATGTGGATTCACTTAAGATATTTACTTCATTTGATTCTACATTTTCTTTCACATATAGTGCCACTCCCCCCCCCACACAACCTGTTCTGTCCTTCCGATATATTTTGTACCCCGGAATGATTGTGTCTCATTGATTGCTCTCAGTCCACCAGGTTTCCGTGATGCCTATTATATCAATATCCTCCTTTATCACGAGGCACTCTAGTTTACCCATCTTATTATTTAGACTTCTAGCATTTGTGTACAAGCACTTTAAAAACTTGTTACTGTTTATTTGTCTGCCCTTTTCTGATGTGTTAGATTCTTTTTTATGTGAATGTTTATCATCTGATCTGGCCCCTACTTTATCCTCTTCCATCCTCTGCTCCTGACTATAACCTGGAGATTCTCTATCATTAGACTCTCCCCTAAGAGAAGTCTCTGTCCGATCCACATACTCCTCTGCAGCAGTCGGCTTTCCCTCATCTCCTAGTTTAAAAACTGCTCTACAACCTTTTTAATGTTTAGTGCCAGCAGTCTGGTTCCACTTTGGTTTAGGTGGAACCCATCTCTCCTGTATAGGCTCCCCCATCCTTTCTACACCATCGTCTCATCCACGCATTGAGACTCTGAAGCTCTGCCTGCCTAGCTGGCCCTGCATGTGGAACTGGGAGCATTTCTGAGAATGCCACCATAGAGGTCCTGGATTTCAGTCTCTTCCCTAGCAGCCTAAATTTGGCCTCCAGGACATCTCTCCTACCCTTCCCTATGTCATTGGTACCTACATATACCACGACCACCGATTCCTCCCCAGCACTACACATAAGTCTGTCTAGATGCCTCAAGAGATCCGCAACCTTCGCACCAGGAAGGAAAGTCACCATGTGGTTCTCCCGGTCATCACAAGCCCAGCTATCTACGTTTCTAATGATCGAATCTCCCATTACTAACACCTGCCTTTTCCTAGCAACTGGAGTTCCCTCCCCTGGAGAGGCAACCTCAGTAAAATATTTCTGTCCAAAGTACCTCATCCCACATCCTCACAACACATTTCACTGCTCAGAAAAAGGAAGTGCTGTGCCTGGGCTTAATGAATAATAATACTATACATTTTTACTTTGGCTTTAATCCTAGGCTCTCAAACACTTAAACTTTAATTAATTAGGTTTTACAGCACAGTGTGAGGTAAGTTTTGTTATAACTAGTTTGCTGATAAGTAACTTCAAGTACAGAGCCATTAAATAACTTGCCTAAAGTCACAATATAAGTAGGGTGACCATATGTCCCGTTTTGGCTGAACAGTCCTGTTTTTAAGCTCTGTCCTGGCTGTCCCGACTTTTTTGACAAAAACGGGCATTTGGCCTGTTTTCTCTTCCTAACTGCTCAGTTGGCAAGAGCAAACAAACAAGTGCACAGTTCATCAAAAAAGTTGGGCCAGGGGGACGTGGAGGAATGTTGTGGGGGGTGGCAATGCGAGGGGCAGGACAGTGGGGCTCAGGGGGTCAGGCCAAGCTCCAGGCAACACGGGGCTCAGCGCCAGCCGCAGGAGGCACAGAGCTCAGGGGGGATCAACCCCAGCCCCAGCTGCGGGTAGCATGGGTTACAAAGCTGTGGGGGGTCAGCCCCAGCCATGGACAGCACGGGGCACAGGCGCTCAGTCCCAGCCCCAGCCTGGCTGGCATGGGACTCGGGGGAGGGCATGTCAGTCCCAGTCTCGGGCGGCACAGAGCTTGGGGCGGGGGGTCAGCCCCAGACATGGGCTGCACAGGGCATAGGTGACCAGCCACAGGTGGCATGGGGTTGGGTAAGGAGTCATCCCCAGCCCTACGCTGTGTGGAGCTCAGGCGGGGGTGGGGCGGGGTCAGCCCCAACCCTGGGCAGCAGGAGGTGGATGGATGACTCTGGCAAGCCTTGCAGCGGGGGAGGAGAGGGGCAGCTTGGGTGAGCCCCAGGGCTGTCCAGTTTTTACTTTTGGAAATATGGTCACCCTAAATATAAGTTAAGACAGAGCTGAGGATGGAACTCAGGAGTCCTGTTTCTCAATTGCTCTAACTAATAGACAACATTCCCTCACAAATATCATCTCTCTAATACAGGACATTCATAGAAAGTAGTCCCTCACAATTAACTGACTCAGCTCAATCTGTTTTTTCCTTCCTTCTGCAGGAAAAGACCCATACAGTTTTCTCATTTGGTCAGAAATATTAACTTCATGGAGTACAACCATCTACAATATAAATAGGATCTGAATTAATTAGGACTACCTCTAACTGGAAATAAGAATTTTCAGAAAGTTGACATTTCTCATTAAGCATGTCTGGGAAATAAGTCAAATGGTACCATCAAACATGGTAAAAATGAGACTGAAGCAAAGTTTATTTTCCTTCTTGTAAGGCACAAACAGATGAAAATGTCCAGTTTAATGTTGCTGATCATTTTGTGATGTTATGTTGTTACAAGGAAGTTGTAACAACATAATAGGTCTTTACACACATTGAACTGAATATGGCTTTGTGGCAACCTTACCCATTAATATATACTGTTCTGAGTTTTTCCTTTAACCTGGTGCTGCTCTGGAGTGACTCTGGGCTTTAGAGTTCATTATGTTAGAACTCTAGGAAGATTGTGACAGCAGAATGAATTCATTTAGCCTGTCATTTATTTGTGTGGATTTTGTTGAGGCACGAAAGCCAAAATAAATGAACTAGCTTGTGTCCCTGAATTTGATGTCTTTAAAGAATCCTATAATAATAACAATAAAAAAATTGAATCTCTAAAGAATATTCTCCATAAATTGAATATTTTTTTCCAAAGTAGGTCATGTGACTCACTTAGAGTTGACTTCCTTTCAGTGCAATCATCTTTCAGCAAATCCACACAGGAATATTAGTCTTATTTCATTTAATCACCACATCCTAACAACTAAGTATTCACTTCATTAAAGGCACTCAAAAATTCTGGCCAGCTGTTTCCTGCCACTTGGCTGAGGACAAAGTGGAGAAAGACAAGCAATTCAATCCTCTGTAACTCTCACTTGTGTTCAACATAATTCTGCCACATATTTATACTTTCATCATTTTATTCCTAAACTGGAATCTGAATCCAAGATAGGTTCTGTGACTTATGGGCTTAAATTCTGACATGTTTTAATTCATATTATACACACTGAAATTTCCAGAGATTTCAGTAATCGTTTTAAACTAATTCTTTGTTTTGTCAACTGTGCCTTCTTTTATGGGTCTTTTTCTTAAAAAGCATTTTAAATTGCAGCAGTCAAATGGATTGAAGAGGAAGGCATAATTAACATGCTAATTAAATATACAATTGGTGGATTAGATATATGCTTCATACCTGGGAAACTGTTTGCAGTTCTATTCAAATACAATATTTTTGGAAAATAAAGAGCTCTTTGTCAAAGATTAAGGTTACCACGGTGTGTTGTTCTACCGTCTTCAATGGTGGTAGCAATCTTATTGCACTAAAAATTAAAATTATATGATTATAACCACAAAATGGATTAAAATTATTTTTTGATTGCAAGAACTCGAAGCCTATAGCCTGTGAAAGTAACTGATAAAATATCAAATCACAAATGCCTATTCAGAAGCCAGATCCTCAGATGGTGTAAATCAATGTAGCTCCCCTGACCTCAGATGAGCTGTACTGATTTACTCCAGATAAGGATCTGACCACTACATGCTACAAAAGCACAAGAATAGCTTGTGCTTATGTCTATCTTTATTCAGGAAAACACTCGAGTAAGTATTTAAATTATAAGCATGTGTTTGAGTCTCATTGGCTTCAATAGAACTTAAATATATGCTTACCAATTAAGCACATGCTTAAGTGCTCTTCTTGAATAGGGAGGCTTTCCTGAATTGGGAGTTGTTATGGACTACAAATGGGCGAGAGACCTGATTTGTCTCTTTCCTTTTCCTGTACAAAATGTGAGGGCTGATTTGATTTTCTCATACAATTAAAAATAATTAATATTAAAATGTGAAGGGCTATACACTCTCCTTTCCTAGGTGGTACAAAGTGGAGCTGTATCATAGTAAATGTATGGAAACTTGGAATGAAGAACAACATAGAGGGGAAATACAACTATATGGTGGCATTTCATTACTGCATAGCCAACTCCTTCCCCGCTCCACTTGCAATCAAATACTACTGGGTCCACTTTCCAGAGAGGAAAATGCAACAGAGTGGCAGACGGCCAGGAGTTATAGGTGCATCCTTCCCTTCTGAACCATTCATTGTGCAAAGGGCAGGCTTTGGCCCAAAGTGAATTTTAGTGATCACGAAACGAGCCAGACTGACAGTCTTAATCTTATTCACAGAACTGCTATATCACAGGCAAGGGAGTGCAAGCTTCCATCAATGTGCCTCAATCCTGAACTAAAGGGACCTCCACTAGTGAGAGGTAGTATGGCCTCCATTCTTATTCAATCCTTGATCTCTGCTAAAATTGCTACCTGGAACAAATTGTTGTAGTGCTTTGAGATGTGGCCATCATTCCACAAGAATCAACTCATTTTACATAGGCCATTTTACATCCATCTTGGTAGTGGTTTTGGATCTGACTTGATGTCAAGAAAGACAGTGGGATGGCAAGACACAAACAGAAGTCTCAGCATGAAGAAAAGAACCCACAACCTATAGGTGAAATGCTTCATACTGCATGATCAATCCTCCTTGAGCCAAATAGTCCTGCCTTTTAGTCAACCTGACAGTTTACCTGAATTTGTCAACAGCAAGAAAAAGGAATCTTGTTTTAAAGTGAAAAACTTCCCCAAATATTTTTGACATGTTCCAGACAATCTAATTATTATTTGTTATTATTTATTACTTTTATTACAGTAATGTCTAGGGAACAACTGAGAACAGAACTCCATTGGCAAGCCAATGTACAAACAGAATAAGAGACAGTCCCTGCCCTGAAGAGCTTACAATCTAAACAGACAAGAAAGACAAAGTTAGAGAAAAGGGATAGAGCATATTAACAGAGTGAGCAGAGTGATAATTTGCAAAGATCACAGAGGTAGATAGTTTGCAAAGATCATAATGCCACAATTTTGGGGGCTTTATTTATTTATTTAAATCTTTTTCTTATGTAAATATTTTGGGTGGGGTTGAGCATGGAGGGGATCAGGAAACATTGGGAAGGAGAGCAGATGTTGAAGGAGAGGCGCAAGGGGGGCAAGTGGAGTGAGATTGAGATGAAGAGACTGTGGGAGGAGGTGGGAGGGGGTTGCAGCAAATAGTCAGTCAGCACAAAGGAGAGGATATCTTGACTGCAAACTATAGAAAGCAGCCTGATGACATCATCAGTGTCCAACAGTCAAATGAAAGGGTGGAAATATGCCACAAAAACCAAAATGGTAGATCAGCAATATTCAAACACCTTCTGAGTGGAATTTAAGGAGCTGACATTCTGGAGAGACATAGACAGTGGGGGAATGTGATGAATATCTACTAGTATTTAAAAGCTAACAATTAAAGATGGGGAAGACTTATTTACAGTGGTCCAGGACACAATCACTGAACAATGGCATGAAACTAAAAATAGCAATGCCTAAAAATAAATAAAAAATGTATATTCTCCCAGCCTTACTTATTGCATCTCCATTAAAGGAAATATTGAAGTTATATATTAAACATAATTTTTGACAGAAAGGACAATTAGACAATGGAATGACATGTCAGTTAGACAATAAGTGCACGATTACTGTCTGAATGCATTTCTCAAATTAGGAACTAAATTCTGCATTCTGTTACACCTGTGCAACCCCATTACGTTCAATAGTATAAATGTAATGGTATAAATGAAAGTGAAACTTGTCCCTAGGACCTCAGGGAAAATTAAAGCTATTTTTTTCAAGATGTATTTTCTGAGGGCCTGATTTATCACCACATTTATCCAGTTTCGCACTGATGTAACTAATGGAGTTACACTAGTGTGAAGTAATGGATTGGTGGATCAGGGCCTGTAGGTTTAAATCTTATTTGCTACTTTCACATTAATACAAGTTTTTATAGTATTCAGGCTTTACAATTCATAGTCTTCTCAATTCTGTGGAAAGGGCTTCAGATAATCTGTGTCAAGGAATAGCTGATATAACCCTTCACATGCATTGCCTTATCAGCAAAATAGACAGAAAGCTTGTAATGACAAAGGAATAGAAAAGAGTTGGCTTGTCTTCATTTGTTTTAGATGATTGACAAGATCCTATCTCCTAGAACTGGAAAGGACCTTGAAAGATCATTGAAGTCCAGCCCCCTGCTTTCACTAGCAGGACCAAGTACTAATTTGGCCCCAGATTCCTAAATGGCCCCCTTAAGGATTGAACTCACCACCCTGGGTTTAGCAGGCCAATGCTCAAACCACTGAGCTATCCCTCCCCCCATAAACAGTCTTCTAACTAAAGATTTGGCATAAGTAATTACAATCTCCCATTAGGCGTCCCAAGGTTTTCTTGAAGGAATAAGGTTCTTGGAAACCAAGACACTTGACAGAATTCTCAGCACTATTAGCATCATGAAGAAAAGAAACTTCAAATTAGGAAAGGTAATTACCAACAGGAGACATTTCTCCTGTATTTTTCCATTAAAAGTATGCCAGCTTGGCCACTGAAAAGATATAAAATAGTGCTATCAGAATTTCTTCATAGGTGAAATCTTTGCATAGATGCTGCAGACTTTAACAGCATGTCACTAAAACTTTATAGCCTGCAGTACTGTATAATAACTACCCAGTCAGAGAAAATGAATGAGTCAGAGGTTGTATAGTTCTAAAATATAGTCTTGTCCCTCACTGACTTAAGTAAAGGAAAATAGAGAAGCTATCTTTTCCTATCAGTTCTCCAGTTCTGAGACATCCCTTGAAGAGGTTCAGATGCTCAATGAAAAGTTTGAAACTATCCCAAATAATTTAATCTCTGATATGAATTGAAAGGAGGAATATTAGAGTCCATTGAAGTTCCATATTGCAAGAGTCATATTTATTTGATTAGGGAGAACAAAGTCAAGAGCTTTGGCCAAACCTGGATTCCTAAAGTTAGTCCCCCAAATCCATATTTAGGCATATAAATGAAAGAGGCCTACTTTTCAGTGGATTATCTGCAGCTCTTATTGACCTCAGTAGGATTTGTGGATGGTTCTGTCTTCTAAATATCAGTCCATTAATAATTATGTGCCTAAATGTGGATTTAGGAGCCAAACTTTAGACACCCAAGTTTACAAACATTGGCCATTGTGCAATAAAAAGTTATTGAATATGTATGCATGTATATATATATAAACTACAGCAGAGAACACCAGCCACTTCAATATCGTCTCAAACTTCCAAAATATCAAATGAAATAATAATAATGTACAAATAAATTAGGTACAAAGACATAGGGCCAAATTCTTCAATGTCTTTCATTTTGTGGGAAGGCAATGGGGTTCATAGAATGTAAGTCAGCTCAGCATTTGATCCTTTGGAATGTAATTCAGAAGATCTGACCTACAACATTTGGTGAATGCACTGCTAAATGATCCAAACACTTTAGATTTCTATTGATCACTTTCTATATGTTAAATAACAAAACCTTCCATGGAGAAAAAATGAACATGCAATTGAATTCCAGAATATGAACAATCTAGAAGTAAAGGGAGCCCTCAAGATACTAATTCCAGAGTTCTTTAAAGACTCTTTTAAAATGTAAGAGGCTTTAATATAGAACTTTAAAGCAAAATTTTTATTTCATGGAAATTTTATAGGCTATAATTAGAAACATTAATGCAACATAGTTTATATATATATATATATATATATATATGTACACTATCACCTTGCCCCTTGCCTCAAGGTAAGAAAATAAAGTTTACCACTATTGATTTAAACCAAAATATTCATCAAACAGTACTTTGTCAACCCTGGTTTGATGGCATTTAAATTGAATTTAATACAAATTTAAGGGCATCTATACTTTATGTAATAAATAATTCTAGGTTATCATCACCTCTGGTTTTATTAATTTGATTTCTTTTATTATGAGCTAAATACAGCAATTTTGATTTTGAGTAGCCTTCATGCATAGACAGCCTGTATATATATATTTAGCCCATTATAATATATTGATTTAAAATGTTTCTTTTACATTCTAAAACAGTATTAAAAGTCTAGATTGGTATTTCATATTTAATTTCATATATTTGACTGGTCTGATGTTAATGCTCTATAAACATTGGTTAAACTAAAACACGGTTTTACAAATTAAGGGGCAAATCCTGGTACTCTACTCCACTCCCAATCTTCTACTCTTTCAGAGGAGCCCTCCTGCCTGCCTGCCTTCCTCTCTCTTTCTGTCTCTTTCAGATATTTATTTAGGTTCATCACAATAGTATCTAAGCACTGTATTTTAGCTATGATCTGGCATTTTACATTATAGGTGCATAAGTTTTGGCAAAGTTGAGAGGTGATATCAAATTTGGATTTAACAGGGGAAGCAAGATTTAACTGTATGCATAGTAGAAGATAGTGTAGCTTCATTCCATAATTTATATTTCTTATAGTTCATTAACATAACAAAGAGCATAACTGATTTTTTTCTCATTGGCATACTGATTTTGAGAGATTTCAACCCACATGTAGAGAGGGGTGAAAGTAACTTAAAGGACTTACCGGTACACTGGAGTCCTGAGCGGGGGGCGGGGCCTCAACTGGAAGGGGCGGGGCCTCAACTGGATGAGGCAGGACCTTTAAATCACTGCCCAGGGCTCCGGCTGTGGTAGCAGCGGCTGGGAGCCATGGGCCCTTTAAATCACCGCCGGAGCCCCTTGGTAGCGGTAGCTGCAGAGGCGTCCGGGAGCCCTGGGAGTCTGGCAGAAATTTAAAGGGCCCAGGGCTCCGGCCACTGCCTGGAGCCCTGGGCCCTTTAAATCACCACCTGAGCCCCGTGGCTCCCAGCTGCTGCTGCTATTCTGGGGCTCCAGCAGCGGGGCTTTGGTGGCGATTTAAAGGTCTAGGGGCTCCGCTGCGGTAGCAGTGGCTCGAAGCCCCAGGCCCTTTAAATAACCACCGGAGCCCCGGGCCACTGCCGTTACCCCGGGGCTCTGGCAGTGGGGCTCTGGCAGAGATTTAAAGGGCCCGGGGCTCCGGTCACCACTACCGCAGTGGAGCCCTGGGCCCTTTAAATCGCGGATGGAGCTGCTTAATTTGAAGAGCTAGTATCGCCTGGAGCGTGTCCACTTGGCGCTCCATAATGTTTAAGAGCTGCTCCGTTGCTTCTTTCTGGTGTGCCATGTTCTCCTTTGGGTCCCTCTTCTTGCAGTCCCGCCACTCCTTCAATTCCTGTTTCTCAGTGACGGAGTGCATTATAATCTCAAGGAGAAAATCCTCCTTAGTTCTTTGTGGCCGCTTTCTAATTTTGCGCACCCATTCTGCCATTGATAAGGGCGGCTGGGCTCCCAAGGTCATCTCTGTGAAGTTTAAATGCAACATTTTACAGAAGCAGTATTGTTTGCAACACAGACAACACTGATTCAGTGCTTTAAAATGCAGCCAGTACTCACACACCTGTCACTAACTGGCTGACCCCAGACAAGCACACATGAGCCACAAGACCCCCAAAATGATGAGTAGCCGCAGGGGCAGGGTGAATCACTCTTCTCAGACCCTGCTGTACACTGGGCACATGGCTCTTGGGGAGAGCCAGCACTATAGGGGGGGATTGCTAATCACTCCTGTCCTCACACAATGTGATCATTATGGAAGATATCTCGCTACTGAGGGTGAGCAGGGAATCAAGGGAGGGTCTTCTCCAAGCCTGTGGCTTCTGCCCTGGCCCCTATGCAGCTTGCCTGTGTGCAGCAATGGTCCCCACCCCACTGTGAAAGCACAGTGGTGCGGGAAAGTTACCGTTAATGGGGCAAGAAACAAAGCAGCTCTGCCAAGGAACCTGCGGCAGCGGATTGCCCAGTATCTCCACGAGAGTTTCCTGGAGATCTCTGAGGGAGATTCCCATGAAGTGAGGGAGTCAATCAACAGCCTGTTCCTCCACTCAGACTAGGCAGGTGGTGGGAGACAAGCCTGCTTTCTGCAACCCTCCTGCCCCCAACAAATTGCTTCAGCAATTCCCAAAATCAGATTCACTTACCAGGGGCCTACTCTCCTGTTTGTGCTTCACTAAGATCTGACTGCTGTGACTGGCTAGGGTCCGCCAGGGTAGAAAAGAGCTCCTGACTGCATGCATCTCTGGCCTCTGAGCCATCCTATGCCTCTGGGTCCCCCTCTCCCTCTTTGTTCAAGATTTCTTCCTCCTGACTTGGTCCACTCTCGACTGGCATGTGAGCCAACAAAGTATCCACAAGGGCCTTCGCAATGGAGGTGGGGTCACCACTGAGTATCGCGTCCAGCTCTTTGTAGAACCAGCAGATCGTGGGCCCAGCACCAGAGCAGCAGTTTGCCTCCCGCGCCTTGTGGTTCTGCAGCTCCTTCACTTTTACCCTATACTGCAGTATGTCTTGGTCATCGCCCCTTTCTGTCATGCATCGTGAAATCTGTCTGTAGGTATCATATTTCCTAAGGCTGGAGCGCAGCTGGGACTGCACAGCTTCCTCTCCCCAAATGCTGATGAGGTCCAGCAGCTCAGCATTGCTCCAAGCGGGGGATCACCTGGTGTGTGGAGCGGGCATGGCCACCTGGAAAGATGCACTGAGACCACTGCATGCATCACTGAGCAAACAGGAAGGGGACTTTCAAATTTGCAAAGGAATGTATGAGGTGGGGATGACAGTTGGTCACCTGAGGACAGGGCCGTAGAGTTCAAACCGATGACCAGAGAGGTGAGAACAGGCATTGTGGGACACCTCCCGGAGGCCAATCGCAGCGCTGTAATTACCACGGTGTCTACACTGGCACCGCAGCACTGTAGCCCCAGAGCAGAAAGCTGTATGCCTCTCATTGGGTGTTTTTTTTAGAGCGCTACAATTGTGCAGTTTCTGCGCATTAAGTGGCTTGGCACTGTGTACACCTTGGGAGTTACAGCACAAAAAGCTGCTTTACTGTGCAGAAACTTGCCAGTGTAGACGGGATCAAAGAGATGTTCATACTTCTACATTCTTGCTCCTTATGGCTCATGAAAACAAGTGAGGAATTACTACTTACTGATATCTTTGATTAATATATGATCGAGGGTAATCTACTAATGTGTGTGGAGCATGTTTTAGTCAAGACATTATTCAGAAAACTATTGATGTATCTGGCCTGCTACTGACCCTTTTCAAATCTTCCCTTCCTGGGCAAAGTTATCACGTAAATAGTGACAAACCAACTCATATGATGTCAAACTTCTGTTGGTATTCTGGATTCCCTCCCTCCCCCAATTAGGTTTAAGACTGGGTTTTGGCACAGAGACAGTGCTGGTCATGCTAATGGATTACCGTATATACTCGATCATAAGCCGGTTTCTTTATAAGCCGACCCACCCCCCCAAGATGGATACGTAAAAATGGAAAATGTTTATAACCCATTCATAAGCCGACCCTATAATTCAGGGGTCAGCAAACTTTGGCTCCTGGGCCATCAAGATAAGCCGCTGGTGGTCCGACATGGTTTGTTTACCTCAAGCGTCCGCAGGCACGGAGGTAAACCTAATTAAACAAAGTGTCCTGGTGCGCCAGCTGCTTACCCTGATGGGCCGGGACAGCAACTGGTGGTGAAATTTTTTGGGGGGGAGAAGCTGGGAGTCAAGGAAGTAACCCCTGTGACCACCCCCCACATGACCCCATCCCTAGCCCGGGACCCCCAAACTCTCCCCATCCCATCCCTTCCAACCTTATCTGGGGAGGGCCATGGGAGGATGTCTCTGACCTGGCTGGAGTTGCTCCGGCAGGCTGGGCAGTGCGGCCACAGCCTGCTCCGGTGGGCCAGACTGGGCGGTGCGGCCGCAGCATGTTCCAGCGGGCTGAGCTGGGTGGCATAGCCGCAGCGTGTTCCGGCGCCCGGGCGGCGCGGCCACAGCCTGCTCTGGGGGGGGGTGGGGCTGAGTGGCACAGCTGCAGCCTGCGAGCCCCGGAGCTGCAGCTGCTTTGGAGGCTGGGGGAGAGCAGCGTGGCCAGAAGTGGACAGACTCTGACCCCGCCTCTTCCCTTCTGTCTCTGCTGGCTGTGCTGCCTCTTCTTGCTCCCTCTGCTGGGGGGAGGGGCTGTGTCCCACCTCTCCCTCTCTATAGCTGTTCATAAGCCGACCCCCGTCTCTGGTGCTTCCCTTTTTTACTAAAAAAGATCGGCTTATGAACGAGTATATACAGTATATCTTTATGGCTGGATAGGAAACAAACTAGATAGATTTAGTGGAATCAGCTAGTTTTATCAGCTACATTTGACACAGATGAATAGAGCTAGGTGACCATTGGGGAAAAGTACTCTCAAATATTTCTGAGAATTCTGAATTGCATTTTAAATTTGGCATATTCACACCCTATCTTATTAACTGTGTATGAACATTCATAGAAGCAAAATTTTGTTCTTAAAATGTTAACTGAAAGCAAATTTCAGATGTGTAGCCAAGATTCATCTAATCAGGAAACAAAACATTGTTTTGTGGTGACTGTAATTTAATTCTGATGGAAACAGAATTAGTTTATCAAGGTTCGGTCATCCAAATAGGGAGCAGAAAGAAGATCAAAACTGGTTTAGGTGACTAGTAACAAAACTTGAATAGCAAACTCTGAATAATGAACAATTGACTGAATAGTCACTGCAAACAATCTGTGAACAACTCATAGCTCAAATATGTCAATAAAAACTATTAATTGAAGAACTCTGAATGACAAGTCAATTAGTAATCATGATCTCTTCATGGCCAATTCATAAAGAGAAAAAAGAGCTAACTTAATTGAATACATTATTTACAATGAATAGTTCAACCAGCTGTACACTAGTGCATAAGGAACTGTTAAATCCCTGTACATAAGCTGGCAGGTTTGACTAAACTAATCTGTGATGGCTTTGCTCATTCCTCTTAGACAACTTGGAGGGTTGTAATAGGTAACCACCCTTCCTCATTGAGAGCTCTCTTGTGGAGTCCCAAGACACTTAACTTTTTATTCAGTCTTTCTTAGCATTTACATTAAACTAATTGGGGACAATGTGGACACTCTGGTTTCATATGTCAACATTATCTTGATGGCATACAACTATATGTATTCTTCTCAGCAGAAAACATTATCATCCAGCTTCCCTGGAAGAAATAAATACCTGGATGAAAAACAGCTGGTTCTACCTTAGTCTAAGTAAGGCAGAGGTGCTGTATATGGGGATGGGGCAGCACTTTAACAATATGACCACTTTCTGAACTTCCTACTGCAAGAGGATCTGGATGAGTTATATCTTGCCTTTTTAGAACATACATTTTTAAACAGTCTTTCCCTCAACTCAGGCATCTATATATTAGCCATCAAGTTTCCTTCCTTCAAGAGGTATCTGCCCCTGGAAAAACTCACCCTGAGATGCTAATATGAGAGCAAAAGGAGTCCAGGAGAGCAGGCTGTATTTTAAAGAAGCCTTATTGAGGGCATAGGAACAAACCATTCCAATGTTCAAAAAGAATAGCCAAACTGTCAGGTGACCAGCTTGGCTTAACAGAGAAATCTTCAATGAGCTTAAACACAAAAAAAGAAGCTTACAAGAAGTGGAAACTTGGACAGATGACTAGGGAGGAGTATAAAAATATTACTCGAGCATGCAGGGGTGTAATCAGGAAAGCCAAGGCACAACTGGAGTTGCAGCTAGCAAGGGACGTGAAGGGTAACAAGAAGGGTTTCTACAGGTATGTTAGCAACAAGAAGAACGTCAGGGTAAGTGTGGGACACTTACTGAATGGGGGAGGCAATCTAGTGATAGATGATGTAGAAAAAGCTGAAGTACTCAATGCTTTTTTTGCCTCGGTCTTCACAGACAAGGTCAGCTCCCAGACTGCTGTCCTGGGCAACACAGTATGGGGAGGAGCCGTCAGTGGTGAAAGAACAGGGTAAGGACTATTTAGAAAAGCTGCACATGTACAAGTCCATGGGGCTGGATGCAATGAATCTGAGGGTGCTGACGGAGTTGGCTGATGTGATTGCAGAGCCATTGGCCATTATCTTTGAAAACTCATGGCGATCAGGGGAGTCCTGGATGACTGGAAAGAGGCAAATATAGTTTCCATCTTTAAAAAAGGGAAGAAGGAGAATCCGGTAAACTACAGACCAGTCAGCCTCATCTCAGTCCCTGGAAAAATCATGGCGCATCCGAAGGTGCTAAAGGAGTTGGCGGATGTGATTGCAGAGCCAATGGCCATTATCTTTGAAAACTCATGGCGATCTGGGGAGGTCCCGGATGACTGAAAAAAGGCTAATGTAGAGCCCATCATTAAAAAAGGGAAGAAGGAGGTTCTGGGGAACTACAGGCCAGTCAGCCTCACCTCAGTCCCTGGAAAAATCATGGCGCAGGTCCTCAAGGCATCCAGTTTGAAGCACTTGGAGGAGAGGAAGGTAATCAGGAACAGTCAACATGCCTTCACCAAGGGCAATTTATGCCTGACCAACCTGATTGCCTTCTATGATGAGATAAATGGCTCTGTGGATACAGGGAAAGCAGTGGACATCACATACCTTGACTTTAGCAAAGCTTTTGATATGGTCTCCCACAGTCTACTTGCCAGTAAGTTAAAGAAGTACGGATTGGATGAATGGACTATAAGGTGGATAGAAAGCTGGCTAGATCGTCACACTCAATATCTAGTTGGCAGCTGGTTTCAAGCGGAGTGTCCCAGGCATCAGTCCTGGAGCTGGTTTTGTTCAATATTTTCATTAATGATCTGGATGATGGGATGGATTGCACCTTCAGCAAGTTCGCAGATGACACTAAACTGGGGGTGGAGAGGTAGATATTCTGGTGGGTGGGGATAGGGTCCAGAGTGACCTAGACAAATTGGAGGATTGGGCCAAAAGAAATCTGATGAGGTGCAACAAGGACAAGTGCAGAGTCCTGCACTTAGGACGGAAGAATCCAATGCACCCCTACAGGCTGGGGACCAACTGGCTAAGCAGCATTTCTGCAGAAAAGGACCTCTGGATTACAGTGGATGAGAAGCTGGATATGAGTCAACAGTGTGCCCTTGTTGCCAAGAAGGCTAACAGCATATTGGGGCTCCATTAGTAGGAACATTGCCAGCAGATCGAGGGAAGTGATTATTCCTCTCTATTCGGCACTGGGGTGGCCACATTTGGAGTATTGCATCCAGTTTTGGTCCCCCCACTACAGAAGGGATGTGGACAAACTGGAGAGAGTCCAGTGGAGCGCATCAAAAATGATTAGGGGCTGGGGCACATGACTTACAAGGAGAGGCTGAGGGAACTGAGGTTATTTAGTCTGCAGAAGAGAAGAGTGAGGGGGGATTTGATAGCAGCCTTCAACTACCTGAAGGGAGGTTGCAAAGAGGATGGAGCTAGGCTGTTCTCAGTGGCAGCAGATGACAGAACAAGAAGCAATGGTCTCAAGTTGCAGTGGCGGGGGTCTAGGTTGGATATTAGGAAAAACTATTTCCTATGAGGGTGGTGAAGCACTGGAATAGGTTACCTAGGGAGATGGTGGAATCTCCATCTTTAGAGGTTTTTAAGACTGGGCTTGACAGAGCCCTGGCTGGGATGATTTAGTTGGGGTTGGTCCTGCCTTGAGCAGGGGGTTGGACTAGATGACCTCCTGAGGTATCTTCCAACCCTAATATTCTGTGATTCTATGATTCATCTGGACAAGTGCCCAGCCTGACATCTGGAATGCAGTTTACAATGCCTGGTCTTCTTTGATACAGTGGTTGTCCTCTGGTTATGGAATCTGAACATCTAGCTCTGAGAAGAAGACTTATAGATCACAGAAAACAATTGTATAGGGAGAATCATCATACAACTGAGGTGTTCCTAAGGGGGCTCCTGTAGGGAAGTGTTCTTTATCCAATCTTATTCAATATCACTGTTCTGTAAGAAATAATTAAATAATTGTTGGTAAGATTGGAAGGTAGCACAAAAATTGGTGGTGTGGCAAATAATGATAGTAAAAGGTCAGTTATACAAGCTCATCCATTTAGGATCAAAGAAGGCAGCTCACATATGGAGGGCTTTATCCTGGAATGCAGTGACTCAGAAATGGTGGATAAGCAGCTGAGTATTTTCTCCCAGTGCAATACACTGGCTAAGAGAGTAAATGTGGTCCTTGGATGTATAACCTGGAGAATTTCAGGGAAGTAATATTATCTCTGTACAACAGGGGTGATACCAATACTGTGTCCAGTTCTAGTGTCCACATGTCGATGCTGTTATTGAGCCCCAGGACCCCACAGTCATCCTCCCCTCCCTCTCCCCCCTCAGCTCAGCTTATATGCAGCCCCTGGTCCATCTCCACAGCCCAGCTGAGACAGCCATATCTCACGTTGCCCAGGATATCATGCACACTGTATGTGGCAGCTTTATGGTCCCAACGAAAGACGGCCCACACACTGTCATACATGTTCCCTACCCCCATAAATCCCCAGGATTATATAAATGATTCCCTCAGCCCCCCAGCCACCCACCCGCTTGCCGTCTCCTCCTTTGAAGATATACATTATGTTAATCCCCTTTCAGTGAGGCAAACCTGCAGCCAGACCAGGGCTGCTCACTCTGGTGCCATGATCACTGGCATATGGGGCTATCCACCCCTCATGTCACCCAGCATGCACTCCAGGAGGTAAGGGCAGCCTTACCATCTGCCTTTCAGGCCTTCCTCAAGCAAGTCCTGTGGGAGGGAGCTAACTGCCCACCTCTGGCCTTCCGGACCTCACCAATGGTCCTGTACCCCACGAGGCCACCTGACCACCCCCATGCACCACCACCCAGTTGCATGACTTGCAGCCGATCTGTCTCCCAACTGCATGGAGGAAACATCTGTACTCGCTCGTGCTTCCATACCCTTCATTTTCTCACCCTCATGTCATACCCCAACACCAAGTGGTAGGACATCCTCCCCCCGAGGAGGGTGAGGAGCCTAGTGGGCCAGTCTGTATTCCATCATGGTCCCCCGGTCTGCCGAGAATATCAGTTGGCAGCTCCTTCATGGAGCTGTGAGCACAGGTGTGTATCTGACGTGGTTCATCCCCCTTCTCAACACCAGCCCCATCTGCAGTGAGAGGGAGACCCTAATGCACAGTTATATTGAGTGTAGCAGGTTGCAGCCCCTTTTCCAGTTCATCCAGAACCTTCTTCTTAGATTCTGGCTGCATTTCCCCCCGCACCTCCTGATATTCGCACATCCCATCCATGGTCCCATGAAGTTGCAAGACCTCCTCATAAACCTCCTCCTGGCACTGGCCAAGGTGGCCGTCTATCATACCAGGAGAAGGATGCTAGACAGGGAGGTGCTCTGTGACTGTGGGGCTTATTTCCGCTCCTCCCTTAGGTCACATCTCTAGGCAGAGTTCCTCTGGGCCACATCCACTGGCTCTCTGGATGCTTTCGAGGAGCAGTGGGCACTGTCTGGGGTTCTCTGTGCAGTGTCCCCATCTGGCTCCCTGCTTTTGATCCTATGACTCTCACTCCCATCCCTGTTTTCTCATTTGTTGTCCCCCATATATACTTGGGATCTGGCTCTGGTGGCTCCTCCCCTTAGGCTGGAGGGAGGGGCCTTTAGATGTGAGTGGGCTTGCACACACCCATCCCCAGATTCTCAATATGTGCCATAACTCACCCCTCCTGAAGAACCTGCAGTGATTCCTCCCTCAGGCATACTCCAGCAGCCTACCCCTGATCTGGCCCTCGGTCACATGACCCCCAGGCACAGGTATTTCACTGACCCCACCAGAGTGCAAGTTAGCCTGTGCAACAGCACTACTCAGCCGGGAAACCTCCTGCTGTCTTGTGATGTCAGAAACTCCCTAGGCTTCCAGCCTGCCCTTGATCTGGTTTCTGTTCCTGCCCCACCTTGCCTGAGCCTTGTTCCAGTCTTCTCTAACCTAGTCCATGACCTACCCAGACCCTACTTCAGCCCTGTTCCTACTCTAACTTTCCATGTGCGTCCTGCCCCCCAGACCTTGGACTGACTCCCATCAGGCTTCGGCCTTTGACCTCCTTCCTGACTCTAACTACAACCCTGATTTGACTAGTCCACGAACTGTGACCCCAGTTCTGACCCACAGCCTATTCTCAGACCCTGGTTTCAGTCCTGTCCTTGGCACAGTCTTGACCCTACATCCAGCTTCGACCATCACTCCAGCCATCATGCCTGATTGTCTAGAACCCAGAGACTGATACTTTCATGTCCTGGTCTCCTCACTTTCTCACCAGACTGCAACACATCTGTTATTTCCTTAGCCTGCTGCTTATTCCTGGCTTATTCCTGAACTGCTTCCTAAATTGTGACACACATTAGGAAGAAAAAATGAAGCACTGCTTTTCAAACCTTTTTACTGTTTTTTAAATGTTTTTTAAATGTTACAGGCACTTACAAATGGCTGCCACCCCAGATCCCCACCTGGGGTGGTTCATCTAAGGTTTGAGGCAGATAATTTTCTGAAAAATCATGCACTGATTCTTTCTTTGCCTTCCCTGCCCATTCCAACCTTCCACCTTGTTTTCCATATTCAGGAACAGCTATGAATGGCCTCCAGGGAAATCTATCATGTTCTGTTGTCCAATGAGGCACTCATTATGGCTATATGGCATATCTGTTGGCAAATAAGGTCGAGATCTATTTGTGTGCTCCCTCCTGGCTTGGATCTGTCCAAGAGAAGTGTTTTGGAATGTAACACTGTCCATGAATAACAGTATCTGTGAGCAGAGTGGCTTTTACCAAAGTTGGTAGCTGGCTTGATTGCTGGCATTCCAGATGAAGGGGCCTCTTAGCAGATCACTGATGTCATGGCATTCTGTCGCATGACTGTGGACTGGATCTTGAATGTCTGTCCGTCCCATGGACCCATGCCTTTGTTTACTTCCTAAGAAATTTATTTATAGCTCACTGGATTTCAGGGCTGCTGGAACAATTTGTCTAGTGGGGGTGCTGAGAGACATTGAACCAAACTGTAAACCCTGTATATGATAGAAACCATTTCAAGCTAGGTGGTGTGGCAGCACCTCTAGTTCCAACACCTATGCTGGATTTTAGTCTTCCTTAGGAATGAAGTACTCTGAATCCACTTCTTAATCAGTTCCTTCAAGTTGTCCATAAGGGGTGGAAACCATCTTTTTCTCTCATAGCTGCAATGCCTACTGTACAGTGACACAACTGTAGTCAGTAATTGCACAGAATATTTGTCTGGACAGTGATTGGAGTTATCAAAAAGGTAATTTCAAAACTCTGGAGTGAGATTCAGAAATGGCCCTCTTGAAATTTGACAGTCTCCAACATGGTCCTTGACCCAGACAGCCTTGAAAACTAATTAGTTTGATTTAAGGATATTTACTTTATATATTTTTGACATGTAATGTTGACAATTTGTGTTTTGATGGTTATAAAGCTTTAACTTTTTGAATATCAAATGTCTGCTATCATTAAATAATTATCATCTGACCTCCCCATAATTTCCCACAACTGTGAAAATTTAAATTTATTAAAAAAGAGCATGAAACCCATCATTTTGTGCAACCGTGAAAACATAAA
Organism: Chrysemys picta bellii; assembly: GCF_011386835.1. Lineage (NCBI taxonomy): Eukaryota > Metazoa > Chordata > Testudines > Emydidae > Chrysemys > Chrysemys picta. The sequence continues at coordinate 124,733,282 of NC_088792.1, forward strand.
TTGATAAAAATGGAAAAAATACTTTAAAATAATCATCGATATTGTACATCAACATTTAAAAAAAAATAAAAATTGAATTCTGCCAGGCCTAAATATAAGTGTTATGTGAATACTAGCCATATTTTTTCTCTAGTTCTGTGCAAAATATGCTAATAAGAAAATAAATAATTGACAAGAAGATTATTGGGGGCAAGGTGACTATCTTGGGAACTCCTTGGACAAAAGATAATGGGCCTTATACTGGCACTGCAATTTTTCAGACCAATCTGAATATGCATGTGGATTTTAGAACACTTTGAAAAACTGGGCTTTCAACAGAAACTGAAAGACACCCTTAATTATGGTGCTGCCCCCGACTATGTACCAACAAACACATGGGTAAAAAACCCACTAGCACAACTGATTATGAGGGGGAATATCAGCCTTTTAAACTCTAAACTAAATTAAAGTTGGTTAGAAATTTCACTATTTATTTGTTACTGCTGAATCTTAACAGTAGGACCTTGGAGTGAATTACGTTTAGCACTTCAACACTGTTTGTCTTCCAAAACTCAGAATTAAACACAAATGAATTTCATATTTTCAATTAAATTGTTTCTTCCAACCAACATTAAGATTTCCTGTACATAATTAATGTTAAATCCAAATACATCCAAACGAGCACAGTGAACCATTACATGGGCTTTAAATCTGTAAAACTAAGTTCGGTTACCTACTTCTTCCCTACACAGAACATATAAGATAATATATTGAAGTAGCAATTGTAATGGTCAGTAAAATGCTTTACAGAGAATCCAAATAGAAGTACTTTGTTTCATTGGAGAACTGCCATAATTGTATGACAGTTATGCTATAAGTTATGGCTAAGGAGACAGGACAGTGCATAAGATTAATACTTTGTCTTTTTAATCTATTAATCTACCACCTTTGGGACATGATTTTAAATCCACTCCAGACCAAAGTGACTGAAAATCATTCCATTCTGACAGCTTTAAAAGATCACAAGTGAAATGTGTTAAGAAGGTCTCAACCCAGCTGATAGTGAACAGGAACAGTCATATCAAGAGGTACCCAGCAATGGGGCTGTTCTAGCATTCTCACCACTGAAAAGACCAAAAATGAACAGTTTTATTCCAGTAATGGATATTTCTGACTAGACTGGGGTTAAAAGGATTGAGATACATGTTAAAACAGTTCTGTGCAGTACTCTGTGTATTCATTACTGATAGACTGAATATTAATGAGTTGTATATTAGAGTTAGGAAAATGTTTTTTTTCTCTTGATACAGGTGACAAAGAGGTACGTGGATACAATATACTTACAATGTGCTTGGCTGTTAATTTTCACTATCTGTAAGGGATCAGAAGAAAGACAAAACATTTAAAAGTACTCTATCCTGCAATATTAATTCATTATTTTAAATGTTAACTAAAGCTATAGTTCATCTCTTCTAATTTTATTACATTTTATTTTAAAAGAGTTGTTTAAAGTTGCAAAAAAACGGTGTCTTTTCCTAACAAATAGATGTGTGTGTAAAGACAAATAGTATTGTTAGTATTCTTGCTGCTGGCATATTCCTAATTAAGTAGCTTTCTTTATTAGTAGGCAATCTTGCCTTTATTTAATGAGGTTTTCCAGATGTTGTACATGAGGACAAAAGAACAAAAGGAAAGCAGCTGGACATTAAAGTGCAACAAAATTAGTTATGGTCAGCACAGAAAACAAGACTGCATCTCATGTTACCGTTATGGTAGTAACACATACAATATTTTCTCTGGAAACTGTCAACTAGTGGTGACCTACACCAGGCAGAAAATCCTATTACTATACTTTAATTACTCTTTGCATTCATTTGTTGTGCTTGCCACATTCCTTCTAGTTAGCATTAGCCTCTCTTCCCAACACTGAGTTACAGCTGTCACTAACATTTAAAAGGTCTGACTTGCATTTTTCTGCCCTATAGATAACCTTTGCTGTTACCATGATTAAGTTTCTTCTCCTACAAATTGTTCACTGTACACATTACAGTTAAACTATCTATAGTATACATATTTCCCTTCTCTTTTTAGGATAGATAGATTAGATAATTACGTGAAATATTTCTCGAAATACTTCTATTTTTGTGCAGTGGCAATGACAATTTAGAAAAAACATTCTAGTATTTCCTAAGGGATATGAAATAAGCTACTATTATTATACTCAAGTATAAAATGTTCTAAATTTAATCCAGTACTCTCCACAGCTGAATGAAAAGAAGCATTTGAACAGCAACATATGTTTTTTCACTAAATGCCAGAAAAATTATTGTGAAAATAACAAGGTCACACAAAATAGCATGTGCTATTGACCTCAAACAGACACAACTGGGAAATACCCCAAGTTGATTATTTCTGACATGGGTGACGGGACACAATTTGTGATGGAAAACAAACACAAATATCAGTGAGTGAAGTCCTGGACCCACTGAAAGTTTTGCCATTGATTTCAATGGGTCCAAGATTTCACCCAATGTCTTCTTCAACTGTGGAGCAGAGCACCCAAGGAAGACCTTACAGCTCTCCAGCATGGGGAGCAAAGTTATCCCTGCAAGCATCTACTGCTAAGTTGCTCCTCCTCTACCATCTCTACGTATATGTAATGTGTGTTTGTCATGTGGGAAGAGGAAAAATTTTGAATGAAGACCCCCCCCCATTTTTTGCTCTCTATTTTTTCCTTTTTCCACTTTGTAATTTTTCAGAACTTTTCAACTTTGTTAAAGTTACAGACCAGCAAATTTACACAGTTCCATTTTTCCTTTGCCACTCTGTAATTTTTTTAAAGTTGGAGAAGTTCTGAAAACTTAGAATGAAGAGAGGAAATTGATTTATTGATTTAAGTGGCAAAAAGGAGAAGAAAAGAGGATAAAACAAAAATTAAAAATGTTAAAAGTTATTTAAAAAAATAATAAATTAAAAAAGAAAAGAAATTTTTAATTTCAATTCAATTCAAATTTCCCATAAAAATTGTAAAATGTCATCAAAATGATATTTTGCCATGAAAAGTTATTTTAAATTATATCTAATTTTTAGTGGAAAAAAATTCATTCAAAAATGTTGACAACTCTATAAAGAGCCCAGTAATCTCCTAATAAGACTGAATATTTTACTGTACTCATCCTCAAGATCAATCTATATGGTCTATTTGTAGATATTTGTTTAGGCTTTGAGATTGTCAGAATTTCTGTAATTCACAAAGATTACTGAAATGGACACCCACTGTGAATGAATGAACTTTCTGAATTGGTTAGTAAGTAAACAAACACAACCAAAAAGCAAGTCTTCCTCTCTCTCATTCTCTCTCTCGCCCAGGGCCAGCTCCAGGCACCAGTTTACCAAGCAGCTGCTTGGGGCAGCCACTTCAGAGAGGGGCGGCACATCCAGCTGTTCGGGGGCAATTCGGCGGACGGTCCCTCACTCCTGCTCGGAGAGAAGGACCTCCCGCCGAATTGCTGCCGCAGATCGCGATCATGATCGCGGATTTTTTTTTTTTTGGCTGCTTGGAGCGGCCAAAACCCTGGAGCCGGCCCTGCTCTTGCCCTCCATAGTTAGTTAGGTACCAAAACAAGAATGTAAAAAAAATAATAATAATCATTCATTCCTATGGGATTTCTCAGAGGATCCTGCCCATCAGTTCCCTGAGGGAATCAAAGTCTGCCTTTCTGAAATTTAGGGTCCGTATTCTGCTGCTATCCTTTCTTTCTTGTGTCAGAATCCTTAATTCGACCATCTCATGATCACTACTGCCCAGGTTGTCACCCACTTCTACTTCCCCTACCAATTCTTCCCTGTTTGTGAGCAGCACGACAAGAGGAGCATGGCCCTAGTTGGTTCCTCCAGCACTTGCACCAGGAAGTTGTCCCCAACATTCTCCAAAAACTTCCTGGATTGTCTGTGCACTGCTGTATTGCTCTCCCAGCAGATGTCAAGGTGATTGAAGTCCCCCATGAGAACCAGGGCCTGGGATCTGGAAACTTCTGTTAGTTGTCTGAAGAAATCCTCGTCTACCTCATCCTCCTGGTCTGGTGGTCTATACCAGATGCCCACCATGACACCACCCTTGTTGCTCTCGCCTCTAAACTTAACCTAAAAACTCTCAACAGGCTTTTCTCCAGTTTCATACCAGAGCTCTGAGCAATCATACTGCTCTCTTACATACAGTGCAACTCCTCCACCTCTTCCCCCCCCGCCTGTTCTTCCTGAACAGTTTATACCCATCCATGACAGTGCTCCAGTCATGTGAGTTACCTCACCAAGTCTCTGTTATTCCAATCACATAATAGTTCCTTGACTGTGCCAGGACTTCCAATTCTTTCTGCTTGTTTCCAAGGCTTCTTTTGTTCATGTACAAGCACCTAAGATAACTAGCCAATTGCCCTACTTTCTCTGTATGAGTCAGGAGGCCTCCCCTATTGCACCCCACTCCTTGTGTTTCCTCCCGGTATCTCACTTCCCCACTTACCTCAAGGCTTAGATCTCCATCCCCCAGCGAACCTAGGTTAGCAAGCCTGTTTGCGAAGATGTTCTTCCATCTCTTTGTTAGGTGGATCCTATCTCTCCCTAGCAATCCTTCCTGGAACAACATCCCATGGTTGAAAAATCCAAAGCCCTCTCTCTGACACCACCTGTGCAACCATGCATTTACCTCCACAATTCGATGGTCCCTACCTGGGCCTTTTCCTTCAACAGGGAGGATGGACGAGAATATGACTTGCACCTCAAATTCCTTTATCCTTCTTCCCAGAGCCACGTAGTCTGCAATGACCCGCTCAAGGTCATTCTTGGCAGTATCATTGCTGCCCACATGGAGAAGTAGGAAGGGGTAGCGGTCCGAGGGCTTGATCAGTCTCAGCAGACACTCCGTTACATCCTGAATGCTAGCTCCAGGCAAGCAGCACACTTTTCGAGTTTCCTGATCTGGATGGCAGATGGATGACTCTGTCCCCCTTAGGAGGGAGTTCGCAACCACCCCCATCCGTCTTCTTCTTTTGGGAGTGGTAGTTGTGGAACCCCCATCCCTAGGACAATACATCCCATGCCTTCCAGTCTATGGGGTCTCCTTCTGATCCCTTCCCTCAGATGACCCTTCCAAACCATTCTATGCTACAGTACTTGTGCAGAGAGCATGAAAACTGTTTCTTACCTCTATCTGCATTGGGGGTACATGGGTTCTCCTCTTTCTTCTTCTGGAAGTCATATGCTGCCAATTTTCTTCCTGTTCTGCACTGCCCTCTCTGATTCTTCAGCATGCTGTGCCTGCAGTACCAAATGCTGACTTCTATCCAGAAAGTCTTCATTTTCTCTAATGCAATGCAGGGTTGATACTTGGATCTTCCAATTTGGAGACCAGCTTGCACTTTGTACAGACAAAGTCATTTCTATCCTCTGGGAGAAAGACAAAAATGGCACATCCTGTGCAGGTCACAACAGCTGATCACTCACTATCCATATAAGAGCCTCTTCAGATGTTGTATTTATTGCTCACAGAAGCCTGAAAGGCAAAAATCTCTGTTGGAACTCCCCACCCAGGCAAACTCCCTGGCAATATCCCTCTGTTCGCCACTCACTTGTTTTGCAACTGGCTGCTTTTTTATAAGGCTGCTGGCTCAAAGCAGTTGTCCCAGCTCAAAGCCTTCCCTCCAATCAACCACTCAAGACCCACCTGGAACAAAGCACTCACAATTCACACTTTTCAAACAAACAACCACACGGTCAAACAGTCACACTTTTCAAACAAACAAACACAAAGTAAAACAGTCCCTGCAACTAGCACCGGTCAAAGAAATGGTCACAGCAGACAGATACTCGGATATTCACCCCACCAGCGCACAACACAGCCCCACTAATGCAGAGCTCACCATAGCTCCTCGGATGGTTCCCAGGCAAACTCCCTCTGTTTGCCTCTCCTCTGCTACTCCTTTGGTTCGCAACTGGCTGCAACACACTCCTACAGTCACAGTGTGGGGAGGAAACCAGGCCACACCAATGCATAGTTGCAGCAACTCTAGATAGGCCAAAGAATAGCCTTTGGAGCATGGTCCAGGATCTATGATCAAGTAGACAAGGAGGCAGGTGCATTGAAGGACTCCTGAATTTATTCAGTGTATTAGAGTGTCTTTTCCAATGAGGCTTCCACTCTGTTGGGCTTTTCAGCTCCCAGATGGTGCTGATTGCGTGTAAATGGGAAAGGGCAGTAGCACTCTTGTCCAAAGTTTATTGGGAGATCAGCCATGGTGACACACTCTGGTCCTCAGGAGTAGGATTTCTTCCCTGAATATGAGCAGACCTTTGAGTTGGCACTGCGTGTTGTTTTCTGTTGCCTTCTTTAATCTAGAAGATGAAAAAGATCTCTACTTTTCTCAAAAAACCCTTTTTATTCTTGGTGGGTTTAAATTCCTGATATAGTTGCATCAGAGATCTTTCAGTAATGAATTGTTGATGAAATCCCAGAGGTATAGATTCTTTGTAGCAGCCAGAACTTTATCACAGATAGCTTGGTAGATGGCACTGATTCTGAGTCTTTATCCACAAGAGACTATAACTCTGATTGGGACAGATCTCATCTTGCTTCTAGAATTTCCACTGAGGTTTCTAATTGGAATTTGTGTCCCCGTTGTGATCAGGCATGGCCAAGAAAACCTATCAAGCACTTTACATTCTGTGACCACCAGAGCATATTGTCCAGTTTAAAAAAGGCAAGGTCAGCAGAAGAACCCAGACCCATTTTTTTGCAATGGAAAGTGAGTGGCTGCTTAGGATCATATAGAAGGTAGGTCAACCATCAATACCCACTCCTCTACCATTACGTCATCCAGATTATTCTCAGGGTATCCTCAGTGGGAATGGTGTTAATTAAAATGGCCAGAATAGTTTGAAAGTCCTGAGAAAGTAGATAAGACAGGATTTGACTGGGTTGGCAGACGGATGTTTATAGACATTAATTAGAGTTAGGTCCTTTGCTTTTGTAGCCTGACATTTGATGACATCATTTGAATTGTATGATGAGAATGGAGTTGCTGGAATACCTTCCCTGATGTAGAATGCTATCCCGTGTTGCCTATGATAGAGGTGAGATACAACAGCAAAACCAGAATTGATAGTCGAGTGTCAGGGCTGGTCTACACTAGGGGGGGATAGATCTAAGATACACAACTTCAACTACACTATTCGCTTAGCTGAAGTCGAAGTATCTTAGTTCAACTTAGCTGGCCGTCCTCACAGTGGCAAGTCGATCGCCGCGGCTCCCCCGTCGACTCCGCTTACTCCTCCTGTGGAGGTGGAGTATGGCCGTCGCTTCAGGGATCGATTTATCGCATCTAGACGAGAAGTGATAAATCGATCCCCAATAGATTGATTACTACCCGCTGATCCGGCGGGTAGTGTAGACGTGGCCTCAGAGTGTGTTTTCAAAGGAAGCAAGATGATGCGTCCTTTGTGTTCTATGAACAGCTGAAGGAGGATATCCCTCGTGGCCACTGAAATTCCCTCCACACAGCAGCACCTTGAGAACTGACACCATCGCTAGGGTTTGTGATGTTGGCCCTGAGAGGGACCCCACCAAAGGACTCCTTCGGACTTATATTTGTCTTTCACTTTTTTCAGTGTGAACTGGAGGTCTGATTGTGAATTTGGGTACTTTAACTTCCCTTTTTGCTACTGTCTGGAGGAGGAGCATCACATGAAGCAGTAGGCTTGCTCCCCATCTATCAGCTAACCAGTTTTTAATCCATTCAGCATGTGCTACACTGATTTTATATAATGCTAATATTTTAATCAGGGTATCCTGCAGGACTTAGTCAAGTCCCTTAAAGATATCTAACTATATTAAAGCGACACAGTTACCTTTATCAACCAAACTTGAAATCTTGGTTGGTATTAATTGTGCTGCTATCTTTTAATACCTAATAGATTACATCCTATAGAACCTGTTTCCCTATTTTAAATTACTTTGTGTTATGAATTTGAACTCTTTTGTTCCTGTTGTACCATACAAAGAATTTGTATTTATGGGAACTGTTCAGTGAGTAACTGGGAGAGCAAGACTTAGGGCACCTCATTCAACAATCATCTGGCATTTAGGGTGGAAGCACTACCCACAAATTTCCAGGTGTACTACAGAAGCACCACACTCCAAACACTTTTTATGGGCTTTGCTGGACCCTCAAGTTTCTTTTCTTGGCCGAGTCAGTGGAACTTCTGACAGAACTGTGCCTGACAGTAAATGTTTGCAGGATCAGACTCTTAAAAATATTTATAAAGGATAAAGCATCTTATAGAGATTTGCATAAATGATCATACAATATTAATACCCTATAGCAAAACATCTATAAACAACACATAAAGGTCTAGAGATGGTGCAGAGGCCCACCATTGCAGAAGTTGCTCCAAGAGGCATGACCTACACTGGCCACCAGTTGATTTTTGGTGGGATCTAAGGTATTGGTTTGACATTTTATGCAATAAATGGTTTGGTTGCTGGCTATCTGAGATATCACCTTTTCCCCTTATATGTCACCATGAGATCATCAGAAGTGCTTAAGCTATCACACCCCTCTCTCTCTCAGCTACAAATGAGAGGACGGTAATGACAAAGCATTTTTGGTGAAAGATCCTTGTTTTTGGAATTTGCTTCAATAGATTTCGTGACCTTCAGGAGAGACTCCAAGGTCTACCTGCATTCCCAGGTTATTCTTAGGTGGGGCTGATGAAGGGAGTTGACTGATGGGATATATCAGGGTGGATTTCGAGTTCTTATCTGGGCTAGAGAAGATGTTACGTGTGTGAGTGAGGAGGCAGGGGACAGGTGGAATGGTGGTGGTTGTGAGCCCCCCCCCTTCCTATCCTTCATTCCACACTTGTTTCTTTACACATTTAAGGCCTGATCCAAAACCCACTGAAGGCAATGGGAATCTTTCAATTGACTTCAATGGGCTTTGAATCAGAATCATAGAATCATGGAATATCAGGGTTGGAAGGGACCTTAGGAGGTCATCTAGTCCAAACCCCTCCTCAAAGCAGGACCAATCCCCAACTAAATCATCCCACCCAGGGCTTTGTCAAGCCTGACCTTAAAAACCTCTAAGGAAGGAGATTCCACCACCTCCCTAGGTAACCCATTCCAGTGCTTCACCACCCTCCCAGTGAAAAGGTTTTTCCTAATATCCAACCTAAACCTTCCCCACTACAACTTGAGACCATTACTCCTTGTTCTGTCATCTGCTACCATTAAGAACAGTCTAGATCTATCCTCTCTGGAACCCCCTTTCAGGTAGTTGAAAGCAGCTATCAAATCCCCCCTCATTCTTCTCTTCTGCAGACTAAACAATCCCAGTTCCCTCGGCCTCTCCTTATAAGTCATGTGCTCCAGCCCCCTAATCATTTTTGTTGCCCTCTGCTGGAGTCTTTCCAGTTTTTCCACATCCTTCTTGTAGTGTGGGTCCCAAAACTGGACACGGTACTCCAGATGAGGCCTCACCAATGCCGCATAGAGTAGAATGTTCACGTCCCTCGATCTGCTGGCAATGCCCCTACTTACACAGCCCAAAATGCCATTAGCCTTCTTGGCAACAAGGGCACACTGTCGACTCATATCCAGCTTCTCGTCCACTTCTCGTCCCTAGGTCCTTTTCTGCAGAACTGCTGGCTAGCCATTCGGTCCCTAGTCTGTAGCAGTGCATGGGATTCTTCAGTCCTAAGTGCAGGACTATGCACTTGACCTTGTTGAACCTCATCAGGTTTCTTTTGGCCCAATCCTCTAATTTGTCTGGATCCCTCTGTATCCTATCCCTACCCTCCAGCATATCTACCACTCTTCCCAGTTTAGTGTAATCTGCAAACTTGCTGAGGGTGCAGTCCACGCCATCCTCCAGATCATTAATTAAGATACTGAACAAAACTGGCCCCTAAACTGACCCTTGGGCCACTCCGCTTGATACCAGCTACCAACTAGACATGGAGCCACTGATCACTACCTGTTGAGCCTGATGATCTAGCCAACTTTCTATCCACCTTTAGTCCATTCATCCAGTCCATACTTCTTTAACTTGCTGGCAGGAATACTGTGGCAGACCATATCAAAAGCTTTCTAAAGTCAAGGAATTACACATCCACTGCTTTCCCCTCATCCACAGAGCCAGTTATCTCATCATAGAAGGCAATTAAGTTAGTCAGGCATGACCTGCCCTTGGTGAATCCATACTGACTGTTCCTGATCACTTTCCTCTCCTCTAAGTGCTTCAGAATTGATTCCTTGAGGACCTGCTCCATGATTTTTCCAGGGACTGAGGTGAGGCTGACTGGCCTGTAGTTCCCCAGAACCTCCTTCTTCCCTTTTTTAATGATGGGCTCTACATTAGCCTTTTTTCAGTCATCCGGGACCTCCCCGGATCGCCATGAGTTTTCAAAGATAATGGCCATTGGCTCTGCAATCACATCCGCCAACTCCTTTAGCACCTTCGGATGCAGTGCATCCGGCCCCATGGACTTGTGCTTGTCCAGCTTTTCTAAATAGTCCTGAACCACTTCTTTCTCCACAGGGAGCTGGTCACCTCCTACCCAAGCTGTGCTGCCCAGTGCAGCAGTCTGGGAGCTGACTCTTTCGTGAAGACAGAGGTAAAATAATCATTGAGTACATTAGCTTTTTCCACATCCTCTGTTACTAGGTTGCCTCCCTCATTCAGTAAGGTGCCCACACTTTCCTTGACTTTCTTCTTGTTGTTAACATATCTGAAGAAACCCTTCTTGTTACTCTTAACATCCCTTGCTAGCTGCAACTCCAAGTGTGATTTGGCCTTCCTGATTTCACTCCTGCATGCCTGAGCAATATTTTTATATTCTTCCCTGGTCATTTGCCAATCTTCCTCTTCTTGTAACCTTCTTTTTTGTGTTTAAGATCAGCAAGGATTTCACTGTTAAGCCAAGCTGGTCGCCTGCCATATTTACTGTTCTTTCTACACATTGGGATGGTTTGTTCCTGAAACCTCAATAAGGCTTCTTTAAAATACAGCCAGCTCTCCTGGACTCCTTTCCCCCTCGTGTTATTCTCCCAGGGGATCCTGCCCATCAGTTCCCTGAGGGAGTCAAAGTCTGCTTTTCGGAAGACCAGGGTCCATATTCTGCTGCTCTCCTTTCTTCCTTGTGTCAGGATTCTGAACTCAACCATCTCATGGTCACTGCCTCCCAGGTTCCCATCCACTTTTGGTTCCCCTACTAATTCTTCCCTGTTTGTGAGCAGAATGTCAAGAAGAGCTCTGCCCCTAGTTGGTTCCTCCAGCACTTGCACCAGGAAATTGTCCCCTACACTTTCCAAAACCTTCCTGGATTGTCTGTGCAGTATTGCTCCCCAGCAGATATCAGGGTGATTGAAGTATCCCATGAGAACCAGGGCCTGCGATCTAGTAACTTCTTTTAGTTGCCGGAAGAAAGCCTCATCCACCTCATCCCCTGGTCTGGTGGTCTATAGCAGACTCCCACTACGACATCACCCTTGTTGCTCACACTTCTAAACTTTATCCAGAGACTCTCAGGTTTTTCTGCAGTTTCATACCAGAGCTCTGAGCTCCTCTCTTACATACAATGCAACTCCCCCACCTTTTCTGCCCTGCCTGTCCTTCCTGTACAGTTTATATCCATCCATGACAGCACTCCAGTCATGTGAGTTATCCAGTGACTCTTGCCTGAAGCCAATAACTTCTGGATGAGCTAGGGCATAGCTTTTAAAAAGACATCCAATTGTACTAAATCTTATTTAAAAATTTAAAAATGACAGAGAATCTATCACATCACTAGGTAAGTTGTTCTAATGCCTAATTACACTCACTTTTTAAATATTTGAATCTTACGTCTTGTATGAACTTGTCTAGCTTCAGCTTCCAGGCATTGGATCTTATTATGGCTTTGTCTGCTAAATTAGAACCTTTCATTATCAAAAATCTTCTTCCCATGTAAGTACTTATAAACTCTGATTAAGTCACCTCTAACTTTCTCTTGGATAAACCAAATACACTGAGCTTCTTTACACTTGCCAATACATGAACATCCTTTTAAAAATGCAGAAACCAGACTGACACAATATTCCAGTACTGGTGTCATCATAATGTAAACAGTGACAATAGCCCTTTCTCTTCTTTTATTCAATATTTCCCTACCTATTAATCCAAGGATGGCATTTACTTTCTTAGCCACCATGTCTCAGTTGGGGGCTCTTGTTCAACTGGTTCTCCCACATGACAGCTAAGTCCTTTCTGAGTCACTACTTTCCAAAATACAGTGCCCCATCCTATGTGACCTATATTATTTGTTCCTAGATGTATTATTTTGCATTGGCAGTATTAAAATGCATGTTGTTTAAGTGAGCCCACCTTACCAAGCAATCCAAATGGCTCTGTAGAATTGACCTACCATTATTATTTACTACTCCACCAATTTTCATGTCATTTGCAAGCTTACCAGCAATAATGTTATATTTTCTTCAAAAAAAAAAATAGGCTCAACCTTTGATAAAGATATTGAAAAGCATTTGGCCAAGAACAGAGCCCTCACTAGAGGGACCTCACTAGAAACAACTCTCTTGGATGATGATTCCCCATTTACAATTACTTATTGTGATCTGTCAGTTAGCCAATTTTTAATCCATTTAATATGTACTACATTGATTTTGTTTAGTGCTAATTTTTTAATCAGAATGTTATATGAGTCTATATCAAATGCCTTACAGAAGCCTAAGTATAGTGGAGCAGATCCTCAGCTGGCATAAATTATCATAACTCCACCGGTAGTAATGGAATTGCAACAATTTACAATAGCTGAGGAATTGCCCTCTTATATCGACTCAGTTACCTTTAACCAAAATTGTAATCTCATAAAAAACCAATGTCATAGCACGCACACAGAAGTTAGATAAAAACATTAATACTCTTGTGGGAAGATTGTAAAATAACTACTTTTATTTCTTAGAATTCAGAACAATAACACACACAAAAATCAGAGATAGAGAAAGTTACCAGCCTGTTTTCTAAGGCAATGAGACACAGCTCATCCCATATTACTTTAAGATGGCTCTTTCCAGACTGGTTGTCTGCTGACTGACTCAGATGATCTAGATAAAGTGGCTTCCCTCAGAGGCCCTATCCTGCAAGCAAGACCAGGAAATCTCTCACATTTAAAGTGATAGGAAGCAATTTTTAAGTAGCTTCCAATATGCCAATTGTTTGTTATCAAGTTTGACAGTGGGATCCCTCATATATGATTTGGGGAGTGGAGGGTGGGATGGGATTAGAATTGCCATAGTATTTAGCTTGTAAAGCTATTAATAAAGATTAGAGCTGTCTATTAATCACAGTTAACTTATGCGATTAACTCAAAAAAATTAACTGTGATTAAAAAAATTAATCACGATTAATCGAACTATTAAAAACAGAATGCCAATTGAAATTTATTAAATATTTTTTGGATGTTTTTCTTCTACATTTTCAAATATATTGATTTCTATTACAACACAGAATACAAAGTGTACAGTACTCACTTTATATTATTATTTTTATTACAAATATTTGCACTGTAAAAATGATAAACTAAAGAAATAGTATTTTTCAATTCCCCTCATACAAGTACTGTAGTGCAATCTCTTTATCATGAAAGTGTAACTTACAAATTTATATTTTTTTGGGCACATAACTGCACTCAAAAACACAACAATGTAAAACTTTCGAGCCTACAAGTCCACTCAGTCCTACTTCTTGTTTAGCCAATTGCCAAGACCAATAAGTTCATTTACATTTACAGGATATACTGTTGACTGCTTCTTATTAACAATGTCACATGAAAGTGAGAACAGGCATTCGCATGGAACTTTTGTAGCCAGCGTTGTAAGGTATTTACGTGCCAGATATGCTAAACATTCATATGCCCCTTCATGCTTCAGCCACCATTCCAGAGGACATGCTTCCATGCTGATGATGCTAATTAAAATAATGAGTTAATTAAATTTGTGACTGAACTCTTTGGGGGAGAATTGTATGTCTCCTGTTCTGTTTTACCCATATTCTGCCACATATTTCATGTTATAGCAGTCTCGGATGATGACCCAGCACCTGTTCATTTAAAAAAAAATCTTTCCCAGCAGAGTTGACAAAATACAAAGAAGGTACCAATGTGAGATTTCTAAAGATAGATACAGAACTCAACCCAAGGTTTAAGAATCTGAAGTGCCTTCCAAAATCTGAGAGGAATGAGGTGTGGAATGTCTTTCAGATGTCTTAAAAGAGCAATATTGTGACACTCTGTACCTTGGGGGAACAACCTGCACCCCCATGTTCATCCTGATAATGACTGTGTGGTATCCAATGCAAAGATTGTTATGTCAGGTGTGTTTGGAAGGCTCATGATGCACTGAGCATTGTTGTTATAGTAATATTATAGGTTGTAATTTCATGTATATAGTTATGAGGCTGAAAATGTGTCCTCATGGCTTAAAACAAGCCCAGGCCAAAACTCTGCAGGAGGAGAGAGGCAGTTCACACCTCATCAGGGCATGTATGGGACAAACCCAGACCAGCTTCACAGGAACAAAGGACACTGGCCTAGGCAGTCACCCTCCTTCCCTTGGTCAGTTTGGGACTACAATGAGGTAATGCTCACCTGACTCTGAAGGGGGGTTGGGGAAGCCAAAAGGGAAGAAAGAACATGATAAAAGGGAGAGACATTTGCCATGCTCTTCCTCTCTCCTCCACCTCCATCTACAGACACCACCACCAAGTGACTGAAGCGCTGATTAAAGGGGAGAGCCTGGCTGAAGGGCAAGCAGCCAACCTGTGGTGACAAGCATCTAAGTTTGTAAGGGCACTGAAAGTGTTAAGATCAGCTTAGACTGCATTTTGCTTTCATTTCATTTAAACAAATCCGACTTGTTGTGCTCTGACTTATAATCACTTAATATCTATCTTTTGTAGTTAATAAATTTGTTTGTTTTTTCTACCTGAAGCAGTGCATTTGGTTTGGAGCGTGTCAGATTCCCCTTGGGATAACAAGCCTGGTACATATAAATTTCTTTGTTAAATTCATGAACTCATATAAGCTTGCAGCTTCCAGCAGGCCTAATTGGACATTGCAAGACGTATGTTCCTAGGGTTGTGTCTTGGTCCGGAGATATTGGCTAGAGTCATTCAGTTGCACAATCCAAGCAGTGGCTGGCCAAAATTGCTCACTCACATAGCTGGGAGCAGCTTCCATGTTAGAGGCTGTGTGTGAACAGCCCGGGAATGGGGGTTCTCACAGCAAAGCAGGGTAACACTGGCTCCCAGAGTCAAGGATTGTAGTGACCTAGCAGATCACCAGTCCAGATAATACCAGGGGAACATCACAAACACTCAGATGCCAAAACTACAGAACCCAAACCACCAAAAAGATAAAATCAACCTTCTGCTGGTGGCATCTGACTCAGATGATGAAAATGAACATGCATTAGTCTGCTCTGCTTTGGGTCATTATCGAGCAGAACCTGTCATCAGCATGAACACATGTCTTCTGGAATGGCGATTGAAGCATGAAGGGGCATATGAATCTTTTGCACATGTGACATGTAAATATCTTGCGATGCCAGCTACAACAGTGCCATGCGAACACCTGTTCTCACTTTCAGATGACATTGTAAACAAGATGTGGGCAGCACTATCTCCTGCAAATTGTAACCACATTTTTTTGTGTGAATAATTGGCTGAAGTAGGACTGAGTGGACTTGTAGGTTCTAAAATTTGACATTGTTTTTTTTTTAATGCAGTTATTTTTTGTTCATAATTCTACATTTGTAAGTTCAACTTTCATTATAAAGAGATTTCACTATAGTACTTGTATTAGGTGAATTGAAATATACTATTTCTTTTGTTTTTTACAGTGCTAATATTTGTAATAAATATTAATATAAAGTGAGCACTGTACACTTTGTATTCTGTGTAGTAATTGAAATCAATCTATTTGAAAATGTAGAAAACATCCAAAATATTTAAATAAATGGTACTCTATTATTGTTTAACAGTGTGATTAATCATGATTAATTTTTTAATCACTTGACAGTCCTAATAAAGATGTAGGACTCCTAGCCAATTTCTCAACCTATGTGTTTCTTCCACTGTGTTCACAGCAAAAACAACTGGATATTGTAAATAATGTCAGAAACATATATTTTTCATATAATCTCATTGTATATACATGCAGTATCTATCTCTCACTAAATAGGTTCAGATTTAATATTTTAAGAAGAAAGAAAAAGAGAAACTAGAATAAGATATACAGAATATAGCAATACATTTTCAACAGTTTATCAGAAAAATTCAAAATTATTATATTAGTGCAATAAATAAAGCTAGACACTTACAGAGTTGGTAAAAGCACAGGGCTGGGATGCAGGATATCTAGGTAGTATTTCTAGCTGTGCCACTGACTCACTCTGAGATATTAGATAAGTCATCAAATCTCTGTACTTTGGTTTCTCAAATCTCAGCTCAGTTCTCTGATAGATCTTGCTGTAATTTAGTATTAACAATATTGAAAATAAAATAAAAATTCAGCCTTTTTATGCTTAATTGGAGAACTAACACAATAAAATGCTTACATTGGTTCATGGCATTTTGTTTGAGTAAAATTTGGGAATACCAAAATCTTATGATCACAGAATAATTTATCTGAATATTGACTGTCTAGTCTCAGAATGCATTCACTTTTAACCTCTAAGACATAATAAACTGTGTTCTTATTAACATATTACCCTAACTCATCTAACACAGCCAAACTAATATCTACAAGAGGACCATGAATCTTGTGGTTTAGAAGAGATAAAAGCATATATAGTAGTAGTAGTAGTAGTAGTAGTAAAAAAGATTCTAATCTATAATGATGCACAAGGTAATTCCCAGCATTCATTTTCCCAAATGAAGTTTGCACACAGAAATGCTTAATGTTTCAATACCAGCAGCGTCACCAATTGGTGAGTTCATATGTTGACTGGCTGAAGAATTTATGTCATCTGAGGAGGGGAACCCTAAAAATATTTGTATAATTAACTGCCTTTAGAGAATGGAGTAACCACCAAGAAAGCATATATCTCATTTATCCTCAGGCATTCAGGTCTATTCTATAATAGTTTTAAAGAGCCTCAGGAACTGTCTGGTTGAAAAGTCAAACATCATGTTCCTTCACTCTTTCCACCTAAGGCAATATGTTCCTAGAATCTCAGTCACTTACAATTACTTAAAATCACTCATTTAATTTCTTAGAAGTAAAAATAGTTATCTATTCTGTGATTCTTACAGTAATATTTAGTAATTAAATACTGAGTGATAGAGTAACTTAGCATTGTTTTACTTAGTAATGGAATGTAAAGTGCTGGCTGCCCATATGGGTGCATGTTACCTTTGAAATAGCAGAATTAATGCATGTCTGTATTCTGATTGTGTATGGCCCCATAGACCAAGGGTCTGCCCATGTACATAAAGTGCATTTCTGGCTCACGGGGCCAGGGTATTGAAAAACAAGTTCCAATACTTAGCCCTGGTCTACACTGGGGAGGGGGTCAATCTAAGTTAAGCAACTTCAGCTACGTGAATAACGTAGCTGAAGTCGATGTACTTAGATCGACTTACTGTGGTGTCTTCACCACGGTGAGTCGACTGCTGCCACTCCCCCATTGACTCTGCTTGCACCTCTTGCGGCACTAGAGTACAGGAGTCGACGGGAGAGGGCTCGGGGATCGATCCCTGCCCACCGATCCGGCAAGTAGTGTAGACATACCCTTATACACATTGTTCCTTGCCAGTGACTGAGTGCCCTCCCAGGACTCCAGAGTCAGCATTCTAGGGTTTCCAAAACTCAAAGGAATATGAAGTGGGCTGTCTATGGGTTTAGTGGAGAGGTAGAGTTGGGGAGGAAATTTTCCAACCTGTGATGCTTCTTAGAGCTTTGTTTTTTCTTTTTGTTTTTTATTGATGGGGGCTCATCTATCAGCCAGCATTTGGTCCATTGGGGGTTATCTGTAGTTTAAAGTAATATGGAATTAAACACCCTGGAATTAAAAAAAAGTTAAAAGGAAGGGATATAGCGGCTGGCCATGTTCATAAAAATGAACCTCATTGAATTCTCCAGATGTGTAAGGAGTTTATGTAGCCAGGGATTGGCCTCCCAGCCTCACAGAACAAACCCGTCTAAAGGGAAGGACACTCCATTACTGATGGAGTCAAGGAGGCAGCCACATAGAGGACTGTCTCCCATATTGCCCTAGTGCTATCCTTTCCCCTGGATTTGTGCTGCCATTAGCAGTGTCCTATGGAGTAGCAGCCACAGCAGGGACTCCATATAAGATAGTGCTGTTTGAAACAGCAATTACTCCTGATGTGATAGCTATGGATGACTACAGGATCAGCCTGGGACAATTCAGATGATATCTCTCTTCACCTCCTCCTATCCCCCAACGCTTCCCCAATATCCTGTGGAGCCTGATTCCTATGGTTCGCTCTTGGATGGGCCTCCACAAGGTTCCAAGTTGGAAGACTTATTCAGCTGTGAGGGCAGAGACCCCTGATCTGGGCTAAAATGACTCCTCTTTATGTATAAATATTTGAATAAGTTTTAAGTTATTTAATAATTCCTGAGAAATATTTATTGATTTTATAAAAAGCGACAAAGAGTCCTGTGGCACCTTATAGACTAACTGCTTTTGTAGTTGGTTAGATCAGTCACAACATCACCGGTTCATTCATCTGCATGCTCACCAATGTAATATACGCCATCATGTGCCAGCAATGCCTCTCTGCTATGTACGTCGGCCAAACTGGACAGTCCCTACGTAAAAGGATAAATGGACACTAGTCAGATATTAGGAATGGCAATATACAATATACAAAAACCTGCAGGAGAACACTTCAATCTCCCTAGACACACAATAGCAGATTTAAAGGTAGCCATCCTGCAGCAAAAATAACTTCAGGACCAGACTTCAAAGAGAAACTGCTGAGCTTCAGTTCATTTGCAGCCAACTACAAAAGAAGTTTCTCCTCCCTTGGTGTTCACACCTCAGCTGCTAGAAGAAGGCCTCATCCTCCCTGATTGAACTAACCTCGTTATCTCTAGACTGATTCTTGCCTGCATATTTATACCTGCCTCTGGAAATTTCCACTACATGCATCTGATGAAGTGAGTATTCACCCACAAAAGCTTATGCTCCAATTTGTCGGTTAGTCTATAAGGTATCACAGGACTCTTTGTCGCTTTTTACAGATCCAGACTAACATGGCTACCCCTCTGATACTATGTTATTCTTAGTACACAGACATAAATAATTATTTATGCATAGCTTTCTACAGCAATGTGATAATTCTCAGTAATTCTAAATATAGTTTGGTAATCACTAGCAAAGAGAAGAAATTACTTAATTTGTGTTAACTAATTAAGAAAGGAAAAATTTGTTCCCTGTGAGTGTTAAGCATTAAATATTGGTCCTGTAGATATTGCCAGAGATAGGATACTAAATAAGAGGTCTCATCCAGTATGGAAATGTGTGTACTTAAATTTTATATTTCTTCCTATGGAGGCAGGTACTCTGAGATTTAACAGTATGGAGTGACAAATGTTTATTTTTTTTTTTAAATCACTTTACAGTGTTCTATTCCCATATAAAAACAGAGTGTTATAGTTATTTTTGGACAGTATTTCTATACTTCAAGTTATCGCACAATTAGATCCAAATGCTCCGATTTCACTCTCTGTGCACCTGTTAGGACCTGCCCTTTCCCAAAGATGCTTCATCTTGAAAAGCTAGGGGCTCTGTAAGGTGAGAGTAACCGTTTATAGGAAGAATGTTATGGTTCCCCCCACACCCACACTCGCCCTTCCTTCAGTTACTGCACTACCAGATGCATTTAATTATTGCCATAAACTGTAAACAGTACTGCATAGCCATTTCCCCTTTAGCAAGACTGTATGTGTGAAAAAAGTAAACAGATTGTATAACAAAGTGTTCTCTAGCTGTCAGCAAGGGCTTAGAAAATAAAACACTTCCATCCCGACTCACAATTGGCTGACAGTCGGCACATAATGAATAATAGCTCCTGGGGACCAGCAGAAAGATGTGTGGGAAAACTTTAATTAAAAGCTTGTCAGTACAATGTTACCTGGGTGACATCACCTGACTGAAATCCTGCTGCTGGGCTTTGTTGTCTGTAGGATCGCAGGAAGCGTGCTTGTTTTGCTGACAGCAAACAATTCAAAAAATAGTTTAAAACACTGGGTGAAGAAGCTCTGCTGCCAGTAAAATACAATCCATTTGTGGTTTTCTAATTTTCTAATTAGCTGCTGTAGAAGGCTTATACTCTCCCTCTTCTTTGTGGGAGGAGAGTGACAACCAGTTTTTTGTAGTTCAGATTGTATGATTCACTCTTGGTTATATATTTTCTTGACATTCTGTGCCAGTCTTTAGAATAATCTATGAAAAGTATACATTCTGAAATAGAAAACATCTCCAAATATTGATAGCTGGGAGAGATGGGCTTGAACCAAAACTACAAGCTCAGAAGTTCACAGCCTGAACCACTCTCTAACATGGGCCAAATCTGAATACCAGAACCAACCACCCCAAAAAATTAGAGGGGTGACATTCAGACTTGGGTTTTAAACCTCCATGCTGGGAGTATTCAAATAGGAGAGTTTGCTTTGAAGCCATCACTAGTACAAGAACATGTAGTCTTTGATTAGTAAAGAATAATCACTAGGGATTTGATTTTGCCCCATCCCTTACTCATGCTGAGTGGTATCTAGTACTGTGAATAGTCACATCAGTTTCAATGTGACTATTAGCAGAGAATGGTACTACTCAATGAAAGCATGAGAGCCAGAATTGGGTCTGAAAGTCATAAGTAGAAATACACATACAAAGAAAAAACTACTTACTTATAACTATCACTCAAAATTATTAATAGCATAACCTTGACCATTCTGCAAATAATTTGTAATAATGGAGACTAATTTCTACTAGTTATTTTGACTAGTTAAATACTTATTAGTTCTTTTATGGCCTGATTCAACTCCCATTAGAATCAGCATGAGTTGTTCCATTGACTTTAATGGGCATTGGCTGAGCCTGATCCCAAACCAGTAAAGTCTATGGAAGCATTTCTATTGACTTTAATGAGACTTGGATCAGGCTCTTAGAGCTCAATCCTGTGCTCACTGAAGTCAACGGTTAAATTCCCACTGATTTTATTGGTGCAGGATCAGGCCTTCATTGAGTAAGTGCATTTTTCCTATTTATGGGCCTTGTATTGATTTCCTCATTTTTATTTAAATAAGTAATTTTCTCAACATTTTGTAAATCTTATTACATTTAATTATTAATGAACAAAAGAAAGCAGCAAGGGTTTTTTTATTGCATGTTAAAAATAACAAAATGTATTTCTTTGCAAGTATATGTGAGCAATGACACAAGAAGAGCATACATGCCACATTGAAACATCAGTAATCCTGGTGAGCCTGAAGGCATTGCTTCTAGTACTCAAGCATCATTGTTACTCTATTCCCAGTCCCATAGATTGGCGGGCTGGAGATATCTGATGTTTCCCCATCTCAAAGATGTAATTATTCATTTATTTGGATGTAAGAAATATGCCCATCCAATGCTCTAAGTACATAGACATTTTTTAAAAAGCAACATATACTCGTATGTTGAAAAGAAAAACATATACTTTACATTTTTGTTATCGGTAAAATATAAAATAATTATTAGTCATTTTACTAGTCATAATGATTGACGATGAACTTTTTCATGGAAATTACTTAGTAATAGTTAGTTATTTATATATAGTAAAATAATTACTTATTGTTTTTCTTGGGTTTATAAAGCCTTTTCAAAATATGGTTCAGTTCAACAATGCTTCATAAATCCTACCTTGGGGCTATTGCTGTGTTTGGAAGCAGGCAGTGATTTAGTGCACATATGTTAATATAACACATAAAATCAATACATCGTGTTTAATATACTGTGGTACTCAAAATATGAGAATAAATTTATGCTTAAAGCCAGTGTCTTGTATATATGCAAACTCTATGCCATTTCTACACTCACTGCTACTTAAGTTCTGATGCTGCCTTACTCCTCTCCCCCTGAAGTTAGTAGGACTTCACACAGAAGTACAAGTCTAGCTGTGTGGACTTCCTTTGCAGGGCTGAGGCCTAAATAATTCCCTCTTAATCCCCCTAAAACCAGTCAAAGGCATCACTCCTCTCTAAAAGTCCCAAATATCAAGTTTTAGTTAATTAATTAACTGAAAGTTAGTGGGGACTGGATGTTCAAGTCCCGTAGATAGCTTTGAAAAATCTCAGTTTAAAACCTGTGCTAGTGTGTAGGGTGTAGACAGGGACTTTTAAGAAGCTAAAATAAATAAATAATCAAGCAAAGGTAACTTACATTTGTGCACAGTTGTGGCCTTGAAATTTTAAAGATGTAAAAATCTTAAATTGCATCTTTTATATTTGCAATAGATTTTGAATGTCTATGCATGAAATTTCATTATCTGCACGATTTGATATAGCTAGGGTCTACAATACATCCAAAACAGTAACAAAATTATTGTGCAAATTTTCATTGAGGATTTTGACTTCTCCATGAAACAGGGTCACACTGGTCCCTTGAAAATGAGTACAACTTCTTATGTTTAAGGTGAAATATCTTGAAATTCATAACAGGTATTTACATATGTATACAGAATTCTACTATAAGAATGCACAGTTGAATGGTTATTATAGTTATGTGTATTGTACAGTATGGAAAAGTAGAAGGCAATTCACAGTTGTTCACATCTATGAAACATGGAAATCTCCCTGTCTGACAATACCATTGCACCCACACTCTTTTAAAATGAACTTTAACTGACTATTATTGAATGTAGGCACTTTTAAGTGTTGCCAGCTTCATTCTACCAAATGGTACCAGCACTTAGCCTGGCCACTATAGTTTTGCTTCACTGAGTGTCTGACAGGGTTGACTAAACTATCACTGAAATCCCACCTTACCAACACTAAATAGAAAAGAAACTCACTTCTTTAGGGATATTTTCAGCTACAATTATTCAGTTTGGTTCAGAATTTCCCAAAACATGCTCCTGTCATATCTTAAAAAAATATGAAATATTAGACATGATTCACAGCATTTATCTCATATTTCTCCTGGCTTTTCTTATTTCTCTACTGTTGAATCAGCTGAGGAATCCATTCACTTTGGAATTTGCTAAAATGAAAAGCAGAATTTACTCACAGTGCTGCTTCATGCAACATAGAGCATTTCAAATGGAAACTCTTTCATGTGTTTGTATTTGTTTTGGCTTGGAGAATGTCGTCATTACTTCATTCTTTCCAGTCACGTACTCTTACATCATTATTCAAGAGCTAAAGCTTCAGAAAAAACAAACTTTGCAGCCAACCAGTAGTAAATCTACAGTGCAAGGATGGAGAAAGTCGAGGGAAAAGAACATGCTAATTGCTCACGGTTTGGTGGTTTCAGTCCAGTTCCCAGTAGTCAGGCTTTCTCATGCCAAAACCTACCACAACTGCCATGCTCATCAGAGAGGCCGAGGACAAAATGGGACATTGAGACTTTAGTATTCACTTTCTCGCTAGAAGAGGTCCCTGGAGGCCAATGAATATTGGTGGAACACTATGTGAAAGCATGCTGTACTTGGATAAGTAGAGAACTTCAGACTCCAGAGCTGTTGGCATCTTTTATAAGCATTAATTTCACATGGAAACATGTTAAAAAAATTAAAACCCACTATTAAAGTGTTTGAAAATGTTGGTATTTTCATGACTGTTTAGTTTTTTCTCTATTATTATATTTCACCCTAATTTATATAGAGCACAATTAGATTTGTGTATGTAATGACATCCCCCAGCCATTTTGATATATTTCTGTTCTGCAAAGATACAGGAATATGAATGGACCCTTGTCTTTTTAATAAATTCTATGTCTGGTAAAGCACTGGGCTGAGTCTCAGAAAATATGTGTTCAGTTCCTAGCTCTGGTTCAGTCTTCCTGTGTTACCTTGAGCAAGTCATTTAGAAATACAATGTGCTATCATTACTCAGATAAATGAGCACTTACTCCCACAAATTCTTCCACTGAAGCCAATAGGTCTACTTATGTGAATAAGGGCTCCAGTGCTATAAATGGGAGAAGGGGAAAATATTTCTTGCTGACCCCTGTACCCATTCAACCTATATCCTGAAGCATGAGACACAGATTTAGAAATTAGAGGTAATAGACAGTAGGGCCTGGATCCACAAAAGGGACCTAGGCATTGGAATGCTGAACATCGTGGTGCCTAACTGTTAGGTGCCTAGAAAATCACAGGAACACTACTGCGATCCACAAAACCTGAATTAGGTGCACAAGCTCCCTATGCAATGAAAGGGGAGACATAGGTGCTTTCAAACGTGATCCCCAAAACCAGCACACTGGCCAGGGAGCCACCTAAATTAGCCAATAGGAGCTGTCAATGAGAGGGGTATACACTAAGCCTAGGGTTGCCAACCTTCCAGGGAGAGAACTGTCCCCGTTGTTAGCTGCCAGCAAGTTGCAGATGAACCAGAGATAAACCCGGCTGTAGGGAGCATAGAGAAATGTGTCCCAGAGGAAAGCCCAGAGAAGGGGCAGGGAATCTCAGAAACCACTGAGGTGGGTGAGGATTCCTGTGACTCTGCCCAGGACACTAGGAGGACGGCTGGGTCAGCATCTGCCCAGCACAGCCACTGTGAATGACAGTTAAACCTGTTTCAAGGGTTTTGGACATGGTCTGACTGATGAATTAGATGTTTTCTAGGGGGCAGGGGTAGCTCAGTGGTTTGAGCATTGGCCTGCTAAACTCAGAGTTGTAAATTCAATCCTTGAGGGGGGCCATTTAGGGACCTGGGGCAAAAATCTATCAGGGAGTATACTTGGTCCTGCTGTGAAGGCAGGGGACTGGACTCAACATAATGACCTTTCAAGGTCTCTTCCAGTTATATGAGATGAGTTCCTATGAGATCTCCACTCAGCCTGAAACCCAGGGTTTGAGAAGGAACTGTGTAACTGACCTCCTGGACGGGAGCAGTCACACAGCTGACTTCTCAGGGACAGAGAAAGATGTGAAGGAGGGTAACCCAATCCAGGTCCCAGTTTTTCAGGATGCTATTTCTGAAAAGTTTTTGGAAAGTAACTGTGTGTCTTTACATCAAGATGCAGCTCCAACACCTGTGATAACAGAGGAAATTGCCAGGTGATAGTTTGTGAGAATGCAAATGACCCAACTGACAAAGTGGGGGGTGTTCTTCCCAGGCTGAGGAGAGATAGGGATCAGTCATGGAAAAGCTGCTGGGAAAAGGTGCATCTGATCAAATGGTAAACACACCTAGCTCACAGAGCACAGATCATAGTCCTCTAGGGAAAAGGGGCAAGGAAGGACTCAGTGCTGGGAGGGGGAAATGCTGGGTAACCCCAAAAGGGAACTGGGTTTTCTGTATATGTACAGTCCTGGGGGAGACCGCTCCCCAAAGGGCCAGCCAATGTGCAGGATCCCCCTGAACACCTATCTTGCCAGACCCTGAGGCACCAAAATCCAGAAACATAATTACAATAAGAGCCCACACAGAGGGGAACACTGGAGGGAAAGAAAAGCCAGTGACTGATTACATAGGAGAGAGTCAAAGGACACCATGGGTAATGAACAAACTAACCTCAAACAACACTATCTGAACAGAGGGCGTGGTATCATGAAGATACTTGTAAACACCCTCTGTGATACAAATTTTTGGTATTAATGTTAAGTTTTGGGATAAGAATTTTGTTACGGATGGTAAACCTTATGATAACACTAGTTCTCAGTTAATACCTGTAAACAGATTTAAAGCTGATTACAGCAGAGAAAGCATAACAAACTTGGTTTGCTGTGTGTGAAAGGGGAAACTGATGCATACCACCTTATGGCCTGGATGGCTGGATGCCAAGAGCACTATAACACACACTACCTTTAAGCTAGTCAGTGACTAACTGTCTTGCAGTAAACTAAGGGGGAGGTGTGATACTCTGTACCTCGGGGGAACACCCTGCACCCCCATGTTATCCTTATAATATGATTGTGTGGTATCCAATGCAAAGTTTGTCATGTCGGGTGCCTTCAGAAGATTCATGATGCATTGAGCATTGTTGTTATAGTAATGTTATAGGTTGTAATTTCATGTATATAGTTATGAGGCTGAAACTGTGTCCTCATGGCTTAAAACAAGCCCAGGCCAAAACTCTGCAGGAGGAGAGAGGCAGTTCACACCTCATCAGGGCATGTATGGGACAAACCCAGACCAGCTTCACAGGAACAAAGGACACTGGCCTAGGCAGTCACCCTCCTTCCCTTGGTCAGTTTGGGACTACAATGAGGTAATGCTCACCTGACTCTGAAGGGGGGCAACCAAGAGGGAAGAAAGAACATGATAAAAGGGAGAGATGTTTGCCATCCTCTTCCTCTCTCTTCCACCTCCATCTACAGACACCACCACCAAGCGATTGAAGCACTGATTAAAGGGGAGAGCCTGGCTGAAGAGCAACCAGCCAACCTTTGGTGACAAGCATCTAAGTTTGTAAGGGCACTGAAAGTGTTAAGATCAGCTTAGACTGCATTTTTCTTTCATTTCACTTGACCAAATCTGACTTATTGTGCTTTGACTTATAATCACTTAAAATCTATCTTTTGTAGTTAATAATTTAGTTTGTTTTTTCTACCTGAAGCAGTGCATTTGGTTTGGAGCGTGTCAGAGACTCACCCAGCAGAGGCTGCTACGGAGCTTCTACTGGCCTGGTGTCTTTGTTACTGTCTGGCAGTACTGACAATCCTGTGACCCCTGTCAGAGGGGAAGGAAGGCCCGGGACAAGGGGAAAACAGCTTTAGGACCCTTGCCCAGCATAGAGGAGCCTTTCCGGAGGGTGGCCAAGGTTAAAAGGGGGGCTCTGAACCAAGAGAGCCCGAAGCACAGACCTCCAGACTGGAACGCTGGGAGAAGACCCCAGCCCAGTTGGAACCCCAGGGTTATTGGGGTGGGAAAAGGGCACAGGCCGCATAAACCTTCCCAGCCTGGTGCATATCAATTTCTTTGTTAAATCAATGAACTCATATAAGCTTGCAGCTTCCAGCGGGCATAACTGGACACTGCAAGACAGAGGTTCCTAGGGTTGTGTCTGGGACCACAGATAATGGCTGGTGTCATTTGGTTGCAAAATCCAAGCAGTGGCTGGCCAAAAGTACTCACTAATATAGCTGGGAGCAGCTTCTATGCTAGAGGCTGTGTGTGAACAGCCTGGGAATGGGGGTTCTCACAGCAGAGCAGGGTAAGGCTAGCTCCCAGAGTTAAGGATTGGAGTGACCTAGAAGATCACCGGTCCAGATAACACCAGGGGAACGTCACACTATATATCTAGTATAAGGTGTTAATGGTTACTTCATACTATTTTTTACAATGCTAAAATATACATTATTGCAAAGGAGAAAGCCTTCCTCTTTTAAAATATAAAGGATATAAAGAAGGCCCAGGTCAAAAGTAATTTTGCTTCATTCAATTTGATAATTCTTAATCCTTGTTTGTGTACAAGAAGAACTGGATGGGTTGTTACATTGTTCAATATGATTTGAAAGGGAATCTTTTATGTACATGGGATAAATGCCCATGCAGTAGCAGGTCAATGATCTTTACTAACAGCTAAAAGGCCTGAAAAATAATTGACCAAGCATTGCCAAGTTTCATTTTATGTTTCTAATGGGTATGTCAGACTAGGCAGGATTAAGGCATTTAAGTCAGCTAGGAGTGGTGATCCCATTGTTCTAGAAAGAAGAAAAGGTATTTTATTTTAACACCGACATGTCTGAAAATACAAGTTAATAAAAAGTCACAAGTCATTCTTATGACAAGTGTGTGAAATATAAAGAACAGATTCTATATGGTATCATATTTCAAGCTGTATTTCAATGACTTCATCAGAAAGTTATACCCTTCCAGTAGAAGAAATGATACCTTAGAAAACATGTGTGGCTGCATGTAAAAGTAAGCTCTCTCTCTTCACACACAGCCAAGTAACTTTCTGCTGAACAGGCAGATGAGGAAAAAGAACAGATGTAATTATCAATCATACACTATCTCTATCCCAGCTCTTGAGATTTACAGTGGAGCAGAACACATTTGTGGATGGTTATTGGGGCATATTCTGCCTGTCTTCTTATTTGCTCCCCTCACCACAATGGGTACACATTAATACTTTGAAAGCAGCATTAATTTTGCAGTCATATTCTAGATGGCCTGAGAGTGCATGTCTAATCCCGATATGTTTGCCGCTCTGCAGAATACTCATACTAATAGCACAAGTAATGTGAATAGAGGAGGATGCCTGGGAGCCACATATAGTTCAAGGTAGTACACACTAAAATATATGGACCAACACCATCTATAAACCTTACACTCCATTCCAGAATTTTCCTCAATGGCTCAATACACAGAGGACCCTGGGAGAGTCTGCAGAGTGCAAATTCAACACTGAAATAGGATTGTATAAAGACAGGATTTGGCTTCTTGTTTCTTCTCTGTACTTTCTCAACTGGAGAAACAATATTTTGCATCCATTTTGCACTTTTTCTGTACCTCTTCTTAGATACTACTGTGATGGAGATAACTAAGCATCTAGATAGATCTCAAAGTGCTTGCCAAAGCTGGATAAATCTATTATTATTGCCATTTTAGTGATGGGAACACTGAGGTCAACATTTTCAAAAGTAAGTGGTACATCTATAATGAAGTCAATGGGAAAAGCAAGTACTCAGCACCTCTGATAATCAGGTCACTTATTTATATTCCTAAATACAGATTAATGTGACTGCATGTAGGCAGACAAATTTGAAAATGAAGGCCTGAATATCTTGACTGGGGGTGGGAGGTGTCATATAGTTAATCAGTGTCTGCAATGTGATTACAATTTAGACCTTTTCAAGACATTATTTTCTTTAACCATTAGTCCATGCTGCCTCCATAATACATAAATAAAATTCATATTTTTAATTTGATCAGAAATAAGATTTACTAAGGTGTATGGCATGCAGCTTGCAAAACTGTTTGGCCATCTCTTCAACAATTTATTTCTGTCCACTGTCCTGTATACTACTTGTTACCTCTCTAAAACTCCACCCCACAAAAAAGAAAAACAAGTGTTCTGATTTGGGAGAAGTGTTCAATTCTTCTTAAGGTGATTCACAGTGGTACAGAGAAGGACCAGGTCCCTGTTTGGGAGAGGGAGCTGCATGGCAGCAGAGAGCTGGAGATAAGCCCCAGGAATCACATGCAGAGCCATATATGGAACTGACTATGATTGCTGGATATCACCGTTGGTGCAGGGTTGTGTGAGACATATGAAGAAGCAACAGTGGCTGGGTAAGGACCCCATGCAGAGGGTGCTCCAGATATTAACTGAACCTGGCCTGGAAACCTGCAAATGCATGTTGACTTGAATAGAGACTGGAGTGAAGAGGGCACCTCAGCCTGAAGATCCCTGACTTTTCACTGGACTGTCTCTGGGACACAAACAGGAAATATTATTGCTTTGAACTGTAACTGTTTAAGCACCTGTACCTAGGCTATTTGCCATCTTTCCCTAACCTTCCAACTCTTGTAAAACTTTTTTCCTTAATGGTGTGTCTGAGAGGTTATTGGGATCCACCAGGGCTAGTGCCTACAAGGTCTAGCTAGTGAAGCATGTACAGTGCTTGCCTCCAATACACAATACACCAGGCACACTACTGGCACGCTAGGGGTTTGGGATACAGAGTAATCCCAGTAGTTACATTACACATAAAGTATACTCAGCCAATGTATCACTGACTTCTTCTCCATAGCGAAGCTGACCCCAAGGCCCCAGACACCTGCTATTGCTTGGCAGAGTGGTAACACTGAATTGGAAGAAAGGGCATGTTACTGCATATCCTTACCAGAGTACTCCCTTGTGGCATTGCGCAGTGCAGCAGCCACTTATGCTCAGTTTCCTAGGTGGCTTTCTGCTATCCTGCACAGCCTCCAACACCTTCTTGGCTGTGAAGACGAAGCCCTCCAGCTAGATCTCTTACAGTTCTACTCCTTCTCTGCATTCAGAGTCCAAAACCAGCATAAAGCAACATAATCTCTCCCATTTTTCCAGGAGATCTGCTAGTCACCAGTTTGCCCCGGCCCTTGCCAGCCTTCTCTCCCACAGTGAGAACTCCACACCTGCTCTCTCTCTTTGACTGCCCTCTCCAACTAATCAGGACTTTTCCTTTTTTTACCTCCCTGGAGGCCTACTTCCTGCTCCAGGTCTTAATGTGGTCTTAATGTGAGCTAAAACTGGGGAGTCAATAGCCCATTAACCCCTTCCTGCCTTGCATGAAGACTTGGATGCCCCATTACAAGGCAGAACTTTGTGTTCACAAACTTGAAGGCCATCAATTTTGTTCACATGCCATTATCTGGGCACTGGATAGCTCAGGGGATAGGCAACACTGGTCTACAATTTTTGAGAAGTCGTCTGCTTCAGAGATAAAATGTGTGATTTATTATGTATTTTGATGTGCTGAATTCAAATATGACAATTAAAACAACTGATTGGCTACTGTTTCTAAGATATTTAAGTTTTTACATTTTATGTCTATGTATATTGTGTAGATAGTAGAGTTTTAATGATAAATTGTAAACCTAGGTCTTTTCATGTGTTTATGGTTGCTTTACATAATAATATTTCACCTGTCCTGTTTATGTAACACTTTACAAATCAAAAAAAGGGTTATATTAATAAAAGTTATTATGAAACAAAAGGCAAAAAACTATTATGTACATAGTTTAGTCCTATTCAGTGTCTACTCGGCGCTTCTTGGCTTGTCTCTTGTATTCATTAAATGGAGCATCTCTTATCACTGTCCAGCAATAGTCTGCAAGCATTGATGGGCTCCATTTGCCCTGATAGCATTTCTCCATTGTTGCAATGTCCTGGTAAAATCGTTCGCCGTTCTTGTCACTCACTGCTCCACAGTTCGGTGGAAAAAAATCTAGATGAGAGTGCAAAAAATGTATCTTTAGTGACATGTTGCAACCAAGGCTTTTGTATGCCTTGAGGAGGTTTTCCACCAACAACCTGTAGTTGTCTGCCTTGTTGTTTCCGCGAAAATGTATTGCCACTAACTGGAAGGCTTTCCATGCTGTCTTTTCCTTGCCACGCAGTGCATGGTCAAATGCATCATCTCGAAGAACTTCATGAACCTGAGGACCAACAAAGACACCTTCCTTTATCTTAGCTTCACTTAACCTTGGAAATTTTCCACGGAGGTACTTGAAAGCTGCTTGTGTTTTGTCAATGGCCTTGACAAAGTTCTTCATCAGACCCAGCTTGATGTGTAAGGGTGGTAACAAAATCTTCCTTGATTCAACAAGTGGTGGATGCTGAACACTTTTCCTCCCAGGCTCCAATGACTGTCAGAGTGGCCAATCTTTCTTGATGTAGTGGGAATCTCTTGCACGACTATCCCATTCGCAGAAAAAACAGCAGTACTTTGTGTATCCAGTCTGCAGACCAAGCAAGAGAGCAACAACCTTCAAATCACCACAAAGCTGCCACGGATGTTGGTCATAGTTTATGCACCTCAAAATTTGTTTCATGTTATCATAGGTTTCCTTCATATGGACTGCATGACCAACTGGAATTGATGGCAAAACATTGCCATTATGCAGTAAAACAGATTTAAGACTCGTCTTTGATGAATCAATGAACAGTCTCCACTCATCTGGATGGTGAACGATGTTGAGGGCTGCCATCACACCATCGATGTTGTTGCAGGCTACAAGATCACCTTCAATGAAGAAGAATGGGACGAGATCCTTTTGACAGTCACAGAACATGGAAACCCTAACATCACCTGCCAGGCGATTCCACAGCTGTAGTCTGGAGCCCAACAGCTCTGCCTTACTCTTGGGTAGTTCCAAATCCCTGACAAGGTCATTCAGTTCACCTCGTGTTATGAGGTGTGGTTCAGAGGAGGAGGATGGGAGAAAATGTGGGTCCTGTGACCTTGATGGTTCAGGACCAGAAGTTTCATCCTCTTCCTCGTCTGACTCAAATGAGAATGATTCTGGTGCATCAGGAACCGGCAGTCCTTCTCTGTGGGGTACTGGGCGTATAGCTGATGGAATGTTTGGATAATGCTCAGTCCACTTTTTCTTCTTTGACACACCTTTCCCAACTGGAGGCACCACGCAGAAGTAACAATTGCTAGTATGATCTGTTGGCTCTCTCCAAATCATTGGCACTGCAAAAGGCATAGATTTCTTTTTCCTGTTCAACCACTGTCGAAGATTTGTTGCACAAGTGTTGCAGCATATGTGTGGGGCCCACCTGATCTCCAATTTTGCAGCCAAAATAAAGGTGATAGGCTTTCTTAACCATAGTGGTTATACTGCCCTTTTGTGATGCAAAAGTCACTTCACCACAAACATAGCAGAAGTTATCTGCATTGTTCACACAAGTACGAGGCATCTCTGCTCACTTTGGCTAAACAGAAATGTGTCCCTTTGCAAAATCAGACACTGACAAATAAGAGAGCACGACACTGTATGATTTCTAGAGCTGATATAGGGCAATTTGTTCGGCAGAGTGATGTAAGCTTCGTTATGATTGCATCATCCATGACTTCTAGGAATAACATGATGCAATTCATATCATGTATGACACAATACCAGCTTCAGATTGCATCCTTCATTGTTTTGCCTAAAAAGCAAGTACTGTCCAAACCCAGTCATAGATTTATTCATAGATCCAGTCAAAGATGTATTTTAGTCATTTCTGGTTTAAATGGAGATCCCTTCCCTTTAGAACTCACTTATCCTCCGCCATTCCCAAGTCAAGGGTCGTATATACTGACGCAATAGCATATCTTGAAAACTAGAGCCAATCAACAATTTTAAGCATCATTTTTGTTCTCAGTGACCCAGAATTAGTAAAGTTTGACTACATTTATTTCAGAAGCATTTTGGCTGTAGAGCAGTGTAATGGGACAGAGAGTCTTTCCCTTTTAGGTCACTATTTCTGATTCCATCCAAAGCATCATTTCTTGAGTTATTAGAACTGTTCAGTATACTATATGAGATAAGCTAGTTTTAATCCATTACTTAGTGGAGAAGTATTCATATCACAGATACTACTATCAGAATTTGGACTCTTTGTCTCCGTAGTGATCCTTCCAGAAATATTTGAGGTGTTATGGGGAAATAAGCATTGTTATTCCTCTGCAGTTCCCATTCTTTGGATAAATACTGTGTTTTTCAATGCTACCATTCTGGAATCTTTCACAAATATGGTATTAAAAATAATGAAACTATCATTGTAAAAAAGAACCTAACATAGAAAGAAAATGATTCCCACTTTCAAATTCAGAGACTGGAAATCACCAGAATAATATCATTGATATGGTGGTATGTGGTTGGAAAAAATGACTTATGGTCAGTAAAAATTGATATTGTTCACACTGAAATGTAGCCTCTTTCTGACTATGCAGTCATTGGAGTAAGCCCATCTCAGCTGCTTATAGTGTCAACCAGTCAGAACAATGCTGCAAGCCTAAGAGTTAAATGTTCATCAAAGTGGCCTGTGTGAAGGATGTGAGGCTAATGCTGCAGCTTTCTTCTTGAACTACTGAAATGCAGCTTTATCAAAGCTTGATAAAACTGGATGAGGAGGGGAAAAAAAAAAAGAGGTGAACACCAGTACTTGTTACAGTGGGATACTATATCACTGAAACTGACTAAAGTACTCAGTGCAGAAGTAGGCAGGATTTTCACCTGATTTCAAACCAGGATGTATTGCCATGTGTCCCTAACAGTAACGGTTCTCATACCACAAACTCATGGATGGGAGATAGTTCTGTTGAGAAGACCTACTCAGCAGGAGTCTAAACCACTGGATTTTATAATGCAAGTGAATCAACTGGATTCCTCAATCAGAAGACTGGACAAATGAGCTAGCCAGTGACTCAGCTGGATCTGTAGTTTGTAGCTGAATATTAGTTCTTGTTCAAGATTGTTTATTCAGAAAAAAAGCAGGGGAGTGTCAGGGGAAGATGCTGTGATCCTATGGGAGAAAATTTTGAAATTGTGACCCAAGTTCACTCTAAAAATCTCAGAACTAGAAGACAAATAAAAATAACCCAATTTTAAATGTTGTGTATGTGTATTTTTAAGCTAATCTCATAATTTTTCAGACCTGACTCATGATTTCTGAACGCTTGGCATTGGCAATACTATAAGGAAAACAGTTATCCCTAAAGATTCTCTCTTGCTCTCTGCCTTACTGCAGAGCATCTGTCTAGAATCTTCCCCAGACCCCACACCTGCCTGGCTTCCTGCTACAGATTAAAAACAAAACAAAACAGTACACATACTGTATGTCTACACAGCAGCTGGGAGGTGTAATTCTCAGCTTGGGTAGACATACACATGTAAGATCTGCTCAAGTTAGTGCCTAAAAATAACTCTGTGAAAAATAGAGAGAACTCATCAAGGAAGAAAAACAAAAAACCTGCTCTGAACTTTATCAGAAAAGAGGTAATTAGTATATTTATTAATTTTAATAGATAAATAGATAAATACGTTTTTAATAATAAAACCCACATATTCAATTTAGCTAAAATTGAAACTCTTGAAATCACTCATGTCCCAACTTGCTCTGACATATAATTTTTGATAAAATGTTAGGTTCACCAGAAAAGACATCTCTCAGATATCTGAGTACAAACATGACTGGATGAATTTTTTGAACATCTTTCTAGTCTTTTTTTGACTCACTGTATTTCAAAAATACCTTTATCGAGAAAATTCACAATAGTCTTGTTCTCTTTGTCTCCATAAGACAAAATATCTTTTGCAGTTTTTTCAGATTCCATAATGGTGGATATATTTATATTTGTTGTCAAGTTCATATAGAAATGCATATCCCTTGTAAGAAAAAAAACCAAACTTATTACTTCTATACAAACATTTCATATCTTTACAAATAAATATTATAAAAATATTGTCTTTGTCTCCCAAGGAAGGTGAGGGATGGAGGGATAGGATAAACTTTATAGATTTATATGTCTCTTAATGCTTCAAACACGATTCTAGAGGAAGTGTCTATACTGATGACGGATTCTGCTCGATAACAATCCAAAGAAGTGCGGACCAATGCATGTTCATTTTCATTATCTGAGTCAGATAATGAAAACCTTGGCTCGAGTGATGTAGCTATCTTTAGAAATTTCACATTAGTAACTTCTTTGCGTTTTGTCAAACCTCAGTGAAAGTGTTCTTAAAATGAACACCATGTGCTGGGTCATCATCTGAGACTGCTGTAACATGAAATATATGGCAGAATGTGGGTAAAACAGAGCAGGAGACATACAATTCTCCTCCAAGGAGTTCAATCATAAATGTCATTAACACATTTTTTTAACAAGCGTCATCAGCATGTCCTCTGGCATAGTGGATGAAGCATGAAGGGGCATACAAATGTTTAGCATATCTGGTACATAAATACCTTGTAATGTCAGCTACAAAAGTGCCATGAGAACACTGTGAGGGTTTACGCCCCTCGTTACAGGGCAGCACGGCCTAGTGGCCAGAGTCCATAGAATAAGCCCTCACTGCAGGGCAGCACGGCCTAGTGGCCAGAGTCCATAGAATTGCCCCTGGTTACAGGGCAGTAGGACCTTTCTACTGGCTCAGCGGGAGGGTCCTACCGAAACACGCTCAGGCTCACCGGGGGCAAGGTACCAGTCCATCACTCCCCTCCCCCCCCGGGACACTTCCCACCGGCTTGGGAGTTGGGGTCTCCCATGAATCCAAATGTTTTCCGCAGGTCTCCGGGTCCGTCGCCTCCCCTGGTTCCTCCCACAGTAGGGGTTTGTGCCGGCCTGTAGAAGTCTCTGTTCCCAGCAGCTTCAAGAGTGTTGGCTGGTCCTCCGCAGGAGCTTCCCGGTTAAGTCCTTCCCCTGCGGCCGCCAGCCCAGACTCAGCTGAGTTCCCTCCTTTTCTACTCCCAGAGCACTTGGAGCATGCCCAGTATGAACAGGGTAGGACTTCCTCCATCAGAGCTACTGGTCTGATGCCGCTGGGGCTAGTGCAGGGCGGGACTGCACCGTCACACACCCTCCCCCTTAAGAGGGATCCCCTGGGTTGGTCCGCCCCCTCCTTCCCCTGTCTGGAAAAGAAATCCGCGTCACCGTGTGCCTTATCCGGGTGATGAAATACACGGAAGTCGTAGGGTTGGAGGGAGAGGTACCAGCGCAGAATCCGAGGGTTTGCATCCTTCATACTATGTATCCACTGTAGGGGAGCATGGTCTGTGATCAACCTGAAGTTATTCCCCAACAGATAATAACGTAGGGTGTCAATCGCCCATTTCACCGCTAGGGCCTCTTTCTCTATTGTGGAATAAGGTTGTTCCTGGGGGAACAGTTTACGGCTTAGATACAGTATCGGGTGTTCTTCCCCGTCTGATTCCTGGGAGATCACAGCCCCCTGGCCTACTTCCGAGGCATCTGTCTGCAGTATAAATTCCTTTGAAAAGTCTGGGTGTCGTAGGACTGGTTCTTGCATGAGTCGTTCTTTCAGGGTTCCAAAGGCTTTCTCACATTGTTCCGACCACTGCACTCGTCGAGACTGCGAGCTCTTTGTCAGGTCCGACAAGGGGGTGGCTATGGATGCAAAATCCGAAGCGGCGCTAGTATCCGGCTAGTCCCAAAAACTGTCGCACTTGTTTCTTTGTCTTGGGGATGGGTATGTCTCTGAGAGCTTGCACCTTGCTGATTAGGGGTGTCAGTTTTCCCCCTCCTACCATATATCCAAGGTAGGTTACTTCTTCTTGCCCAAGGTGGTACTTTGATGGGTTAGCTGCGAGGCCGGCTGCTCTAAGGGCTTGCAACACCCTTGCCAGATGGCGTAGGCGGTCCTTCCAGTTGTTGCTGTAGACTACGATGTCATCTATATATGCTGCTGCAAACTGGTCATGGGATTGTAATACCTTGTTCATCAAGCACTGGAAAGTAGCAGCAGCTCCGTGCAGCCCGAACGGCATGGTTATAAATTGGAAGAGGCCGAAAGGTGTTGGGAAAGCTGTCTTCTCCCGGGAGTTTGGTGTGAGGGGGATCTGCCAGTATCCTTTGGTTAGATCTATGGTTGACAAGTACCTCGCTCCCCCGAGCCGTTCCAGCAATTCATCCATCCTCGGCATCAGGTATGCGTCGAAGCGGGAGATGGCATTGACCTTTCAGAAGTCGATGCAAAACTGGGTAGTCCCGTCGGGCTTTGGGACTAGGACGATGGGGCTATGCCACTCGCTCGTCAATTCCTCCACGACCCCCATCTCCAGTATTGTCTCTAGCTCCTGCCGGACTGTGTCCCACATTTTCCAGGGCAACGGTCAGTGGCTGCGATGTGATGACTCATTAGACCCGTTCGTCCAGGGTGGGCGGATAAGACATCCGGGAACTCTTCCACTAGTTGTTGTAGCTGTTTTCGCTGTCCGGGGGTGAGGCCTGACCCCAGCGTCACCGGCCTTGGGTCTGGTGGATCTCCTACTAGGGGTCTGAGTTCCGATTCTGGGGTGGACGGGCCGATGAGCATGGCTTCCCTGGGCTTCCAGGCCTTCAGAAGATTCACATGGTAGATACGTGTCTCCCTCTGTCGCCCCGATAGTCAGACCTCGTAGTCCAGTGGCCCAGCTCGCCGGACAACCTCGAAGAGGCCCTGCCATTTGGCCAGAAATTTTGACTCAGCCGAGGGCAACAAGAGCAACACCCGGTCTCCTGGGCTGAAACTCCACCCCTTAGTCCCGCAGTTATAGAGGCATTCTTGGCTCGCTTGGGCCTGTATCGAGTTTTCCTGGGTGAAGGCCCCTAGTGTTTGGAGCCACTCTCGGAGGTGTAACATGTAGTGGGTGGTCCCAAGAACTTGCGTCTCCTGGGCTTCCCACTCCTCCTTCAGGAGGTCCAAGATCCCCCTGGGCTGCCTTCCGTACAAGAGTTCAAAGGGTGAGAACCCCGTTGAGGCCTGGGGTATCTCCATTATGGCGAAAAACAGTGCTGGCAACAGAGTATCCCAATGCATAGGGTCCTCCTCCACGAACTTCCGTAGCACAGATTTCAAGGTGCCATTGAAATGTTCCACCAGGCCATCTGTCTGCATCCGGAGTGTTCATATGTGGAGGAGGCAACACAGCTCGGCTATCAGCTTGGAGGACACATTCGTGCCCTGGTCTGTCAGGATTTCTGCAGGTATCCCGATCCTAGCGAAGATCTTAACTAGTTCATTAGCAATTGCTGGCGCTGTTGCCGCTTTTAAGGAAACGGCTTCTGGGTAACGTGTCGTGTAGTCCACGATCACTAGGATGAAGTGATTCTCCATCTTGCTCCTTTCAAGGGGGCCGACTAGGTCCATCCCAATCCGTTCGAAGGGTACGCCGATGACCGGCATGGATACCAGGGGTGCCCGGGCTACTCCCTTCGGTCCTGCTAGCTGGCATTCCGGGCAAGACACACAATAGTCTCGAACCTCTTGGTGTATGCCTGGCCAGAAGAACCAGCGAGCCACTCTCTGGAGGGTCTTCTCCCGCCCCAGGTGTCCTGCCGAGGGGTTTGCATGGGCTAGTTGTAGGAGGACTTGCCGCAGCCTCCTGGGAATCAATAGCTGGCAGAATGTCTCCTGGGTCTGGGGTTCCTGGGCTATCTGATATAGGCGATCTCGCCATATCTCAAAGCGGGGGCCCTGTGGGGGTCACGGAGGCGGGTCTCCATCGGGGTCTGGGCTGGTGGCTTG
Source organism: Chrysemys picta bellii (assembly GCF_011386835.1). Taxonomy (NCBI): domain Eukaryota; kingdom Metazoa; phylum Chordata; order Testudines; family Emydidae; genus Chrysemys; species Chrysemys picta. Next base: position 124,772,219 of record NC_088792.1, read on the forward strand.
TTCACAGGCTCTACTTAGGGTCGGGTCCTACCTCTGCTCCTGTAAAAAGTCCATGTCTCGCTCCAGTTCCGCCTGGCCATCTTCCACCGAACGGGGTCTGGCTGCGGGATGAGTTGCGGGTATCTCCTCCGGCACCGAGGTTCCTTCTCCGGGGTCGATCTTTGGTGTGCGTCCGAGCAGCCCCGCTCTTGGAGGCCTCAGCCCGCCTATTCGTGGGTCAGGCAGTTGGTACTTCTGGAGAACCTCCCCGAAGCCTGGCCAGTCTTGCTCCAGTACCACCAGATAGGCTAACCTGGGGGCCATGCCCACCCGGAGGCCATCCTCCCGGCAGCATACTTCTAGCTTCACCCAGGCTGTGGGGTAAGGGCGGATGTCCCCATGTACACATTGTAAGTGGATCGGAGGGCCCGAGAGATTGAGGTCTGGGACGAGCCCCTCCCGTATGAGGGTCTGACTACACCTCGAGTTCACGAGGGCGTTCGTGAGGGTCCCCTCGACCCGGACAGGGACCACCAGCTTTCCTGTTCCTCTCTTCCGCGCCCTTCGTCCAGCGACCCAAGCTTGTCCATAGTTGCAGTACATGAATGGGAAATCCCGCCAAAAATACCCTTCCTGTCCGCACTCCCAGCACCCCTCTCAGGCTTCAGCGGGTCCCGGGCCTCCAGCCGGTGGGCTCCCTCTCTCTCATGGGAGTGGGTCCCTGTGGGTTGGTACCCGGGCTACCCTGTGTATGGGCTCTGGGTTGGGGAGCTTCGGAGTCACGGGGCGGGTGCCGGATGATGCCTCCTGACCCCCCGTTCTCTGGGGATTTCCTTTGCCCAGCCCACCCCTTTGTCTGGAACGTCGTGTTGTCCGGGGTGGCGCCTCGGCCCCCTTGGCGGACAAGTAGTCCTCACTGCCGCTGAGAGGGTTGCCGATCAATGTCAGCATACCCAGGCCCTTCCTCCCAGGGGCAGGATCTGGGTGAACTGCTCCAGCGCCACCATCTCCACTACCTGGGGTCTGGTTAAGCCTTCCAGGTTCAACCACTTCCAACAATGGTCCCATATCCGTTGGGCCACAGCCCGGGGCCGGGCCCCAGGAGGGTACTGTACTTTGAGGAGGTGTTGGCGATAGGTCTCCGGGCTAATGCCGGTGTGGTCCAGTATGGCCGCCTTCACCAGGGGGTATTCCAGGGCCTCCCGGGGGTCGAGGCTACGGTAGGCGGCCTGGGCCTGTGTAATGATGCTGGTTCTGGCGGGACCCAACTGAGAGTGCCAATTCAGGACAAATTGCTAAAACAGGGCAGTTACAGCCCAAGGCTGGGGGTTTTCCACCTCTAAGGCAAACCAAACCAGCTAGACAGTGAAGACTTTGGTCTCACCCCACTGGCTAACCACAAGTCACACAAGCAATTCCCTTAGACACTCCAGTTTCCCAGTATCACCACCAGTGCCATTCGTTATGGGGACAAATGGTTATGAAAACCAATACCCAGTAAAAGAAAAAAGGTTCTCTCAATCTCAAAGAACCAAGCTCCAGACCCAGGTCAATATACAAATCAGATCTTACCCATAAATCACATGGTTGCCAAATCCTTTAGAATCTAAAATCTAAAGGTTTATTCATAAAAGGAAAAAGATAGAGATGAGAGCTGGAATTGGTTAAATGGAATAAATTACATACAGTAGTGGCAAAGTTCTTGGTTCAGGCTTGTAGCAGTGCTAGAAACTGCAGGTTCAAATCAAGTCTCTGGAGTACATCCCCAGCTGGTATGGGTCATTCAGTCCTTTGTGTAGAGCTTCCATTTGTAGCAAAGTCCCTACAGAGGTAAGAAGCAGGATTGAAGACAAGATGGAGGAGAGGCATCAGCCTTTTATAGTCTTTTCCAGGTGTAAGAACACCTCTTTGTCCTTACTGTGGAAAATTACAGTCTGGAGTCACATGGGCCAGTCCCTGTATACTTTGCTGAGCTGCAAGGCGTCTTTGACTTCTCTCAATGGGTCAATTGTATAGCTGATGGTCCTTAATGGGTCATCAAGCCGGCTAGGCAGAGCTAACACCAACTTGTCTGGGAAGTCTCCCAGAAGCATAGCATAAGTTTGAAATACAGGCAGTATAGAGCCAATATTTATAACTTCAACTACAAAATTGATACACACATATAGACAGCATAATCATAACCAGTAAACCATAACCTTGTCTTAGACACCTCATTTGACCTCCTTTATACAAGATTTGGTACCACTACAGGTCTTTGGTTGCAACAATGATCTATATGGTCCCAGTTTATATCAATAACATCACAGCCTGTCCCGTCAGATAGGGGGCTAGTAGGGTGGCCCAATGTTCTGGGGGCCACCTGGCAGCAGTTGCTACCCATTCGAACGTCATTAAGAATGCCTCTGGGTCGTCTTCTGGCCCCATCTTAGTGAGGCGTACCGGCAGTTCCCCCAAAGTCTCCCTGAGTCCAGGCCCAGCAGGTATGGCGGCTGCAGCTCCCGCCGGGCGTAACAGCGTGGCCATCTGATGCACCAGGTGCTCTTGTTGCGTCTGCTGCTGGACCGCTAATTCCCGGAGGAGCTGCTGCTGGTGCTCTTGGTGCTGGGTTATCAGCAGCTGCTGCTGCTGCTGTTGGGCCGCCTGCTCCTGCTGTTTTTGCAGCATCCACTTTAGGAGCTTCTCCGTCTCCATCGTGAGGCTTGGCAGGGTTCCCCCAGTTTAACTCCCTTACGCTGGACCTTTCAACAGGCCCGAATCACTGCCTGCATTCTCCACCACGTGTGAGGGTTTACACCCCTCGTTACAGGGCAGCACGGCCTAATGGCCAGAGTCCATAGAATTGCCTCTGGTTACAGGGCAGCATGGCCTAGTGGCCAGAGTCCATAGAATAAGCCCTCGTTACAGGGCAGCACAGCCTAGTGGCCAGAGTCCATAGAATTGTCCCTGGTTACAGGGCAGTAGAACCTTACTACTGGCTCAGCGGGGGGGTCCTACCAAAACACGCTGAGGCTTACCGGGGGCAAGGTACCAGTCTATCACCTCTCCCCCGCCCCCAGGTCACTTCCTGGCTTGGGGGTTGGGGTCTCCCATGAATCCCAAGGTTCTCCGCGGGTCTCCGGGTCCGTCGCCTCCCCTGGTTCCTCCCACAGTAGGGGTTCGTGCTGGCCTGTAGAAGTCTCCATTCCCAGCAGCTTCAAGAGTGTTGGCTGGTCCTCCGCAGGAGCTTCCCGGTTAGGTCCTTCCCCTGCGGCCGCCAGCCCAGACTCAGCTGAGTTCCCTCCTTTTCTACTCCCAGAGCACTTGGAGCATGCCCAGTACAAACGGGGTGGGACTTCCTCCATTAGAGCTACTGGTCTGATGCCGCTGGGGCTAGTGTGGGGCAGGACTGCCTCGTCACAAACACCTGTTCTCACTTTCAGGTGACATTGTAAATAAGAAGCAGGCAGCATTATCTCCCATAAATGTAAACAAACTTGTTTGTCATAGCGATTGGCTGAACAAGAAGTAGGACTGAGTGGACTTGTATGCTCTAAAGTTTTACATTGTTTTGTTTTTGAATGCAGTTATGTAACAAGAAATCTACATTTGTAAGTTACACTTCCATATTAAAGAGAATGCACTACAATACTTGAGTGAAGTGAATTGGAAAATATTATTTCTTTTATCATTTTTACAGTGCAAATATTTGTAATAATAATAATATAAAGTGATCACTGTACACCTTGATCTGTGTTGTAATTGAAATCAATATATTTGTAAATGTAGAAAATCATTCAAAATATTTAATGAATTTCAATTTGTATTCTATTGTTTAACAGTGTGATTGAAGCTGTGATTTATCACGATTAATTTTTTTAATCACGATTCATTTTTTTAATCATGTGGGTTAACTGTGATTAATCAACAGCCCTAGTTTATAGCTCTTTATTTTAAGTATTATAGAATAAATAAATAGTGGTCGTTAGCACTAAATCTAGATACTTGGGTTTAGAACTAAGGAAAATAATATTCAGTTCACAAGGGGATAAAACTGAACCCCAAGTATCAGACATTAGTATGGTTCTAATAGTACAATCCATTTGCTCAGCATGAATGGATATCTTTTGCTTGGTACATGTTTGGGAAGATGGTTCACTGATTGTGGACTGGAGCTACAGGAAAATCAAGAAAAAATGGCTCCAGTGAACCATTAGGGATTATATTCACAAGGATTGCTTACTGGGGTGAATTTTGAGCACTAGATCACTGTTTTGTGAGATTCATTGCACTATAATAGAAACCTAATGGCAAGAATTTAGTTTACTGCATCTCTGTTCAGTCAGGCATGTCATCTGCAAATTTTCATTAAAGAGAACATGAGGGAGGAAAGGTTGCACCCAAGATTAACTTATTTAGGTTCAATTCGTTACTCATGCAGGTGTTTATAAGGTGATCTGCTGGGGAAAATGTATCTTGTTAGAGAATAAAGGAACACTTTTGTTTAACCTAAGGTTTTATTTAGTCTGTTCAGGAAAAAAAAAGTTTTTGTGTTACTATGAGGCAAAGCAAACATTGTACAGTTAATTTCACATAATTATTAGGGCTGACGATTAATTGCAGTTAAATCATGAGATTAACTCAAAAAAATTGTGATTAATCGCAGTTTTAAGTGCACTATTAAACAATAGAATATTGATTGACATTTATTAAATATTTTGGATGTTATTCTATATTTTCATATATACTGTATTCTGTGTTGTAATTGAAATCAAAGTGTATATTATTTTTGTTTACAAATATTTGCACTGTAAAAAAGATAAAGAAAAGAAATAATATTTTTCAATTCACCTCATACAAATACTGTAGTGCAATCTCTTTGTCGTGAAAGTGCAATTTACAAATGTAGATTTTTTTTTGGTTACATAATTGCACTCAAAAACAAAACAATGTAAAACTTCAGAGCCTACAAGTGTACTCAGTCCTACCTCTTATTCAGCTAAGACAAACAAGCTTGTTTACATTTACAGGAAATATTGCTGCTCGCTTCTTATTTACAATGTTACCAGAAAGTGAGAACAGGCAGTCGCATGGCACTTTCGTAGCCATCATTGCAAGGTATTTATGTGCCAGATATGCTAAACATTCGTATGCCCCTTCATGCTTTGGCCACCATTCCAAAGGACATGCTTCCATGCTGATGATGCTTGTTAAAAATATACTTCATTAATTAAATTTGTGACTGAACTCTTTGAGGGAGAATTGTATGACCCCTGCTCTGTTTTACCTGCATTCTGCCATATATTTCATATTATAGCAGTCTCGGGTGATGACCCAGCACATGGTGTTCATTTTAAGAACACTTTCACTGCAGGATTGACAAAACGCAAAGAAGATACCAATGAGATTTCTAAAGATAGCTACAGCACTCAACCCAAGGTTTAAGAATATGAAGTGCCTTCCAAAATCTGAGAGGGACGAGGTGTGGCACATGCTTTCAGAAATCTTAAAAGAGCAACACTCCGAAGCAGAAACTACAGAACCCAAACCACCAAAAAAGAAAATCAACCTTCTGCTGGTGGCATCTGACTCAGATAATGAAAATGAACTTGCGTCGGTCTGCACTGCTTTGGATCTTTATTGAGCAGAACCAGTCATCAGCATGGACGCATGTCCCCTGGAATGGTGGTTGAAGCATGAAAAGACATATGAATCTTTAACGCATCTGGCATGTAAATATCTTGCGACACCGGCTACAACAGTGCCATGAGAATGCCTGTTCTCACTTTCAGGTGACAGTGTAAATAAGAAGCGGACAGAATTATCTCCTGCAAATGTAAACAAACTTGTTTGTCTGGGCAACTGGCTGAACAAGAAGTAGGACTGATAGGACTTGTAGGCTCTACAGTTTTATATTGTTTTGGTTTTGAGTGCAGTTATTTTTGTACATAATTCTACATTTGTAAGTTCAACTTTCATGATAAAGAGATTGCACTACAGTATTAGGTGAATTGAAAAATACAATTTCTTTTGTTTTTTTACTGTGCAAATACTTGTAATAAAAATAAATATAAAGTGAGCAATGTACACTTTGTATTCTTTGTTGTAATTGAAATCAATATATTTGAAAATGTAGAAAACATCCAAAAATATGTAAATAAATGGTATTCTATTATTGTTTAACAGTGTGATTAATCGCGATAATCATGCTATTAATCACAATTAATTTTTGTAGTCCTTTGACAGCCCTAATAATTATATTTATAATAACTTTTCTCATAGTTAGAATTGGAAGTATATATTTGTATTGTTCTGTAATTTATTAAAATATTTCCCATTTTGGAGTTTGTGGGCCTGATTCTCATGGATTAAGGCCCTTTACACTTCTCTGTCAATGTAAAGGGGCCTTACCCATTTTAAGGCTTCTTTCCACCGCTGGAGTGGTGGAAAGGGGCCTTGGCAACAATCAGGGCCTGATTCTCATTTTTACTAAGGAAATATCTTCTCTCAAGCTCTGTAGGATAAAGGTCATTTAATATCCGCACCTCTGAATTAAATGTTTACTTTGTGTTCCTTAATGTGTAATTTCAATACTTTATCCAGACCTAGAGAAATATCCCTGGCATGGAAGAACAAAAGACTTGCTACCTAAAATGGGAATGACTCCAAGATTTCAGGAACAATTCTTTGCTGAGATAATTTACTTTGCCTATGGATAAATGTGCAATTTGAAAGGAAGTTGCTTTCTTCATTTAAATGACTGTTTTCATGAAGTCTCAAAACCAGCACCCATTGGAGAATGCATTAGCCCTGTTGCAAAATTTCTTAAGAACTCTTTTTGTCTTAGTGTAGTCAAGCCTGCTTGGAAAGTATTTCAAGGTGTGTAGATTCTTCTAGTGAAATAGTCTTTGCAAAACTTAAGAACTGGGGAAAAACCAAAACCAAAAACCCAACAACATGGTGTTAAGTCATATTAGTCTAATTACACACAAACATGAAGCAGCAATTTGATTTAGTCTCATCAGCAATATTTTACCATTGTGCCTCTCCTCTCATTCCCAATTAACTGAGATGTAGAACTTTTGTTTTCCAAAGAAATATAACAATGTAGGAAAGAGCATTTATAAACAAAACCATTTCTATTTTTTGATCTTGGTCTACATTTTAGAACCCACCCCTGGGTTCCTTCCCCTCTGACAAGCACAGAGTATGCATACAACACAGTAACATTTTAATTAAAAGGGAAAGGGGATCCAACAATAATTTGGGAATACACCACAACCATAATTCAAAAGCATGTGATCACTGGGAAACACATATCCCACAATGCATTGGGCAGTGTTCTTTGCCTTTGTTTCTCACCTTGCAGTGTGAAGGTGCCACAAACAAATATCCCTTAACGCATCACCCCGCTTCCCCTCCACAGCACCCCACTCACAGTTGGCAGTCCTTGGTTTGTGAAGACCCAGAATTCAGAGCTGCATTCACGGTGGCAGGGGATCACTTCCCATCCCCGGGAGCGGCACTGAGGCCATGCCTCTGCTGCTGCCACCTCTGCAAGTGGTTCATAGCTGCTGCTGTCTTTCTGCTGCCGCCCACCATCTCTCTGCTGCTGGCCGCTGCCACAATATCACATTATGAGGTTCTGCCCCTTAACTCAGCTCTCCGTGATTTCAGCAGGTAGTAGGGAACCTCACTGCTAGTGCAATTTCTTTTGCCTTTCACTCTTCTCACACAAGGTCTCAGGCTAAGGCCCTAGACTTGCTCAGCAGTGAGGACAGCTCTAGGAATTACCAACTGGAAACAAGGACTCTTAATTGAGTTTAATCAGCTCTGTCATTAAACTCTGGAGAGGGGCAGGTCAAATAGTATTTTCGACTCTTTAAGCACATACCCTGGTAGAAACACTTGCCCCCCACCCACTCTCATCTTCATTGGAATTTGGCATTCCTATCCCCTGCTTAGCAAATGAGGTTCATTTTGGGCTGACTCCCTCAATCAGAGCAGGCTTGGCACAGTTCTGCTGCCCTTTACTAATACAAAAAGGATAAAACATTTAATTATCCCTGCATTCAAATATTTGCATGATTTGTAACCCAAACCAGCCAAAATTGGTCATTTTAACAAAGCAGCTCCATCATACTTCACATATAGGCTGAGTAGGCATGTCTGTGCAAACACAGTCTGCTCCTGAAGTATTCTCCTCCCAGTGCATCATTAGATGTCAGCGGAGAGCTAATTCAGACCCTGCTTACAATTTTTTATTGTGGTAGTGCCTAAGGGCCAACCAAGAATAGGGTCCCATTGTGTGAGGTACTGTACAGATAGAAAATAGCAGATAGTCCTTGCCTCAGAGAGCTTACAATCTAAATCAGGGGTCTCAAACTCAATTTACCTTAGGGCCAGTGCAGTCCTCAAATCCTCCCAGTGGGCCAATATCATTCATGCAGCCCAGAACCCGCCCCCCAAAAACTCTGCTGCTGGGGCCCCTGAGGGGGGAGAACCTGGGGTTGGCAGGTGGGGCCAAGGGAGAGACCCGGTCCCAAAATTGTTGGAGCCCCATGGGCCATGTTGGGGAGGCTTGGGGCCTGCGGGCCGGGAGTTTGAGACCCCTGATCTAAATAGACAAGAAAGACTCAGGATGGGGGAAGGAATACATCACACAAGCAGAGTAAACTATATGACGGCAGCAAGCAGCATGTTAGTACCACAGTATTTTTGTTTGCTTTGGATATGTTTGCTTAGGAGAGATCACCTAAGTGTGGAAAAAGGGGGAAGGAGGTTCATAGATTCCAAGGCCAGAAGGGATCATTTTGAAAGTCTAGTCTGACTTCCTGTATAATACAGGCCACAGAACTTTCCCTAAATAATTCCTAGAACATAGCTCTTAGAAAAACATCCAATCTTGATTTTAAAATAGTCAGTGATGGAGAATCCACCACAACCCTTGGTAAATTGTTCGAATAGTTAATTACTCTCACCATTAAAAATTTAGACCTTATTTCTAGCCTGAATTTGTCAAGTTTCAACTTCCAGCCATTAGATCATGTTATACTTTCTTATTAGAGCCATTATTACGTATTTTCCCTATGTAGGTACTTATAGACTCTAAGTAAGTCTTCTCTTTGTTAAGATAAACAGATTGAGTCTATCACTATACGGCATGTTTTCTAATCCTTTAATCATTTTTCTGGGTGTTCTACAAACCCTCTCCAATTTATCAACATCCTTCTTGAATTGTGGGCACCAGCAATCATTGCACCAGTGTCAAATACAGAAATAAAATGATCTCCCCTACTACTTGAGATCCTGCTGTTTATGCTTCCTAGGATCACATTCGCTCTTTTGGCCACAGCATTACCCTGGGAACTCAAGTTCAGCTGATTATCCACCATGACCCCCAAATCATTTCCAGAATTGCTGCTTCCCACGATAGAAGCCCCTTTCTGTAAGTCTGGTCTACATTCTTTATTCCCAGATGTATATAATTAACCTTACTAAAATGCATATTGTTTGTTTGTGTCTGTCAGCTGACTAGAATGAGGGCAGTGTAGCCTAGTAGTTGGAGTGGGCATCAGGACCCAACAACTAGGGTCAAAGCCACAGATCAAACTGGAGAGCAGGAACTGGAGCAAGCAGGATAGAAGGCAAGGAGGGATTCAAGGCAGGGACAGGAGAGAAGCAGTGCTGCTGAGTGCAAGACAGAAGCAGCAGGAACAAGGTAACACCGGAGGAGGCACAGTGGTAGGCATGAGCATTAAGAAGCCAGTAAGCTGCTGCTGGCTTAGGAGCCAGCCTGCTGGGCCCTGCAGCCAATCACATGACATGGCCAATCAGGCAGACTGCTGCAGGCCAGCTGTACTGATGAGGCTACCTGGACCTTAGCTCTGCTGCAGGCCTTGATTCCTGACAGTACCCAGTTTACCAAGCAATCCAGTTCACTCTGAATCAGTGACCTGTCCTCTTCATTATTTACCACTCCCCCGCAATTTTTGTGTCATCTGCAAACTTTATCAGTGATGATTTTATATTTTCTTCAAGGTCATTGATAAAAATGTTCAATAACATAGGGCCAAGAACTGATTCCTGGACTCCACTGGAACCACACCAGCAAAATGATGACTCCCCATTTATAGTTACATTTTGAGACCTATCAGCTAGCCAGTTTTTAATCCATTTAATGAGTGCCATGTTAATTTTACATCATTCTAGCTTTTTAATCAAAATGTTGTGCAGTACTGAGTCAAACACTCTACAGAAGTCTAAGTATATTATGTCAACTAAACTTGTAATTGCATTAAAATATGTTAGTTTGACAGGATCTATTTTTCATAAGCATTAATTACATTATCCTCCTTTAATTTTTTATTAATTGAGTCTCCTATCAGCCTCTCCATTATTTTGCCCAGGATCAATGTCAGGCTGACAGCCTGTAATAACCTGAGTCATCCCATTTATCCTTTAAAAAAATTGGTACAACATTAGCTTTCATCCAGTCTTCTGAAACATCCCCAGTGCTCCAAAACATATGGAAAATCAACATTAATGGTCCAGAGAGCTCCCCAGCCAGTTCTTTTAAAATGTTTGAATTGGAATTATCTGGACCTGCTGATTTTAAAATGTCTAACTTTAGTAGCTTCTCTTTAACATCTCCTAGAGATACTAGTGAACTATCTCATCTGTTTTCCCCCAAATACAGAACAGAAATATTTATTGAATTCTTTTGTCTTTTCAGCAATATTATTGATAATTCTACCATTTCCATTTAGTAATGGACCAAAACACCAGTTGGGTAATGCTCAGGGTCCCAGGATTGCACATCTCCTTTCCTAGAAGCTTAGTAGCCAGTTCAAGTTCTTCCAAAAGAAAACCCGCTACTACATGTCAACTTCCAGCTGAATCCTGAAAGTTAAACAAGATCATAAAGCAATTATTTGGAACTTGCATGCCTGTTTTTAGAAGCTGCTGCAATACAGCTGATTGTTCGTGAGCACATGGCTAAAATTCCAAATTCCATCACAGATGCATTTTGTTAGTATCCTTTTTTTTAAACAGCTATTGTAGTCTGTCTATCACCCTGCATAACTGGCACCAAGAATGTCTCTTACTAAAACACCAGAATGTTATGAGGCCAGATCAGGACTTGGAAGGAAAACAACAAAAATGCTTCCGAAATTAATGTTGGTGATTCTATAGCTAATGCCTCTCCCAGAATTAATATTGACCACTTAATATTGATGCTGAAGAACTATTTGTACTAATGACCACTATGTTGTCTTTCAGATGAAATGTGAAATAGCATCTTGTGATGGGGTATATAAACACCATGCTGGCAACAAGGGGTTAATTAAAGTGCTGCTCTGGGCTCAGACAACTCTGCCCCGCCACAGCTTCAAGGTATGCACAGGCTGGAGGAGTTCAAAAGGTAGAGCAGACCAAATCACTTGTTGGCAGACCAGGGAAGAGAAAAGACCTCCAGACTCTGAAGAAAGGATTCACTGAAGGCAGGAGCTTCCCAGACAATCACTGTGTAAAGGCCCCTCCCTCAGGGAAAGGAGAGCCAGATCCTGATGCACCTGAGAATCATTCGTCTCTGTCTCTTAGTAATTCAGTTTATTTGCATTAATTCTCCTTGTGTTTTGATCATGGACTGCCCTGGAAGGGGAGAGACTTTAAAATGACCTAGCCAGAGGGTCAGGTCACAGGAAAAGTTGGGCCACTGCAGAGGTGAAACAGCCATTGGCAAGAGATGCCCATGAGAGAGAGCTCCTATGCCAGGCCTGGTCACAAAGAGGTGCCAGAGGTGAGTTGACCCCCTTCAAAATCCTCCTTAATGACTTTTGGCATTTGAAAATCCCATATTCCTGTCTCTGGAGTAGAGGTGATAATCTCAATATTGCTGCCAAAATCCAAGCTACATTATATAAATTTTAAAAATTAAATTTTGTTTACCTAAAATACCTCCAGTAGGTTCTAGTTATTCTTTACCACCCTCTTAAAGCACTACATAGTATTGCTAATGTAGTGTTACTGGAGTGTTTCCATTCCTGTATTGGCTGTATCTTAATAGAGGGGGAACCATATGTGTGAATCAACTTGGGAGCCCCTGGGGAGTAAAGTTGCTAAACATATTGTCTCTAAACATTAAAGAGAACATGCAGCAGTTTACTAAATGAATTTTATGAAGTGTCACTTTTTTATTTCGTTTAGCACAAGAGTGATCTTTCAACTCCTCTAGAATGTTGGTATGACCTGTGGTTGTTGGAATAGAGTAGATCAGCCTTTAGGAATGCACTAGATATGAAAAATCTCACCATCCAGTAATACTGAGGCTTAAAGTCTTCGTTTTACGAAGGTCCTTTCATACAGTTTACAAAACTGTAAAGAGGCCTTACAATGAGCATACACTGCTAGATTGGTGTAAATGGGCCTTGGTATAATTAAGAACCAGATACTAAGTATCTATCAGTAAAACCAATCTCCTTTCCTATACAGTAGAAAAATTAAAATGATCCATCTACTGGCCTGCTTGCAAACAGTTGATTCTGCAGCAAACACATTAAAAGAATGGGATCCCCAACAATAATAAAACTATAGGTGTTGAAAGCCTGACAGTTTTAACATGGCCTGAATTCTTGCTGGACTAAAATTGAAGAGTTCTGAACTACGAATAAATATCACTTTCTGTCTCCTAAATAGATGCTTTTGCTGAATAATTTAGGTAGAGTGACTATTTTAGTATGAGATTGAGATAATGCAAAAATACTCCAGGAATCATAGAACCATAGGGTTAGAAGGGACCGCAAAGGTCATCTAGTCTAACTCTTTTAAAGATACAGGATTTGTTGTGTCTAAACCATCCAAGACAGGTGCTGACCCAGCTTTCTTTTGAAAATCTCAAGTGAAGGAGCTTCTATGACCTCCCTACGGAGTCTGTTCCATTGTCCTACTGTTCTTACAGTTAGAGAGTGTTTCCTGAGATTTAATCTAAATCCATTATGCTATAGTTTGAACTCAATGCATCTTGTCTTGCCCTCTGTGGCAAAAGATAACTTTTCTCCATCTTTTTTATGGCAGCCTTTCAAAAAGACCACTATCATGTCCCACCTTAATCTCCTCTTTTCCAAACTAAACATACCCAGTCCCTTCAGCCTTTGCTCATATGACTTGCATTCCATCCTTTTGATTATCATTGTCAATGTATGGATAAAGGTATGGAAAAGATTTACTTTAGCACTATGCAGCTACCTGGTAGCTGAAAAAATCTGTTAATTAAGAAGTGAAAATTCATTAGAATAACCTTGACTAATAACTATTCCTGTGAAATACTGCTGTAAATAATTAATTAGAAACAATAACTGGATGGATGACATGTCAGATTTTTAAACCCAGAGAAGTGTTTTCTTGAACCTTTGCCTTAGCTTGGCTGTGAATATATATTGCTAGCACCTGGGATAAGCCTCAGGCTCACCAAACTGTCAGAAACAGAATTCCATTCATTTAATTCTGAAATGGATCCTTACTGAAACGTTGTATTTTTTACTTTATTTTCACAACAACACTTTCAAAAAGTTAACTTTTATTATAAAAATGCTTCAATTTCACTTAAAATAAAAATATATTGGATTATAAACTTTGGGCCAGATTCTGCCATCCTTACTTATACTAAGTAGTACTTTTTTGCATGTAATATCAGTGAAATAAAGGGAGTTAATAAGGAACTACGCAGCATGAGCAAAGGTATCACAATGACCCATAAGAACTGAGTAGGAAATGTGTGTATATATAGTTCTAATTTGGTGTAATAAAGGGTTTACACAGATAACCCTGAAGATCAAAGTGCTCTGTTTAGTTACAGAATTGGAACTGAAAATAGAGACACAGGAGAGTCTTTTTTTCAGTGTATTAATAATGTGTCTTATGCTTGACCCAGAAGAACCAAGGGCTAGAGGCACCCTTTGCCTCTCTGCTGAGACTGACAAAAAGCCAAATACAATGGTGCCATCATAATTCATGTATTGAAGATTTTAAAATACACACACATTCCTGTGTAAAACGTAAAAGAGAAAGCATACAGTATGTTACTACTGAAAAGACATCAAAAAGTCAAAATAACTGGAATGCTATACATCTTACATCCACATGATGATTGTGAAAGCTTACCAAAACAGGTATACAACTTTACATGTTTGTTTGTTTTTCTATAAATTCATGAAGAAGTGAAAAAAGATTAAATAAAAGGGGGGGGGGGTGAGGAATTTAGAGTCAGAGTAGTAAAGATGACCACTGTTACCCATTTTTTCCCAACAGCATTAAATTACAGGCTGCCCTAAGGGAAGATGGCTGCCATTTTTTTAAAATTTGCTATCAGACCTCTGACCCTTCAAACCTGCCATCATATGGCACAAAAGATCAAAATATGGAACACTTATATTTTCTTGTGGGCAGGCAATAATTAAGAGATTATCATGGTTTTCACTACAAAACTTTATATTCAAAGGATATTTTCTTATTGTGTGAATAACAAACTGATTTGTTTAAAAAGAAAACTGGAATTCTAGAGTGTGAATTATCTAAGCCATAATCTAGAATGCTACTGTGATGTTGCACCCCATAAGGCTTTATGGAAATATGCTTATTAATGTATATATGACATAATTGGAATATGTTTTATGCTATATATGCCATGTAACATATCTCTGTAAAGGTTATGATCTATTGAATCTATTCCTCCTATTTGTATGCATGTATCATTTTTGTGTTCGAAGTTATGAATATTGGCTGTGTACTGGCTTGATTTCTAAGTAGCCTTAGTAAAGCATTTGGTCAGCTCCTTGAGAAAGGAATGTGCAAGTTAAATGCCCAATCAAGAAAAACTTAATGGACAATGGATCTTGGAAGGCTCCAATCCACATAAGAAGTCTACTTGAGGATTGTAATGGGGTGGTCACCCACTCCAGCCCTGGAAGGGTTAAAGCCAGCCCTGGGAGAGGGCTGAGGCTGTGAAGGAAAGCCTGGGCTGATTGGGGAAGGCAGTAACAGCTGGGGCCACGCCCCAATCAGGCCCAGCTGGTTCTTATAAGAGGCTGTGATCCAGAAGTCCAAACAGTCTCTCTCTGCCTTCAGAGAGAGACAGGCCTGGCTGCTGGGAAGCTCAGGGTGCCTAGAGTGAGGCAGGGCTGGGGGAAGGGCAGAGGAGCTGGGGAGCTCTGGCCTGGAAACCCCCCAGGCTGCAGGCCTAGTATAAGGCCAAATAGGTATTGGGGTTGCAGGGGGCAGCCCAAGGGCAGAGGAAGGCAGCAGACCCCTGGGGAGGGGAGACCCTGAGATTGAGGGGTGTACAGCCAGGGGGCAGCACCCAGTGAAAGGGTCAACTGGAGTCCAGGGAGGGACACGGAGGCCAAGAGGCAGCGGGCCACCAGCTTGCAGAAGGTGCTCCAAGGCTGGCAGAGCTAATTCCTGGAAGAGACCAGCAGGAGACACCGCCAAGTGAGTCTCTGCCCGGTTACAAGGATATTCAAGGTAGCATGTGAACAATGGGTGCTACCTGTAAGTTCTGAGTCATGCATGGACATGTGACTTGCCCATATGACTCCAAAACTCCATCTTGTAGCTGGGATTCTACACAGGGGGAGAGAGGAGTGTCCAGCCACAAGAGAAACCCCTGGGAGACCCCTTCATTTTGTCTTTAGCTGGCTCAAGAGATCGCCTCTCCACCCAAAAGGATACCTGAAAGAAACTGGAACAAAGGACAATAGCCACTGGGGGTGTGAGTGATTGCTGGACCCAGAGTAGGAGGAGACTAGTCTGTAAAAGGAAGCTTACTGGAACATCTGAGGGTGAGGTTTTATCTGCATTCAGTTTTCTTACTGTATTAGGCATAGGCTTGCATGATTTTATTTTGCTTGGTAATTCAATTTGTTATGTCTATTACTACTTGGAACCACTTAAATCCTACTTTTTGTATTTAATAAAATCACATTTTACTTATTAATTAACCCAGAGTATGTATTAATATGGGGGGGGGACCTCTCTATCAGTGTTAGAGACAATTTGAGTTTACCCTGCTTAAGCTTTATACAGGGTAAAACAGATTTCTTTGGGGTTTGGACCCCATTGGGAGTTGGGCATCTGAGTGTGAGAGACAGGAACACCTCTTAAGCTGCTTTCAGCTAAGCTTGCAGTTTGTGGGACGTGGTTCTGACCTGGGTCTGTGGTTTATGGCCAGCAAGCATGTCTGGCACAACCAGGCAGGCTTCTGGACTCCCAAGCTGGCAAGAAAGCAGGGGCAGAAGTAGTCTCAACACTTCAGTTGGCAGTTCCCAAGGGGTTGTCTGTGACCCAAGCCATCACAGCTACCACTTGAGCTATTGGTTTGCCTTCCTGGATGCCAGCAAGTAGAAAGATGTGTAACCCAACAAAATGTGGGTCTCATAAGTATAGGTAGACAGCAACAGAATGCTGTAAATCAGGACTCCTGGGTTCTACTACCAGCTGTGAGAGGGAATGTGGTCTAGTGGGTCAATTAGGAGTCAGGAACCCTAGGTTCTATTTCTTGATTCTTAGAGGAGAGTGGTGTAGTTGTAAGCGAAAGAGGACTGGGAATCAGGCCTCATGGGCTCTCGCCCCAGCAGAGCCAAGCATGTAGATTTGACAGATTTTGTCTGACAGGCTAAATGCTAGGCTAATCTACCACATTGGAGACCTGGGTTCTAGGTCCTAGCTTTGATTTAATTTAACAATAAAATTAAACTTATTTTCAAAATGGTGCGGATGGTACTTGCTCTGGGGGTGAGGTCTTGCTCTGTAATAAGCAAAGCCTTAATTATGACCTCATGCAATATTATTCAGGGTTGACAATAACAATTAATTTGTGCAAATGTGTCAACCCTGAATAGTTTTAATATTGCTTAGATTTAATTGAAGTTTGTGTTATATACTGCAAGGGAGAATAATATGTTGCGTGCTTGTTAATCAGTAGGAGGCAAAAATTGTTCTTTGTGACAATGCGGTGTCTGTTGCTGCCAGTGGAAACATTGTGTGGGCAGTAGAGTACAATTAAGAAGGGTAGCTTAGCACTTTTTTGTCTTGTTAGGGTTGGTTGGAAGATCTCTTACGTTACCAGCCTTAAGACCTATTAAAGTTTGTCTTTATGGAATACGCAAAGAGAATGGATTGCTAAAATTTCTCTTTAAAGTTTTCTCATCTAAGTCACCCCTTTTTTCCAGGAAATCTTTCTAAACAATCCAGAATTTTACCAGATTAGAATTCATGCATTATATCTGTTTCTTTCTCACCCATTTCCGTGAAAGTTCATTTATTGAAAAAACTCTATCTAATTAGATATAAAGTCAATGTATGCACATGGGGGGGAATGGAAAACTCCTTAGATCTGTTATATCTGGATCCAAATTTTGTAACCAAGACAGTTGTTTTTATGGCAATGATTGTGGATAACGTAACCCCCTTTACCTTTTTGCATGGTATTCAGCCTACCCCCTCTCCCCCCCCCAAAAAAAACCCTCCAAAACATTTTTTGCTCTAATTATCACTGTTGTTTCTACTTGCTCTGAGTTGATATGGAAACATTCTCAGACAAGATGGTCGTATAGAGCTGTGAGTTACTGCAAATAAATAGTTGCTATTTCCGCACACTAGTGGGATGTGCAAGAAGTTGTTAATATTCAGTAACTGTTTTGAAGCTGGTGTGGAAGTCTTCATTGAGGATGGACTTTCCTGCATGTGCACATGCACCCTTACTTAGGCTCTGGAAGCTCCTGCACAATCAGTAGTGAGTTCTGGCAGGAGTACAAAACTGGGAGCCATGTTGAGCGCCAGTCAGATCCGATCCAGCCCTCCAAGGGGAAGACAGAGCTGTCAGGTTAACCCAAACTAAATCTGTTGGTTGGGTCTCAATGCAGTTTCCTATAAATTTACAGAAGTCAGTGGGATTGAGACTAGAAAAAATTCCATACAGGAGGAATTACAGGCTGGAGTCCACATGTCTTACATCATTGAATCAAACAGCTATTGTGATTGTCTTTTTTTTTTCTTATTGGAAGTTGTATATGTGCTCAATAATATGAATTTTGAAAAAAAAATAACAGGTATGTGGTAGAACTACATATTTTATTTAGTTGTCAATATCATACCAAGGGTGAGTCTACATGGAGGCAGAAAATCCCCCAAACCCTGTATTTTGTAAAGCATTATATATAAGGGTTTAGGGCCTGTGTTATTTTCTTAATTTTAAAGGAAAATGACAACTCTCTAGCTAGTTATGTTAGGTTAGTTAGGGGGCATTGTATCTGTTGTACTGTAATTAAAAGGTACTTGAAACTATTAATTGTGTGGACCATGAAGTTCAGAACATTACAAGCTTTCATAAAACATTGCTCAAAATTCTTTTATAGTAGATTATATTATGCAATCAGTTGGTTTAACAGATCATTTTTAGGGTTTAAAAATCCTGTTGCCTCATTGGGGTGCCTGAACCTTGATTGTCACAGCCACCAATGCCTGAGGCACCAGCCATGGCATGGAACTGATTAGGTGAGATATGGCTAGATTATTTTAGTAAGTGAACCAGACCCATGCTGCAGAGCAGGGCACAAAAGCAAAAATCCAAGTCCCAGACCAACAGGAGAACTGAAGTTTTTAGCCCCCACTTTAGCCACCTAAATCCAAAATTAAGGCACACTGAGATCATCAAAACCCCTGCTAAACAGATGCCTGACCCTGTAAGTGCCCAAAATTCCTTTGCATGTACACTTCAACCCTAAAAGTCCCCTAAGCAGAAACGTAGATGCTTAACTGTAGGTACTCAGTCACCTATTTGAATTTATCCGGCAATGTAGGGGGAAATTTTAGTTTTTACCTTTATCTCCTCTTACACCATCTTAGATTCCTTTAACAACAACCAGGAACCCATGTTTGGCACCCTTCTTTTCCATCCCCTGTTATCTTTGGCGCCCTTTTTGTCCAAAGGCGGGAAACTGGCAGGTCACCTGACTAGGAGACTGCCCAGCAACTGATACTGTACGTAAGACCTGCTCTCCAGTCAGACAACCCTGTTTATCTGGGAGGTAGCAAGTGCTGCTGCTCACCTTGGAGGGTAGGCATAGGACCACACTAAGGGTTGTTGGGAGGTACATACCTGCATGCAAGAGCGAGCTGTCATCTGTCACTCTGATCCTTTTCACACATCCACCCATAATAAGACAAGGAAGAAGAGCAAATAGCACTGGTCTACAATTTTTGAGAAGTTGTCTGCTTCAGAGATAATGTGCGATTTATTATGTATTTTGATGTGCTGAATTCAAATATGACAATTAAAACAACTGATTGGCTACTGTTTCTAAGATATTTAAGTTTTTACATTTTATGTCTATGTATATTGTGTAGATAGAAGAGTTTTAATCATAAATTGTAAACCTAGGTCTTTTCATGTGTTTATGGTTGCTTTACATGATATTTCACCTGTCCTGTTTATGTAACACTTTACAAATCAACAAAAGGGTTATATAAATAAAATTTATTATGAAACAAAAGGCAAAAAACTATTATGTACATAGTTTAGTCCTATTCAGTGTCTACTCGGCGCTTCTTGGCTTGTCTCTTGTATTCATTAAATGGAGCATCTCTTGTCACTGTCCAGCAATAGTCTGCAAGCATTGAAGGGCTCCATTTGCCCTGATTGGAACAATGGAGAAACGCTATGTCCTGGTGAAATCGCTCACCATGCTCATCGCTCACGGCTCCGCAGTTCGGTGGAAAAAAAAATCTAGATGAGAGTGCAAAAAATGTATCTTTAGTGACATGTTGCAACCAAGGCTTTTGTATGCCTTGAGAAGGTTTTCCACCAACAACCTGTAGCTGTCTACCTTGTTGTTTCCGAGAAAATTTATTGCCACTAACTGGAAGGCTTTCCATGCCATCTTTTCCTTGCCACGCAGTGCATGGTCAAATGCATCATCTTGAAGAAGTTCACGAATCTGAGGACCAACAAAGACACCTTCCTTTATCTTAGCTTCACTTAACCTTGGAAATTTTCCATGGAGGTACTTGAAAGCCACTTGTGTTTTATCAATGGCCTTGACAAAGTTCTTCATCAGACCCAGCTTGATGTGTAAGGGTGGTAACAAAATCTTCCTTGATTCAACAAGTGGTGGATGCTGAACACGTTTCCTCCCAGGCTCCAATGACTGTTGGAGTGGCCAATCTTTCTGATGTAGTGGGAATCTCTTGCACGACTATCCCATTCGCAGAAAAAACAGCAGTATTTTGTGTATCCAGTCTGCAGACCAAGCAAGAGAGCAACAACCTTCAAATCGCCACAAAGCTGCCACTGATGTTGGTCATGGTTTATGCACCTCAAAAGTTGTTTCATGTTGTCATAGGTTTCCTTCATATGGACTGCATGACCAACTGGAATTGATGGCAAAACATTGCCATTATGCAGTAAAACAGATTTAAGACTCATCTTCGATGAATCAATGAACAGTCTCCACTCATCTGGATCGTGAATGATGTTGAGAGCTGCAATCACACCATCGAGGTTGTTGCAGGCTACAAAATCACCTTCCATGAAGAAGAATGGACAAGATCCCTTTGACGGTCATGGAACATGGAAACCCTATCACCACCTGCCAGGAGATTCCACTGCTGTAGTCTGGAGCCCAACAGCTCTGCCTTACTCTTGGGTAGTTCCAAATCCCTGACAAGGTCATTCAGTTCACCTTGTGTTATGAGGCGTGGTTCAGAGGAGGAGGATGGGAGAAAATGTGGGTCCTGTGACATTGATGGTTCAGGACCAGAAGTTTCATCCTCTTCCTCGTCTGACTCAAATGAGAATGATTCTGGTGCATCAGGAACCGGCAGTCCTTCTCCGTGGGGTACTGGGCGTATAGCTGATGGAATGTTTGGATAATGCACAGTCCACTTTTTCTTCTTTGACACACCTTTCCCAACTGGAGGCACCACGCAGAAGTAACAATTGCTGGTATGATCTGTTGGCTCTCTCCAAATCATTGGCACTGCAAAAGGCATAGATTTCTTTTTCCTGTTCAACCACTGTCGAAGATTTGTTGCACAAGTGTTGCAGCATATGTGTGGGGCCCACCTCTTGTCCTGATCTCCAATTTTGCAGCCAAAATAAAGGTGATAGGCTTTCTTAACCATAGTGGTTATACTGCCCTTTTGTGATGCAAAAGTCACTTCACCACAAACATAGCAGAAGTTATCTGCACTGTTCACACAAGTACGAGGCATCTCTGCTCACTTTGGCTAAACAGAAATGTGTCCCTTTGCAAAATCAGACACTGACAAATAAGAGAGCACGGCACTGTATGATTTCTAGAGCTGATATAGGGCAATTTGTTCAGCAGAGTGATGTAAGCTTCGTTATGATTGCATCATCCATGACTTCTAGGAATAACATGATGCAATTCATATCATGTATGACGCAATACCAGCTTCAGATTGCATCATTCGTTGTTTTGCCTAAAAAGCAAGTACTGTCCAAACCCAGTCAGATTTATTCATAGATCCAGTCAAAGATGTATTTTAGTCATTTCTGGTTTAAATGGAGATCCCTTCCCTTTATAAATCACTTATCCTCCGCCATTCCCAAGTCAAGGGTTGTATATACTGACCCAATAGCATATCTTGGAAACTAGAGCCAATCAACAATTTTAAGCATAATTTTTGTTCTCAGTGACCCAGAATTAGTAAAGTTTGACTACATTTATTTCAGAAGCATTTTGGCTGTAGATCAGTGTATTCATATGAGAACAGAGCATCCATCAGCCTGTGCCTAGAAGGTCCTGTTTTTCTGCCTGCTGAGTCATCAGGACCTGGAACCAGAGCCAGGCCCGTTGTGGCGGTGCCATTGGACAAAGCTGCAGGATATGGTATAGAACCAACACCCTCTCTTCTACCTAGTCTAATCTGGGCCTAGCCTTGGGTTAAGGCTTTGAGCCCTCCTCTGTTATAGCCAGTGCCCCTTTTGTATTTGGTCCCCTGTTTGGTTGTATTTTGGGAATCCTTGTGTTTTGTTTAATACTTTACCTTGTTATACTTACCTGAGTTCACCTTTACTTTGTTAAGTGATGTCTGACAATAAACCTGTTCTTGCTTTGTACCTTATCCTTCTATTAGTTTTCCTTGAGGAACAAAAGCCCTGCTGATAGATGCAGGATAGGGGAGATATACCTAAGACTGGTCCTCTGGTCAAGTTAAAAATCCAGTCAACAGCAATGCCTCTACCCCACTCCCACTTTTCCTTCCTGGCAGGATCACCAGGGCAGCATGGAAAGAAAATTCTAATAGCAGGGTAACCCTGAATTACTTGCCAGATCATTGGAGATTCCTAAGTCATAACACAAACACACACAATATATTAAGAAAAATGGTGGTAGTAAACAGGAAGTTAATGACATGACAGAATAAATCACTCTCTCAGGGACATTAGTGCCTTCCACACAGTAATAATACCAATGAAATTTCCCAAAACTCCCAGTCATGTGACCCGATATAGCAGTAATAAAATTTAGTGGCCTGTTGATAGGCATGGTCAGTGGGGACCCTTGATGACCCATGAACATTTTACCTTCTGTAATAGCATTAAGCAATTTGATTGACTTAATTCAGAACAGCCCCAAAGACTCACACGTAGAATAAGATGGTAAGTCCCTCCAACAGGTTTAATAGACAGTAGGTAGTAAAATCCTCAAGTCTTACCCCA